>NW_027271146.1:1075000-1715000 GCF_040938485.1 Diadema antillarum
TTATTTTTCAATAAACGGGTTTAGAATGAATTGCGTCAAAATTTATCATTATCCCCATGTTAGTTAGTTAGGATACTTTTTTCATGTCTTCATATCATTGAATAATACCTCGTCAAGAGACATTGTTTATACATCTTTCATCATTGATATTACTAGCAAAATACTGACTGATTTTAATTCTCAACTGAATAATGTTAATATGCTGTTTATTCAATTGCGAATCATGTTCTTACGTTATAATTCTACTTCCAAAATAAAACTCGAGTCCTTATTGAAGTTTCTTTGAGGCAAATAAAATATGAATTTCATTTACAATAAAATGAATTTAATCGATAATCATCCCAAAGGCCATGTTAATCCGTTATAAAGACGAGTCCCGAGTATACTAAAGCAGGTTTCCATGAGAAACGTGTGTTATAGCGAAATCATCTCTTTCTCAACGGATTAAACAATGAAACACAAAATCATACAGATTCTGCAAAATTGCAAGAAAAGACAGCAATGCACTTGATTATCGTCGACTAACAAGAGATGGCGTTGTGCAGATTACTCCCTCAGTCAGCACCGGATGACTCCGTGCTTCCCTTGCATGTTGCTGGTAACCGTTGCCAAAAATATTAATAAACACAGGTGAAATCGATACGGTAATAATGACGATGGTATATGCAGGCCTACAAGACTAATACTGTGTGTTTCTGTCACTACAGTAATCACTGGCGTGAGAGTGACGTCACTTTGAGGGAGATTGAATTTGAAACTGACTGGTTAGAAGGGACTTATTATAGAAAACGTTAGATAGCAGAAAGTGACCTCTTCAAGAAGACGCGACATTGATTTTTCTCTTGAGTAAGATAATAATTATGTCTCTTTTAGTAATCTCACATTTGACTCCAAATGGCATCAGTCCATTTTATCTCTAGAGAATTGATACTTTTGGTGGAATTTACTTGAAACATATCATGTAAAATTCAGTGAACAACAAAGCAGAAACAAAGCATCAAAGAAATTTTCGGTAAGTCATTCAAATGATATGAATGTTTAAAGTTAACGTAAAATCCACATGCCATTATTACTGAATGGGAAGTCTACAACAATGCGCCATGTCACGGAAGTACAATGTATAAAGAAAGCATATAAAAATACACATTACACACAAATTACACATTCATAATTTTTATTTTTACGAGCCTATTTGACGGAAAACTGACGGTCACGGTCCCAGATACTTAATTTTTGTCAGTAACTTGAGTATTGTGATAACACTTCATGTGGACTCGTTAACAGCGCTCTGATATTGCCGAATGTTTCCATGCATCTGATACGAGTTACACTCGAATCGAGAGGGAAAACAGAAAATGTGTGCTCACTTCACTTCCTCGCCTCTCCTTATCCCGGTCTTTTTGCAGACACTTTGTTTCAAAATTGGTAGAGCAGAATTCACATGAAGGATTTTGGATGTAAACTCATTTCATCCACTGACCCTCCACGGAAGACAACGGACCAATAAAATCTCCCTAATGAAATAGAGTCAAGCGATTCAATATTGCTGCGTTTTTTTTATCATGGTGATCATGGTGAAGGACCGGACGACCCCTCGTAGTCTGCTTCAACAAAGTTCACAGGTTTTGAATCCCGTCTAGCGCCCTCTTTCATCCTGACCTAATCTTAGCCCTCCGCATAAACTCTGTGGCCCTCCGCCGCAACTGCCATACAGTACCCCCTTTGCATACCTGCCAACATTTCAAGATGAAATATCTTACTCGTGGATTGCAAGAATCTGATTTTATATGCAAACTGAAGTCAAAAATCTTACTTTCAGTCAAATCTTCAGAAAATACACATGAAAGGTATATCTAAATATATTTTTGAAATCTTATTTCTCTGACAGAAAATCTTATTTTGCTATTTCTAATGTAAAAAAAAAATCTTACTGAATCTGGTAAAATCTTATTACTAAGTAGTTAGCAAGTATGCCTTTGAAGACAGAGATGACACTATTTACCCTATCACTGGTAGATTTATATCATCACATTCTTTATGATCATCATGAATAAACTTTGTGCAAATGTCTCAAAGGCAAATACCATGACCTGTCGAGTTTGAGAGATACCAATATTGGTCTTGACTTATTCTGTGATAATCACTGGGGTTAAGAGTAAAGAATGTCAGATGGTAAGTGTGAGGAGACTGTTGCCCATCATGTGTGCGAGTCCCATGCTTGTGAGGTCTTTCCAGTGACACGTGCCTAGTATTAAGTTACACACATGCACACAAACACATCCCATCATCATCATCATCATCATCATCATCATCATCATCAATGTTACAAGCTTTGAGTTTGTTCGCAAAAACCGTAAGTCCATATTTGCCAAATGGAGATACATTTGCGATTAAAAGTCAAGAAAAATACAGAGAATAATAAGAAAAATTTTGCTTCTTTTGACCATAACTTCAAAAATGTACCTTTATATGTAGTGACCAATATGTCATTTGAAAGGTATTATTTTGTACTTTATGACAGAGACCGTACTTCAAAATCTTCAAAAATGGACTTATCGGTTTTTGCAACCAAACTCTTCATATATTATGTAGTACAAAAGTACTACAGTGCACTCCCGTTATAACGAAATGCTCGGGACCGGCAGTTTTCTTTCGTTATAACGAAATTTCGTTATAACCGAACAAATACACTATATAACGAAAACAAGGAAACCACGTATATATATCATATTCAGTTTGCTGAATACTCATTATACACTGGAAAGCTACCGGCATGTGAAATTTGATGGGATAACTGTATTACAATAATAAACGCAAGTTCCCCTCAGAAACTGTGCGTAACGCACAGTGGTGTGAAGCGTTCACCCATGCAGAGATGCTATACGCTTGTTCCGCTACGTATTTTCGAAAGCAATTCGCATTTCGTTATAACGGATCACATTTCTTTTGTTTTTCTTTGTCTGTGGCGCTCGGAAAAGACTTCGTTATAACGGAAATTTCGCTATAACCGTGTTCGTTATAAGCGAATTTTGTACCATAGACTTTAATGGTGACAATTTTGGGACCAGAAGATTTACTTCGTTATAACGAAATTTCGTTATAACCGTGTTCGTTGTAACGGGAGTGCACTGTACATAATATTGCACCCCTCAGAAAATAGTGCTATCAAAGTCACCTCATGTACATAGTTTTGACCAGAACCTCTTAGGCCTGGTATATTTGTTTAATATGACGTAGGAACTACTAGTATGTATATTTCTGAGCCAACATCCAGAATAATTTCAGCAACAGATGAATACTGTATATACAATGTATATCTTTTATGAGGAACAGAAAGTCTGTGATTCTATGATGCTAAGAAAGAAAGGAGTATCCATTTCACTCACAATCACACTACCTTTCACTTCTCTCAACTCTTGGGAAATTATGGACAAACAGAAGGACTTATATCAAAACATGGTGTTCAAGACAAAAAGATAAAATTTTATTGATTTTTTGCATGAATCGGAGGAAAACAAATCCACAAGGCTCCAACAAAGTAAAACTTATGAGAGCATGACGTTTGTATGAGTCTGTGTGCATGTGTGCGTGTGTATGTTTGTGCACATATAAATACATAAACTGGTAAGTAAATAATGTACACACACATACACTTGATACACATATTCATAAATACCCACCCACACACACCCTTACAAATGCAGACACGGGGCGTAACTTGAGAATACACATCGTGGATGTTATATTCCGACATGTTAATACATTCATATAGATAGTGTGTATACAAATGTACATGTTCATATAGTGAAAAGATAACTTTGAAATAAGTTACAAACACGGTACATACACTGTATATTATGACCCTGTATTTGTTGGCTCAACTTTTCACACCCTGGTGCCATCACCCTATCTAGTAGAATGTAGTAGTCCCAGTCATTAGTGATCTGCTGATAATCAGGACTATTCCATTCACCACTATAGGGTGGAAGAACCAGTTAAGCAGGGAGAAAGAATAGCCTCATACACAGTTCACACAGCAACACACATGAACAAGTATCTGAATGGTATGTATGGACATTGAGAAAACTACCAAACAAATTAACAATGGATGGAGAGCTGCATTGATATATGAAATTACAGATTAATTGATTGAATTTACCAATAATATGTTATACTTTTTTGTGTTTCTACTTTCGTTACTTAGTTTACACAAAAATGGCAACTACATTTGTAGAATATGCCTGCGTATTAATATTTTCTTGCAATACGGTTTTTGCTTGGCTCTGAATGGTTATTATGTACTGTATAGTCAAAATATGGTTGAACACAAATCCTTCACAAACGGACCTGTAACAGGGACATGAGAATGTGCTGAAATGTTGGCTTTAAACAATTAAAAAAAAACCTGTACACATGGTAACATACTACAGCTGCTTTTATAACCCACAGCAACATTGCATGAAAATGTATACAATGTTCAGATGCTGTCTATACCCCATAAATGATGTGTTGAAAAAACCTGAACTTGGACTGGTTTCACCCAAATTAATCTCTATTACGGTCATTTCTTTTTTTTTTTTTTTTTTTTTTGTAGACATTGTCCACAATCACTTTTAAATTACTGGTGCCTAATATTCCTCTCCATACTAGGAACTGAACATTGGGACAAAGACCATTTTGTACAATCTGTGTGGTCATCATTTATGGCACACTCGGTGCTCCTGAATACACAGTTCCAAATGGAATGTCTTGAAGACAGGAGATTCTCCAGACTGCCATAAAAAAAAAAGAACTTTTCATTTCTGCAATCTGAGAGTGTTATGAAAAGAAGTACATTTCTGACCAATTCCTGGTACATTGCAGCTTTAAGTATACAAAATGATGCCTCCGGAACTGTTGGGGCATCTGAGCTACAAACAAACTAGGTACACTGGACCAAAGTTTTGGCCTTTTTCACTGCAGTAATACTCGGGCAATTCCCTCATCTTTGAGAGTATTTGGCTACTTACAAAATTGTTCTAGAATTAGATTAATACTCATGGTGCAGCTGGCAGTGGGAGCAATACTTTTGAGGAAAACTTGATACTTTTTGTGGATTTTTGAATGAATCACAAGAGATGAACTGCAAAGAAGAGAACATAAACTCCAAGGAATACTTCATTTGATTAGTGTACTTATTGCTGCTCCAATCATAAACCACTAGGATTAGACAATACTGGGTGCTCTGAATGAAAAAGGGGGTAGGGTGGGGAATGGGAGCTACTTTTTGGCAAAAAATGTTACAAAATAGCTCTAGTTACTGCAAAGGGGGTCCTAGTATGACTGGATCATTTTGAGTCTACCAAGGAAATGACAGCAAGGCTAGCAAAGACTCTTACTCCTAACATTCTATGAAAAAGCTTAGTTGGAAGCCCAAAGTTTTGATCAAACCGATTAAAAAAAAGAGAGGAAACATCACAAACTAATTCTTCTTCTTTTCTTGCAACCCAACTTACACCATACACAGATTTCCTCATCTTCTTCCACAAACCTCTTCCACAGTTTAACTGAACTGAGCAATCAGTAGAATACTGCAGGGACTACGGCTGGTACCAATATTATTTGCATTGATATGTGCGCATTGCTAAACCGTCAAATTGTGCTGCAACCAGAGATTCACAAACCACATTTGCCCTGAGTACAACAATGTGGGAAGGGGGGGGGGGGGGGGGGGGGGTGAAGGAACCAAGCAAAGTAGTGTCTTTACACTATAACACTATATACAGACTGTTGGTAGCTTTTCTAACAAACTTTGCACAGTGCATTCTGCAAAACGAAAACCCTTTTCTCAGATAGCATCACACTCAGTGCTGATATATTTCTCCTTTGTGGATGAGCTCTCCATATCATGTGATGTTTGGATCACTTACACTTCCAATTCAGATCATTCAAAGTCTTTTTTTTTGTTCATTCTTTCCGTGTTATGTCAAAGGAGAGAGAATCATTCAGACTTGAATTTTGAGGTTATTTGAGGTAAATTCTTGACTGTTGATCATACATAGCACACTTAACACAGTTGGGATGGATGTCATATGATCCTACAATGCAGACCTGTGAGTCTCTCTGAAGTTAAACGGAAATTGTGCATAAAATTTTACTTTTCTTGAAACATTTATTCACAGCATCTACTCTAATTTTTAAATTTTTTTTATTTTATTTTTTTTTTTTATATTTTCATTTATTTTGTTTGGTTTTTTTGTAAGTTTTCTCCATGTTTTCTTGATATATATACTGTATATACACATAAATACACAATGTACAGGGAATATTTTTCTCACTTATGTACATATCTTATTAGGTATCTGGCATCTGCGAAACAAAAACCCACAACGTCTGTGACTTTCACATCGGAAGTATATGCAGGGAACTTTTCTCTATGAAAATGCCAAAATAAATACATTACTGGAACGTCCACAACATCGGTGAAACATCGTCCTGAGAGTAAAAAAACCCACCGAGGGTGGCAAAGTCGTTGATATTTTGCTAAAAAGTTATCAGGCTAAAGAGGCAAAGGATGTTTGGATTCTGAGACAAATCAACATATTGAAAGTGTGACTTTTGTGTGCCACCTCAACAGCTGCACTAGAATCAAACCGGTGGTTTGATCTATTGTATGACCTAACATATGAACACAATGGTCATAACTTGTAATCTAGAACTACCGGTAATGCAGCAAATATCTCATTCCATGTTCATGAAACTAATACGGACTGACTTCATGTTCTCACATTACAATACCCACTTTCCTGTATGTTATGACTGGGGAGCAGGAGGTATTTTTGTGCATTCTCACCTACTTGAAATACATTCATAGATATCTGTATCTACAGGCTGCCTCAATTTCTACTATTTACATATGTACAATATATACAATAAGCACACACAAACACACATGGCTGCAATACTTTATAGAACAGTATAGTATGCATGTCTGTCCGTGAGAGGACCCTGTACTTTGTGAAACATAAAAATTGACGTTCCTGTGCTACTGTTCTCCTTTTACCTAAAACTATCAGCCAAAATCAATATAATAGAAATCTTAGACTTCAACGTCTTGGAATGTCTTAGCGGCACCTCAAAAACCATTGCCACAATGATAACATTCTAGATTCTACACAGCTATTTCACAAAGTATGTAAGGGTATCTATTCATACATTATTGTTTTTGTCCACTCTCTTTGCACTTTAAATGATCAGGTGGGGATAAAATTTAGTAGAATAGTCCAAACAGACGTCATTCCATCTGGTATCCTGATTCATCACTTGGTCTCTCCTCAGCAAACAAACACCGCTCCAATTACATTGGATTTAGAGTCGGTAACTACATGGTTTTGCGTGGCAGTAGCTGATACAATATCTATGTATCTCATACACCTATACCTTCTACCATGTATACAGGAGCCGACATCCTCTTACATTGCCAACGAGGCAACTCATTTACCGAGTCTGCGGCGAACAGATCTTTGAGGAGAAAACCAATCAGCGACAATACCGAAACAGTATTCGTCTGCATGATGGGTTGGAGACCACATGCGAATTGTTAGCGGGATTTCATCTAACGAAAGAGGCACTTGAAACACACACGCCCTCACTCTGCCATTTCAGAGATGAGGGTTGGTAGAAATTGGATATTTTTATGTACAAACTAAATTTCAGGAGAACCGCCTGCCACTGCAGGGCGTGGATTGTTTGTCGAGATTCACGACCAGCGAATAAATAGTCACAAATTAGTCAATGGGATTGCAATCACTTTCTTTGTACTTCCGAGTTGATTTTTTTTCGCAACATTTATGGAATCCTCAACCACGATCTTCCATTTGCGAAACAAATGTTGGTGCAGAAGCACTTGGTGGGCATTCACTCTGGCCATACATCCAGGGGGAAGCTGCTTTACAGTTCTGGAGCTCACTTTCGACAGCAACCTCGGACAGATGTAGATCAGTGCGGTCAAAAGCAGTTAGATGGAGCAATCCATACGGCCCTGCTTTTCACATCTTAAGCAGACCCAGCTGAAGAATGCTCAGATCACTTTAGTGATCTCTTCCCAACTGAGAATGTCACAGAGCGCCTCTTTTTGTCCAACGTGCTACTGCTGGCTTACTTCTTCGGCAGCAAGGTGGCCCCGAGGGGCCCGCTCAGAGGCCCATACGTCGTCGTCAGCGGCAGGTGGCGCAGGCTTTGCTACCACAGGCAAGAAGGGGAGAGGGGCGGGGTGAACACAGCCTTCATGACAGGGCAGAGAGATTCGTCTGGTGTGCTTCCTAGCTGAAGCTTCCTGGATCAGATCACCCCACTGCCCAGCACAAGTTGACTGCTGAGGGTTCCTCTTATGCACGACCCTGTTTCCTTGACCTTTGCACCACAGTTTTTTATTCTTTTTTTTTTGTTAAGTTTCATTTTTTTTTTCAACTTTGACTTTTTCAGGATATGTTT
Source organism: Diadema antillarum (assembly GCF_040938485.1). Classification (NCBI taxonomy): domain Eukaryota; kingdom Metazoa; phylum Echinodermata; class Echinoidea; order Diadematoida; family Diadematidae; genus Diadema; species Diadema antillarum. The sequence goes on from NW_027271146.1 coordinate 1,083,473, forward strand.
CAGTTTGCAAATAACCCGTTAGGAGGAATTTGCAAACATGGCAAATGGTCCTCACTCCCTTTGCTGCTGCCCTCAATCTTGCTCAAGATGTAGTTCTGAGGGCAGCAGAAGGGGGCGAAGGGAACATCGTTAGACGGTCTCCCTCAGTGGGGCGGGGTGGTAGACAGCCGAGGGGCCTGGGGAATATTTCTGGAGCTCGCCGCCCATGCTGGTACCGTTCTGACTGTGGACATCCCAGGCATGTTGCCTGTTGGCCTCAACCATTGGTCCCCAGGATGCAGTGGGGGTAGTCATGGCCTTGATGCGCTGCAGAGGGTGGTACAACGAGAGAGTCAAAAGTTAGAAGTTTTGCACACACGACATCCATCACCCCTTGCTACATCAAACACTACCTCTACCACTGACATAACAAAGCAAGAGCATTGGCAAGATACAAGGATATGATGCAATATCACTCTTCTCCCTCTTCTGAGTATACAGCACTGATGCCAACCTTGTAACAGTATTCTGACAGTTGAAGAGGCATAGTTTGGGTGGAAAAACAGTATTTCCCATGAAATCTGCAGTAATTATGGCAAAAAACAATACAAAATACTGCAAAAAAAAAAAGTAACAAGGAAAAGTAGAAATTACGTGGTGCGTAATATATGTCCCCGCCGGAAGTAGCATTTTGTAACAAAATGTGCAATATAGGTAAAAAATCAAGGTCAAAGGTCAAAGAAGACAAAGGTCACAATTCTGTGTAGAAATTTTGAAGCCCTCACCTAGTGCCATCACATAAAGCAAATGGAATCGAAATTGGGTTAGAAATGGCGAAGGAGTAGCATTTTGTAGCCAATGTACAATATAGGTCAAAAATCAAGGTCAAAGGTCAAAGAAGACAAAGGTCACAATTCTGTGTAGAAGTTTTGAAGCCCTCGCCTAGTGCTATCACATAAAGCAAACGGAATCAAAATCGGGTTAGAAATGGCGAAGGAGTAGCATTTTGTAGCAAAATGCACAATATAGGTCAAAAATCAAGGTCAAAGGTCAAAGAAGTCAAAGGTCAAAATTCTGTGTAGAATTTGTGAAGCCCTCAATTAGTGCCATCATATAAAGCAAACGGAATCGAAATCAGGTTAGAAATGGCGAAGGAGTAGCATTTTGTAGCAAAATGTACAATATAGGTCAAAAATCAAGGTCAAAGGTCAAAGAAGTCAAAGGTCAAAATTCTGTGTAGAAGTTTTGAAGCCCTCACCTAGTGCCATCACATAAAGCAAACGGAATCGAAATCGGGTTAGAAATGGCGAAGGAGTAGCATTTTGTAGCAAAATGTACAATATAGGTCAAAGGTCAAGGTCAAAGGTCACAACTGAAATTCTGTGTACAAGTTTTAAAGCTCCCATGTAGTGCTATCATATAAAGCAAACAGAATCAAAATTGGCTCATAAATGACAGAGAAGTAGCAAATTGAACATTTTGATCACACACGGACGCACACACGGACGGACGCACGGACACACACACGTACGGAGCCCGTTTCATAGTCCCCTGCTCGAACTCGTTCGGCGGGGACAATTAAGTGGCATCTGTGAAAGTTATGGACATCCCCTGCATAAAACCCTCAATTCAATAATACATTATTGCACACAGGTGTCTTTATTTCTGTATTTCTCGGCATGTCTTCACCTAGCTGTAGAGAGGAAACTTGCTGAAAGCATCTTACCTCTCGGAAGGAGTCTCCCTTGGCACTGACGAAGGCATACACCCAGTAGATTGGAATCCACATGATGATTGAACAAATAAGGAGCCAGCCCAAGACGTGGGCCCAGGGAGGGAAGGCGTACGTCTCGGTGGCCATCGGGGGTTCCCAAGAAATCCAGCTGAATAGCATGACAAACTGTCGGGGAAGAGAAGAAAACAAGAAGACTTGAATAACACCCTGCTTGCACACATCCACACAGCTCACACAATAAACTTCTACAGGTCTGCAACTGTTCCATATGACAGCCCTACTAGTGATTGGTTTCAAACTCCTAAACATTAAACTTCTGAGCGTGCACAGAAGAATAATCGCTTTACATATTACAGAGTTTACTCTATCACACACTGTGCAGTTTGAGGTTCATACCATCCAGAGGTAGCAACAAGGAAGAAAATTTCTTACAAAACATATGTCAAAAAGTTACTCAAGAAAGTAGCAAATCTCCGCTAGATATCTATAGATCCTCTAAGAAAAGAACAAGCGAAATCCCTAGCTTTATATTTCATTTCAACTAATACACAATATTGAGAAAAAAAACCAAACGACAACACATATACACTTTGGGGATATATTTTCTTCCTAGGCATGTTTGATAAATAACTCCCTATCCCCCGTCTATAAGGACTTGGCTACTCACTGAGAGCACAGCCGGTGTAAGGAAACACCAGTTGAGCTTCCACCAGTTGAAAAGAGGATGGTCAACGATCCTATCACCCAGCATGCTGCGGATGTCGTTGGTAAACGTCTTGACACCGTAAATCCAGCCCATGCCGATACATTCACTCATGCCGAAGATAAGCAAGGCAAAGTCGGCGGCATATTTGTCCATAAGGATGACCCAGTAATTTCCAGCCTGCAAAACACGGGAATACAAGATTCATATCATGAGAGATGACCTTTTCCAATGAGATAGAAGTGAAAAAAAAGAGCAAAGCATATTACATGAAGGCTCGTCTGGAGCTCAACTAAGTACTAAGAACTTACAATTACACAGCAGGGCAGTATATTAGACACAGATGGTAAAATACTACATAAGGATTGATGGCTGTTGTGAGCATTTGTACTACCAATAAATATAAAGGTAATTCTCGAGAGAGCAAGCCCTCAAAATGTTGCCTCAGACCCTTTCATTCCTGTACTCTTTTATTTGAATTTGTCTGAGTAGCCATACATAATGTGTGATTGAGAGCAAGAGAGGCAAGATCATTTTGCAAACACTCACCTGGGTCACGCAAATTAATCCAAGGAAGAAAGCCAGAAGGCAGTAAGCTCCAAGAACAAAGATTTTTCGCTTCCTGAGCAGGTTGGGGAATTCGTCAGCGATGGACGTTACAACAGTTTCAACTATACACAGCTGTGAAAGAGAATGCATAATAAAACCAGAATTAAACATCTTTAAACCATTCAGAAAAGGATAATGATCTTTCGGCAAGTATGATTATGCTACAAGATACTAAATCATACAAATATGTCTTTACATGCAATAATACGCAAATTTTTGATTTTGACATTATCAAGCCTTTTTCATAAATACATAGTAAGGGACATGCCAGTGTTGCTAAAGGAAATGTAGAGCATACAAATTTCACAGACACAGAAATGTTTATATCTTGGCCAGTATAGTGCCTCCACATGAGACAAATATCAAAGCAACTCACCTGTGAACCAAGACCAAGAGTGATCAGCATGAAGAAGAAGAGGAAGGCCCAGAGAGGCGAGATGGGTAACCTAGCAACCGCCTCCGGGTAAGCGATGAAGGCCAGACCAAACTGTTCGTCCACAACCTCACCGACAGGCTTCCCAAGCTCGTGCGCCATGTACCCCATGATGGAAAAGATAACAAACCCTGCAAAAATACTTGTAGCGCAGTTCAGAACCGGAACAATGAGGGCATCTCTGTTGGTAGAAAGAAGACAAAAAGATTGATAAGAATTCTTGAACATATTGAGACAAATACTCATACTCACTACTAATGCCACATGCTTTCAGATGGCATTTACACTGCACAAGTTAATACCAATATCAAGAACTCACGGTGGAAAATTTGTCTCGATCTCAAAGAACAGGTTAATGATAAAATTCACGCAGGAAATTTACGAAGCTAGAATGTACTGTTTAAAGGCACACATCTCACCTCATGCAGTTATTCTTAAATCTGTTGTACGATGACAAGGTAATGAGACCACCCCAAGACGCACTGAGGGAGAAGAAAATTTGAACTGCAGCATCCTTCCACACCTGAGGCACACACAAAATGATATAAACAAAATCAGATGAGTTCACATAACAATAAGACCATACTTCTTATAATGAAGAATGCAAACATCAATAACAAAAAAACTTAAAAATCAAGATCTTTTTTTTTTTAGTGCCAAGAACCATAATACAAGACTATTGTGCACAAGGAAATTTACAAAGTGTAACACCAGCAAAAAATAAAAAATAAAAAATAAAAATAAATAATAATTATTTGAAGGCTGCAACGATTGACATACTGTAAAACAAGAAATTTTCGCGTGCATTTTAATTTCGCGAATTTCGCGAGCGCCAAAATTCGCGAAATTAAAATGCACGCGAAAGTTTTTGTCTACACTACATGCATTGAACACCAGTGGCAATTCGCGAAAATTTCATGCCACGAAAAGGGCTGTCAGCTCCAATTCGCGAAAATTTCATGCCGCGAATATATAATGTTTTACAGTAGTTTCTAACCAACAGTAAAACATTTCCCAGGCATTCAATATCTGTGGCCTGCTTAGCCTTATTTTACAAAGATGATGGTGTTATAGATTACCAAATTCTGCTGCTAGAAATCAGTACAAACAATATTTACCCGTGGGTTCTTGAGGAGTTCCCATTTCGGCTTGATGAAGAAGAGGATTCCCTCCATGTGTCCTGGCAGGGTCAGGCCACGGATCAACAGAATAAAGAGGACGATGTACGGGAAGATGGCGGTGAAGTACACAACCTGGAGACACAGGTAAAGAGAGGTCATTATGAGATGGGTGATACATTCCATGCACTGGACAAGAACACTTACATTTTTTACCAATTTATGTCAAATTCACTTTATATACACATGTAACAATTTCTTAACAAATAAAGTTGAGAAGCAAATATTTCATCATACTTTGCACTTCAAGAAGGAACTCCACGTTCGCTTTACCGGTAATGATCAACTCTACTCTATATTCTGGAGCTGTGTGTGTACTTACAGAGACCAGGGATAAAGCTGTACGCAGTTCATTACAGGAATTCCCAAATATATCCGAAGAGAGTCTTCCCACTCCATGGATCCCCACGCAAACTGGGTCTTTAAATTTGCCTGCATGTTGCTGATGTTGTGGTTATACAGCACAAGGCTACAACATAAGGAGATGCTGATTTTCATGTATCAAGGGTGGATATAATGCAAGACACAGTAAAGCTAGAGTGACTGGAAGGAAGACTCACTTTTCCAGAAGACTTGACACCCTTGGCGAGAAAGATGAACTCCAGCGTCCAGGCCAGAAGCAGACAGAGAGCCAGCTGCCAGATCACGTAGCCAAACTTTCCCATGTCTTCTGAATCGTGGAGGACACCGTGTCTGTGGGTAACAACCAGACAAGAATACAAACATACACATTCATTCATTCATTCATTCATTTACTAGGTTGTGTGGCATTAAGGGCTGGGCTGAAAATGATCTGGGTATGTAGCATCACTGTAACTAAGAGTAACACTCCCCTCCCCCAACATTGTAGCCCTTCATCAGGACCTAAACTCAATACTAGATCATATCTTCTTTGTGTACTTCTATGTACTCTTGCCATCTCAAACTTAACTTGTTAGCAAGATTGTGGACGTGCCTTTTTTTTTTCCACATTTCAGAACAGTTAATGCTATCAGGGAGGGCATAAATGAAAACTACCCTTCCCAGGGAAAAAACAAAACAAAACAAAAACTGTCAGAAAAGGCCAAATGTCAGGGAAAATAATTTCAGTATCTCTTGACAAGGACCAATACAAGTATGTCTTGATGAGAAGGTGCTTATTGATCACCCTGCTAAGTTACAATAGTTCTTATGGGTTAACATTTCTGACTTCAACATGCTAGAACAGATAGCCCTACCTGTAGTACTCTTCGCTTGGGCGGCGCCTCATGTCAGCAAGGGGGTCGTTGAAGGAGACTGTGATGTTGCCATCCATGGTGATGTTGTAGCTGTCGATCTCGTCTATGGTCATGTTGCCGACGGAGATGCAGGTGTTGTTCATGGTCATGACCCCGCCCGCCTTCATGCAGTCCTCGACCAGCTCACTGCAGTAGGGCGTGTTCCACTCGTGGTGGCAGCCGATCCAGGGGAGCTTGGAGGTCATGCTCTTGAACATGTAGAAGATGGTGTAAGTGATGATGACATTGTAGTAAATGGCCACCCACGCTGAGACGGCCACCATCCCGTATCCAACACCTGAGGAACACATCCACGAAAAGATATTTATTAATAGTACATTCACAGATGACAACATATCATGAATATTTACTCTACATTATACGAAACAAATCCCCCATTTAAAACATACGAATATTACTTCCTCATTTCTTGAGGCTGAACTCCAACATGACAGACATACTCATTCTAATCTCTTTGACTAAAACTTAAAAAACAGACAAGAAAGGTTGATAGCAGTACTGTTAATGCGCCACAGAGCATAGATACAAAGGCAATTCTCGTTTCTTCTCCCTCTCTACCACACCTCCAGAACATCTCATATGTGATCTCTTGCTAATTTGAAAGTTGGCTATAACCATAATTTTTATTTTTTCTCCCACTCAGTGTGTTAACGCCCACATCAGGATGAAAATCATGGTCTTACCCTTCATCATGGGCACAGATCTCCAGGCACTGATTGGTCCGCTGCTGCTGTACTGGCCAAAACACAGCTCCAGGAAGAAGAGGGGCAGACCAGCAAACAACAACATCACGATGTACGGGATGAGGAACGCTCCTGGAGAACAGAAAGATGAAGGGATGGAGAGAAGAGATACAAGATTTATAAGGAGACAGAACGAACAAGAGCGTACATGAAGATGGTGATTTAATTACCGTTTGTAAGAATGGTGACTCATGTTGAAGGAATGTTATTCATCCAGGGTTAGCACACCTGGAAGGTGAGAAACCAAAAACTTGTGGCAGATTGCAACCAGGAAATACATCTTCCCCTGCCAGGCCATTCACTGACTTGAGGGATTCCAACCATTCTCTCACGACGCCTCCATTTTTCAGATGTCACACACTGTTATTGGCTGCACCCAACATATCTGGGGGACATTCCAGAATGATACTTTTTTTTTGGGGGGGGGGGGGGGGGGGGTTAGTTTTTGATTCCGTCTGAAGGAATGCAACACAGTCATTCCGGGCACAAGTTGGGAGGAGAGAAGACTGAAGGAAATGAACAGAATTGTGCAGACCTCGGCAGAAAAAGGGGAAAATTATACCATTCTCATGCAAAATGCTGTTAAATAATGTTACTTCCTGCATCTCACATAGACTGAAATCCACTGTCCTATGTCTTCATGTACTTTCTAGGTGTCTGCTTATAATCCTTATACTCCAAGACACAAATTTAGCTTCTTATCTTTTATAATCATGAATTGTTTTAAGCTCTACAGTATTGTTAAAAAAAAAAATAAGGGGCTGATATGCTTGAAGGCATTGGTTCTCTCCCTAACATACAGCATTACATTGTTTGATAGCATGGACACAACTATTCCCATAGCACATACACATTGACAGGCAAAGAAAAGTCTAGGGGAGTTTGCCCTAGTTCTACTCCCACAGCTCAGCAGGATTCTGAACATCACTACTCCTAGCCGAGACATTGGAGACCCTTATAAATAATCCAAAATGTGTTTGCTCCTGTGTGTTCCTGCCCTTTTATGCCGGTCTTGCATCAGCATTTTCCTTCCCTTCTTATACCCAGCATTTTCTTTCCCTCCTCACAGGCTCACACCAAACCAACATGCACATACGCACACACACATATACACACATACACATATTCACACCGTAGGCAGGTCTGCAGCAAACACATTCACTGCCCCGCCCACTCGCGACTCACTACGCAAGCTTTGGCCAGGACACTTCTTTGCACTCTCTCTCTCTCTTTCTGACGAGGACACACAGAAATTTCTCTGTTGCATCACTCATCCTCTATGAACACGACTTGGCAGACATGTACCTGTCCTTGACATGAGGTGCCATTACTGGAATCTTTGAAGACACCCCCCCCCCCCCCCCTGCTGAACTACAGTGTAGATCAAACTCAGACAAAATGGACTTAACAGCAATACCAAACCATATGGTCTCTTCTTCCTTTACTCTACTTATTACAGTGCGTAAAATCCTACCAGCATACATCAACCCACATACACCCAGCGTATGAATCTGAATAAAATAGTATGTGTGAATATAATTACGGGTAAATGCACCGCAAATATATTTAGTGTAACTGATCGCAGTGCGTTGGAGTAGCAGATGCTTGATTCGTCGAATTGACCCTGTGGTGGGCTGTTAAAGCTGCGTATCGTCACATGTGCTATTAAACCTCACGGCTTAGGACAGTGATCATGTAAAAAATATGCTGGTAGAAAAACCCTTGCTTTAACTAGCTACTCGTTTAAACACCACTGATCACGTGTTTGTTTCCTGATACATTGACGCAGGTACAAAGTAGGTGACCTTAACCAACCATGATGCACGACATAATCAACACAGATCACATGACATAATATTACATATGACTGGCATGTATGATGCCTATTAGTTTTATACTGGCAGTCAATCTATATTTCCTGTATCAAGTTGAACATGGTTTTACTTAACTTCACGTAGAGTTCCCAGTACAATTTACAAAACTAAACGCTTCTCTTACTTACCCTGACCAGTGTCTACATGGCTAAAAATTTGTTTAAAAAAAATACCTTTATTAACTTTTGCAAATTTTGCATTTCAAGCACAACAATCCACCAGTCCAACAAATCAACCTTCTTCCGTTAGAAATTTGATGGGGAAGGCAGCTCTTTTTCTACCCCCCCCCCCTTTCTTTCAGTCCTAAAGCAGCAGGAAGAAGAAAGCCATGGGTACACAAAGGTTGCTCCAGCCTGCCTCCCAGACAGCCTTGGGGAGCCCAAAGAGACTGGAGGGTACTGCAGACCACTGCCTACACGCCATCGAGGCCATGTAGGGAGTTACCATATGTATCGTTAATGGTGCACACCTAGCAGCAACCGCTTCTCACCTTTTCTCCCCCCCCCCCCCCCCATGAACTGATAATGCTCTAATCTTTCTCCCAGAAAACCCATTACTTTTTGTTTGGGCGACTTAGAGGCAATTTTCTTGGAAGCTGAAACTTTTTGCAAGTCACAGACAGACAGTCCTAAGCCCTGAGTAGAGGCACACTGGCAGTCATCCTTCACCTAAGAAGGCACTGTCGGCTCCCATGTAAGGTATGTGAAATATGTAGCCATCTACACTGTGCACAAAAGTAAAACGCTGTGCATTTTGTACCAAGAGCAGCACACAAATATTCCGAAACACTCTACTGTGCACCACCGACAACCCACACCGCCACTCCCTTTGCATTCAAATCAAATGTTTTCTTTTGTGCAAACCCTCTGCACACTGTAAAGACAGTTTACTTGTCTGGAAGGGACAGACTATACACGACACAGAAAAAGAAGAGGAAAAGTTGCTGACTCAGGTTGAACAGGCTAATGCCATGTACAAATAGAAATCTAAACTCAAGAAACTGAAAAGATCTCCTTATTCTCTGAATGGTTTCTTTGTAAATGTCTTCTTACCCCAAAAAATGAGGCGTTGCATTATCTATTGTGTCTGATTTCAACAAATGTACAAATGGGTCAGTGAACACAAAACACAAACAAACAAATGTATGCACCTACAAATACACGCATTTGTGAAAGTCACCTTCCCCATTCACACAATCAGTCACTATCTACATACATGGACCACTGCATCGCACCACTCGCCATGTGCTTACCCCCTCCCCCAATATTCCCTTGCCTTTCTATTTCTACCCGTCTTATACAGTTTTGCGCTTCAAGACAGACTTTGCTTGGCTTTCAATTAAAGGTATCATAGAAACTAAAAGATTTTCCCATACAACCCAATCTACTGTACTTCATGACTCCATGTCTGTTTACCCTCTACCAGCATGTGTCTGACAGCTATGGTATATGACCTTGGGATGACCTTCCTACCTCCTTGAACACCTTCTTTCATGTTGAATAGCAATGACTACAAATATAATTGTTCAATAGAAATGCAAATTACATCAATATCCTTGTCCTCAGCAAGAAATCAATATATCTCACTATAAATGTAAGACATCTTAGGACTAACCAACACGTTCACATCCTTGAAATAATCAGGATAACACAATGGCAGGTGTAAATAATTTTTCATGCAGTTGTAGGTGGTAGAATCCTGCTTTTTTTGTCAGTAACAAGAAAATGTTGGGAGGTAACAGCAAAATATGCTGGGGCGGGGTATTATTCTTTGTCGCTATGATCTGCTATGGAATAGTTGCAGTGGCACCCTTTGTTCCACTGCCATTCAGACTGGTCTACACTATGTACCAAGGAACAAGTCAAAGTAGACTACACATAGTCCACTTGACACCCAGCCAAAACCACCAAAACTTACTGGTATCACCTGACAACTTTCACTTTAATACCATTCTTGTTTAAGAGTGATTGTTAGACTGAGACTACTGTATAAATGCATTGAAGATTCCCTTTGTACTCTATGTTTTACGTCTAAGGGAAACTAATGTTCGACTACAAACCCTTCAAAATGTTTCCAATTCTACCTATGAACTCAACAGGACAAGATTGTCTTTGCTCATTTTGCATTCTGGCTTACTCTGCTACAACTTTACACTATGTATTATCTAATTCAAATTAAAAATAGTAGTCCCTGAGGGAAGTTGTAAGACTATTACTATTTTGTAACCTGCTAAGACTAGCGACGGTTGAGTGAGGACCTTGCACAACCAAGGGAGAGGGCCCAAAATCCACAAACGCGCCAAACCCCCATTGTTGCATTGGAGGCTGAAAACCCATTCTTGCAGTCTGCTCAATCAATACCGTCCTTGCACTCACCGTCAATCACACCTCTAGCCAATCACCGTCCTCACAGCTTCATTGACAATACAGCCCTCATGCATTATTCATGATTTCCTGAGAAAACTACAAACTGGCGCTTGGCATTCCTTTCTAACACCGTTGCTACTCAACAAGTGGCAAGCTTTGTACAGGGGCGTAGAATTAACTCTGCTTTACACCACTGAAGCAGAAGAAAAGAGGTAATGCCAATGGAATGTGATAATGATATATTGAAAGGAAACCAGAGTTTGGGAGAGTTTAGCTGAATATGCCAAATTCTATTTCCTTTGTAGCTGAATCTTCCCATGGCATTTGTCATAATATCTGCCCCAGAAAAAAAGAAAAGAAAAGGAAGTAAGCTCTTTGGCAATTCTGAGGTATATGAGAAATGAGATATACAAATGTAGTTTGTTAGAGTTTATTGATGTGTGCTAAGAGGATCCGTATCATCTCAACTGACTCCATATCCAAGCCATTGAAACTCTACTTCCTCTTTCTTGTGTTCTCTCCCCACCCCACCCCCCCCCCCACCCCCCAACCCCAAGCCCTTGAGGGAAAGAGATAAGTAGGGACAGTCCCTTTAGCATGATATCAAATGGCATGGCTCCATGCACAGGATACAGGAGGGAAAAAAATACAAAGAAGAGAAGTGTGCCAGATGAAGCGGATCTCAGAAATGTATTTCACATCTACTATTAACCTGTCATGCCAGTATCTATGAGACAATCCTCCAGTGCCCTGTCCATCAATCCAAAACAAACACAAGGATAGTACAACTGCCTACTTCCTTTTCTTTCCACAAATACAAATACAGAAAACAGAAATTCATGCTTGATTACAAAAGGGAGTCATAAAGAAAACATGGGGTGTGAAATGTCATTTTTATCTTCAAGGATGCCATCACCACAATGAACTCAATCACACAGAAAATGAATGAACTATGAGTTGGTGTAGAGCAACTATTCTTACCTCCCCCGTTCGAGTAACAAAGATAAGGAAAGCGCCAGACGTTGCCGAGACCCACAGCATAGCTGACACACGACAGAATGAAGTCCAAGTGGTTGGACCAGTTCCCACGTTCCTGGTTCTCATCTTCGTTCTTCTTCGACGACTTGGAGGTCTGGGAGACCAGGGACACCTGGTGGGTCTGTGTGATTGCAAGATACAATCCCAAACTTACGCCATAAACTCAAGCTGCACAACAGCTACCATTTTCATTTGATAACTAACAGCCAGGACAAAAAGTTAGATAAAATTTGTACGCCACAAGTCTTGTCATAAACAAAAGATATAATTTACAATGTAGGCTAACATACTGTTTGAATCCAATGGTTATAAAATTGGTGCAGTATTAAAGTATCATGGCAATATAGAAATTTGACTCTAACATAACCCTCTGTCCAGACTATGAACAAGATTGGTTTAAGGCTGATCAGAAATTGTTTCAAGTTGTAAACCATTAACAATGACTGGATAACAATTCTAATTGCCATGAACCATCAAGATGGATGGTCATCAAAGAGGAAGATGATGCAGAAAAAGACGGAACAGAACGGTTTGCATACCTCATCATTTGGCAGTTGTCCATTCGGCAATCCGTTCTGGAGCAGAGTACCCTCCTGCATAGAAAGAGAGGAAGATTATACACTTGACATGCAAGAAAATAACTTTGACTGATTTTAATTCATCAAGCACATGAAAAGTACAAGTAACAGTCCCCCCCCCAAAAAAAAAAAAAAAAAAAACTCTCTCAAGACGAAACCTAGAGCACTTATAAAAAGTGACAAGTTTGATTCCTGCCATTTAATAATTTCGTTTTGCTACAATGATGCACTCTATCAGCCAAAACCCATGTCAGTTTGAGTACAATCAAGATATCACCTTAAATCAAGGAAATGCTCACAAGAGTGTGTCAAAACCATTTGTTGCACTCTGTCATCACACGTTTGAAGACAGAAATAAATTTGTGGGAAATCTCACTTTGCTCGTAGAGGGGAAGATGGACAGCCATCAAGATGTACTTCATCAGCAGGATACAAGGATTCAACAAGGATGCATGTCTTATCACAATAAACAAATGCTGTTGATGCTTCTCACGATAGGACAATCATGGGGAAAAAACCACTATTGGAGGAGACAAGATCACATTTCAGGGACAGAAGGTACATCCCAACTCGAAGAATAAAGCCATCAAGGAATCACATCTTGTCACGAGATTATGACATGGAGATTGCTGACAGCCACATCTCCAGTCAGGATGGAAAACAAAACATAACACAGACGAAAAAGAAAAAGAATGTTAAGCTGTCACACCCAAGGGGGTTAGAAAACAGCATGGGAGTAGGGAAGAGAGATGGAATCATTGACCTTTGATGTGAAACAACTGGAAGTTTCAGAATTGTGACAAAAACAACTTTATTACGCCCTGCAACAGGTGTTCGCCAGATAATAAGAATGCACTGCATGAACACAAACAAATATACATGTACAAACATACACACATACACTCACAGAGCTTGCACATGAAGAGCAACACACACATTTGTTGGCGCAATGAATCTGAACACGATGAAAGCTGATTCCCACAATATCGTAGAATTACATCTATGAATAGAAACAAATCATGTAGGTCCTATACATTTCCACAGAATTGATCATGCAACATCTATTTCTTGCAATTTGTGCTTGAGTACTCTAAACTGCATGCAGGCACGTGCAGTTTTGTACGAAAAACCAGACAGAAATGAACCGTGATTTGTATTTCAACAGATTCACTTCACTAAACACATTGTCATTTATGAGACCATGGAGAAGGAAGAGAAAGCATGGAAAAATTAAAACTATCAGCGACTGCTTTCACCGATCTCTCTCCCTATCACAATGCCGTTTCCATTTCAAGCGATGCATCTAGTCTGTCCTTCTTTCTTTCTTTTTTAACCAGCCATGCAGTATGACTATTAAACGCAACCATGAAAACTTTCTTTCTCGTCTCCTTCCCATGGCTAGGTTTCTATGCATGACTGAAATTAAATTGTGGGATCTCATCATGTGACAACGATCACTGACCGAACACACGGAGAGGGCAAAGACTTTATGCGATTAACAGCTTTGCGATTGTGGATAGGGGGCCTGTCATGTGCTTGCTGTACATGTCAATCAATCTGGGACAGCACTGATGCTTTTGTAACATCCTTTAGCATGGCAAAAAGAAGTTTCACTAGAAAGATTCCTCCACAGGTTTGCGCTCACTCTTCTGTGGCAGACAACCTTCAATGTAGTCCATAAAAAATGAGTAGAAAGTTCAATGAGGACTTTGGCCTCGGTTGTGTTGCCTGAGCCCTTATGATCTTTTTCTCATATGAAAATTTACCACAGATACTACTTTACTAGTGTGAATAAGACAACCAACACAGTCCCTGTGCAAAATTCTGATATCAGGACTGCCACAGTTACAACCATATCTGTCCACCCATCAAAACCATTGATCTATTATCTATTTCTAGATTACCTCCTCAACCTTGTCCTCGTGTTTCAGCTGCGTCCACATAACTCCTGTTTCAGTCAAATCCAAAGCACACCACAAACAATCCAAATCAAGTCCCAAATTAGACAAGAGGACAGGATGAAAAGTTATTCCACAGGAATGAAGAGGAAGAGATGTTTCACCAGGGACGCTCTTGAAGAAACTGACCAGTTGGAGCTTCTGACTGAGCAAAGACACTTGGAAATGTCATATAAGGACATCAGAAGAAAGAAAGATGATGAGAACAGACTCGGGGAACAATAATAAGTTTTGATAGTGTCTCGGATGCTGGGCTCCAGTGTTCAATTTCATTTGGTATAAAGAGGAGCAAACACACCCCTGATGTACACTGGCAGACTTCTGGTATCACTTGTGAAAGTTTGTCAAGAATATGATCGATCCGTCACAGAAGCAAGCACACTGGGGGTAAAAACAGACATTCTTTCTGGAACTTTGCTGTCGCAGCCTTTAGCACAGCACTGATTTCACTCAAATATTTTCACTGCGGCCAAGAAACACCTGTTCTGAAGCCTCAGCATCTGATCAGATTCCAGGGTTAAGATTTCAGCCCTTTTTCATTCATTGGGTCTCTTACAAAAGACAGTTCTGCATTCTGTAGTTACAGAGCAGAAGACTATCACTTCTAAAGGAGAAGTGAGCATAGGCTAGCTCAGCTACTCAGAAGTATGGGTCTTTCAAAGGCTTTGCTCAGCACGCCTGCCTACATGTGCCATTTACCACTGCAACCTATTTTCGGTTCCAGACTTCATGCCCAAATTGAGAAGGGAGGAATCGCTGTGATGACAGGATGGGTGAGTAACTTGATGTCAGTCTGCGATAATCTGAGAAGAGGAAACCCTCAAGGTCGGCTTCATTCCAACCAGTTTTCTTTTAATAGCTGCCTTTTATGTTAAGTATGTTTCTTTTTTCCCTTGAAGATATCATGTTCATGATATTTGGCACATGAACTACTTTGAGATGGTTTCAATTCCTGAAAAGAGGGGGGAATAAATACTTGGGGAATACAGTATTTCACTTGCAACAGCAGTGACCTTTGAAGAAAGCAAAAATTAAGAAAATTCCTATCCACATTCAAGTGGCAATTCATTAACTTTCCTCCTACATGCTAACAGATAATTTTTTTCCACTGGTTCAACATGTCTGGTTCTCAGCAGTGTCATAAAAATAATTGTAACGACAGATTGATGGTTGCACTTTAATATTTTCCAAGAAAATTGCTTTTCATTAGGTGGCTAAGCTTGCATAATTTCTTCCAATATACTCCAATCGATCACAGGAAAAGGAAACAAAATAACGGCAAGATAATCTTAGATTTAATCCAGGAAGGCTCCACTGCAAGCCTGGATTAAATCTACCCGCAGGCTCGTTCACACACCCACCCTTGTATAAGGTAGAATGAGGGCATGCAGTTGATCTGTGTTTACATCCTATCCTAATTTCTACTGTTTATCACCTGCTCTAACGAGGTGAAGAATTTAGGAAGAAAATTGGAAGTTTCCCCCTCGATGTCACCCCGTACTACATCCTTGTGTCGCCCGAACCTTTTCATTAAGTCTCAACATCCCCCTATCCACAAGCCACTCCCACCAATCTCCACCCTGAACTCTACCCAACGACCTTTGTCTGAACCCATCCTGGAAAATTACCAGACTCCACATCCTCCTTTCAGAGCAAATCTTGAAGCCCTTCTTTCCCCCTCATACGGAGAGTACTTGCCAGATATTTCTGTCACATACGTCTCTCCCTCTCTTTCCATGTCCCTACCTCTCTCTATCTCTCTCTCTCTCTCCTCATATGTTGTCAGGATCTTTCATCATCCTGTCTCGGGATGCAGTCACTCTGGCATGTGCAGGAACGGGGGATGCTGCTGACTCACATGCAAACCCGGTCGGAAATTTGCATTAGAGCTGCTAGGCCCATGCAGGGCATATCATCCCATTTATACGAGGCTTGAGTCGTAGGGGGCCCCGCAGCGGTGGCGTAAGCCGGCATTTTACAGTCAGGGAAGCATTTCGTTGCCCCAGTTTTAGTTTCTGAAGCAGGAATGTCATTAATGTTGAGCTAATCTCATTCCCATTTCCCATTAATGATTATTGCACAAACCATGGGTACTGGAAATATATCAATATCATCCATGTGACAAATGTTTCCAGCTATTTTAATACAGAATAAAATAGAGTATTCTAAAAATGAAGCTTTAGATAACACCACTTCTAACAGCCAGTCTTCTGTTATCATTATTATCAAGAGAGTCCTTTGCAAATTTCATAATCATTTACTAAAGATCAGTTCAGCCACATCAGGTATGGTACACCCTACCTGATCATAACTACATGACCAAAAGATCTGTAAGACCTTTACTTCCTCTTACCCACAACAGATCTGTAAATCATCCCCACCATCAAATCTCGGACAACTGACCGCTTGTTGCCTGTAAGAAATTCTGCCCCTTTCCTTTACCAGTAACATTGACAATAGGATACCACTAAGCTAGGCGTTGTCTTTCTACCTTTTTGTTTTGTTTCTCATAATCTATGTATCACACATGCCTTGACAGGTAATACTGTAGAACAGGAGGCAAATTCTTGGCACTATGGGAATGTTGCAACATTTGTTGTTAATGTTATGCACTGAGCCCTTGTTCTCTGTTGGAAAAAGAGTCTACTGCTATCTCAACTGGGGGCCAAAGGTGGGTGTGTCAAAGCGCTCATGCTGATTGGCTGGCACACAGGGACTGCTTCGACAAGAAACAAAGCCAGTCCGCAGAAACATGGCACACTCTTGCGAGCCGCCGGCAGCGAGCCAAGTCTGACAACAAGCAGAGAGCCTGACAACACAACGCAACGGAGGGAAAAGGAGGAAGAAGGGATCAATAAAATTGATTCTTCCTAAATTGATCAAATTTTGATCCTCCCAGTGCTGGGGAAAAGTCGACTAAAAACAAATAACTACACACACCTCTATTGACGCACTTCGCTGCTTGAACACTGACAAGATCCTGCGCGACAGACCAAGGTTTGTTTACAAATAAACGTGCAAGAGCTTGCCAGGAAAAGCGTGGCTGCACTACGCAGTAACTTTCTTTGTCCCAAAATGTATTGCTTTTAAGTTCGTAACGTCACATGACAGCACACATCATAAGTATAATTAATGCCACCTGCATTGGCTCCAGCTTTCATAGTTCAAGCTAAGGTTGCAGAGACCTGACAATTGCGCCTTTCCATTGGCCCCCCTAGTAAAAAAAAAACTTTCTTAAATGCGCTGTGTAACGTTAAACTCTAAAGTTAGTAATGTGTGATTTACACAAGAAACATGAAAACCACAGAATTTCAACAACTGTAACAGTTGGTTGAATGCCCAGTTATAAACCGCAATAACCGATAGTCACTGTGATTAAAAAACCAGGCACTTCCTGGAGCCCAAGGGACTAGACTAAATGAACAATTTGGCAATGTGCCATTCTCAAAACATATTTTTTCCTTTAGGTGCATTCATATAAAATAGACACAAATGGCCTCCATCATAAAGTGGTTTATATGGAAATCCATTTCTGCTTGGCATTTGATACTGTAATTCTAAAATTCTGAAATTTTACCCTCTTGTTCCCCTAAAACTTCATACCTCTGCAACAGCAAGCCACGCACCATTTCACGACGAGCAAATACCGCCGCTTGGCACATAAGTTTGAATCAATCAAAACCCTACTGTCTCTATGATGACAATATGTGCCAAGACCAAAACATACAATGTACCGCGCCAAAACTTCTTGGCAGTTCACTGTCACTATCTCAATGTCTTCGTTTCTCAAACACTTGTTGCAAAAATACTTTCTTTGTATTCCTGTAAATGCTTCATAGATGGCATTTTCAGTTTACCTTTTCAATTTGGCAATGAAGAGTACATATTCATGAGTTTTCTGACTTTAGGGGCCTATACCTCCAAATCTAGGTGTACTTTATTTCTAAAAGGGTCTGTCTGTGTCTCTCTATCCCGTTTCTCAGTTTAAGCAGCAACATGCACCTCACCGCGGATACATTCCGACCAGCAGAATTAATTTGAGCACAGTAGTCGCGACGTCACGCAAGGAGAGAGCCCGGCAGTGGGCAGCCTTACTGCTGCCGTTGTGCTGATAGTAATTTTCCATCCCCAATCACTTGCTGGCCCCATGAAGTTCAACTTCACTGCAGTGATACCGGCTGCCAGATGTCAAACACATTACTCAGACAGAATTTACAGGCCAAGAGTGATCACACCGCCAGAAACACATTCTCCCTCGGGAACAGGAGCCCAATAAATCTAACTATTTTGGCGACGTTTTCACTTTCCTGTTTTGGGGTCTTCAGATATCCATTGGCAAATAGCTTGTCCGTAGTCAATATTTTTCTACTCTTTCTTTTTTTCTCAAAAGTACACCTCATGGATCAATGAACAGTAAAAGACCCAATATGCTATATCTAACGAAGAGACTGGTAGGAAAGACTAGCCTTTAGTTCCTCTCTCAGTTTCTTGCCCACTTGCCAGTCAGCTCCTAGCCAACCAGGAAGAAAGAACTGATTCCAAGAAACTGGTTATCATAACCCAACAGCGGACCTGAAACCGACACATATGCATATCACCCATCAGCCTGAGGTCATTTGCTTTTGTATCAACACAAGTTTGGCCTAAATGAAGGAAGCTATAGAAATGAACACAAACTTTGACCACTGAAATATGCATAAATAAGAGAGCAAGAATGTATTTAAATACTCAGGATCAACACCTTTACACAAAACTATTCGAGGCATTTGCAAAGCAAACACACAGTTTTAAGAGATGCCACTTCAACCAGCTCATTCCAGAATGACTTTGGTTGCCACAAGTGTGTGGAGACGTTTATGCAGCGCCATGAATATTCACAACTCCACAAAGTCAAAGTTGGACATAAAAAGCTTGTGTGTGGTTCACGGAGAACCAGACTGGCGGGAAAATGCTGCTACGATCTCTTTGCTAGCACTGCCTGCCACGAAGCCCTTCAATAGGGAAAGTGCATTCTTTTCAGGCCGCTGAACTGCCCGGGAGGATTTACAACACAATGGATGCTTGTTAGCGTTTTCTCCACCCCTACGCTGGGGTGTAGGAATGTGAACAGAGTGACCAAAACAAAGGGCAGGACCCAAATTCTTCTCCCCGCTATCTCAAAGATCAATATCAGAAGAGGGAAGACTTGTCCCCTTGGCCTGCATTGATAACAATGCCCTAAATGCAGAAGACAACTGCATGGCAATACATGGATAGTATGGCTTTATGATGACACGCTTGTTATAAAGACTAGATGTAATTATCCTGTCTAAGCAATTAAGTACAAGCATTAGTGATGAGGCGTCATTTTTCTTAATTAATAGTTCTGCATGACATACCCTGAACTAATAATGATGGCCAACACCATAGCATAAAGATTATATTCTGCAATAATCCTACAAAAACACACCAGTTTAATACAAATATCAACATGGAAAATGCAGCAATATTCCAGACATTTTTCACGCTTTCCCTGTAACAGACTTTGGAAGCTCTGGCGCATTAAATCTTAATACCGTAAGGAATGTACTAGAGACACGCGGGGAAACTGCTATCTCATCCAGCCAAACTGTCTGAAGACGGAAGAAATCCTCCTCAAGGGCCTTCGTTTCGTAATGGTCAACGAAGTGTACAATGAGGACTGCTGACTTGGTTGCATAATACTCTCACCCCTAGCTACTGGGGCGTTCTTTCACCCACGTGATGAGCATCCATGGCATAGTTTACCAACAACGTTAATAGAAATGCAGATTTTTTATTTACAATCTTCCAAAGCAAACTGCTTGGGTATGTCATGACATAACAGGACTATGAAGGACACAAGAAAGACAAAATTGTGCTACACGTGGGCATGCTATTCTTGTTTGGTCTTCCTTATCTTGATTCAAAACAATCTTTGTTTGCTGTGTCATGTAGGTCCCTAAAGGTCAAAATGACGAAATATTCATATTGAAGACTCATTTTTTTTTCTCCTGACGTTTTTATTTCACTGTCACATAGGCAGTCAAATAAATCTTAACTTACATGGCCGTTCGGAATGAGACAGATGTTGATCAATGTCATTACAAGCTAATCACATGATCAAATAAGACGACCTCCATGATAATTCAGGTGATCAGAGTAATGAAATTTTCCTGTACATGTCAGTAGCTATCATTTATAAACATACTCTGAAATTTGTTTTTTACCCAAACTGCTGAAGTTTTGCTCCCACCCCCCCTATCAAATACAAAACTTCAAACATATGGTAATCCTTTCCAAGTCTTACATTTACAAGCTCTGTATACTCTTCCCTTCCTTCCTCTAAAAATGTTCATACCTCATTCTCAATTACCAATGTGGTTTGTTTTGCTTGGCATAGAGGATATAGGGGCCCATGTAATCAAAAACTTGCTTGATTTACCACAAACTTCCGAAACTCATGCTGTGGGGCATAGATCACACGATCCTTGTACAATCTTCATGATAGGCTGCATTATATAGCCCTTTGAAGATTAAAGAAGAAGATCTGTTGGCTTTGCAAGATAAATGGTCAGAGAAGCCTGGTTTGATCGTGTGTGAAATGATCATTCTGGGCATACGAAAGCTATCTCTAGCAGAAATTAGAAATGGTATGTCTTTATGTGAGCAATAACTTATCATTGCTCCTACAAAAGATATCATAATGCTATGGAGCTCATACCTACATGCACCATACTAATATCACCTCACCTGGCAGAAAAATGATTGGAATTTCAGCCAATTATTCAAGCAATGATCAGTATCAATACAAAATTTCCCTTTGATATCAAGGCTTGCATAAGATACTGCATATCACCAGTAATCTCGATGACTGTCAGAAAATAATCAGGACACATTTTGAGCAGACACACAATTTGCATGGTTGTCCTCCATTTTTCAGTTTGATCAGTCTGCCCATCCCCACCCCCCATTTACTACGCATTTCGCATTTCGGGGCAGACAATCCAAAACATTACCAGTCAGACAGAGCTGCGCATGTCACTGATGTGAGTATACACACAAAAATCACACACAATGCATTATCACTGGTGGGCAGGGCCGGGTAAGTTCACTGTGCTGTAGAAGCAAGCAAGCATCGCTCACATGCACACACAGTGAAGTATGCACTGACTAGGGCTGTCTGGGTTCGGCTCATTAACATTTCATCTACGTGAATGGGATGGGCTTCACTTCCATTTATGGCAATGGCGCATAGCACGCTACATGTACTAGCACTCTCTGAGGCAGATGCATGCATGCAGGAGTAGAGTACTGCATGCTATAGTCTACTGTCAAGGCCATAGGCAGGCTTATTTCCGTTCCAGACAGAAACTTTTGAGAAAATGCTGCAGCCATAAATATTGGTACACCTTTTTTCCCCTTCATACATGGACCCTCAACGTAATCTGCCATATAGCAGGTCTTTTGATATTTACATACATCATGTAGGCTTTGCTTTAAAAACTGAACGGTGAGAGAACATCCAGATTGAATGTGCACAGCTCTCTCCATGTACCAACTTATGCCCCTCAAGTCTTCCTTCAAGCCATTTGCTGGAGGAATGAGTGGGTGAACTTGCTTAGTTATGAATGGAACATGAAACTTGATCCCAATGCCCATACATGTCCCTCCTGGCTACCCTCTACTTGACCCCACCATCTTCCAAGTCCATCATCTGTTTCCCCTATTCTTCATGGACCTAGCACTCATCCACTGTGCTCTGCAGTTCTCAGATCTACAAACACCAGATCTTGTATTGATGTTGTATAGATATTGTATAAAATTTTATGGCGTATAATAGTGCTGTTTTGTGAGTGCAATACTTGCAAGACTGAATACAAAGGAAGCTAAAGATGACACACCTTACTACACCAGTACGTAGACTAGTAAAGTACTACTAAGAATAAGACAAATATCTTCTGTAAACTCTTGTACAATGTACTCTAATTGTGTGAACTGAGTAAAGGATATTGCAGTGCAATCTGTCCTTCAGAGAGAGCTGGTTTATTCTGGTTCTAAATCTTTTTTTCTCTGTTCTCGCATGGATGAATTACAAATTCCTGAATGGTACCTGATTTCAAGGAATGCAGGTAAGGTGGGAGACAGGTTGGCTGGGTGTGCTATCTGTGTTAATATTTGGTCCTTTGTCGTGATGTATTCCATTAAAAAAAAATCCGGCAGTTAAGTGTCATCTGGTAAGACAAGCCATTAATGGGTCATTCACCAACAATTTGAAGCCCAAAGAATCAGAATCCAGTCTTTCAATAAGTTACCATACATACAGTAGACAACTTTTAACTGATGCACTTGAATGAACCATCAATGAAAGAAACTGTTTGACTTGTTAGTATTTCTAAACTGTCAAATTTTGACTGATAGCCTAAGCTAAGATTATGACGCAACTGTTACAAGTGTACTGCAGAAGTTATTTACCTTAGAACTTTCCGACTAACAGATTTTTGCACTAGAATCCTATTTAAACAGTAGTAGAAATTACTAACGTTAGTATGATCAGGTCAAACACGAGACTGTGTAAAAATCAAAATTCCAACTCTCAGTCCTCTCTCTAGTTCTACTCTAGTAGTAACTAGATCTAGGGCCTACTGCGTAGAAATCTAGATTTTTTTTCTACACCACTGAAGCACTGGCACTGGCACTGGCGCAGATCCTAGACTCCTGCTAGAGTCTAATTTCTTTTACTTAGGGTGTGGAAACACATAACCTTCTAACGTTCGGTTCTACAATGTACTTTTGTACTAGACCTACCGCAAGTCTGCAGAAAAGTACATACTAACCGTTACTACATTTTCTAATTATAGAAATAAAATTGGAGATCGACACAGCTGTCTCGATAGAAATGTCTGGGTTCACTTCTGATAGGGTCTAACGTTACAATTTAATCTAACGTTACTACGAATATGATTGATAGAGGCCGACTAGAGTAGGAAACACCTCGCTCGAGGCTCTCTGATTTTACCAGACAGCCACTGCCTAGGACCAGACCATCTTCTAGAATTTTCTTCAACATGTTCAAAGTAATCAAACTGTAGCCAGTACGCAGTAGTGTGTCAAGTTAAAGTTTCAGTTTGTTCCGATTACCGGTAGGACCTACTTATAAATTACAATATGGTAACCTGCACAACAAACATTGACAAAAGAGAAAGTTTACGACAAATTACACCACACAGGCGACGTGGAGTCTAGTCACAAAAAGGCACACTTAAAATCTTACAAACATTAGACCTAGATCTAGATTTATGTCATTAGAATTAGATTTTACAAGATCACGCCTGCGCCCGAGTCCTTTCTAAAGTTAAATTCTAATTCTATCTAGGGTCTAGACTATTCCAATTCAACGTTACAAACACTTTTCTTGAATTCTTCATATCACTGGTTCTACTAGTTTCTAAATTTCCAACGGTTAGCGTTAGTCGTAACTAAAGTCTTGGAAAAAATTCTTCCACATTCGCTTTACCAATCTTGATTCAGATATGGATGTTTTTTTTTAATCATAATCACTGGCTAAACAGAGCTGTTTTCGTAGAAAAGTGTTTTAGCTGATGTGCAGAAAACGAGCAGTGCGCCAATACAATCCAACCTACGTCCGTGAGAGTGTGCGTGAAACGCCGGGCGGCGGCGCTGAAGACATGCTGTACCCGCCCAAAAAACGCATGGCTTCGACAACAACAACAACCCGCCTTTTCAAAGGCCAATAAAAGGGAACCGCGTGGCGCGGATGCCTCGAACATGCAGTAGAGTCTACATATGGTTCAGGGAAAGGGGATGGAACTCGAAAATGAAACATGAAAATGCTATACATTTCTTCAGCAGCTTACTCCTGAACCGTTACAACAATTCGCTGAAATTATTGAGAGTGAATCGTGTCAGCTTAAACCATTTTTGATGACATAAAATCGACTGCCATGCCACATGTGCATGTCTTTGTTTTGTTGTCTGGCTGGATGTATTGTAACAACATCAACATCGATGAATGATCACATCTAGCAACGGATTCAGAATGAAATTATCTTGGGTAAAGATTAATAACAGATCGTATCATTAAGTACATACCGCTTCCATTGCTTTTGTTGTCTCGTAAGAAGTCATGATTTTTCTCGAACCGATGACTTCAACGCTATGGTCTATCCAGAAAAAAGATGATGATGCAGACGCGAGCAGCAGGTAGATGCTGACTTTACTCGATGCTGTCTCTATGTAAAATCACGTAAGATAAAGCACACACTCAGTGTGCCGACACCGGTACGGTACGGTCGAGCGTGTTTTGTGTGTACACATACTATGCCGGGATATGTAAATTAGATAGCGTAGTTTTCCATTCACTCACTCTTGGGAGCCATCATTCTGGTACAGGGGGGAATACGGAAGAGTCCCTCAAGTTTCGTTTTTTCAAAACAAAATGTTAAGATCAGAAATGATGTCAAAGCAAGTGTTTTTTTGAAGTTCCTATCAAATTATTTTGTCTGATCAAGCACATGTTTCGTTCTGTGAATTGGCGGAAAAAGAACATCATTGTAATATGGATACCCTCACTATAAGATGGTTACGACCAAAACATAAACAAACGTGAAAGCAGTGCGTGGGTCGTAGTATTTTTGAGCGCGCAATGTATGGCGTTTCAAGGCGGGAAAGCGCAGAGTGCTCATCAGAGAGCGGTTGTCTCGTGTGTCGATGGAACCCAGTATTTACAGTCCGCATGCTCTCTACGTACAGCTAACTGGCTTGGAATGTTATGATTTGGGCATGGCAGCGAGTACTGTTAGTAGCTCTATAGATCTGGGTGTGAGTGCCCGATCCCGTATACAGCGTACCAAAGAGTATACTCTTTGCAGTGTACAACTGTAGTAATGTATCATCATTATCATGATCAATGTAGGCCTACTAGCGGTACGTTGTTCCCATAGCTCTGTCGCAAGACCCGAACAAAATGTTCTAAAACATCTTCTTACAAAGTAAATGAATTTTGGTAAATACTTATACTGCAAGTGCTAACACCTGACCTTTCGTTAACATCATTGCCATCGCCACTATTTATACGGGCGAGAATCATATCACTGACCTCAAGATAAAGCCCGTGGCTTTATCCACTAACCTAAGAGCAGTGTTACCAGCGAAAAAACAAACAAACAGACAAAATAAAACAAAGATGGCATTGTGCTTGAAGCAGCCTAAAATAAAATTGTGCCAAACTGCCATGAAATCATATCAACTAATTGTGGTGCCTTATCAAGTGACAAGCAAAAAACAAAACAACAACAAAAAACAGTCCTCATTTTAATTGTTTTATTTTGTTGTTGTTGTTGTTTTTTTTTTTGCTACGAATTATTTTGCCCGGGACGAGCAATTAAAAAAGAAGAAAAAAAATAAAAGATAAAGTCCTCTGTTTTATGCCAACTCTGGCAAAACTCAGCTGCTGACTGTGATTATAAGTCGCTGAATTTTACATTTTCGGGTGTTCTGTACGAATCATTCCGAACCTGTCCCTTTCAGGAGCCTACTATTTCTTTTCTCACAATTTTATCAAGAAACAAGTGTATCAAGGCTGGTTGACAAGAATTGCAGAATTGACGAATTTTATTGACTCTCAATCGACCCCCTGTCGATGTATGCAAGTGTAAACAAACATAGATTCTCAAATAAGGGTATAACAGACTAGTAAATAAAAGAACTCACTGCGAGTATCGTGTGCATCGCAGTCTGCTTTTCCCTATAAACTCTTATTGATTGAAAAGTGCATTACAATCGTCCTTCCTTTCATCTGTGTTTCGCGTCGGACTGCTGCCGGGATTTTCTGCCTGGGGTCTTGCATTTTGACTTTTGGTCAGACTTTTGGATACAAAAATTGATGTCTCGGATGAACAAATCACCCTTTTTGGTTTTGTTTGAAGTCACGAATACGGAACCCGACGGCTCTCATCTGTACTCTGAAGGGGGAAAAGGCGGGCGGGCAACACATCCTGAGACAAAAGCTGGGGGACAAAAGAAGTTCTAAAATCAATCCCGTCCCAGCTTAGCAGTGCACCCATGCATTCCTAACGAAGCCAACGCTGGGTTTTTGGGCTAGAGACCAAAGGAATTTGAGGGAGAACTAAAAAAAAAGGGGGGGGGATGGAAGGGCGATTTGTGTCTTGAAGAGTCTGGAGAGAAAGAACATTCCTTCGCTCTTGTTCCATTACAAAGTCAAATGTAGGCAACTATGGATATACTGTATATGAAATGTATGTAATAAAATAAGCACTCATGACCCTTTGCGCAAACCAGGGTATATTATAGACTCCGAGTATAGACTATAGGCCTAATGGATATAAATAAACACTGACAAGTGTCAAATAGGGCCTGCAAACGTTTATAGGCCTACTCATCGCTTTACTTATAATTTACCATGCATGGTTGTACAAAAGCATTGTTTTAAATGTAATAATGATAATAATTCACAACATTTATATAGCGCGTTATTACATAAAATGTCTCTAAGCGCTATAGGCCTATTCATACTGATATCTTAAACACACTTTCTTCAAATACATTCTACCATACTTTGCCAGTCAGATATCGTTGTTTGTTCGGACATTTTCCTGAATAGCTCCACATTGACGTTTATTGTTTTTTTTTTCATCTCCAATCAGTATATTAGGCCTTACATGTAAATGTTTCATGGTCTGTTCGAATGTGCTCCTACCCAGTTGTAGTACGCCTCACAAGTACTGTTTTAACAAAAATGACTGTATTTCATTTGTAAGATATGCAATGCAGAAAATTCTACAAGAAAGTAATATCCGTATGGAATCCATATCGCACTTGAAACTAGAAAAGCACTCCGAGAGCGCAGACCTCCGCCAATTTGATGCAGCTATACTTTCCACCGATGATCTTGCTCTTCGATCGAGATCAGTGATTTTCACCATGCTAATACGTATGCATGCTGAAAACAATTATCCCGATATCCCAATATAGAAGCCTTTGTTACGTCATAAACCCTCAGCTGCGCGCCTCTCCCTAGCAGAAACCAAAGACGCTTAATTAATAGAGCACGCACTTTTAGTGCGCGTATGAAAACCAAAGATAGTTAAGCGTCTCTGATGAAAACCTAAAACTGCGCAGCTTGAACTCCCAAGTTCATTGACCCTACCTACCAAAATATCGAAAATCCTTCATAAAATCTATTAAAATTTTCCGGATCACTCCCAAAATGAAATCATCTGTTCCTTGTCTCATTCTTGAAACGAAAACATAATCTCCTTCCTTGGCGGAGGTAATGACAGTAGAAAATGAATAAAGAAATGTTCGGGATATTTGCATAGGTGATGTAAATAGATATGCTACCCTAACTGGCAGAACAAGGGGAATGCAGTAAAAGACAGAACAATTTCGTTGAAGACAAATTATTCATAAATTTTATGTTGCGAATGAATTCGCAGCAGCTGTGAAACCGCCATTGTCAAGAATAACAACATTGAGTTTCTACCCACAATAAACAGCAATGCATTTGGTAAAGTTGTACCAATAATTTGTTCACTTATATTGCAGGCCTCTAAGCTAGATTATTTGTACTTTTACAACTGTAAAATGCTTTTACTTTATGCACCGTGTTCTACCAAAGAAAACGTGCTCAAAACAAACGATATGGTAGTATAAATCTAAATAAAGCACCCATTTATGTAACGACAC
The DNA here is from genome assembly GCF_040938485.1 of Diadema antillarum. Classification (NCBI taxonomy): domain Eukaryota; kingdom Metazoa; phylum Echinodermata; class Echinoidea; order Diadematoida; family Diadematidae; genus Diadema; species Diadema antillarum. The sequence continues at coordinate 1,111,669 of NW_027271146.1, forward strand.
TTTTCCTTTTATTTTTTGATACATCGGTTCAGAAATTACTTATTGAAATAGGGCCTAAATCATTTTTTTTTTATTCAAAACATTCACGAGTCTTGCATTGAATTGTTGTTTTATCACATTGCAACTGATTGACACTTGAATGTAGGCCTATTATCGTGTAGGGCCATATACTTGAAATAATCCCTGTTACGAACAGTTCATTCAAAATGCGCGCACGATTGCAAATGCTCAGTTTAGTATCGTCATTTTCGCCTCTCTACAGGCGAAATATAACAGAGTGAACTTAAAACCATGCAGTGCAAATGGCGTAGATTCTAAGAAATCATTCTCATGTTAAGCAATATTCATATATATATTGTACTCATGCATGTTCATTTTTATCATTATTTTTATGAATGATGATCTTTGCGACTTTGACAATTTTTATTTTTTATTGTGATGAAAGGAGATAACAGTTACGTTTCTTAGAAAGCTATGCGCGATGTGATGGGATTACAATCTTCCTGATCGGATAATTACTTGACGGGAACTAATTGATGTAATACGATACTTTCAGTCTAGAGATTTTGGGCTATGCATATAACGATCCAGGGCTGTAAGTGTGGGCGCGCCCATCAAACTGTATAAAGGGGTGAGCCAGTGGTTTAGTGTTCTTTCTTTGTTGGTGAGTTAGAGTTTGTTGTGTTTATATCTTCGTCTTCCTCTTCTTCTTCTTTTAAAGTTGGGGAGGGGGGGGGGGGGGGCTTACGACAGGAGCGCGGGCTCGCAGACACAAAGGGGGACAGATAATCCTGATGACCTTCCAGCGACGTACTTTCCCCGCCTTTTGTTCAGCCCCCATTCATTGTTTCGTCACGGATGCCTGCCTGTGCGATGTTCTTTGTATACATTCATGTGAATCTCTGTTGTCTATTACAGCCCCGCTATCCTGCCGCTCAGATGCGACGGGAATATCACAGAATCGAAGAATTTCGCGGGACTCTTTTGTAAAGATTGACCTTTGGTTGAACCAACTAGAGTATGCTGAAAATAAAATGCAGGAAATGCTGTTAAATAAAATAGTACAGCGAGAGATAAAAAAGGAAAGAAAGAAAGCGTGTACAAGAGAACAGAGGAGGGAGAGAGTAGAGAAAGAAGGGGCGGGGGTGAAGGCGGTGAGTGCTTAAAAGTTGCTTTTAAGAAATGGTCAAGCAGTCCAGAAAACTGTCAGCGCTATTTCTTCAATGTTTGCTGAGTCGCTTGGGACATCAAGACCTACCCCCATGCTAGTAACTTTCGACCATATGATTTAAACACACGCAAACACACACACACACACACACACACACACATGCACTTTTAGTTTATCAAACAAACAAAAAAAAACCCACTCAAGAAAATCAATAACTTCCAATAACTTCAATCATCGAAGGGGGTGGGGGAGGAGAATAGACCCTTGACCCAACCAACCACAAGCACTACCCCACCCCATATAGCATCCACACCCCCACACGCGTACGCACACACACACACACACCAGGCGCACATACACACACAAAACATGCTGAAAAACTTTTCGCCACCACTCGGATCTGCACTAACCAACCCAGTCTCCTGCTATGTGAGTAAACATTAAAACTGGAAATTAAGTCGCCACTGTTATATCTGCAGGGAAAATTAATCGAGAATCTTATCTTTGTAAGTGTGATTCGCTCATTGCTGGGTCCGGATTCAAGCATTGTACTTTTTATCCAGAGTTTCCAAAGTTCGGGGGAACGAAGAAGGGGGGGGGGGGGAGGCAGAGGAGAATGCACCAGACTATAAAAAAAAAACTCCATGAAATTGATCTCTATAAACAGGGGCGGATCCAGATGCAGGAATTCCGTAAAGGGGAGGCGCCTTTACAGAATGCTGAAAAAAAAGGGGGGCGCACGCGCTCCCCCATTTTTCTTTATTTTTTTGCTTTGGCAACCCCCTCCCCCCCCCCCCGATCCGCCGCTGATAAAGGTACTGTACTTTGTTTTATTGCATGGAGGGAATAAAACAAAGAGATCGTGTATAGTTTTGGGAGAACAAAATGATTGATAAACACTACTCATTATGCGTGTGAAGTGTCCGTTAAAAGACTGTTGACTGTCTCGCCGTCAATGGGCTAGTACGGGGAGATAAGAAGCAAACATAGACACGCTAATCACACTCAGTGTAATATCTATACCACTCGCGAACAGAGCAAGAGCTGTGTGAGAAAACGTTGATAAGAGGCGGCATCAATATCATACTATCCACAAGATTGAGGAAAGGCGGAACTCACACGAACGTGTCTAAAGATACGTCTACATCACAGTTCGTTTACAGTCATTGCAGTATACTTAATGCGGTTGATACATCACTGTATGCTGATCTATTTAGAGCACACCACAGGCGACCATTATGATTATGCTGTATCACGTCGGCCTTTATATGCTTTTCTTTCGTTGCATTTGATTTATGTCCTTTCAGTTTGAAATATTGAAGGAGTCTGTTAGTCCGTTAAATAATGTCTGATTCCTCATTGTCAGGAAATGCCCAGTGACTGTTCTAATGTTAAAATGATGGTAAGTTTTATAACTTTTTACTAGCGTCCTTGATATAGTGAGTCTGCATATATCATCATGCGTATAATAATAATGTGTGCAGGAATATACCAATAAAGAAAATTGTGCGACAAATTGAGAATCACAATAATGTCAGCCAGTAATTCTTTTTTTTAATTGTTTTGGCAATGAATTAACTTTTACACAGTCTCGATTCTGATGTATACAGTATGGAAAATGTTTTCACACAAAATGATAATAATTTTGAAGGACTGACAGACAAAAACAGACTGATATTCTCCTTTAACACTATTTCCATCATGTCAATGTGACGATATGCATAAACGTAATTAATGTTTCGAAGGCCGATCACAAAACCACATTGCACGAAACTATTATTAGCTTTTATATCGATGGTCCAGCTATACATGAGAAAAGAATACGAAAATCTGGAAGAGATGAACTCTAGCACAATGGACTTTAATCTGTAAACTCGTGACAGTCAATGGTTGTTAAATTAAGTGTGAAATATCAAACCATTTTTTTACTGCAGTGACACTAAACTTGACTCGCCTACGCCAAGACATTCTTTCGTTTCCATAGAGCTATACAAGTGGGGCATTTTTTTGGTGTATTCTCTCCGACAGTGGCACTCAATGGTCGCAGGAAACCTTTATGAGTTCTTAGGTCGTGTATCAATAATATACCTTACTGGTTGTGTTATAAAATCATCATAACAGAATATTATTATTTGCGCTACCCTGTATACATTATCAGCGTATTATATAGGAATGCAGCAGTACTGGGTATCATTGCAGCAAAATACACACACACACACACACACACACACACACACACACACACACACATATATATATATATATATATATATATATATATATATATAATATATATATATATATATATATATATATATATATATATTATATATGGCCTATGTATTCATTTTCATTTATAGAAATAGATGTGCAAATAGCCTATATCTCGCTCATCTACTCCTTTATGGTATGATAAACGAGAAAGAGCGGGTATAGTAACAGATAATTAGATAAAGCAAGGCTCCCAGTTAGATGTCTTGGAGACACGTTATTCGATGACAATACCCCAAAGTGATATCGTGCGTCTATCATAAAGACCAAAGATATTCACCCTTTTCACCCGTCCTGTAATGACGTTGTATGACGTCATAACATTCGGTTCCATTCTTCTCGCTCCCTGCGCGTGCGCTCTCTAGATTTTCGTCTTGTGCTCATACGCTTATTTTATCATCACGTAGTATTTTTTTTTTTTGTCGTAATACCCGCATAGCGTTCACGAATGCATTATGATGTCATAAATAGAATGCATTGATTGTCAAATCGTCATTACAATCCCAAGCAATATCACATAATACAAACGCGCTTGGTTGACGGAATATAGTGACTACAGCAATAATCTCGAACACAAAGTTCATGAATGATTTTGTGATCATAGCAGAAAACAAGCAAAATGATATGCCATCAGTCTGCGAAAGATTGGTGCCTGGAGACAACCAATTTATCATAGTATAATGAACAAAAAATTCAATTCAATACACTTTAGTTATGCTATATAAATCTTAGAGTTTATTCATCAGTCAGCAAGTTCATGTTTAACCATTTCGTTAACGTTTGTTTCAACCAGGAACACGAGCACACGATTATGAATTAGAGTAGTAAATAATAAAACAACTGCCTTAAACTGACAACTGAATTCTTACAGGACAGACAAATGGTGGTGAAGAACGACGATGAAATCTAACGAAAATATTATCAAAATTCTAAACTTAATATTTTATTAACAGTTTTTGCAAAACTAGAAATAATCGATTTTGCCAAAATTCGCATTTCTGTCCAGACCATTATAGAATTACGAGACGGTACATTCCAAGCAGGCGAGGTTTCAGAACGAGAAGAAAAGAAAAACTTTCTCTTCGATAAAATACATTACTTTAGAAAATATAGAGAAATAAAATCGAAAAATCACATTCTCTCTTAGCAGTATTCCATGTAGTTCTGAGAAACTAGCAGGAGGTAATAAGAAGCATTATAACTATATATCATAATGGACTAATCTAAAAATTCTTCTGTTTTGCCTTGTCCATTAACGTTACTCCGTATCCAAGCGGGTCAAACCACGGAGCTGGCACGACTCCTGAATACTTCCGCGTAACTTGGCAATCTGGAGGATAGCAAGATATGTAATCTTTTCTCCTGTATAGTGTACACTGCAGACAGGGAGCAACGCCCGTGTATAGACCAAGGCACCCCCTGTCTCTCTTCAGGAGTCCTGGCGAGTAATCAAAGCAAGGTATGCGACATTCAGAAGGTGCCAAAACATCGCGACTGAATCACGTCCCACACACCCCTTAATCAAGACCGCGCTGCTTCACCTCACGCTGACTTCAAAAAGGAAAGAGAGAAGAAGATAGGATGAGACATATAGCCCACAGACAGACAAGAACAGAGCAAAACGAAATAAAACATAACAAAAACTAACGAAGAAGACCGAAATCAAGTCAGAGATTGAAAGGATGGGTAGAGAGAGGTTAGAGAGAGATGAGGGAGATGATTGAGAGATGGGGGAGGGGGAGATGGAGGGTGAGAGAAGGAGAGAAAGTTGAAACATATTCGATTGGAAGAGAGACATTGAGCAAGATAAGAGAGAGAGAGAGAGAGAGAGAGACTTTAGAGAGGGAGGTAGGGGGAGAGAGGGAGAGGTGTCGACATTAAAGTTTCTTAGGAGATTGCTTCTCACCTCTTGTCCTTACCTGACTCTTCAAAAACAGGCTCTGGTTTGATGGCGGAGGTTGTTCTCACCTCCCTGCATGGTCTGATGTGCACAAGACACCGTTTTATCACTCTTTTTGCCGTTCTGCATTGCTTTTTTTTCCTGCTGCTGACATTATGAAATTGTAAGATACTATATGAGCTATATTCCAGGTGGGCTGGAAAATTCATCGCAGACACGAATACATAACAAACATCAAGCGTCAATATAACATTCATCATGTCACTTTTTATTTCCATTATGCCGACTTTGCCAATTTCCAAGGTTAATTCAATTCGAATCAGGTCGAGTGTAACAGAGGATTCTGACGTTGAGAAATAGCATGGGCCCTGTCGAAAAAGACCGAGTTTGCTCTAAGCTCTGCACGTATGAAAAGAAGCAGTATACATGATATATCGACAGTAGGATACAATGACATCTCCCTGGAAGAGAACTGACCAATGTGGAAAAAAAGGAGCCGGTGGTCACCTTCAAAATGGCGCCGCTATAGAGCTTCTGTGGAATTGAATGAGCAGGGAGGGGGAATACTCCACCTATAACTGGAATAGCTGACCTTTTTTGTTTGGTTACAACCTGCTCCTTAGAAGAATCCGAACATCAAGGTCATTCGTCCTGTCCTCGTCTGTCTATTTTAGAAACCAGTAATCTCTAGAAACCAAGATGATGTCTAAATCGACAGAAACCTTATGATAAACGGACACACACACACACACACTTTTTTTTTTGTTTTTCAACGATGTTTATTCTGTTCCATTCAAAGTAATAGAAAAAAAATAACAATTTTCATCTGCTACAATTGAAATGACGAAAATATACATTTGTGATCATAATAGCAAATTTGCTATTGCTGTACATAATGACATAACAAAAATTACATTTTCATGAACAATTATCAATTTACATACAGTCACTTCCCCTATGCTCTCAAAAAAAATTGCTTAAATTTAACAGTGATAATTCAATTCTTCTAGCATTAATCTTAATAATCATCCAAATGAATTATGCAGCAAAATTATACAGTAATAAATAATGGAACCATATTATTTATCAACCAATACCCGCCCACCTACTAACTCATATCCCTTACTGAGTCCCTATGACCACCCCCACCAGTTCCCTCCCTTCCTGTTTCCTCCCCCACCCCTATCTGTACACATGCAACACACAAACACACACAAACACACCCATACACACACACATACACATGCACCTAATTTGGTTAACTGCTCTTGCCTACACATCACAATATAGTAAATATAGTTATATAATCAGCCCACCAACAGGCTGACAGGAACGCATGGGAAAGGAGGGGGAGAAAATACAAAACAACACAAGAGAAAAAAAAAAGAAGAAGAAGAAGAAGAAGAGGAGGAGGAATAAAGGAAAGGGAAACACACACACACACACACACACACACACACACACAAACCCACACATTATAGACAGACACAAAAGAAAACATTCCGTTACCCTTTGATATCCCAAGAATAATAAGTAGTGCTATTGAGGTATTTGAATTAGAAACAAAAAAGAATCTCACCAGTTGTAATACATGCAAATATAGCATTCGTTTAAAATGTTACCGAAACTATTATACCGAAAACAAATTAGTTTTTGAAGATTGTTTTGTGTTATTGTCTTTGCAGGCGAGTGAAATTCATTTAAATGTTGCCGCTAGCATTCCGAAAACTAATTACAGTCAGTTTTTAAAGATTTGTTTTGTGTTAGTGCCTTTGTTTTTGTTCTGTCTTTTTTTTTTCAAACCATGAAATTCGTTGCTTAGAATTCTTAAGCAGGCATACTGTACAAATACATCAAATTATTTGAAATTCATTTTTTTTCTTTTGTCTACAATTGTCGCCTGAAAACATGTCTGGTGGCTGATTGCATGAGAGTTCCCATTTAATTAATGGAATTGTTTACGATTGGGAGCAGTGATTTGAAAAGAAATTTTCGAGTTATCACATTTGATGAATGATAATGTGTAGGACAGTTGTATCACAAAACATCCTACCATATAAAAATTTCACAATAAAGCCTATAATATGAGGAGATATCACTATTTGTCTCAATAAACCGTAACCGTAGATGGTTTAGTCTATAAACAATCTTTTATAACTATTGTTCACATTTCGTATATTCAACAATACTTTATGTTGAGTATACTGATCAAAATTTTTACACTTTTATTTGGTTGTTTCTATCCCTAACTCATATTTTAGAACTATTTTGAAGCACTGTACAGCTGGATTTTAGTTTCATCTGCAAATGGTAATTCAGTTCAGTTCAGTTCAGTTTTATTCACCATCAATTTAGGAGTATACAATAAAAAACATACACAAAGATACATAACTATATACAAAGCAAACAAAAACAAAGCAGAAAACAATTAAACTTGATGGTGGGAACCCCAGGAGAAGCAGTGCTTATAAATAGGGGCCCCAGTAATGCTTAAATATTAATATACATGTAAAACAAACAAGCAAAAGAATTGATATACATTTCAAGGTTGTACATTTGGTTTAGTGGGAATGGGAAAGGGAAAAAACAGCATGCATATATAAATACATATATATGCACAGATACCATGGAAAACAACAGCGAAAATCCAGGAGAGATGAAAGAAGAGTAGAAAACAAGGTGAGTATGATTGGGAAGGTGGGAGTATATAAGCGATAGATGGACTATGGACAATAGACGTAGTGCTCGCAAGCAATGATTTTCATTCATGTGAGTACAAGTGTGACTAGGATGACAATAGATTTGTTTGGTTTTTTTTTTTTAATTTTCCCTCGGAAGGAGCAAATTAAAGGACAATCTCTTAAATCGTGATAAAGTAGAACTATGCTTTATATCTTCTGGAAGAGCATTCCATAGTGCCTTTAACAGAGAGGTGGACATCGTATGTGAGTAGCTCCCTATATATATAGTATCATGCAACGTTTTATCAGGGAGGCATTGGGCTTCCCACCTCCCTGCTTTTATGGTTCCAAGACCGCGATTCTTAGAAAAGAGCCATTAAAGAGCAGCATTCATCACACCACAGCAAGGACCAACACAACGAATGGTTTCTGTGCCGTCTTTTATATGCCGACAATGGACAGAGGACTTGCGGTAAAAGGTATAACAGAATATCATTCATGTGCATAGGCGCCGGAAGTGGGGGGGCAGGGGGGGCGGCCGCCCCCCCCCCCCCAATCCAAAAAGTGGGGGGGCAAAACGCATTTTTGCCCCCCCAAAAAGCCCCCCCCCCCCAAAAAAAAAAAAAATGATAATAATGATAAAAATAAATGAATAAACAAAGAAAATAAATAAATATGTATATATATGAATAAAAGGGAAAAAATATGGCTACAAACGGCAGATTTTGGACTGTAAAATGTCAAAATTTTCAAGCTCGCTCGCTTCGCTCGCTCGCATCCAGCAGTTGAGCCCGGTGCGCCTCCCCTTTAATTTCTAAAGCGAAAAACATAGCTACGACGGCAGTTGTTGGACTCTAGAATGTCAAAATTTTCAAGCTCGCTCGCTTCACTCGCTCGCATTGAATCGTTATGCCATTCTCCTAATGTTGCTGACAGTAATTGCCAGTAGTTGCGCCCGATGCCCCCACCCCTTAATTTCCAAAGCGAAAGATAAATATAGCTACAAACGGGAGTTTGGGGACTGTAAAATGTCAAAATTTTCAAGCTCGCTCGCTTCGCTCGCTTGCATTGAATCGATATGCCACTCTCCTAATGTTGCTGCCAGTAATTGCCAGCAGTTGCACCCGATGCCCCCCCCCCCTTAATTTCCAAAGCGAAAGATATAGCTACAAACGGGAGTTTTTGGACTATTTCCAAAGCGAAAGATATAGCTACAAACGGGAGTTTTTGGACTGTAAAATGTCAAAATTCTCAAGCTCGCTCACTTTGCTCGCTCGCATTGAATCGTTATGCCATTCTCCTAATGTTGCTGCCAGTAATTGCCAGCAGTTGCGCCCGTTGCGCCGCCCCATTAATTTCCAAAGTGAAAGATATAGCAACAAACCCCAGTTTTGGGACTGTAGAATGTCAAAATTTTCAAGCTTGCTTGCTTCGCTCGCTCGCATTGAATTGTTATGCCATTCTCCTAATGTTGTTGCCAATAATTGCCAGCAGTTGCGCCCGATGCGCCCCCATTTATTTCCAAAGCGAAATATATAGCTACGATTAAAACTCCAGTTTTGGAACTGTTTAGTAGAATATCAAAATTTTCAAGCTCGCTCGCTTCGCTCGCTCGCATTTTATTGTTATGCCATTCACCTTATGTTGCTGACAGTATACAATTTGTCGATCGTTTCACACCGTCATTCCATAATCCATGTAAGGAAAACTTGCAATGTTCCTCAATGACTGCGTTGTTGAATGTATCACATTCCGTAATGTATTGTAGTCCCATTATTGCTCACGCACACACGCACACACGCACACACGCACAAGCATACAGACCGTCAAAATTACTTTATGGTTCCCCCATATTTCGACCCACCGTACGCCACTTTACATATATATATATATATATATATATATATATATATATATATATAATAGATGTGTGTGTGTGTGTGTGTGTGTGTGTATGTGTATATTGTGTAACATATGCATGGTCTAATCTTGAGCCCCCTCCAATGTTTGCCCCCCCCCCCAATCCAAAACTGCTTCCGGCGCGCCTGTTCATGTGTATGTGTGTGCGTGTGTGTGCGCGCGCGCGTGTGTGTGTATGTGTGTGTGTGTGGATGTGTGGGTGTGTATTTAGTGTTTTGATTCATATTCTTCAATGAAAATAATGCACTAGCAATTCAATCAGCCCATCAGCAATCTCGTATATTATGCCGTCAATAGTGCCTGATGTTTCGTTTTGAACACGTCATGAATTGCACCACTACACGAGGAACTCTATACGCCAGCACAGTAGTGACTGCCGCTTTAATTTCACTATACTAACAACTATATTATGCAGTTGATTACTGAAAATTATATCCGTGTTTTTTTCTGAATTAGAGTAATGCTATTGTGGTTTTTTTTTCTCTAACCTTCTCCTTGTTCTTTCCTTTATGTGCTCATAGCACTGTACAGGTAAACGATGATAGCAAGCACAACAATGCTAATCATGATACATTATCGTTTTCATCAACAACAACACAAATCATCATCATCATCATCACCACCATCATCATCATCATCATAATCATAATTTTTTTTTAAAGTATTAACAATCCTACTTCGACGATGACCCACTGTCGTCTTGTTATGGACTCTGAAATGAAAGTAAACAAGTCTGAAAAAAGAAGGTCTGAGGAAACTCTTCCAGATTACTACGACCAAGGAGATATTGTGACCCCAACAGTAAAAACAGCACATTGTAGAAAATATGCAATCATTGAAAAACATTTGCCATTTACCGTCTTCTCATGCTGAAGGCTATAAGTGAATGAACACTATGTATGATATTTTCCTCCACTCCCACTTTTATTATTGTCTCCTTATTATTCTCTCTGATGTGGTATTTTCCCCAGAAGTGAAGAACTAAAGATAGCAAACTTTCTGTTTTCATACACCTTGCGGTTTCCGGGGGCGGTGAATAACTGTGTTACAAGATGCCGAGAAGTGTATACAAGAGTAAGCACTGTCGATACCATACGGTTACAGGAGTGTACCACAACACGATAACCTTATACGGTAGCTGATGGGGGAGTTTACGCAGGCCTTTGAATAGAAGTTCCTCGTGCCGGAGTATTCATTGCTATAATGCTACGAGTGTATATATCGCATAATATCAAGTGATAAATTTTTGTTGGCAGTTGATGACAAAAGTTTATCCTAGAACTCGATTGGAATAGCATTTTTAAAATAAAACTTTTCTGTCTGTTTTTCTTTCTGTCTGTCTGTCTCTCTCCCCATCTATCTATAACCTATATCTACATCTACTTATATCTCTATTTATCTCTCTACTTTTCTGCCTATCTATTTATCTATTTATGTACCTATCTATGTATATCTCTCTACTTTTCTGCCTATCTGTTCACTACATCTATCTACCTATCTATGTATTTATTTATCTACTTCTCTGTGTATCTATCTACCTATCTATCTACCAACCTATCACTATCTATACTTCTCTGTTTATCTATATCTATCTATCTACCTACCTACCTATCTATCTACTTCTCTGTTTTCTATCTATCTACCCATATTTCCTCTCTTTCTTTGTCTACTGTATTTCACCACTTCCTCTTATGTGGAATCAAGCAGGCCATGCTTCCTATTTCACTGAGTCGGATCAGGGAGGTGAGAGGACACCTCCCTGGTCGGATCCAATGCAAAGACGTCCTGTGAAAACGAAACTTGCATGGTGCTTCCCCCCCCCCCCCCCCCATTCCACCTCGCCGTGCTGCCCTCGCGTCATGTCTAACTTTCATTCGGAGACAGTCCCCAAATTTAATGGTGGAACATTTATATATTATAAATATATACATAATAGTAATAGTAGTAATAGTAGTAGTAGTTGTAATAATAACAATAATAATAATAATGATAACTACATTATATATGTATATATATATATATTTTTTTTTTTAATGCATGTGAAAATTTCTGTGTAAGAAATCATAATAAGTAACATTAAAAAAGAACGCCAAGATGCTGCACTGTTTCAATGTACAAGTGTATGTGAATATATTTATTGTTCAAGTAGGGCCTCCACGAACATTACGATCAGTGTTCAACTCACTAGTGATGGAGCCAACCTGTAAAATACGACAAATAAAATGAATAAGTAATATACACCATTAGGATCGTTGGAGGGGGATCACAATTAGATATAGACTATAATACAATTATTATAGGCAGAGTATATCAAGTATCTGATATGTACGACTGTTCGTGGCTATTAATAATTATGTAGTTGCGCAAGAATGAAACTTACCACTTATAGTGATAATCAGGAAGGTGGAATAAACAATCGTCGAACATTTTGAGTGTTCGAGGAAATGAAGCAAAAACAAAAAGTGATTGCAATATGGCAAGTGTATCCAGCGCTAAACACACAGCAAGTCGCGATTGTCAAGCATAGTATCGATTTTAAGTTATTCCTACCACTGGATATTATACCAGGGAGGTGGGAGGAGTTCCCACCTCCCTAATACTACCCTCTCATGCATCATTGTCATTATTGTGTTTTCTTGCAGCGTGAAAAAATGATTAGAATAGATCCTCGTTCTCCAGAGTTTGATTCACAAGTGTCCTCTACGTGGTCTACCAAACAAAGAGCTAAACGTTATAGCTCATCGTTCCCCGAGATTTACTTCTCAACGGATCACAAAATATTCACCATGGGTCGGTCACACGATACACTTGTGATGATGGTGGTCATGGTGGTGTGTGTGGGAGGAAGGGGTGGGGAGGGGGGGGGGGGTAACACCTGCTTCGTTATACCCACACACATGCACTTCTCACAGTGTATATGCTTCCATCTTTCGCACATTATGTTGCAGATTCAGGAATAGACAAGGCTATATCCTCATTACCATAATATTTACTCATGACCATGATCGAATGATACAAAAATAAATGAAAGATTTGGATCAGTTGTTACGCAGGGTGTACATGTACAACGTCTATAGGTAATGAGCAAAATTCGTGGTGTGCCTCGTATATTTTGATGGGGTTCACGGATTATTTCATTGTTATGCGCGCGTTTTCCCATGAAGCTCCTTGGTTTCCCGCGCTTTGAATTCTTTCCAATGATGATTAGCACAGCGTACAGTCTGGGCAAGTCATCGCAATTACCACAACACTGGAGAAATGCTCTGTTGATGTCGGAAATGAAATGAGAGTAGTCTCCATGTTCTCAAGTACAGTTTGATGTTCTAATTTTAAACGTTCGTCGGTTGTGCGAAAACAAGACAAATCCGGATTACAGGGATACTCCAGACGGATTGTTGATTTTTCGAGATGTAATGCCTATGGATAGGATACAATAATATGAGATCCTGCTCCATTCATGGCTTAGGGTTTTATTTTTGCAGAAAATAAACTTCCGACAGCGTTCTGGAAACGACGACCAATAGGCCAAGGCTGGAGATGTTTAGGGTGGGGCGTGGACGTGAAATTCCTGACTTTGCATCCGCTGTACAGGGTGTACTCCCGCCCACATACCAGCAGGATTTCTCTAGCCGTCTTGCTTCGTTCCTCTTGAGGACTAACCGCAGCGTGATCATAATATTATTGGATTCGGCCAAAAGTTGATTGCGCATGCGCAGAAGTACGATATTGACCGTCGTCGCAGCTGTGGTGACCTTGTACCCAATCATAACGCCGTCTACTGAGGAAGGGGACCCCCCCCCCCCCCCCCCACACACACACACCCAACATCTGGAGACAAGAGCGACAGTCTGGCTGTATGTGACGTCATGTAAGAACTTTTTTTTCGGTCTATGCCACGGTTGCGTTCCTCCTCTGAGGTCATGAGCCGTCTTTCCGCTGGATAGCAATCTAATCATATGCAGTCATCATGTCTTATAATTTATTATAGTACCTGCATAATTTTCTTCTCGAGAATCTAATTGGACGCATATAGAGTATATACATATAGGCCCTATGTGTATGTATATATATATATATATATATATATATATATATATAATCGTATTTTTTCTGATGGATATTATGGATGTTGTATATACGTATTATGATTATATCATGATACATATATAATATATGTGTGTGTGTGTGTGTAATTACATTCTGAATACATGTATATTTTTAAACATGATATATATAATGTATATAATTATATCATATACATTCTATATATGTGCACATTATATATATATATATATATATATATATATATATATATATACATATGTGTGTGTGTGTAGAGAGAGAGAGAGAGAGATGTTCATGAGTGTGTAACTATGGATGTTTTCTTAATCCGCGCACTGTGTCTGGATACACAGTGACTGTGTATTTTGATGTGTGAATGACGAAGGAGGTTCTTCCTACTTCTCGGATGACAATTTCCTGAATAAGTTTTACAAGCGGTCACAAAAGTCCTGATCAATAACATTAAAATTGTCTAGGATGGCTGTCGGCTATGGCGTGTTTGGCTTTTCGTTATCTCTCGACTGAATTCTTTCTTAGATATTATGTTAGAGCGTACGATACTAATAAGTGATAGGCCTATATTACAACTGACATCATATCGCAATCTTGTGTTTTTCAAACTCCATATAGGCCTACAGCATAAGCGTTGAATCTTGGAACGAATCTGTCTATTCACACTATATACAACCTAAGGAAAAAAATAGAGGGAAAAATATCGTTCTTCTGATTTAAACTTGATGTAGCAATCTCAGAATTCGATTACACCAAATACACCTTGTACTATAGTACATCATATTTTATTTTGTCTGCTTTCTGAAATTTAAGATGACTAGGTGGAGCAGAGACTGCACACCTGTTGTTTCTCAAGAAGACATGACACACTCGAGAGCAATATAAATAGCCGGTGTAAATCTCACCATTGATCGTAAACCCAGGCGCATATTATAGCTTTCTACACACTCGTCATTCTCACCAGGTGTATTGCCATTGACTTTGTGTTGACAGCCGGCAGCCCGTCCCTCCGAAGCCCATACCACTGCACATACGTTCTTGGCATTTATCCGAGTACAGTACAGTACACTGTCATGATCGACATGCACAAACGATCAATCGCATTGTTAGCGTTACCATCTAAGAAAACAGTCTTACTATATAGCCTAATATGATAAATACCTTCTCTTCTAACCACTGATAATATCCCTCAAAGTCTGAATTATTAGCACACTGTCGGTGTTCATCTTGCAAACTTGTCGGCAGAAAACGTAAAGAGATCAACTCTTCGTGCGCATCAATGACATTACGCTCACCCCTAAGACGGTTTCCATATTTGGCGATTAAATTGCGTAGTTGATCATCTACGTACGTTTTTCCCCAGGTGTATGTTACACTTGTTCTAATGTTGATATTGTGACGTATGGAGTAATTTCTTGATTTGGAAGTCCCAAATGAAGAGCAAGTATGCAAGTGTTTTGTTTTGTTTTGTTTTGCGTGTTTGTCTATCTGTGAGAAGCATGCGCGTCAGTCGTCAAAACAAGTGTGACTTTGTTCAGAGTAACGATTTTTTTTTTCGAAATGTAGCGGTTAAGATTGTCTTATCATTCCTCCAGTCTTGCACATCAAATCCATCTTTTCTGAAAATTCGTATGGTTTTGAAAAATACAGGATATAAAAAAAGGATACCAATAATGTTTTCGGCTACTAAATTAATAGATTATTGTATAATGTTAGGCAGATTAACTGAGATTCTGTCTGAAAACTGACTGTAATTAGATTATTGGTGTGAAAATCTTACCTTTTAAAATGAATTGAAAGGGAACTTCGGACGCACGTGATTGTGATATTATTGAAACTGATATATTGCATTAGGGATTCTGAGATGCCATATGCTTTTGAAACTCTGACGAAAAGTTTATATCACATTACAAGCACAAATTGTAGCTTATTAATCATGTCTGATCATCTTCAAATAAAGTTGATCAAACGAATGAATGCTGTTTGTAATGATAATTACTTATAATGTACACATTATGCGTGTATTATGTTATGTATATTTGTGAAGTGTTTAGATACAGAAACCGATAAATCCATTTTCATCAACTAGAGATATTGAAGATTTAAGCTGTTGAAAATAAAAGAAAATTATTGTAATATGTGTGGTAATTATGATATTGTCAAAAATAGTTCTTGCTATGTTACACGTGCAGTATCATTGAAAAGGTTACATTTTCTCTATTTGAAAATAATCTTACTTTAAAAAGATTTAAAGTGTCGTTTATCTTTTATTGCATTCGAATTCTTCATAATGGAGAGAGAATGCGTACACTGTCTTGTGTGTAGATGTACATAATGCAACGATATAAACTTACTATGATTCATATATTCTATGACCATTATAATATTCATTCAAATTAAAATAAATATTCACATACAATTATTATAACTCATTAGATGACATGACACGGTGTGTCAAAATTATATTCAGTTCTCGCAGCTCATTTAAGAGGAGATCCGACGAATATTTGCCAATAGATCTGAAATTGGTTCACCACAATTTGCGTTTTGACTCCTCGTCAGCTTTTCACATGAGTTGTATCATTCAGTTGACTTTGCTATGTTGCAGCAATATCCATGATTGTTCAAATGAATTTCGAACATTTACACCAGTATAGATAAAGAATATCTACAACACACACACACACACACACACACACATACAAACAAACACACAAACAAACAGACCCACATAAATGAATATATATATATATATAAACATACACGCACATTGTGTTACAGTTCAATTCAGTTTCAGTTTATTTTATTTAAACACGGCAATTTGCTTCAATATATATGTATATGTATAATATATAGTAATAAACATACACAGACATGTATACTGTATGTATACATTATATGCATATTATATATGTATATATATATATATATATATATATGCATATATATATCCTGCTGAAGGAATGACATTTTGTAGGAGCAAAAGCCTATGGTATAAGGTTGTCGCAGTTGCAAAGCAGGAAAATGGATGAAGACATAATTCAGCAAACTACAAAAATAGCTCCATCGCGTCAAACGCTTTTATGCTATAATCGGCGCCCATCAGAGAAAATCTAGTTGCCTTCGTAATATTTCACATCAGGAAAGAAGTAAGAGATGAAAGGAGGGATGGAGAAGATTAGAATAGATCGATTGTAAATCAAACAGAATGGGGTAGCAGATGTTTGAGGTGCGCCTGCGTTCCTGACGTCATTAATGACGTAAGCTAAAAAAGAACACTCGCCCCATGTTTGCAGTAGGGGTGAGGCGGTCGGTCAGTCGTCGCATATGTCTCTCTCGCAGGTTTGTTTACGTTTTGGCTCTGTCTAAAATACACAGTGAATTGGATTTCAAACCAGTAGTTGGTAAGACATGTATACTCTTGCTGTCTGCAATTATACAAGGTACAATTACATTCTCTTTATTATCTTCAAGCATCCCGTTCACCGACATGAATTTGTTCTTCTATATTTTCTTTTTTCTATCACACACACACACACACACACACACATACATACGTAGAAAGAGAATTGTGTGTATCAATAATAGTTGACACGTGCATACATGACATCTACTCTGAAGGAGATACACTGTGTGTCGCATAGGCCTGTACATTGTATATAAATTGAAGCATGAACTATGTTCCTCTCACATCAGAATCATGACGCATTGCTGAACAGAACCTGGACAGAATTCATCTACATCCATACCCTCTCTGTGTACACTGGTTTCGTGGCGTCTCGACGGCTAGATCACGTGACTGTCTGCACAATGCAATTTAGGGCTGTCTGTACTGCATTGCATGCTTTCTGGGCGATACTTGGCACCCGTCCAAGGTGGTGGCGTATACACAGAGACGCCAAAAATGCAGAGAGAATACTGGTGTGTTGATTCCATATTGCTGTATACATGCTCCAGGCATCAAGTCATGAAAACACGTTGGATATCAAGTACAAGTTCGTACAAGAGAAGCTATACAGCATAAACTAACTACATCACGTTAGACAGGGGGAGGGGAGCGACGGGATGTATTTTGTCAAAGGTCAAAAATGATGCATTCGTGTTTACAACGTTGATTATAGAAGCTGGTAATAATAGGATCTATTTAGTGCTAAACACGGCATTTTTAATTGTATGAGGTAAATAGCGGTAATAAACATAATCAAAGCTGCATAATAAACATCGTCTTGAGTAGTGTGGGCATAACCGTGAAGAAATCTCACTCAATCTATTGGTATTTATAAACCAAAATGCCTTCGTGACTTTTTTTTAATCAATAAACCAGTTCACAGTTCCAATCTGAGCATGTGCAGATAAAGGTCATTGCAGACCTTCTCTTGAAATGGATTTACAACTGTGGTATTCAAAACCTGGATAGGCTTCATGACAACTGTGTTATAAATGAACCAGGTGCAGATTGGTATTTACAGGTGAATGTGCATTCTTTTCAGCAACATTTAACAAAAGCAATTCATGCAGCACTGACATGTAAATTACCACTTCCTGCATGGCTGTTTTCAACTGCTCTTCTTGAAGACTATTCCATGTTTTGCAAAGTCTAAGGTTGGAGAGGTCATTGTAGACTAGTGCTAACTGTGAACTGGCTTATAAAGATGATAGTAGAGCTCCTGAAGATGTTGGGGACAATTATCATGTCAGGTTTGACAGAAATGCGGCCTTATGCAAATTAATCCAGGGACAGACGATAACATTGTCCCCTTCCCCCCCCCCAAAAAAAAAAAAATTAAAAAAAGATATATATATATATATATATATATATATATATATATACAATATTTATCAGAGACGACGTTAATATCGTGAGACCTATTGGTTCAGAGTAAATCGCTTCACACAACAGCGTAGTCAAAATATTCTTTTTAAGCTGATTTTAACATCCGGATGGAAAAGGCGAATAAAAATTGGAGATGGAAAGACATAATGATTCACCGAAATAATTAAATCACCATGATTCAGGAGCTTGTCGTAGTATTATCAGTGCCTGCAATGTTTATGTCCAGCATACCCTTTATATTCCAATGAAAGTCGACACCTACATTTTCAACCAGTTTTATCAGGCCTATAAGTCCTTTTTAAGACATGTCATTCAAACAATGTATATAATTATGTAAAAGTATAAAATGTAGTTTGAGCCTTTACGCCATGCATGTTAGGCATTATATAGATTTATACTCTAATGTGAGATGTATATTCAATGTATAGTATGTAATGATAATGAATAAACAAAATCATACTTTCTTGCATTACTTCAACACGTGAAATATACTCAAATGTAAAATGATGTGATGTAAATGGATGAAAACGAAATGGTCTTATAGAAACAAAAAAGATAACGACATCATCCTGTGTAGGAAAGCATGAAGATTCATTACATTAAGAATGATATCACACGTGATAGAAACACGTGACTGCTGACGTCATCACATCAAAGAAGCAGATGAGTGAATCGTGCAGTTGTCAGTGATCGTTCTCAATTCAATTCAATTCAATTCATTTATTTTCATTCTTCTTCTTTTTTCTTTTTCAACAAAAACATAACACAAAATAGATCAGGTTTTACATCATAAACAAAGAACATTTGTCTTAATTAATAAATGGTATCAATAAACATAGGAGCGCATACTGGCAAAAAAAAAATAATAATAATACAAAGTCATGCTTCAGTTGAAAAAAAAGGAACCCGTGTTACCCCGTGTTACCCCGGGGCAAGGAGTAAGATTTATAACTCGTAGAGCTACATGTAGATCCATGGAGCTACTAATAGTAGCTCCATGTGTAGATCTATATGGATGAATTAAGTATGATATTCACCTGACATACCATCGACTGTAAAAGGGGAATTCTGGACCATTTAGAATTAGTCTGAAAAGAAGAAGTATATAGTTTTACAAGCAATGCAGTGGATATTTGATCAAAACTATATTAAAAGTAAAGCAGTCATGCAATTTCAAAGATTCACTAATTTTTGAGAAATAGTCACTTGAACAAAATGATATCAAAGTGCAAAATTTAATGACTGAGGTGATGACATCACCCACCAAATTTTCCATTGATTTTGTAAAAAAAAAATGTCGAAAATTCTATTTTTTTGTGTTATAAAAGGGTGTATATTGTTATTACCGGCTGAATATCTTCAAAATAAAAGTCATCAGAAAGGTTAGGATTTGAGACTCGAGCATAATTGCTTCATAAGATAAATAAGAGGATATTTCAAGATTTTACAATTAATGGCAAATTGTGAGGTGATAACATTATGAACTCACCATGCAATGAGGACTGTTCAAGATGTTTTTTTTTCTTTATCTGCGAAACCTCATAATGTCATAACTTCCCCAATATCTATCCGATTATGATGAAATATTCACTATTGTTTTAAGTGTTAAGATTTTACTCTTTCTTTTCAGACCAACTTTTAATTGGTCCGGAATTACCCTGCAATGTTGCTCACACAATGCATGTCGAGATCAATTAGTTTGGCTATATTGAGTTTGGAGACTGATTACCAAGGAGACTACAGTGGTAGAGAGGGTATGTCTCTAGACTCTTAAACAAGAGATCCAGGGTTCACATTCCAACGATGAAAGCATCCTATACTGTAAAGGATGAGATGTTTTATCCGCGATGTCAGTATTGTTACATGGATGTAATTTACCCTATATATTATTTCATTACACATCTATGTATTTTTTTTTCTCTCTATCACTATGTACAGTATATATTCTTACGTATTGTCAACACCTGCAATGAAGTTGTTGTAATAAATGTTTCTATCACAGAAAAAGAAAATATATTTATTCATAGAGTGTCTGATGATTATCCAAACAAGTTATTTGACTAAGGGGGTGTTGCACGAAAGTCAAGTTGCAATTAAACGCAAATATCTATTGCAACTTGCAATCAATCGCATCTTTCTTGCAACAGAATTGATTGCAACTTGCAATTAATTGCAAATTTTCAATTTTGCAGGATTTGCAATAGATTTTTGGGATTGCAATTAATTGCAAGTTTCTTGCAACACCCCCTTACTAAGTCTCATCTCAATCTGCTGTTCATGTATTTATCTCACAACTACTATAATCATAAGAATGGAATAAATGATAGATCACTGAGATGTTAAATTATTTGTGCTTTCTTATTAAGCAAGGAGTGGAGGAAAATGAATGGAAGAAATCGACTGATGAACAGACGAACTCCTTCAATGTTCGTCGTGAGGACACGGAGTGTGCGCGGAAGACCCCACAATTATTACGTAATGATTATCAACAACGAGTGCAAATTTCTTTTTTTTTTTGTCAATTACAATACAACAGAACAGCAGTGTCTCTCCCCCTCTCTCCCTGTTTTCCCATAGCCAAATCACCATCTCAAAAGACGCCTCTGCCTGTTCCCTGCCGTTAGATTGGAAAGCAGTTTACACTCCATATTTGCGATGACGTCAACATCCACTTTACATTGTTCGCTGTACATTGTTGCGGATTGGGGATGTCGCCATGGTTTGAGAGGCTCTTTAACACACAAGACTCCTAGGTCTCTATGCCTGTCGGGTAACAGTGGAAACCTGTCGCAATGCTCTGGCGTGCATATGACCTTGAGAGGACGAGAGGGAGGTGCAAAGGGGTGAAAAAAGGGCGCCACGAGTTTCTCCCCTACGCAGCTTTTCGTATATCTCTTAGTAAATAATTGATAAACAGTTCATTTCATTTGCTTTTGAGTTCTTCTTCTTCTTCTTCTTTCAATAAAGTACAGGCCACCTTGTGGTGTATCACTCTAAATGTACTGGTCTGTGTTGTTGATATTCATTATAATCATATAGAAGTGGGTATATTTCGTACAATTCTTCTTAAAGCATTGATCGTTCCAAGCTCCCGCTTTTCTTTAGTCTAATATTATACAAACCTTCAAGTGCACATTCAGTCAGTAGGTATAGGTTATACAAGTACATTGATTTAGTGGGATGAAAAGGCATTTGTCTTGTGTTATCGTGGCCATATTGGAATATGATTTTGTGGAATTTATTCAACTTTGATTGACTGATTGATTGATTGATTGATTGATTGATTGATTGATTGATTGATTGGTTGATTGGTTGGTTGATTGATAGATTGATTGATTGATTGATTGATTGATTGAATGAATGATTTTAATCCATTTCCACGTTGTGTTCACAAAAACAATGAAATAAACATAACTGAGTTGCAATGATTATTGAAATACAATATGCACTTTGTCTTTTTGACGTACAAAAAATAAATAATCGAAACTTGTATTCTTATGATAACGTATGCACTTGCAAAAAAAAAAAATGTTGAAGTACCTAATAGTCATAAGAACCAAAGTGGGGGAGCTTAAATCAAAAGCACAGCTTGTATCATTTAGGTATAGAAAGACAATAAACAAACAACAGAGAATATACGCGAATGGCTTGAGTAAAAAAAAAACAACAACTGAAGCTCCGCTTTATGAGAAGGAGATATAGGAAGATAGGATAAGAAATAGAGTGAATAGATGTAGAACTTTGATTCAATAAAAAGAAAAATCGTGCAGCCAACATATCGCTACGAAAATGAAGATGAAGAAGATGTAAAGAATTGCAAACAACGAGAAAGTGTAAATTTAAAAGGTAGCATTTCCTTTTGTTCATCTAAACATCATCTACACGTGTTGAATGTGCACTCATTTTCACACCCACACACACACACACACACACACACATACACATGATAATATGCATATATATTTCGGAAAGGCATTTCTGAAATTGCATTATGTCTCTTCGTCATTTATACTGTATTCATCTTTTTGCAAGCTGCTCTTTATTATGAAACTCTGTCGATTTTCAATGTCATGGAAGATTATCTAAAACTTGCCAGAATTCTGCTGCATCATGGTATACATTCAGGGCGAGTTAGCGACCTTTGAGAGCCCCTTTTAGTCACTGATGTTTGGTTACTGTTGACACCCCAAAAATGCCTCCAATGCGAGGATTAGTCTCAAATTTCAGACAACTTTGGAATCAGGTTATCATCCATTCACAATAAGAACAGAAGAAAACATATCAAAGCCCTTTTGCATGATGTCATTTTTTCAAGGAAATCGAGTAAAGCGATTTTACTTTCGCAGACTATGAATGAATCATCATACATCGGGATTGGCTCCTTTTGAACACTGCGTTGACAATGTGTCTTTGCGGCACATGCTTTGGATGAATCGAGAGCACGTATAGACACATGTCACATAGCATGAGGTTGTCACCATTTCTCTGGTCGTTAGGTTATGTACACAGAGAAGATGACTTAACAAAAATTACAACAGCGGCTTCAGTACAGGTTTCAACGCCCTGTTCACCTCTCTCCCTCGCATGAGTAATGCCGTTGTCTTTCACTTGATGACTCAAACTCTCATCAAGTGACTTTGAGTCCCTATGATAGTTCTATAGCTGTATCACAAATAAGCGTACACACACACACACACACACACACACAAACACACACATATACAATCTGTCATACTTCAATATCAAGGGTGTCTTTCCTTTTGAGTTCTTGCTGTTTATTTTATCTTTTATGCTCTCTTATGACGATGAAAATGTATGGACACCTGCTAAATACCACTGGTCGACATGAGTGTTCCGCATATGAGTGAAGCAGTTAATGAATAAAGAAGACAAACGAAATAATATTGAGTCAATTATTCTGTGATATTCCAAAATTTTGTGAGAGTCTTTTTTTTCCACTGGGGAATAGTACCCTCCAGTGTTCATTTGACCTATTTTATTGGATGTGAAAATAAGATCCCTAACTGTATTAATTGCACTCGTCATTCCTTTATGAATCAGCAATAAGCTGATTATATCTTAATCAAGATTTTGATAGATATGGAAAAAAATTATGCAGAACATACAACACATTATGAATAGCAATATAGAATTGAAGATCATAAAACTCAATGCGTGTTTGTACTTAAGTACACGACATTAGTTGCAACCCTTCTAATAATATTTCTGCCATGACTAATAGTCGCTCTGCTATATAATTGCTAAGAATAACAGTAAAACTATGTGGCTTCTGTATTTAACGGGGATTCAGTCAGAAAAAAGCAGACAGAAAGAGAGAGATCGAGATCGAGAGAGGATTTGGGTTGAGGAGAGGGGATTCAAAGAGAAATATATATAAGCGGTGTATAAGTTTGAGGATAATAATGACAAAATAATGAATAATTACATGTATTTACATCATGATATTTGTCTTATAGGGATTATTTTCAATGAGCCTACTTTGTGCTCTTCATGATTCCGCCACAATCATTGATACCTTTTATTCTTGTTTGTTTATTTGTTTGTTTTTATGTAAACTTAATAAAACAATGATGAAATGGAAAAAATGAAATGGAATGAAATGAAATGAAATGAAATAAAATGAAATGGAATAAAATGAAATGAAATGGAATCAAATGAAATAAATGGAAATGAAATAAAATAAAATGAAATGAAATGCATTGAAATGAAATGGAATGGAATGGAATGATATAAAATAAAATGAAATGAAATGAAATACAGGGGAAAGAGAGATAGGCATGCGTCTGAGAGAAAACTAATAGCTAGGAAAATATTGAATTTGACCATGATCATAATAATAGGTGCAAGAAGTCTTATTGTTAATTAGGGCACCAGTTGTATTTTTGCTCTCGTTGCTTGGTTACTGATCAACTCTTATGGAGACAAGAAGAGAGGGAGAGAAAGAGAGAGGGATGGCGAGGGGTCGGGACACTAATTACAAAGACTTGATGCCTTGGAGAACCAGAACGATGTGTAAGATTGTCATATTAATTGGCCGAGTTACTGTGGTATAGCGAGAGCATGTATAACTCTCTGAGATTAATCACTTTAATCTAAATATCTATTACGAGTGTCTTATGTTGTGTCTTGAATAGACAAAACAACAAGGAAAGCATGGGAAGAAAGTGATAGAGAACAATGTTTACACTGAAGAAAGCATGTATAGGCTTTTCATATCCCGATGAATTAAAGGCACTACTTGTTATCTCTATATTTTTGTAAATGTATGTCAATATTGTCAATTCAATTAATATTGATATCATTGAAAGCCACGTGTAATGATTTTATGTTCTATAGTCACCGTAACGTGCTTTCATTATCATTACTGCATTTATTGTTATTGCTGATATCGTACAATGCTTTAATTTTACACAGTGCAATTTTTATCGTTATCATTATTTTCATCTTCATTTTCAAAACTATTCATTATCAGTTGCCTCACTTTACAGTCACTATCCTGCCCTCAGTTAATATTGTTCGTACGGCGAGTTCATGGGTGCATAGTTATCATCTATGGGTCTGGGTGCTCGATATTCTTTCTTTACTTGTAAATAACACACAGAAAAAAAAAGAAATAAGAGCACAACCACACATCATGACAATGAACCACGCCGTGTACTACAGAGATGGTAATCAAATAAAATGTATTTGTTTATATCTCTTTCTCTCTCTCTCTCTCTCTCTCTCTTTGAAAAAAAAAAGCTGTAAGCTTGATGCTCTATACCATAATAACTGTGTCGGGTCATGTGCACAAACCCAATCGGTAGCATAATAACTTACGTTTGTTTCAAATAGGTCTATTAACTGTGCAAATAGTACTCAATCCTACACGTATGCGCAAGGAGCTCTCAGAAGAATATTCATAAAGATGAAAATGAAATCATTATTACTAGATTTCATATCTCTATCGGTCTCCTCGGTCTCTGATAGGCGAGTTGATATGGCAGTGATAAGATACTACGTTGTATTTGAATAGTTTAACCCTGATGAGTTATCTTTAATTTGTCCAGATCGTGCATTTCGTTGTCAAAGTGCTCATACTCATGTCCGTGTGTATACCGAGTCGCTCGTGTAAATGCATCATTTTCTCCCCTGTTTCCGTGAATGCTACTGGCGTTCGCGGGTAATGACAGGGGGTGCTGTTTCTTATTCCGAAGGTTTGTTATTGCGAAGGTTCGTTAATCCGAAACACACAAATTCCCTATACCTAGAGGTTCGTTAATCCGAAAATGAAAAAGGGTTCGTTAATCCGAACATTTGTAGCGTTATTCTGAAGGTTCGTTAATCCGAACATTTGTAGCGTTATTCCGAAGGTTCGTTAATTCGAAAATGAAATAGGGTTCGCTATTCTGAAGGCTCGTTTATCCGACAATGAAATAAGGCTCGCTATTCCGAAGGTTCGTTAATCCGAAAATGAAATAGTATTGGGTTCGTTATATTCCGAAGGTTCGTTGATCAGAAATGAAATAGGGTCCGTAACGAACCTTTGGGATAACGAACCTTCGGAATAACGAGCTGTAACCATGACAGGTGTACGCTGAGTTTCCCGGATGTGTAACAGCTGGTCAGACCATTAGGGTCTACATCTCATGCTGAAAGCATGCATGATGACCGCAGTCAATGGATGAAATGCTGTCGCACTGCAAGACAATGTTGTACCCTGTTTATTATCTCATTCTTTTCATCATTCATTTCACCTCCATCGATTGAATATCTCGCGGGAATAGCCTGCACAAGCATGGACTCCTAGTATCCCAAAGTCCACCAAGAATACAGTAATTACTCTCTAAATAAAATCGAGTGAACAAATTCACTCTTAAAAGGAGTGAATACAAAAAAGAAGAGTGAGTTTAGAGTGAAATTGGAGTCAATTTTGAGTGAAAATATTCATTTTCACTCGATTGAGAGTGACCACAGGGATCACTCCAAAATCCGTTCAAGTGATCCTTGAGGTCACTCCAAAATGAGTGAAAATGAACATTTTCACTCAAAATTCACTCCAATTTCACTCTAAATTCACTCTTTTTTTTAATTCACTCCTTTAAGAGTGAATATTTTTCACTCGTTTTTTTTTTAGAGAGTAGGTAACAAAATAGTAGAGTTACAAACTTCACTTTTTCTCCCTCATACGAAAGTGTAAATATAGGAATTAGCCACGTCATATTCCGCGCATGAGCATACGTATAAACATCACATGAGAAGCGCAACATAATGAGATACGGTAAGTGTAGAGTTGTAATCAGCAAATGTCATGGACCGCATCCAAACAGATTATTCACGATGAAGGGAAAGAGCACTGTAAACATTTAAGGGAGCTTGCCAACATACATTTTTTTTTTTTTTTTTTTTGTTCGTGGTACTAGAGACAATCATTGGAAAATGGACATTGCTCTTTCAGGTTGTATCAAGTAATCCAGACATGCCAAACCGAGCGTAAACTTGCGCTGCTTCATTGGGAGGCCGTCTCAGCGACTGACGTCCTCCAAGTTTTCGAGATTTTGAGCCACTTCCACTTTCAGGAGAATTCAGAGTGCCAACAAAACAAGTTTCACATTGAAGTGTGCAAAACACATAGACAAAAATGATGGAAATAAAATGTATTCTCAAAATCAATGATTACCAACACTCTTTTTTTGACTCTTGAAAGCAACTCGAGAATTTTATTTGTTATTGTTTATTTTTTATTCTTGAGACGATTAAAAGTGCAATCACTCTAGACGAGGCAACTGACTGTGCAATAAGGCTGATCTCTCACGCTTGATATAGCGTGGCAATCAGAAGTAAAGATTACTCGTCGCCATAAATCCCTCTGAATACCAAGAGGATCATCCGGAGAACATGACTTGAAAACCTCAACACCCACTTTGCAGGTTTTCACTGAAGTTTTAATTATCACTGGATCGTCTGACACACTCACTTCACTACAGACAACTTCTGTAGTATGTATAGTGTAAATCGAATTCATGGAATTGAAAGTATGGTGGTCTTGCAGGGAATTATCGTCGTTACATTTTTTTCAAAAGTAAAATAGCTCTGCAGAGAAGATCCGTTTCAGGTCCACTTAGAAAAACGGTCTATAATACATGAGGAATTCTTTGAACAAGGAGTTTGTATATCCTTATTACACTATGAGGCCTGAAATGGAATAGTGTTTGATTATAGTATACTGTATAACTGCAACGTGCTTTATAACATATACCCTTCGCGCTTGAGAAGACGCAACATTAAATCGTGAATATTCATTACAAAATTATCAAGTGGTGTAAGAGTAGTTCTCAGAATCCTGGGAGCTATATAGTGGAAACTGATCGTTGAACCTCAGCAGAAATACATTGATTCGAGAAGTGCTCTCGAGTCTGAATGGTAAAAAGGAAAAAATACTGGCCTAAGTGAACCCTCACTCCCTTCGGTTTCATTTTATTTCATTTTTGTTTTGTCGAAAGGAGATACATCCAAATATAAGCTATACAACACATCTGTATACTGTCGCTTGGCGTAATCATATAAAATGAGCAATGACGCAGTATATTTCAGTAACAAAGGAAAACAGAGACAGGATATAATAGCCTATATAAACATAAAATCAAGCTTGTGTATTTGCAGGTCTTATCAAATGCTTTAGTGATTTTCAAATTAGGAGATTGGACAGATTCATCATGATCATCATCATCTTCATCATCATCATTACCATCATCATTATTATCGAACAGATGATGGGCCTTAATAAACCAGTTGACTTTCCACCACCGGGTGTTCTGGTCTGTGATGGCCAGGATTGTTATACTTTTCCTATTATACTTCTGATATATGATGCCACGCATATTCATAACTCACTTTACTCGAGTGGACAGTACAATTCAATAAAAATGGTGACTCATAAATACTTATTGTTTAACGAGGCAAACCCAGGAAGAATGCTTTAACTTTCAATTTGACGTTTTTTTAAAGAAACAAAACGAAAAGGGAAAGGTGACAGTTCAAAACAATGATCAAAGTTGATTAAAAGTAGTTCGACGGAACAAACGAACGCTGGACTTATGAGGTACCTTGCACTGAGGCCAGTGAGATTATCATTAATAAAAGGCCTGTAGTATATACCTAAGACATAATTCTCCGAATCCACTAACAGGCGCCATGAGCAAACGTATAATCGTCACTGTACAGAAGGGAACCCGGGATTTAAATATTGAACAAAAAAATTATTCGGTGCTTCAAGTTAGAATACAAGAGTGAAGAAAGATGAAACAAAGACAATGGGAGGGAATGGGTATCTGTTGACAGTATGAAGACTGATGGATGTTATCTGATACGTCTTGAACGAATGGACTCTGCCCAGCACACGTCAGAAGTGTAGGCCTTTAATTCACAATTCTGCAGATGTCAATTGCATAAAAGTAGAGAATCAACGTAATTGAGAGCTCTTTTCCCTTAGGCAACAGATATCTTCATACAAAGGCTCCTTCTTCAATGGAAAACTGTTCACTGGTTCTCTGACAATGATAATATCAAAACCTACAACGGGGCATTGCCGCCACAAATGTTTATATTGAAAGAACGTTATTTGTTCGCTTTTCAAAACCTCGAATGATTAAACTCACCTCCATTATTATCTTCGTCACAAGCAGACTTCAGGTATCAACATGATCAAGCATGGAGGCTGCGGCCGGGGACCAGAAGAAAAAAAAAGTGTTAAAAGGCATTCAATGACTCGTGAGATGATACATGTACTAGCTGTAGTTCTCATAAATTAGGACAAAGTTTGCACAAAGAGGTTGAAATTATTTCCATTTCAGTAAGTTTCGTTTTTTTTTTATTGATTCAGTTTACCTTGTCAAAAAAGAAAGTCTTGATTATATCCATTGAGATCAATATCTAAACTTTCGGGTCAGATTATGAGTCGATATAGAAATTCGGACTCAATATTATATGTACCGTTTATTGTTTCCCTGACTACAAGGAGGATTTAAATATTGCATAATAATGACTTACCATCATCTGAAAGTAACAAAAAACATAAAGACTTCATGATAAAGATTATCATAATTTTACTGACGTCACAATGCCTCGGGCTTATCCAGGTACTTCGAATCATAATTTCTATCACGTCACTACCACTTTCGGACTGTATAGAAGAAAAAAAAGATTTGTTTATAGTTTTTGTGGGTAAAAAGCAAAGATGAAAAAACAGTCACGACGAATGGTGTGTGTGTGTGTGTGTGTGTGTGTGTGTGTGTGTGTGTGTGTGTGTGTGTTTTTGGGGGGAGGGGAATAAAATATCATCTTAAACCTCAGTCTGCTCGTAATTGTAGCACCTGTTAAATGATGCATCGTTCCCCGTCGATAGGGTCTTTTAAAATTTATGCCTTGGCTTCAAAAGCAACGGGGATTATTCATAGTTAAATGCATAAATGGCGAGATTCAATTGTATTGTATTTTACTGTCGTCATTTTATTGACAATGTTGCCGTATTTG
Source organism: Diadema antillarum (assembly GCF_040938485.1). Lineage (NCBI taxonomy): Eukaryota > Metazoa > Echinodermata > Echinoidea > Diadematoida > Diadematidae > Diadema > Diadema antillarum. Next base: position 1,142,052 of record NW_027271146.1, read on the forward strand.
GCATCTCTTCCAATTTGTCATTAACTGATATGAGTCAATATTGACTAATCTATTATTTCTTCTACTCTTCGTTGTAAATAATGTGTTCCTTCGCAGTTTCTGTATTATGTGGTGGCATCACTAACTCATAAAATTTCAACAAAATGAATTCTTTTGATTAATAGTTTTTATATAAAACTGTTTAAAACTTTCGCTGCGATGAAGCGTTGTTCCTCTTTGAGTTCGTTTTGTCCTATAGCGTATGTAAGCAGTGTGTGCTAATGAATTATTTTCTTCATTATAGGTAGATAAGTGCAGTTAAAGGGGAAATCCAATCCAAAAAATAAGTTAGTCTGATAAAAAAGAGTAAAATCTTACCAGTTCAACGGTAAAGATTAGACTGAAATTGGATGAAAAATAAGGAAGTTATGACATTTTAAAGTTTTGCTATTTTTTCGGGGAAACCGTTAATTCTTTTCAGACCTGAGGAACGGAAACATTGAATTTCCGTCATTTTTTTTTTGCACACGATCAATGGAAAATTGTGAGGGTATGACATGGTTAGCTCACTCATTTGCATATTCATACCCATCGTACAAGAACTGTTTTGAAGAAATTATCAAAACTTCCAAATTTCTTAACTTCCTTATTTTTCATTAGATTTCAGTCAAATTTTTACCGTTTAACTCGTAAAATTTTACTCTTTTTTTATCAAACTAACTTATATTTGGACTGGATTTCCTCTTTAAGAGAAGAGTGACGCGCCTAATCTCATGTCTCCCTATTGTCGTATATAAGTATCATGACTGTGGACCAGCATTGCTATCAACAACAACACGCTTTCATTTCCAAACTGTGCTATTCACCTTAACTTTCATTAGATCCCTGATGTGTTAACTAACTGAATCTGTCGACAATTCACAGCAGGGACAGTAACTGTCGAGACGTATCAACATATAATTTCCGGAATTGTTAAATGCCTCCTTTTGAAATCACGATAATCTTTCATTAGCCATAACAAAACTCCCCTTGAGACTGTGCACAAGACGCAGTTGACAAACTTCTGCAAAATGTCTAAAAAGAACAAAAAATGCTGATGTCTTTTATAAAAAATGCAACTTTTTTGTTACTTTAAATCTGAATTAAGCTTCATTTTGTTATAGAGTCTTCACGCCATACCCCGTCAGATTAGTTGCCATGTATTATCATTGCAATTCAATGCACTTGTTAAGATCTCGTGGCGTCGTGCATGGGATTAGCTTGTAGAGACGACCAGACATCTGCGACACCTTTGCTGGTTTTGCTCCACTGAACCACTACGCTCTTCAATACGTTCTTCTTCTTTTTTCATTATTTCGTCTTTTCGATTTGGGCCCTATTCAAGCGAAAACCAACTCCGTGTTGACTGATTAAAACAAAAATCGCGATAGCAAATGTGTGCCCTTAAAAGTCAATTTTGCGTTGTGCAGTGATCTTCCATGAAGTTCGTATTTTGATTTGAATTCCAGAAAAAAAAAATGCATCCAGCGCATAAAATCGCTTGAGTTTCCTAGATTGGGCAACAATGGCATTTTTTCTTAGATTAAGTTTAATTTTGTTAACTTTTATCTATATCTTGGCATGCTGATTATCCACAAATAAGCCCAGGCTCATTATGCGTCAAGTTAATCAATATCGCCTGAAATTACACTGACTTTCTTCATAATAATGTGAGCGTGTGCGTGTGTGTGTCTGAGTGTATCCTTTTTACCCGATTTTAGCGAAACTTCAAATGTTTTGTTTTAGATAACACATAGATAGACAACAATAAATAGAAAACAAAATGCGACGATGCCCGATTTAGTTGGGTGGCTGAACGGATACATCCAGGTCAATACAAATGTTGTGGTCTGTGGTGGGCATTTTAGTGGGCGACTCGGCAACGCATGGTAGAATTCGCACCTCATGCCCGACAAGTTGGCGGCAACTTCTGTCGAAAGCTGGTCTGACGCGGGTACTCGTGTGTATCGGAATGGGAGAGACTATCTACTCCCAGCTTGGCCATCTCGGGGAAACTGGTACGACTTCAAGCATCTATATATTTGTTGAAAAGGAATGCCTATACCATTTTACGATTGACTGCTCAGTTATGTCGAATGGGTAGTTTTAGTAGTCACCCTCTTTCCAGATACTATTATCACTGTCATACCAACTCCATTGTAAACTTGATAGTGTTTGTACTAACCTGAGGTTTACAATTATATTATATTTACTGGCAGGTAAGATTTTCTGATAGAAAAAAACAACAACAACAAAAACAACAACAACAACACAACGTTTCGTGTTCCCTGTCAGGGAACCTTTACATTGATAGACCATGCACAAACGTTATCATAATATTAGTTAACAATATTGCATACTTCTGTATATGTTGAATATGAGAATGAATGAAAAGGTGGTATTGGCCATTATAGTATCATAATTCTTGTATACGACATATGGCTTCATGAAATCGATAAGCGATTTCTATATATATTTCTATATATGCTGGCACAAGAAAGGAGTATAAATAATCAATGTATGATTTAAAAGGGTTACACTTCGGAACTCAGGTGCCACGACGTGCTGTATGGACAAAGAGTTATGTGATGGATATGTGTGTGTGTTTGAGAAAAAAAGAGGAAGGTTGTGCAGCTGCAGCTCTAAACTGATATTTTACACAGAAGAGGATGCAATCATCCGATCACGTGGTGAAACGCTAGTCAATATAATCCATTATTTCATTTCCTCCAGTTATCAAGTAGACCAGAACCAGCAGGTGTTCCATGCCGAGTGTGGAGATCACCTATGGAAGATTCCCTCATCCACAGCTGAGTTCCCCCTCCGTTCTCATAATTATCTTACCAAGGAGGTACTCCGGGTCTGAACAAGTACTAGGCGAACCTGTAGATACTGCCATGGTCTGGACACCTGATAGACCTTACGTGGGGTTCATGGTCAGCACAGAGCCCCAGCGCAGCAGGAAGATGGTCCTTCAGATCGCCAAGTAGACCTACCTCCTAGGACAGAGTACGCTGGTCTAGAACAACCCTGAATGGAATTTCGAAGATCATCCGGTCCCTCTAAAGTGAAAAACCAAATCACACAAGCACAAGCAGTTCTTCACATTTGCCGCAGTTTTTGCGCTATATACCTGTCCAATAGAATACCTGGGGAATTATGATCACATTACAGTCCCTTACATAAAAATTATTGTAGTACTTCCTTTTAGATCTGCAACCGGAAACCGGGCCAATGAACTATATCTGTATTTTCTTTCTACTTCCCTTTTCGTGTGCTTCAGCGAAAACCAGTGGGATCTCGTGCCTGAATAATACGACGTGATTTTGTCTCCTTTTTACAATGTCTTTGCAATTTTCATGCACTTTGTACCTTCTTCTTTCATGTCACGTGAACTTCCCCGTGAATGAATAGTTCCGGAGATCGGCGAAACGAAATTCACCCGAGCATGCAAAAAAAAACAAAAAACAAAAAACGCGGTACGTCGTCGGTCTAATAGGGTAGCGAATACCAGTATTTAGAATGGCCACGTGGACGAGTTTTATGCATGGACCTACTACAGCCAGTACTACTATCACACAAATACTCGTGTTGTAGCTCCATCGGTTTAGACTCGAGCCCTTTGTGTACGTGGATGTCTTATTCGACTGCAGGTGATTGTATAGCAAGTCTCTTACGGGCAGTATTAAATACTGTAGTTCTCGTTTGCAGAAACATTGTGTTTATTCATGTTTTTAATGTGTGTGTGTGAGTGTTTGTGCTTTAATGTAGCATGAAATAACAGGCTAATAGCTATGGGGATTGTATACTTCCGCAAGTGCTTTAATTTACACTGGAAAAGCTCATGCACATCCGTCCTCAGAGAGACATATATTCCGTTACAAAATGGAGACAAGATAGCAAATTGAGTTAACCCCATTCTTGTTAATTTGAGATATTTGCGATTAAAGCTGCAAAAAAAAATCGTAAAAATATGGGATATTTGTAATCATAGCTTCATGAATATTGTTATCTAACAATTGGTAAGGTGTCACTGGAACAAGTCTACTTTACTCTGTCTGATGGTGGACTTACTTTGAAATGTTTACAAATGGTGCTTCACCCATTATCAGCAGTCAAACTCTAGAGACAGGCGAATGCCCTCATGATCAGAGCGACCCTATCGGATCAAATAGGGACATTCCCTGCTGAACTCTCAAAATAGGCAGAGCAGAGAAAGAAATCATCGGCTATGTATAAAATATATAAACAAACTCGGCACAATACACTTCGCCTGAATCGAAACAAAAATATTGAGATCCGCTATACGCTCACCATGTAGCTCGTATACACGCGCTCATTTCCCGCGCTTTCGTCGGTTTCTTCCCCTTTTTTTTTCCGGGAAATCAGAAACCAGACGCTGAAGTTGCGAATGCCATGCGATACTACATGTACTTTGGTTCCCATCCTCAATCTGACCTTTTCCAGCCAGACAATTAACATGACCCTAAAATGACCTGACGCCGTGAGTGCCGTAAAGAAGGAAGGGAAAAGTTGCATTCCGTTTGACGAAATGGATCAAGTAGTCTTTAAGAAAACAAACCCTTTGAAATACTGTGTTTTGAGAGCCAAATAATTATCATGGCCATGAGCCACGTTACTACCAGACATAAACTGGGACTGCAACAGCACATCAGGGAGGCCACCACCCTGGGCACATGTAGAACCTATACTTTGTTGATCTAGGGGCACTGCTCATCTCAGGCCGATTTGCCATAGGCTGCCATGAAAACCAAAATCAATGTTGTGTCAAGATCGCAAAAGTAAAATGCTTGCGCTTGCGGCTTTACGACCTTACAAGTAAGAAAGTTGAACAACCACATGAGGTTAAGAGTTATAAGACGAGCAATGCAAATGGTATGCAGGCCTGTATTGAAGACTATCAGACCTTCGCCGTGATCTCGATTCTCACCAAGCTTTGACCGCTACTGCGACTCGAGATGGAAATTTCCGCTCATGAATAAAGCATCCTGACGATGGTGGGTGGGGGAAGGAAATAGCCTACTATCAGACTCAGTGAGAGTGCTTCGTTAGTATGTGTATGTATATTTTTGCATATTTTAATGTGAATATGAAAAATGACACATAATATATGTAATGATAGTAATCGCTGTAACGATAATGATCAAAATTTTCACGGTATTACACTGCAAGTAATTTAGCAGGCTTTACAAGCCCTGATAAAGGTCACTTGCGGCACGCGGTATTGCGTTCCTTTGTTGATCTCCGCTAATTGATGACAAGGCAAAGCACGCGCTTTGAAGAGGCCACGTCGCAGTATTGTGCTTCTTAGCCTTACTTTCAGATGGTATTCACAAATGTGTTTAATTCGCGTCGCTTCACAGCACATTGTCTGCAGACAGCTCCATGCCGTAGACTCCTAATCAAGAAGGAACATTTCGTACAGACTGTAAGCAAAGTTAATGGATATGAAAGCAATTTCGGTCGGCTTTCATTCGTATGTTTTCTCGTGAGGCAAACCGGAGAGCGAATCGCAAGGCAATGGGGGACTGGGCACCAAATGACCGGAAGATGGCGCAAGGTACCTTTCTACTTTTTGGATTTGCGATCATCCAGAGAAATTCTTGGTCAGTCGGAAGCAAGGAGAGGAAGAAAGTGTAGTAACGATGAAGTGAGAAAGAGAAAGAGAGAGAGAGAGTGGGGTGGATGGAGTTGAGGAGAAAACTGATAACCATAACACCTGTGATAAAACCGATAATCATTATGCATAAATGATTTATGATAGAAAAAGAATAACACTTTATGAAGTGGAATTCAAGAAACATGATAAACTTTTAGTCAGTTCATCAAACATGATTGTATTTTGAGACTTTGAGACATTTACCAGTTTTAAGACATTACCAGTTTATCTATTCATTTCTTCGTGGAGCCAATATGTTAATTCTCAACATATATATATATATATATATATATATATATAGGGCCGATATTTGGATGAGCTCATTCATCACCCGAGATTCTTGTTGAAAGTACTGTAACTCGAGCAATCACAGCATTAATCTCAAAGTGGGTCTATTATAGTGGTATATTGAGGAAGTCGTATTGGTGCACCATCTCACCTAATCATGGTAGTGCAGCATTGATGATATTTTGGTGTGTAAATACAACGAAGTCATGGCTGAGTTCATGTTTACCCTATGTCAATCAAACGATATATGGAAGCGGAAAAGAGATATAGCTATAGCGATGTGCTAACCTCTTCAAAGATGAGACTATCACCGAATATTTGCGCCAGATAAACAAAGTTTACCCACTCCATGTGAGCTTTCTCACATATTATGAATGAGTTATATTTGAAGAAGCTTCGCACAAGCTGAAAGATTCCATTCAACAGTTGCTGCTTTCTCTAAATGGGTACTTGAATTGTCCGTTTTCAGTTTGTTCCTGAGAAGGACATTATTCTGATATCTCAAAGTCCATCTCGCATATTTTAGATAATAATGAATCACGCCAGTTGTATAGGGCATCGTGTGTCTTGCTCAGTTCCGAGTCAATATTTAGCGAAGTGTGTGTCACGTGTTCACGAGTGTGTTAATATTCATGTGTGCATAATGAGAGGGCGATATTGGGTAAGAGGATGTTTTCTCATACCACTGAATTCAGATTTCTATTCTCTTAAGATATTGCTTATGCTCAGTTTTATGTTCATTTAATTTGCAAGTTTATCTTTATTGCAAAACGTCTTTTTGGCAAGAATTACTTTTTTTTTCTTTGTCAAGCTGGCTATGACAATTCCAGCTTTCACTTCGTCAAGAACAGCCGCCCTTTAACAGGATTCAACATTTTGATATATCATTGGCTAAGAACGCGAAGGTGTCACCACAGGATATGGGCATAACCAAGGAGGTACTCGCCTAGTACCTCCTTAGCATAACAAGGTCCAAAGCAAAGCTCATACCAGCACGTTCGGTATAGGGAACTGAAAGCGATTAGGGCCCTTTACTACCAAGCATTTGAATGTTTTTTTTTCTATGACCTTTAATATATTATACGAGTCTATAGCCTTGTCACAGACATATCCTAAATTGGTTTAAAGGCCGCAGTGTAACCAACACATAGGACGTCGAATAAGAACGTAATTAGACTTGAGCCCACCCCATCCCGTTGCGAAATGATTTCCAAAATAATGGTATGGAACATAATATTACAGGTCTAATGCATATACCTTTATATTGTTGTAACAAAGGTTCTTCCTTACCATCATAAACACAGCTCGTCTGAGGTCTGCCTAATAAATAGACAGAATGCATGTAAACTGAATTCAAGTAATATAGACATGATCATCTTTATCCTATATACAAGCAAGTGAATTACATGCTTTTTCACTCATGATAATCATTGTCTTTTGTGTTGTTTGAAGGTTTGCATGGTGAAGTAAATGAGGGAGAAAGATTTTCGGTGTCACCGCAAACCTTTCTCCCTCAATCATTGTCTTGTACAGATTGCATCATAGTGCGATCCTGATTGATTAAGCGATCATTAATAAAAAGTCATCAAATCTGAAGCATTTACCAAAAATAACTGCCAGGGCTTTGAATGCTGAGTGATATCCAAAAGGGTTCAATGTCTTCCCGTTTCCCCTTTCTGCAGCGAAACGAAAGAACGGGGTTTCATTGCGTCAGACACCGGGTGGAAGAACTATCTGTAAACAAATGTTTACATTTGCCGATAAATAGTGTTTACTCACTCATCCATATCTTATTTGATGTTCATTATCATCCATACTTTATAACTCGCCGACAGGTTATTAGCATGCTCGTCTGCATGCTCATGGTGACTTTGCATGATACTAAGTAACACGTGTGATATTACTCGCGTTATAAAGTTTATTCTGAGTCGGGTGGAGAAGGGACGAAAATCTGACTCGACAAGACAAATCATATTGGATTGATTGTCTGTCTTTTGTTTTAGCTACTATCATTGATAGTAGCGGAAAAATTACAAGTAGAAGAAGTAGACCCTATCAAGTAGTAGCAGTAGTAGTAGTAGTAGTGGTAGTAGTAGCAGTAGTAGTAGTAGTAGTAGCAGCAGCAGCAGTATTTAATCTCCATTGTTATCATAATCATCATCTTTCTCGTCCCCATGAAACTCATGATTATATTAAATGTTATTACCAATACTTTTACTAAAGCCGAAGAAGAAAGGAAATTAATCTCTAAAAATAAACATGGCTTCACCTAATAGAGAACGATTTGTAAAGATATTGTCTACTGACTTTCTGTCCGGTTAAAATCCTTAGTTTGAGATCTACACAGTGGCAAACCAAAGGCTCATATCACGGCGTATGGGTACCTCAACTCTGTTTATTGAGAAAAGATGTTTCGGAGAAGGAATTGCGTGCGAACTGAATTCCACGAACTGAGGAACAACTGTAAATGGAACTTGGCGAAATAAATAGCTTGTTACTAAGTCCCCGGGGGAATTATAACCATAACTTGGACACTCGAGTAAGCCCACTTATTGGCAGCTATATGGCTGTGTTGTCCTTCACTGTGTTTGCCCAACTTTCTAGGACTTTGAGTCACGGGAAACCCTTTCATTTCCGCTGGTTTGGGCTAAGATTTATTCAGAGAAAGGACTAGATTCAATGGTTTTAATGAGAAAACTGTTTTCTGAGTTTATGCAGATGCAATGCATGTAGCCAATCACTTTGAATAGTCATGTCATTAAAATTCCTTATGAAACATGCAGTGATAAAGAGAAGAGCTATATAATTTGATGGTGACAGGAAATGACCATTTGTGCTACAAAGATTTCTCAGGATTTAGCAGTTAAAGTCAACCTTTTCCATAAGACAAACAAATATTTTTGAGAATTTCGTCTTTGCGAAATCGCATGCAATAGATCATTGCAGTTTAAGCAGTACTGTAATATTATCTGACACCCGAATGAAAACGACTTTGGGTTGATCATTATTATATCTCTCAAGGTCGTAGCAAAGTTTGACATTTGATGACACCGCTGCATGTACCATTCATGTATTTTACGACATCTCATAAAAGTCTTACTCAAAGCTCCCCGCCATAGTAAAATTTATCGCATCTTCCGAAGAATGAATTTGTGACGGTATGCGATGATGATAATAAACATTTTATTTAGAAGATGATCTTATAAAAGAAAAGTTCATGGATTTTCTGTAACTGGAACCAAAAACAGGCTAATCACTTCAAATCTTAGTGTGACTGTGCTAGTCGGCAATAATCCTATAACACAGAGTATTGTCATGAATGAAATGAATAATGATTTTATCATCCACGGTGCTTTGACAACAGCACAATGCATGACTTGCAAAATCTTTATAAGCTCAATTCGACCATCTCCCATTCATACATACAAGACAAGTGTTGCCCGCTGAGTATATGCCACGTGCTCGTAATTTTGCTTGTGTTAATTTACTATTTTTATTATGATTATGATTATTATTGTTATTAGTAGTAGTACTTATCATTGTTATTATTATTATTATTATTATTATTATTATTATTATTATTATTGCCATTACATTATTGTTATCACTATCATTCAATCATTTGTTTATTCATTTAGTTACTTAATTCAGCCAAATGAAAATGACAAAAACAGTTACATTCTCATGGAAATGGTACAGTTGACGTATTGGTATAACACGAAGTATGAACAGGGCAGCAATACATGGACTAGGGTTCACAAAAGTAGTTATTTTAATTTTGGCCCAAGACATGTCAGCCCTCATGCAATGCTTTCCGTGCAAATATACAATGGACTTATAAAACAAAAATACACATTATTGTCAAAACAGACCAATGATTAAAAATATCATATTCAAATAAAATTCCAAACATTATTATGCTTGTTTGTTTGTTTGTTTGTTTGTTTGTTTGTTTGTTTGTTTGTGGCATGGTGGAAGCGGCAAATTTCAATAGCTCTCATCTGTCTTCAATGGCGATCGTGCATGAGAATCTCCTGTTTAGAGAGAGTTTGGTGCTCGCCCTTACACCTTACTGAAAAGTATATCCAGGAAAGTCTCTTCCCACATCTTTTCTATATCTAAGGATGTTATTTGACTCTCTCGGATGCAAAGAAGAAATTCAATTTTAATTTCAAATATTCAATTTTTTGTTTTCATTTTTCAACAAAAACATATAAACATCACTTTCTTTGCATAAGGTAAGTAAAACTATGTGAAATGAAAGAGTGTGTGTACAATAATATAGTAGAACTATATGATAAGTTTACATTGTCATTAAACTGAAGTGATCAAAGGAAAGTAAACAAAACGCAAAATTCGACCAAAAAAAAAAGAGATGAAAAAATGTGTAACATTGTTAACCTATATTGTTAAGAATATGACTTTAAACTGTATAGTCATTTCAGCTTGAGCATTTAAGTAAAACTGCGCATTATATGTAAATATTTTGTTTTATGATTATTCTTTATTTGAATTTCATTCGATATCAGGTCACTCATGTTAACAATGAAATTAATATAAACAAAAATAAGCAGCTGTATTCTTCTCTCTCGTGCCGCTAAATCATTTTTTTTTCAACATTTTACAATACAATATATTTTGGGTTTCTTGTTTTTTTCTCTTTTTTTGTGCAAATCATACCATGTATAAGAAAAATGACAAAATTTTGCATGACTCTCAGAAAAAGCTATCTTGATCAACCTAGTCAAGCCGATCCATATCTACCTCATTAATAGATCTGTCTTCATTTGTATGTACACACACATACACACATCAATATCAATATGTGCACATGTATGTGTGTTTGTATTGTGTCCATGTGTTCATTTGATAATTTACACTTTACGGCCATTTACAATTTTATGTGGTTTATTTTTGGTCGTATTTGTAAAGGTATAGATAAGGGGAACGAAGCTAACAATGAATTTTATTTTTATTTTCATGCAAGAGACCTTGTTATAACCTGCTAATAAACTGCCAGCACATATATGACACTCGGATGATTTTACATTGTCACCTTGACAGAGCGTACCATCCTGGGCCAGCGGGCTTGAGGGAAACTCCCCTTCTGCAATAAGACACTAACCCAACTCATCAGCCATATCATATCACCTATATACCGCGCGGTGTATCATCGAGACTTAATACAGGACAAGTGAGTGTGACGAAAGGTCGATTACGCAATGCACCTCTTTTTGTTTCATTTTGATGAAATACGATTCATTTCTTGTTTTTGCCATACTTTGCTCAAGGGTATTGTTATCATAATATACAACATTTATTTTTAGGACAACGGAAGTAGAGTCCATCGTGTAATTTCAAGAAATATCATTCTTTATTTTATAGAACAACAACAACAAAATCGATATAGTTACACATTTTCAACAAATAATGTGTGGTTTTTTTCTACTTTAGGACAAAAAGAAGCCAATTTCTTCATACGCTTCCAAGAAATACTGCAATTTCCTCGAGCACCAATGAAGTTATTTCCGCCACAGAATTTCAAAAATTTTATGTGACCTTCACAGGGAGAAATTTTACGGAAGCAATTTCACGTTCATTCTACAAATCTGGCGAGATACTCGTGTTGAATGGCTTGCTGATGCTGCTACTTTCCATTTTACTAACTTGTTTCAATCCTAATTATACTTTCCACGAGCTATTGCTTCAGTCTCACTGATCTCACTCAAAACGTCTTGATGGCTTGTTTGTTTTTGTTTTTAGCATAATTCTATTTTTCCTTCGGTGTCGGAAGACAGTGTTGACGTCCGACTATTCGACAGCCTATTCCACTCCCAAAAATAAAGGGAACGAGGGGTATACATAAGTATGCATCATATACATAAGTATTTCTCGAAATGTTCATTATGACATCGTAAAGAGACGCATCTATAGATGGTGGAAATACGCTATGCGTATGGGGCTGCTGGTCGCAGTTAATTGCATGATTACTAAGACATGAGAGCACTTTGGGGCGAGTAAGTCTCACAGTGTTAGTTATATGAAAGGTACTTTTGCCTGAAACACAAACTAAGACAAGGAAATTCAGGGCAACTTTTGAGGTACCAAACTTTATATTATCTTTAATGGTGGGAATCCTGATCATCTTAGTCATCATAATAGACTCCATCCACAAAATACGATGATAATAATAAAAACAAATACAAAATGTCTTAATACCATGTTATGGGACAGTGTTACTCAAAGCTTGCTACTTATACTCGCTTGAAAGGCATAAAGAGCGGCGGTTTATAAAAAATGGGACACGGCTGAAAAGCTTAGCAAACTGCATCTTGGAGTTGTTCCAACGTGGCGGCTATCTGGTTAAGAGTTCCGTAGCGAGACAATGAACATTGAGCTATATCTAGCCAGGAATATCCAGCAATAAGGTCAATCTAATTTAGACCGACTTCCACTCATTCAGGTGGCGGGACGATCATCTTTTAATCTGTCTAGCAGGTAATTGCTCCAGAAAATAAAGTGATTCATTTCGCAAAAGTTTGACGATCGTTAACCTTGTGATACTGGCCAGCTTTCCGCGCCGTTTCCCCACCAGACGATATGAAACAAATTCCACTGGGTCTTCAACTATAATCTGTGCATAACGATTCGACATTGACCCATAACCTGTCATCCTTTCTCAATAACTATAGGCTCATACAGTCTGCTAATGCGGTTGCAATGAAGAGGTATAGTGAGGAATGAAAGATCGTTTTTAGCTATAGCTTGCTAATAATGGCTGGAACCCGGGCTGGAACCCAACCTTGGCGATGCCTGTTGCTTTAAATTTTTACTTTTCCTGGATGGCCCACACACAGCATATCATCATAATCATCATTTTAACAGGGATATAATATTTGTGTGTGTGTGTGTGTGTGTGTGTGTGTGTGTGTATGTTGTGAAGGACTAATGATTATCCAAAACATATTGCTAGAGTTAAGGTAATTCTCTAAGTTTATGTGCCGTGAAATTTTGAGATGAATCGAAACTGTTACACAACACTGCTCCTATAAACGGTTGACCAGTAGACGTTTTCCCAGGTAGGCATCGTGGGAATTCTCAAACTAAAACTGACAGAATGCCATCAGTGAAGACAGTGTGGTATGCTATGATTAATCTACTAAAGACATTAACTTTTTGGCACAAGTATTCAGATATTGTCAATTTTCTATGTTTGATAATTATCATAAGCAATGGAGAGATATTTTCAACAGTCGGGAAAGACAGGGTGCACAGGGACGTCACGAGTTATAAAGCCCTCGAGTTACAGCCCACGAGATAAACACTAAGTGAACAAGGCCCACGAGTTCGACATCAAGTTAAATAGGCCCAAGAGATATACGGTCCGACAACTCGACACTCGGCAAATAAGGCATAGGTGATGCATGCACTAGATTAAAACAGGCCAACGAGACCGACATTACATCACGAGAGTTATTATAGGCGCAGTGTCAGTCTCACGGGCCTTTCCCTTTTCTTTTTCTAGATAGTGCTAAACTCGTGGGCCTTGTTTGCCAAGTGTAATGGGCCTTATTTAACCGCTGTTGAGCTGGTGGGCCTTTTTTGCGTAGTGTCGAGCTCTTTCGCTGTATGACTCGTGGACTTTTTTTTAAATGTCGGGTTTGTGGGCCATATTACTCATGGGCGTCTGGCTCCTAGGATGACCCCGAGAAACAGTGATAATGATGATGATGGAAATCGTAATGATGATAATGATGATAACAATAGAGAACATTAATTTGCTCAGGTATAACAAGGCACTCAACTGCGTAGTATTCACAAGCCTTGCTGTATCATAATGAAGCAAACGAAAAATTAGCTTCGTCTGTAAATGCTGCCTCCCTTTGCCTTTCTCCATAGGCACTTATAATCATTATATACCGTATCTGGGTAGTCTAGGCGCAGTTTGAGCTTTGAGAATTGTGAAGTTGCTTTCCTGATATCAACGTCCCTTTTATAGCCAAACTGGCCTCTTTAGTGTGAACACTGTTTTACCAGAGGGACCTTCCAGTATCTACCAAGCCAGTATATGTCCTAGATTTTGCCAACAACTCATTGTACATGCGAGGAATGGAGTTTCAAACGTAACATCTTGTCTAAACATGTTTCGGCCGGAATTTTATAAGAATCGGGGCCTCCTGTTTTAGGGTTCACAGAGCCTTAACCACGAGGCCAAAATATTCCCATCATTGATGCGAAATATTTGTGGTCGTGTGTACTAGTATTCTCTATCAATAAAAACACAATAAAGGCAATATGGAAGTGGCATATGGAAGTGTCATCCACTCTATAAGACACCTGCAAAATTCAGCGGAAACTATATGATTCCATTTCAGAGATACCGACGTGATTAACACCTGTCTGGACTGGTATGACGTTTGTGGGTACTCTCCAAACTATGTACTAGTAGGGCCTACTGCCACGTCATAGCTCTTTTTCATTTTGTGAAATAGACAGTATTGTATCTCCTTCCCGTTGATTCGCCATGACAAGAAATCACCAATGAACAAAAAGTGCTTATAAATTAAGCCTGGAGTAGGGCCTATTTGTGTATCTACAACCAACATTGGTTATGATAGTGAAAATATTTCGACATTTCAAATCTACGAAGCATTTTTTTTCTACGCCATTTTGTGCCTACTGCAAAACTCAATGACTGTGTACGAGACAGCAAAGGTAAATCTTAAGGGAGGAGTATATATATGATATATATATATATATATATATATATATATATATATGTATATGGTTACTGGAATATTGTTCACTCTATCCTAAAACTCGTCCAACCAAGACTAGTACCTCCTCCCTGGTCCTGAACTCAAACCACTTCACTACTCCAGGGGTCCGTTTCATGAAGATATCACATAAAAGTCTTCACATCAATCTCAGAATAGCAAAGTTACTCATAACGAGACATGAAAACTCGTCACATTGAGGACGAGTTAGGTGATACGCTTGTGGTCATCAGATGACAGTCATCTGTGATCGACAAAGAAAAGAATGTGATATAGGCACCTTGAAGTTATATTGAGCGTGCATGCGAAACCGTTTCTGTAACCACTCGGCCACGGGTCATCCACGGAAATGGTAAGACAAAAAAAAAAAAACAATGTATAGATATAACAGGGGGAAAGTCAATGCCCACTCAACTAACGTGGCCGTGTGAACATCTATTGCATTGCTAGACGGAAAAGCGGCCTTGTAACGACTGAGGTCGCTATGCCATTTCTGGCAACTTGGGAAAAATACGTCCCGCAGACATAAAACCTATAATCGGCTGGTTTTGATACCTTGCCTTTAATCACAATTTTCAGTGTAATGACGTCATCAAATTACAAAACAATGACATCGTCTTGAAAGACAATTGTTCAAAGTACAACACCTCAGTCGTCGTCATTACATACTATGATCGGTTTGACAAAGTCAACCTGCAAAATGTTGCTGCAGTCGAAGCAATGTGGTCTCCAACACACAAAAAAGAGGGATATGGCGTGTGTGTGTGTCTGTGTGTGTGTATAGGTGCGTTTATATACGAACGTGATTTCTACATGGACGAATATATAATACAAATTGAAGAAAAAAAAGTAAAATAAAAAAAAATTGTTTCGTGATCTTGTGGGGTTCGAACCCGCAACCTCACGTCTCTGAGACGGCGCCTTTAACCACTCGGCCATACGTCTCGACGAGAAAATATGGGGAACGTAAAGTTATGTATATGAAAGATACATGAGGAATCGTTTTGTCCACATTCCATTTTCATTTTCAGTTTTAAACTGCAAAATTGTCAATCTGATGAGGAGATTTCAAAGAATAAAATGCATGATTACTGCAGCTTATTGTCTCAGCTACAACATACTAAAGTTTCAGAGGAAATGAAGCAAAATCAGCTGAGATAAAGGTGCTTAAACGTTGTTAAGTCAATGCATGCTTTTAAAAAAAATCACCTCCCATAGACATAACACGTAAACTTGTCCGATTTTGCATCTTTACTTTTAATCACAATTTAAAGTATGATGACGTCATCAAATTTCAAAACCATGACATGGACTTGAAAGGCAAATGTTTAAAGGACAACATATGTGAATTTGGGATAATATTGAGCTTAAACAACAGAGATACGAGCAAATGAATGTCAGAAACAGTACCTCAAAAAAATCAATTCCACTTTTTTTATTCAAAATGACGATATGATCACTTCATCGCGTTTTCCTGGCAATATTGATACTAGGAATGTTATTTACAATTCATATGCTTTTGTAATATGCAATAGAAATATCGGGTCAACGGACGATTTAAAGAGCTATGGCGAAATAAACAAAGACATGTTTTTTCACTATATTTGCAGAAAGACGCGCGCGCGGAATTTCAACTTTGACGCCAGTGCATTCCTTTGTTATAGGTCAACATCGATCGGAAATCAGTGGATATTGTTACTCAAAGTATCAGGAATCCAAATCAGTCAAAAAAATTGCATTTTCATGTTGGTTACGCCCTCTGCGCGTGAAATTGCGCGGACGGACGCGCACGCGAGAAAATGTTTGAAACGCTTAAAATTGTCTGAAACTTCGAGATTTCCCATTGGGAAGTCGTTTTGAGCCTTTTAAAATTTTGACGCGCGCGTAGGCGCGCGTAATGAAGACCTGGGTAACTAGCGTTAAAAAGTAAGATAGAGCGTGACCTGAACTTTATGTCCACCGAAAATGATGCAGAAATGACATCTAGTTATGAAGTTATGATCGATCATGTGACAAGGTCCGAAAATCACAAAATGGCGCCTAGATGACGTCATAGATATGTTACTGTCATGAAAACCTTATTGTGGCTAGATATTGTTATGAGACATGTTGACTGAAAATTTCATGTCATTCCGTAATGTCATTGTTGAGATATTGACGACACAAAATTGTCCAGAAAGAAAGAAGAATAAAAAACGAGACATGAAAACTCGTCACATTGAGGACGAGTTAGGTGATACGCTTGTGGTCATCAGATGACAGTCATCTGTGATCGACAAAGAAAAGAATGTGATATAGGCACATTGAAGTTATATTGAGCGTGCATGTGAAACCGTTTCTGTAACCACTCGGCCACGGGTCATCCACGGAAATGGTAAGACAAAAAAAAAAAAAACAATGTATAGATATAACAGAGGGAAAGTGAATGCCCACTCAACCAACGTGGCCGTGTGAACATCTATTGCATTGCTAGACGGAAAAGCGGCCTTGTAACGACTGAGGTCGCTATGCCATTTCTGGCAACTTGGGAAAAATACGTCCCACAGACATAAAACCTATAATCGGCTGGTTTTCATACCTTGCCTTTAATCACAATTTTCAGTGTAATGACGTCATCAAATTACAAAACAATGACATCGTCTTGAAAGACAATTGTTCAAAGTACAACACCTCAGTCGTCATCATTACATACTATGATCGGTTTGACAAAGTCAACCTGCAAAATTTTGCTGCAGTCGAAGCAATGTGGTCTCCAACAAACAAAAAAGAGGGATATGGCGTGTGTGTGTGTCTGTGTGTGTGTATAGGTGCGTTTATATACGAACGTGATTTCTACATGGACGAATATGTAATACAAAATTGAAGAAAAAAAAGTAAAATAGCTAAGTATTTTGTTTCGTGATCTTGTGGGGTTCGAACCCGCAACCTCACGTCTCTGAGACGTCGCCTTTAGCCACTCGGCCATACGTCTCGACGAGAAAATATGGGGAACGTAAACTTATGTATGTGAAAGATACATGAGGAATCGTTTTGTCCACATTCCATTTTCATTTTCAGTTTTAAACTGCAAAATTGTCAATCTGATGAGGAGATTTCAAAGGATAAAATGCATGATTACTGCAGCTTATTGTCTCAGCTACAACATACTAAAGTTTCAGAGGAAATGAAGCAAAATCAGCTGAGATAAAGGTGCTTAAACGTTGTCAAGTCAATGCATGGTTTAAAAAAAAATCACCTCCCATAGACATAACACGTAAACTTGTCCGATTTTGTGTCTTTACTTTTAATCACAATTTAAAGTATGATGACGTCATCAAATTTCAAAACCATGACATGGACTTGAAAGGCAAATGTTCAAAGCAAAACATATCTCAATTTGGGGTAATATTAAGCTTAAACAATAGAGATACGAGCAAATGAATGTCAGAAACAGTACCTCAAAAAAATTAATTCCACTTTTTTGATTTCAGATGATGATATGATGACGTCATGAGTTTTCCTGGCAAAATCGGTACTTGAAACGTTATTTCCAATTCATATGCTTTTGTAATATGCAATAGAAATATAGGGTCAAAGGACGATTTAAAGAGCTATGGCGAAATAAACAAAGACATGTTTTTTCACTATATTTGCAGAAAGACGCGCGCGCGGAATTTCAACTTTGACGCCAGTGCATTCCTTTGTTATAGTTCAAAATCGATCGGAAATCAATGATTATTGTTACTCAAAGTCTCAGAAATCCAAATCAGTCAAAAAAATTGCATTTTCATGTTAGTTACGCCCTCTGCTCGCGAAATTGCGCGGACGGACGCGCACGCGAGAAAATGTTTGAAATGCTTAAAATTGTCTGAAACTTCGAGATTTCCCATTGGGAAGTCGTTTTGAGCCTTTTAAAATTTTGACGCGCGCAAACGCGCGCGTAATGATGACCTGGGTAACTAGCGTTTAAATGTAAGATAGAGCGTGACCTGAACTTTATGTCCAACGAAAATGATACAGAAATGATATCTAGTTATGAAGTTATGATCGATCATGTGACAAGGTCCGAAAATCACAAAATGGCGCCTAGATGACGTCATAGATATGTTACTGTCATGAAAACCTTATTGTGGCTAGATATTGTTATGAGACATGTTGACTGAAAATGTCATGTTATACCGTAATGTCATTGTTGAGAAATTGACGACACAAAATGTGGCAGAAAGAAAGAAGAATAAAAAAAGATATGAAACTCGTCACGCTGACGAGTTAGGTGATACGCTTGGGGTCATCAGGTGTCGGTCATCTGTGATCGACAAAGAAAAGAATGTGATATAGGCACCTTGAAGCTATATTGAGCGTGCATGCAAAACCGTTTCTCTAACCACTCGGCCACGGGACATCCCCGGAAATGGTAAGGCAAAAAAGAAATGTATGGATATTACAGGGGGAAAAAGTCAATGCCCACTCAACAATCGTGGCCGCGTAAACATGTATTGCATTGCTAGACGGAAATGCGGCCTTGTAACGACTGATGTCGCTATGCCATTTCTGGCAACTTGGGAAAAATACGCGCCGTAGACATAAAGCCTATAATCGGCTGGTTTTGATACCTTGCCTTTAATCACAATTTTCAGTGTGATGACGTCATCAAAGTACAAAACAATGACATGGTCTTGAAAGACAAATGTTCAAAGTACAACACCTCCGTCGTCGTCATTACATACTATGATCGGTTAGACAAAGTGAGCCTGCAAAATTTTGCAGCAGTTGAAGCAATGTGGTCTCCAACACAAAAAAGAGGGATATGGTGTGTGTCTGTGTGTCTGTGTGTGTGTATAGGTGCGTTTATATACGAACGTGATTTCTACATGGACGAATATGTAATACAAAATTGAAGAAAAAAAGTAAAATAGCTAAGTATTTTGTTTCGTGATCTTGTGGGGTTCGAACCCACAACCTCACGTCTCTGAGACGTCGCCTTTAACCACTCGGCCATACGTCTCGGCGAGAAAATATGAGGAACGTAAACTTTTGTATGTGAAAGCTGAATCGGGAATCGTTTTGTCCACATTCCATTCTCATTTTCAGTTTTAAACTGCAAAATTGTCAACCTGATGATGAGATTTCAAAAAATAAAATGCATGATTACTGAAGCTTATTGTCTCAGCTACAACATACTTAAGTTTCAGAGGAAATGAAGCAAAATCAGCTGAGATAAAGGTGCTTAAACGTTGTCAAGTCAATGCATGGTTTTAAAAAAAATCACCTCCCATAGACATAACACGTAAACTTGTCCGATTTTGCATCTTTACCTTTAATCACAATTTAAGGTATGATGCCGTCATCAAATTTCAAAACCATGACTTGGACTTAAAAGGCAAATGTTCAAAGTACAACATATCTGAATTTGGGATAATATTGAGCTTAAACAACAGAGATACGAGCAAATGAATGTCAGAAACAGTACCTCAAAAAAATTAATTCCACTTTTTTGATTTCAGATGATGATATGATGACGTCATAATGTATTTAGGGAAATATTGATACTTGAAACGTTATTTTCAATTCATATGCTTTTGTAATATGCAATAAAAACATAGGGTCACCTGACGTTTTAAAGAGCTATGGCGAAATAAACAAAGACATGTTTTTCGCTATATTTCCACATAGACGCGCACACGAAATTTCAACTTTGACGCCAGCGCATTCCTTTGTTATAGGTCGAAATTGATCGGAAATCAGTGGATATTGTTACTTAATGTATCAGGAATCCAAATCTGTCAAAAAATGTGCATTTTCATGTTGCTTACGCGCACTGCGCGCGGAAATGCGCGGACGGACGCGAACGCGCGGAACGCTTAAAATTGTCCGAAACTTCGAGATTTCCCATTGGGAAGTCGTTTTAAGCATTTAAAAACTTTGACGCGCGCTAATGCGCGCGTAATGATGTCCTGGGTAATTAGCATTAAAAAGTAAGATAGAGCGTGACCTGAACTTTATGTCCAACGAAAATGATACAGAAATGACCTTTAGTTATGAAGTTATGATCGATCATGTAACATGGTCCGAAAATCACAAAATGGCGCCTAGATGACGTCATAGATAAGTTACTGTCATGAAAACCTTATTGTGGCTAGATATTGTCATGAGACATGTTGACTGAAAATGTCATGTTATTCCGTCATGTCAATGTTGAGATATTGACGACACAAAATGTGGCAGAAAGAAAGAAGAATAAAAAGAAAGAAAGGAAGATTTTGACAAACACAATAGGTGATACGCTAAAAGCGTATCACCTAAAAATAAAGAGAGATTTTGACAATCACAATAGGTGATACGCTGATAGCGTATCACCTAATGAGAGACCTTCACGGAGAATCAAATCCATTTCATGAAGTCTGTCATAAGTGTGTCTTAGGAGCTAAAAGTATTTCATAAAACTTTGATGAAATGGAACCTGCATGGACTTCGCTTCCTCCTTCATGGAATTGTGTGAAGCTATAGAATGGAATCTTTCTCCTCGCATGGGTTCTGTCCCCACCTCCACCACCCACTTTCCCCCTACACACACAGGTGATGTCCATCAATGTGTCATTATATAAAAATGTGACCTTGTCGTGGCTCGAACCATGGACCCTACTCGGTAGGGTCCATGCTGGAACGAAGGGACTCTTTGAGAGCGACACGGACAGACCATGCACCGACTGAGCCGTACGTCTCCGCCTTCGCATGCTCTCCTGTACATGAACTGCCTATAGACAAAAATGATGTTGACACCAAAGTTTTTTGTCAGACCAAAAAATTAGCTGCAGATCACGATTATCACAGAGACTCCAACCCCAAGCACCTTCTGGTCTTGAGATCCTCCGGCCTGAAACCCCGAGCAAACGGGAGACTCCAACTTGATGTGCGCAAAGCGCACATCACGAGCGCAAAGTCCCTTGCGGTCTATAGGGTTCTAGATGCTCTCTCGCGCTATTTAGGCTTATTTTTCGACATACAATGAAATTAAGTAAGAAATCATTTCAAGCAGGAGAAATCAAATCTCAAGCGGGAGATTGGGAGATTCTGCAAAAATGGGCTTTCGGCGGGAGATCTCCCGTCGAAAGCGGGAGAGTTGGAGTCTCTGTTATCATAACAACGCGAGACGGTTAAATCGTTATAATGTGAAGAGAGAAACTGAAGAACAGATTAGTGTGTGCATGTGGAGTTTATGTTTCTTTGTGTGCGTGCGTTGTGTAACTATATCGGTGAAGGAAAAATTACAATGATGTCCTCATTCTCAGAGATGCAAGTTCAAAAAATTTTCATGAGTGAGACTTTCATGACTGGGCGTCTCGGCGCTCGCGCGCATGCGCGCGCGAGGGAGCGAAACGACCGAGCAGGGCCGGGGGAAGGGACGTGGAGTCCCCCCTCCCGCGGTAGGGACCTTTTTCAATTTTTAGCTCTTAATGGTGCGACCTGGTGCATACTTGAGTGACTATTTTTTCTTATTTTGAAAGACGAAAGGGAAATATACCTTCAATTGCAACTATCAGTATCACTTAAAGCTCTAGCTATGTCCTGATGCGTGAGAAAAATGGGTACCATGCGTGAGATCGTGAGACGGACCCTAAATTCGTGAGTCTCACGCAGAATGCATGAGACTTGGTAGCTCTGCATTCTTAATTTGAGGGGTTCACAGAACAACGCATGGTATAGCAGAGATTATATGAATGGGCGCAATAGTTGTGTGTGTTCGTGTGTGTGTGTGTGTGTGTGTGTGCGTGCGTGCGTGTGTGTGTGTGTGTGTGTGTGTGTATGTGTGTGTGTGAGAGAGAGTGTGTGTGTGAGTGTGGGGGGGGGGGGGGACAAAGAGTTGTCTTCCTTTCTTGAAATCAGTTTTTTCCAGTTATCAGATTTTATAAAATCTCTCCTCTCTAAAAACATGGTTTGCAACCTTAGCGATTAGCTATCTTACTTAGATGAAAACTTGTTACCTATATACAATACCAAGCTTGTTTTTGGAATACATTTTGTTCGCTCCGAAAGTTGGTGTTTACCAAGACAAAGTATCAAACTAACAATGTGACAACCTGTCGTGACAACCCATATAGGCCTACACCTTACCCTAATTTACATGTTTTAACGACTCACTATTTGTTGTTGTTATTTCATTTCTGTGTGCTTTTCTCAAGGTACATTAACAAGAAAATACAAATACAAGCACAGTAGTCTTGATAATTTATTTTGGTTATTCAAAGGCAAGCCCGAGTGGGAAACGAACTTGCTTGACTGCAGTTGTAACATTTTATAGACTCAAATCCTTTGCAATTTTGCCAAAACTGTTCACGAATCACATAATACATTTCACTGTTCCTATAACAGATTAAACTTGTAAACTCCATGAAAAGTAAATCGCTATGAATAGATTTGACCAAACGCGTCCGAGGTTTCGTATAGCAAAGACATGAAATGATATTCCATGTCTGTGTATCATTTACGGCACATTATGGGAACAATATCATTGTTGTTGGTTCAATAGAGTAAAGTAATACCTCAAAAGAGTCCAGTGCGCCAAGAGGAAGCAAACAAACAAGAAGACCGAAAAACAAAAGCAAAAAACCAAACCAAAACAAAACAAAACAAAACAAAACAAACAAAAATTACTCGCCCACACATAGGCCTATACACGTCCGGACTGCAACTGGATATCTGTGGAAAACTTTTGACCGGGATCTTATATACAGGGAGTCTATAGCAGACATGCGGGTCGGAACGAAGGTCATAAGTAGTCTTCTTGCCAAGCAATTCAATTAAATTCAAATTAAATGTTATTCCCAGTGTCTAACATTATCTTGTTAAAATACAGCAACTGTAACGAATCAATGTAATACAATATATATATATATATAAACATATATTTTAAAGGGGAAGAGAAAATGAACAAGTACGACCAATAGGAAACTATTCATTTGAAATCAACACATAAGCACACAGAAACACACACGCGCATACACCAGTGTACATGATCAGTGGAGCAAAAACATAGATAGGACAAAACAACAAGAGGCATCAGGAAGGGGCAGTTAGAGAAAGAAGGACCCTATCGTAATCGTTGCGTAATCCTGAACCTGCGTTAACTCCTACGGTTGTCTTTTGATTTAACTTGAGTTCGTCGCTGTTAAAGGGATCGTACAGTATTGGTTGAGACCTAATTTCAGGTTTCTAACATTTTTTGGTGAGATAATGAGAAACCTTTTACGAAATATGAAAGAGCATGTAATTCTATGAGGAATTCAACATTTATTTGATGAAAATTGGCTTTGAAATGGCTGAGATATCCAAAAAAGAGCGATTCTAATAAAGTGTGGGACCCACACTTTATTACGATCGCTTTGTTTTACTTTGTTTTTGGATGTTTCAGTCATTCCAAACCCAATTTTCATCAAATAAACTTTGAATTCCTCTTAAAATGGTATGCTCTGTACTATATCATAAGTGTTTTCTTGGTATCTCGCAAAAAGTTAAAAGCCCAATTCTCATCTCCACCAATACTGTACCATCCCTTTAAGTACTATACTTTAGAGATGACATCATCGAAAGAAGGAATCTTGTCCAGGCTTTATTTATTTTGAATTTATTGAATTAAAAAAAAACAATAGAGGGTTTATAGATATAAAAATCAACGACCCATTTGATTTTGATTGAGACCTGACGGAGCTATACCCGCCATACGGCGGATTTATGTGGAGGCGATTCCAAGAAACCGCGACTTGGATCACGCCATCGGCGCCAACCCTACCCACGCGTCCCCCGCGACTACTCCGACTCGTGTCCGCTCCTGCCCCCTTAAAACTCACCTAAGTTTCGAGGTCAACAGTATTAATAGGAGGAAGTCATAAAGTTATTTGGGTGTCAAGTGGGAGACGAAAGGTGATTCCGTACAACACTGTGACTGGACCTGGTAGAACCAAACATGCACTTGATCGCATGCTGCTGGTACTTTTGAGCGACTCTTCGTCAACCGCAGCAGCGGGTCCATTTTAACTTCGGTCAAAATAAAGTGTATATACACAAACACAAACAATGTTTAATATCCTAGGCCATCCCTCACTGGCTCATTGACTGATATTTTATCAATGTCCTGAAAAAGAAAAAAAAACAAACAAACAAATAAAGGGACCACTCAAAGGCAATGCTTGTATGAAGGACAACTCATAGAATCGACGCGAAAACTTTGACGTTCAAAATTACAAAAGTAAAATATAAAGTAATTCAAAACAGGACAGATAGGACGGAAAAAAAGAGAGAAAAAACATAAAAAATGAAAAAAAGAAATATCGTGTGTCCTCGGGATTAAAAATCACAATTACAAATATACTTCTCTGGGAAATTCACTTTTTAATGGTAATGATACTTATAACAGTTACTTTGATATTGAATCATCTAGTTACAAGTGTATCCACCGCACTGAACATATTCTGGTGAAGCATTATACCTTTGTCAATTCAACTACTGATTTTAAAGTGTCTTGATGATCACATACGTAGGCCTACAGGAATGGTACCTCGAATTACTGAAGCGACATTCAAGAAACTCAGAAATCGTTCGTGTTGTGTGAATTGTGAGCGGAAAACCATTATAGTCTTTGGACGTAGTGTAGAATCGGCATCGATGTTGTCGTATCAAGAGCTTTGAAAGGTTGTGATACCATGAACGGGCTGTAAAGAAATCAGTCAGATAATGAAAAATACGAAAAAGAATTACGTTATACTATCAGTGACGTCACATCAGACATCAGGGCCCCATTTCATAAAAAGTTGATATGATAGCAACTCTTGCTGGAATGGTAATTGTCATGGTAACGACACAAATCCAGCTTCCTGATTGGCTGTTGCTATTAGAAGTTGCCATTCCAGCAAGAGTTGGCATCCTAACATCGTTTATGAAATGGGGCCCAAAAGCTTTTGCAGGGCGGAGGAATTTAATGTCTATAGGTCTTGCGCTTTATGAATTGATATATAATCATACATCCTTACAATATTACAGTAATGTCAGAGTAGGAGTGCCAAAGGAATTTTAGTGCAAGCCCCATTCAATCACTGGTGTTTTGAAACTATACGGAAATGGAATAGACAACTAGCGCCAAAAAAAAGTGTTTACATAAAAGTTTTGGGGAACTGAGGAATAGACATGAAAAGTATGGTACCGGCAGTTGAATAACATGTATATTCATGTTTCCGGTATAGAAGTATATGAGGGCAAGTGTAAATATTTCGACATTCAGTTATTACATATAATGTTATTGTCCAAGTAGGCCTATGAGAAGACTAGCTTTAAAAATTAATGTTTATTATTTAGTTACCCCCCCCCCCGACCCCTTGAACAATGTGTATTTCGATATTACACAAGGTTAAGGAAAAATCGGGGGGGGGGGGGGGTTTGTTGTCAACTTACAGCAACAAGTTTTGTTCCCAAAAGGTATATGCACGTTCTCCTCCCTGTCTTCTAATTCAACTTGTAAAGTGATGTATCGGGTTATTCCTGTCGGCTAAAGCACGAATATATGCATAGCCAGAAGATGGAAATTATGGAATTGGATGTAATTACTGCACAGTCTCCTCTTCCTCCTCCTCTTTTCCCTCCTCCTCCTCCTCCTCCTCCCCTTTCTCATTCTTCTTTCCTCTCCTTTGCCATTTCCTTGTTTGTATGCACCGTGCTCCTTTTACTGACGGGCAACAATCCAAGGAGGGCAGAAAATTAGGGTGCGACATAAAATAGTGCGTGCCCCGATATGTGACAGCAAGTCAGAATGATAATGTTTCTTCCCCAGAAACAAGAGAAATGTTTAGGCCTGTATACGTTTGAATGGAGTTCAGTGATAGTACATGTCGTTTCTCACTTAGCACGAGAATCTGCTTGAATGGAGCTATACAGTCTGGAATATAGGATTGGTGCACGGGTCGACAAGACTCGACAGTAGGGGCGGATCCTGGAATTATTATTTCCGTAAAGGGGGGGGGGGTGCAAAAATATTTCTGATGCCACTTCCTAGTTTAATCAGCTAAGAAGCAAAACGAAACAAAACGGTGATCTCAGCGCAATTTCTGGTACCACTGCACTCGAAAATTAAAGCGGGATTACGCGACCCCCTTCATTTTTCTTTTTATTTCCATTCTCTTCAGAAAAATTGAGGGAGGCGCGGCCGGTGCGCCCCCCCCCCCCCCTCTCCGGATCCGCCACTGGATAGAGATACCAGGTCTGCTGTACTTCCTGACGAGTACAAAGTACAGTGTACAGCACGTTTACACTTCATTCAAAGACCTAGCCACAGTGACTCTTCAAGAAATTATTTTATACCCATCGTTTCCTCCTACTCCGACTGTAAAAATAATTTGTAAAGTTGCGGGTATTTAGAAGATTAACCCTTTCCTTACGAGATTCTGAAACCCCAACAGACTATACAACATCCACGAGGTTTGCATCGGCAATAGGTTCACTGAAATGATTGGGGACAGATGAAAGTTATCTTTAGTTTTGTTGTTTATCTTCGGTTTTTCTTGAGAATGAGTTGCTCGATAAAATGATGGAGATTGTCATGGTATCACCTACTCGGGGTAGACTCTGCAATTCATATAGTGCGTCTTCCCCAGATGGCCCCGACACTCATACTCCTGAAGTGGCGTATATTGTGTTGTCACGTGGATCGCAAGGTACGTTAATAGTGAAAGTTGAAGAAATATCTTCACCAAGGCTGTACCGAGCTGGGATTCGAACCCGAGACCTCTTGAATCCAGAGCCTCATTCCACTGTGTAATGATCCCACGCTGGCGGTGAGTATGGAGTCAGTGTTCAATGGCTTGGGGGTCACCAGAATCAAGGTGGACAGAGAATGCCGGGAGAACGAGTAGGACGATCAGTCCGAGAGATCGAAGATTAGTTTTGTTGTGGAAGATACCGTCAATGACTCTAACAGTGAACTATTATCATCAGCGACATCTCGGCCCCATTTCATGAAAAAGTTAGGATAGCAACTCTTGCTGGAATGGCAACTTCCAATAGCAACAGCCAATCAGGAAGCCGGGTTCTTGTCGTAACCGTGGCAATTGCCATTCCAGCAAGACTTGCTATCGTATCAACTTTTTTTAATTAAATGGGGCCCTGGATGATAACAAATATCAGACTAAACCATGTTGAGGAAATTTAAATCAGATCATATATTATCTTCTTCATCAGCTAGATGGCTTCACTGTCTCGCACTCTCCTGAATAAGGACAGTGTGTTGTCAAAGCCATCTTTCCAAATCAATATCTTCCCAAGATCAGGATGTGCAATGATATTGTACGAAAATACAGCATCATTTATAGATGGAAGTTTGAAGATGAAAGAGGGGGAAATGCCATGTATAAAAAAAAAAAGAAAAATTGCTTATGAGGAAAATAAGAAGAAAGTTTAAAACATATCAGTAATCAAGAAGCATTAGCTGTCATGACGTCAACTGAAAATTCAAGCCACCTTGAAGAGAGACCCATGGCTGTCAGAACACATATCCGACCCGCTATTCTCCCGCAAAGCCGTCAAGTGACTAACGCGGCAGACATGAACTTGGGGGCCCCTTCCGCCACCATCTCTTTTCTCGGCTTTCCTGGGGCTTGCCATGCGACTGAACACGTGCCAGCAGGGTTGGTTCAGCTCCTTGGAGCTGCTCAAACACGTTTCTTTATAATAAAAAAAAGCGGCAAAAAAAGTAAATATACAGAGAAGAATTCTCGGGACTGATTTCTGTATGACCCTGTCGGCTGATGATGCGTCATTCTTCAAACATTACAGAGAAAGAGATGCACAAGACCTCACAGCTAGGATTAATAGTATGATCGCCGTACGAAGACACAGTCAGGCCATAATGCAATTAAACATGATATGAGTTATTCGGTCCTTACTTTCCGTCATATTTCGAGATCACCAAGACGAGACATCAAAATTTTCAGCAACAACACTACTAAAGCGAACTTTCAAATTCCAAGTTGAAGGGTTGGGACATTTTTGTCATAATGTAGTTAAACTGAAAGAATCAAGAAGGTGAAGATTAGGAGGAGGGGAAGAGGAAAACAGCCTTTGTTGTGTTTGTTTGTTATGTTTTGTTTTGTCTGTATCTATACTTGTATTCTCCATTTTAAACTAATAACAATGTTTGAGGGAGTCGATACTTAAAGAATGATATAGGTTCAAACGTCAGCCAGGGTGCCAACGTTGTGTCTGGCCAGCTAACATCCGCTCCAAGCACCGTAGGGCCTGATAACTTGAGAAACATAGATCGTACAAAACCCGAAATAGAGCTAGGGGAGGGGGAGCGGAATGTTGCATGGAATGGCACGTGATCCTATGATTGGGACATGAGTAATGATACTTATCTGGAGCTGATTGTCTCGTTTCATTTCCGACACTTCACTTGACATGCTATATGTAGCGGAAAATAAACAGAGAAAATGGCAAAATGTGGCTAAAGAGTGGCTAAAGAGTAGGCCGATAATAATGATGATTAGGGGATGCTTGTATATCTTTTCAGCAATCAGTAAGTCTTTTGTGGGGTTTTAATTGTGTATGTGTTGAGTTTGCGTGTTTCTTGTTGTTTTCTCTTTAAACATAGACAAGACGAACTTTGCCTTGGTTTTTTTTTTCAATCTGGAATTAAGGTGGCACATGAACTTCTTTAAACGTGACATTTCAATTTGTTCTATTCACTTTGATCACAATCAAACACAATCGCAGACGAACCTCCAACAACGAGCAGGCGCGAAAGCATTGTTTGCCCAAGAATTCTGGCACTGTCATTGAAGGTAGATGCTGAATGTTTCTCACATTCTAAGAAAAACAACAACTAAAAGTATTGATTAAAAAATAAACGGTTACAATATTTTACGATATAAGCTGCACTTATGTGAGGTCGTTTGTTAAGTTTGCTGGGCTTAGCTAGCCGTTTGATTAAAGTTTGAACACACTCATTGCAAGAAGTCATACGGAGTTTGAGCTCAGAGCTCTTAGGAGAACTCGTACTCGAGCGCCATCAGAATAATTACGTTTCTGTAACTTTTGAAATAGTCGCTATGTCAAACATCAACACAATTACGCGGTAAAGCAGCCGTTTCATAGTTGACTTACTTTACATTCAATGGTCTCAGGTGATTACTTGTACATTTCTCAAGTCTCTTCATGACTGTACTCTCTTCTTAAGGATAAGTAAGACCATAATGTCAGGTCACGTCAGATATTTGTCTTATGCGGAATTTGACATTGACAACAATGAACATCGTCTAATTATAAGAAACCTTTCATCAATTAATTTGAAAAAAAAAACAACTTACTTGTTATCTTGGATAGATGATTTACTGAAGCAATTTAGTCTCCTTGAATTACGAGGCAAAGTAGGATGCGATTGACCAAGAATTCAATCAGCCGAGAAAGGAAGGAGTACAGATTAAAAAGGATAACTACATTGTATTACCTTAACACTTTATCAACAATGAAATCACGAATTACCGCAATATTATTGTTATATTAGAACTACTAATGTTTGTGTCTGCTGACGAATCATTAGAGACGGTATTTGGTGATTTAACGGTGATGGTGATGGTTACAATTTTGTCATGGAAACCATGACACTTTTCCCCTTCGGTTGTGGAGTGCTCCAAATTCCAAGAGGGGCAAAAGAGTGAAATTTTAACCACTTTCCCCATCGGAGCTCAGGTATAATTTCACCGCAGACATGACTAACTTCATCGCATGGGATCTTAGCGGACATTGCATTAAAGCAAAGAGGTCGTAGCTGATAATTATGTGAGTCAGGATTGACTAAGGCTTCCCATTTGGCGACATATCCCCCATAATACGCAACTGCGCTATCTTCTTTTCTGTGAGAAATCGTGACTTCTGTTAGGGGCCCCTTGTGATTTGTAAGCAGACTAGGCGCCGTACTTCCGGGTTTTGCTCTGCGGCTAGGGGTGTGTCGGGGGTGTGTAGGGGGCAAACTTTGACTATGAATGAGTGGGGAGTGAGTTCGGGGCAGTATGTCAACAATAAGTACTACGCAGTGATAAACACAAGCGGCTTTCAAGTTTTGTTGACAAGTGTCGTCGTCGCTACAGCCAGGGAGGTGGTGCGACCATATCTCACAACAATGGAACATTGTATATGCGTATATGCTCCTTTGTCTGTCCACATTCATACATATTATTATCACTTATGAAAGAAGTGGATAATTACAGTGTGCTTTGAGGTGTATATGAATCTTGGGTTTGTGTATACGTGTCTTCTCCATTCGGTCATTTACTCTTTATGTGCTTTCAGTGCCCTCTTTATCACAGAAATTCCATGACATTGTACACAATGTCCAAAGTCCCTGGCACAGAAAGGGTTAATGGTCGAAATGATAAAAGATTGTGATCGCCATTTAATTGTCCTCCTGCGTCGATTCTTTGTTTGTTGTTATTTTTCATTATGCTAGTATTGTGTTGGGGGAAAACGCCATCAATTTCTGATTCAACTGTCTGCCTATCTACAAAAGCAGCAATAAAGTGGATAACATTCAGGTGTTATGGAGACAGGATAACAATATGAATACAATCCCCATGTAGATTTGATCGGTGGATAGGTTATAGATATACATGTAGTGTGAGGACAGCTATAGATAGATAGATAGACAGACAGACAGACAGATAGATAGATAATTATGTAGATAGATAGGAGGGTATATGTAGATAGATATATAGAAATATAAACAAACAGAGAAAGAGAAAAAGAGAGAGTGATGTAAAGAGACATATAGAGAACGAGAGAGAGAGGCTTTCCTTATTGCAGTATAATATACTATCTGCTTCATTTTTCCTGATGCCCACGCCCTTTTAGCACCTTCTAAACTTTTGAACCCCCATCGTCTGAGCCGCCGTGAGTAACACGAGTTTCGGGCCCCCGTCTCCTCGCTGCGACGCTCGGAGTTAGAAGGATTAAACGAGGCTGCGAGCTAATGCCCTGTAATGCCCCTTTGCCGCTTTATGACGAAACCCGATTAACACTTCCCCCGCTAAGTTGGCCCGTTGCCAAGTGAATTCCTTAGACAACCACCGAAGCAGTCGCTCAGAACAGCCCCCTACACAGAAATTACCCCCTCCTAGTCTTCACAGAGGTGGCAGCTTGGTCTACTGAACTATAGTCGGGATGACTGTCAGATGTCAGACATAATTATCCTATTAAAAAATATTCTATGCAAATTACCAAAACAAACAAATTAACACAAGTGAGATAATTGTTGTCAATTTAAACAAGACCCTCTATTTCTTACTTGCATCCCCAAGAAAAACGCGTTTTGCAGAAGTCGATTTCAAAATCTTTATCACCTGAAGTGGCGTACAGCTTTTACTTATTATTACCGTCTTTTTAAAAGTTTGACTCGACAGTTCAACTTGCATAACCACTCTTTGGTGAGATCTTTTAGAAGTGCAGCGATATTCGGTAGTTTTTCCACTGTGGACATAGGTTGATATATCCCTACCTCACACGCAGAAGAGAAACTGGTAAGTCGATTTCAGTGAGGGAAAGTGATTATGATAATAATGGTAATCTCGCGATGAAATAATTATCACCCAAAAGCTTTCAGATATTTTGTTGACATGGACCACCGCCAAAATTTAGTTAGAAGGTGACGTGACATTCCTCACGTAAATGTAATCTTTGAGGGGGGTTGCTGAACCCCAGTCAATTCAACACCGTGAACTCTGACAGTCTTATTCACCAATTCAAAGTCAGTCATTCATATCGTATGAACCATACCGGTGTTTGACGCACTATAGTTGGCCCTCTTCCAATATCCGACAAATCGTACAGACTTGACCAAGGAAATCGAGCGGCAATAGTAGGCCATATACCTGATTGTGACATAATTATTTGAAATCTGAATATCTGGCTGGATGCAAAACAAAAACAACAAAAGCGTCAAACGGGGTTCATGGGCAGCGTTGGAAACAGTTACTTTGATATCTAATAACTAAAAAAAGTGATAATCTGAACATTATTGCCCTAGCAATCTAGACTGCAGTAAAACATTTCTTTTTATCAAACAAAACATTCTTTTTTTTTTAATTCAAATTGAGTTCCCGAATTCTATCGTTTTGAAGCTTTAGAATGTCCCATCTTGTATTTTTAAAAGAAAAAAAACGAGGCGATAAAATAAAGGTTTTACTTTCAAAAATTACATCTAGTCCATTATGATAAGTAAAATAGTGTATACAAGATCATTTTAAAAAATACTCGGAAAGCTGTTTCAAGGTTTTCTTACCATTTCACAAACGGAGAACCTTTAAAACATTGAAGGGGTAATATCTTGCTTCAACTCCTCCCAATAACATTACCTAACTGTTTATTTCTTGTAAATCTCCTTACCTGGCTGATCGAGGGCATTTCTATCCCGTGATTAAATAAATAAATGAATAAACAAACAAACAAACAAACAAACAAAAAACTATGCAGGCTCACATGAGTGAGTAAAGCGTGTCTTCTGTGATAACAAGTGTTATGGGGACGCTGCTGTGGCATATAGTGGATAAGACTCCCGACTCCCAATCAGAGGACCCGCGTTCGAATCCCGCCCAGTGCTTACATCCCTGGGAGATGTTCTTATATACCCATCATGTTCCTCTCGACCCAGGTGTATAAATGGGTACCTGGCAACGGTAGGGTAATAATAATAATAATAATAGCAGGGCCCTCTGGTAGAGCACTGGCAACACTAAAGAAGACGTTATTATCTATTATTATGGTGATGGCGACAGAAATGTTACAAATTGCTTTCGGCTTGTTTGCTAAACCCTTCCCTCTGTGACGTCATGCATGACACCTCGCAGTCATGTGACAGTGACAATTTGACTATCACGATAGAGATTATTATAGTCTGATATTAATGGGTATTTGCAGATTGGCCAAGGCGAGACAGATCTCAAACAATCATTTTGGCGCCATGACAAGGGAAACAGAGGATTCGAGGGAGGAATCAATTCCGAGCTAACATTGACCAAGTAACCCTCGAAATGAACGATGAGTGTTCCTGAACAACATGTTGGACGAATACGCGGGCTGTCTCATTCAAAACTTCCACGGCATAACAGACGATGTACTTTAGATCTGATCGTCGTGCTTACGTATGCATGAGGTCATTTTCATACAAGGAATGCTACATATTTTATGTGAGGATTCCGGTTCTGCTCTATGATGTAAACGAGATGAAGACCCGTTATAGTTTGCGAAAGATTTGGTATTTTTGACTAACGATACATAGCCAAACTGACGAAAGAATCAATACTTGGCCTCCTCTTAAATAGCAAAAGTTGTGATTCCGGTCAACCAAGAAGCTTGCATGACGTTTGCTCGACATGGCATTAAAAAAAAATGCTGGTAGTTTATAAATGTATGAAAACATGGTGCATTTATGAGCTTGTTACTAGGATCTCACGGAAATATATATAAATTTGTGTTTGACACGCTAGAGGACCGTCGGCGCTGTGTTGTCTTTGATCACAGCTTTCGATCAAAGACTTCGATCGTACATTATTTGTGGACGAGTTTCGTCATCATCATTCCAATCCACGAATGCCTCTTTCGTGCAATTCCTGTGTATCCCTTGTAGTTTTGTGTATCTTAAGTCAATAACCTTACTTTGATACAAATTGTGCCTGATATCATCTTGCTGCTTGAGAGAAGGTTGGGCAAGCTTGTCTGATATATTATTGCTATAAGGACAACCTTACGCATAAGATTTGAGCACATAATGAAGCTCCCTTGTTGAATGTCTGAGCAACAACCATTACAATGTGGCAACCCTCATTTTGTAGGCGGGAACTCATGTTCCCACCCCGCTGAGTGCGAGGGAGTGGGGAAAACCAGCCATAATCATGTTAATGCGAGGCACAACAGCATTACCCATGCTCGACATAGTGTTACAAGATAAAACACGAAGGCAGCACTCTCTATACACGATGTCAATAGTCCATTAGTTCCCCTTGATTAATTGCCACCTCTGAATAATAACTTATCGTCCTTGAATTTCGTCCCATTAATTCATGGCTATAACTCCTCCCCCATTTTTTGGCCTTTCCTTATTCTTCTCAAATCTTTTTTTTTTCTCTCTCTCTCTCTCGTTGCAGCTCGTTTTCCCTCTGTTTACGTCACGGAATAAAGTGCATTCACCTGTATCGAAATAAGTTCTCACCAGCGAGCAGCGTCACAGAACGTGATCTTTATTATCTCTTCAAGATCGAGTGATTCTGCAATTTGCGCTGGATCTGTCATTCATTTTTTTTTTTCAACCGAATATTTCACTGCAGTGGGATTATGTTTTGAATTACATTTCCACACCTTGTTCCAGTTGGCATACATTAACTCTGCAAAAACAGACGAAAAAAAATGCTTGAAGTTAGCGGTAGATAAACATCTTGCTTTGTTCTGCTTGTAAACGACTGTCACTCACAATCCTCAGGTAGATCGCGTATTTTTTTCTTTTCATTTTATCAACTCATGTTTGTATTCCCACGCACTATGTTATCCTTTATATATTTTGTGTCATTGTATAATCTACAAGAATTTTAGTCACTGGTCTGTTATGCTGTTATTTATTTGTAGTCTCATAACCCGAGAGGGGTGAATAACATTCTTAAATTACACAATCGGAATCGAATTGATACGAGAAAATTATGGAATTTCACATATTTCACCTGTTTATAATATGTGTATATATATACTGCATAAGATAGTGATATTGTCGATCCCACTATGCAAAAACAATGTGATGGTGGCCATGTCATTAACCTTCGGGCTCACTTACTGGGTTTGTTCATGATAATGTCATAAAAATCAAATGTTTGGGTGGAAAGAAATCCTATGAGCCCGACACCCACAAGTCATACGGCCTATGAGTTCGACACTGCAAAAAAAGGACCATGGGGCGTACAGCCCACGAGTCATACGGCCCATATAAGGTCGACAATAAGGCTAATGACTCCGACACAAATTAAAAAAAAAAAGGTCAACGAGACCGACACTTGGTAATGGGTGGAATACTGTCAATGTTTACATTCGCTACTTATGTTACCCAGAAATATTTCACCTCCACTATACCTTTCCAATCTTGTGTGTGTGTGTGTGTGTGTGTGTGTGTGTGTGTGTGTGTGTTGATTTATAATCGAGTTGTTTATGTTGAAGAGAGATGATTTGCAGTATAAATTGACAAATGGATTTGTTTGTGTTTTGAATTGCATGTGTACCTTTTATGTTCATGTTACACCCAGAATGGGTTGATTTCGGAATGATTTGAATGAAATCAGTAAAATATTAAGGAAAAAAAAGTGTGTACTTAATTTTTGTGGTTAGTTACTTCATTAACATGAATGATTTCATTCTACCTTTGTAAAATGTATTTTTAAGTATTTGTTTGTTCTCATGTACATGTTCTTATGAGTGGAATATGATTTATAAGATCAAATATATTCAAGGGATATTATGTTGGCATATTTCAATATTTTCTAGAGAAAAATTTACCAGTGGAACTGATTTATAACTGAGTTATTATCCATGTTGAAGAAAGAGATTGTTTACAGTATTTCATGTTGAGAATTGATTTCTTTGTGTTTTTGAATTGTATTTGTATTGTTTTTGTTCATGTTACACCGCGAATGGGTTAATTCAAGAATGGTTTGACTGAAATCAATAATCATCAAGGAAAAGTTTAAAAAGCTAGTTGTTTACACCCTGGGACACAACTATATAAAAATAACAATATGGACTGATGTAATCAAAACGAATACACGTTCATAAATTGACATAGAATGCTAAAAGATTGATATCAGACTGAACAACAACAAAAAAAGGCCGTCATCGTATAAGTAAATTGCCCATGATTACGTAATATTTTTCCCCAAATTACAGGATCAAACACTCAAGCTCAACAGGTTCTTTTCATTAATACTATTTACCTTTCATTCTGACCTTCAGAAAAAAAAGGTCTCTGCATTGAGTGCAAACAGAGTTTATTCAAACATCCTGCACGCCTTTGTTTGTAATGTATATGCTGCATAAAAAATTCGAATTCCAAGAAAACTGCATTCCACGTGACCCCTTTTCATACAGTAAACAAACGGAAGAATCAAACTCTTGAGCACTATACACACCACGGGTTCAATTCCTCGTGACAAATATTGCAGCGGACATGAAAAGCTGTTCTCATGGAATTGTTATGATCGATAACGCCTGCCGACGAAATCGATTTCAGATAACACCTGTCTTCATCGGCGTACTCCAGGAATCGGGATGAAGGGGGGGGGGGGGGGGGGGGAGGGGAGGCATTGGAGAAGGAGGTAACAGTTCACTTCCCGACACTCCATGAAAAATGGGGTGAAATTCCTTAATGTTTAAGCAAAAATGAAACCAGGCAAGCAAACAGGATCATGAATAACATTGAAAGGCGCAGACAACAGCTTGTTATGAATAAATCATGTTTACGCTATATATTCACAATGGCAGCAATCTTGTTTTTCTGTTATCGTATAAGCAATCGTTTTTTAATGCTCATGAAGTTTCAGCAAAAACAAGTAAAAAAGAGGAACTGCATTTGGAATAAGTCTTCGTCCTTGAATATAATCATTGAACATAGACAAAGAATGGGAGAGAACGGCGTGAGATGTGGGTTGTGTTTTCTAAAAATTTGTATTGTCTCTGGGTTTTCTCCCCTCTCGTCCTTGTTTTGTCTCATTCTCTCAATATTCCATTCTGTTCTTGAATCAAGAATTTCAAATATTTGCATCCCGGAAAAAAAACAACAAACAACATCAGAAACAATTTTAATAACGAAACGTTTTGCTGTTTTTCTCAGCCTCAACGCTTGGTTGAAGATGAATCAAGGTGTGTTCAGTGTTATAACGTGCCAAAACACTGTAAAAAATATTTACATTTTGCAGTATTCATTTGTCTGTTCGCAACCTGTAACTTCACTGTTGTTGTATCGTTATACGTGTCATATATACCGAAGGGTTCAATGTCTGCTTTCAAACTGGGCAAATCCATTAGCGCCCTCTTGTGTTCAACTTTCAAGTTTCTGTATTGTTTAAACCTTGTTAAGGCACAAGAACACGGTAACAATCTCGAAGGTTTACAAACAGCATAACATGTTTCAATAACAAATTACTACACTGAAACCAGTGGCAT
The DNA here is from genome assembly GCF_040938485.1 of Diadema antillarum. Lineage (NCBI taxonomy): Eukaryota > Metazoa > Echinodermata > Echinoidea > Diadematoida > Diadematidae > Diadema > Diadema antillarum. Next base: position 1,180,020 of record NW_027271146.1, read on the forward strand.
ACAGTACGCAACATGCAGTTGACATGAATACCAACTGACTCTGCAGAACAAAAAACAACAAATGATTGATTTTCGAAATTAATCGCACAAAAATTACTGTTGTTGTTTTAAAGAAAGGAAGAGAAAAAAAAATGGGACCCCTTTTAACTGAATTACTGGACGATCTATTCGTTACACTATGTCTGTCAAAATATCAGTTTATCTTACACTGATGACGTGGAATTCTACAATGATTGCGTATAGTCAGACTGAACGCAGACTTACCCATCCACGTTCTTTTCCACGTGTGAGAACTCTCAGTGTTATTATAATGTCACAGACAAGTGTGTATTTCTTTCATCTACCGAACATCTGTCGAACATCGAGACCTCCACACCTATCTTACTCCTGTCTGTGAGCACACCTGACGACAAATACCAACAAACGTTACCCTCTGCTCTAGTTCCTGCCTATTCTTTCTTTAGCTGACGTCTGGCGCCAAAACCCGCCATTCAAACACCTGCTTATGACGTACACCGCATGTTGTCTTAGTTGTTTGGTTTTATGCGCAGGCACTATAGGCCTACCCGCCTACGTACTTAAAGGAGACCTCCGGATGATTTTCAGATTTTTACATTTGAACAACTATAAATAATATATTAATTATACTAGGCGTTTTCACATCAACCCGATGTTTCGAAATAGCGCGCTATTTTCTGACTTGGGAAGTTAAAAAATATCTCGAGCTTGGATTTTTATCGGGCTGATGTGAAAACGCCTAATGAGGACAGAGTTTCAGAATTTATGATAATTGGGATGAAGAATAAGAATATTTTTAACATTTAGAGCAAATTGCAATGAACAAGGATGATTACATGACAGAGTCACCATAAGAATGCATGAGTTGGGGCTCAAGTAAGCAGAACAAAAGAAGAAGGCATGCATAGATTATACACAGGTGAACTCGCAAGCAAGCGGTATTGTAATGGAATTACACTGCTACATTTCTGAAATATGTGAACCTCCTATGTCATCATCCTTGTTCAGTGTGATTTGTTGAAGTTTTTTATCAAAGAATTGTTTCTCTGCTCAAGAACCACAATAAATTCCGCAAATCTATACATGGAGTTGTCAATTTATGTACTACATGATGTGAAATTATGAAAATCGTGTGGAATGCCCCTTTAATTAAAGGAGACCTCCAGATGATTTTTAGACTTTTACACTCGAATATTGGTTATACTGGGTACAGAGTTTCAGAATGTATAGTGATTGGGATGAGGAATAAAAAGTTTTAAAAATTCATGTCAAATCACAATGAACAAGGATGATGACAGAGCATCACATAAGGAGAAAGCATGCATAAATTAGGCAAGGTGTATTGTGATGAATTACATTGCTTCATTACTGCTAATATCTTTATGTTAGCCTCTTGATGTGTCGTCATCCTTGTTCAGTTTATGATTTTTTCTTCTTCAGAGTATTGTACTTATCTGTTCAAGGACCACAATAAATTCTACTAATCGATGGCACTATCGATTTATGTACTACCTGATGTGAATTTATTATACATAATTGTCCAGACCCTCCATTTAAGCTGAAGAGCAGCACTAGCCATGGATATGACAACCATTTCGCCGCTTCCACTGCTGCTTGCTGCCTCGTGAACACTTACTTGCAGACAAAAAAAAGTTCGATAAGCAAAATGTCTCTTGTAAGACAACATGTATGACGACAACACCCACTCTGACAGTCACAATACAGTTGTTTCAGTTCAGTCGTCTCACCGCTAATCTCTTTTAGCCCAGCTACTAGTATATGTCCCTCAGAATATGAAGGAGGAAAAAAGCCCCACAAAAACAAAAGCAAAATAAAAACAAAATACGATACAATTATTAATTTTTGTATGACGTTAGAGGTTACTTGAGCTCCCTTGAATGAGCATATCAAAACCTTAATTTACATTCATGTTTTCCTAAAGATATTCACACATATTTCATATACATTATGTAAGTTAAACAAAACCAGAACACAGGAAGGCGGTCCCCCTCCCCCCGTATGACTAGCACACAAACACAAACACAAACACACACACACACACACACACACACACACACACACACACACACACACACACATATATAAATAAAAACACAGTGACACGGTTACCAGTGCAGAAACGAAGATGGAACTTCTTTTTCTATTTGAAGAAAAAAAAGAAGACAGAAATATAGTGATTTCAAGTATCAACACTTTTTTAAACCTAATAAATAGGCCTACAATGAAGAGGTACACTGTCTTGACCCCCCCCCATACCAACCCCACGATATTCTTCTGACTTTACATGCTGTATGTTTGTACAAAATATAAAAGAAAACACTATTACTGTGGGAACATTACACCATACTTGACCATGAACACAAATTACTATCAGGCTATTCACATATCATTTCCTTTCACGCAATATGATTATAATTACAATGTGTGTGTGTGTGTGTGTGTGTGTGTGTGTGTTTGTTTGTTTTTATAAGAGCATTATGGAATTCCAGTGAATCACTAAACGTCTTATATTAGGCACTATTAAATTTTTGCGGTATCATGATTTTTTTTTTGAAACGAAAGAAAACAAAACTTTGTCATTAGCCGGGTTCACACGTACAAAATAGCGGGATGACGATCGCGATGCAAATCTCGAGATTTGTATCCCGCTAATTGATGTACGTGTGAACCCGGCTATTGGTACTTGTGAATTTTCAAAGGATTATTTGGCCTTCTGTTACACAAAGAAACACCTAGGGGGCGTTTCATCATCGAGTTCGTCGGAGTTTTCACCGACAAATTTGCTATCAGCCAATCAGACGCAAGGATTTACACTGACAACTGTTAAAAGCTAATGAAATCCTTGCGTCTGATTGGCTGATAGCAAATTTGTCGGTGAAAACTCCGACGAACTCGTTGATGAAACGCCCCCCTGACCATACACTTTTACAAAAAGATACATCGGGAATGGTACATTGAAATCTAAGATTTGCTACATTTTTATTTGTTTACTCAATGTCGCAAAAAGACTGTAGAAATCGATAAAATCAATGATAATCCTGTGGAATGGTATTTGGGTCAGGAAAACATCAACGACCCGACAGTTGTGACCTATTAAACACACACACACACACACACACACACACACACACACACACACTTTTTTGTTTTCACAATGAAAACAACAAAAAAGCAGTTGTATTCTTCTTTCTTGTGCTGCTGAATCATTTTTCCAACATACAGTACAATATAATTGTTTTTTTTCCAAATCATACCATGTTTATATAAGAGAAATGACATGAAATTCTGCACACACACACTCACACACACATACACACACACAGCGAGAGAGAAATGTATTAAAAAAAACTATAGAGTTCAAGCAGGGAGATGCAGGGGAGAAATATAGGATACTTCCGATCTTACAGGTTATTGACACAACACGGAATAGCAGAGGATGTTAAGACAAGGCACGCTAGAACATTACTTTTTCATAAATTAAGGAATCGCATCCGATTTGTGCATCAAGTTTCCTATCCAACTTCCTTGCAAGTTTACCTCCCGGCTATCTCACGTCCGGTTTGTTTCAGCTAGATCAATTTCCTCGAGAAAGATCCTGTATTTCACTTCTCAAGGTATTCTGGTTTGGACCACTGACCTTACCCTACGTGTGTGCAATGAACAGTTCAGACGTTGTATGTCTAATCGTCAAGTTACACGTGGTTCATTCATCACCATTTTCCCCGATTTTATTGTTTTTACATAATGTGAAATACCGTAGACGGCGGTGTGATGGAATGATTGCAAATTGCTGGCTAATTACTTGATATTAAGATCACGGAAACTTCATTTATACGCATGAACTCTCCTTTCTATGCCTTTAATTCCTTTCTGTTTTTAAAAGATGCATTTCTAGAATGCTGAGTTGCTTGCAAACACCTGAGCAGTGTAATACTGAGTATAAATCGATGTATAGAGGCCAGGAAAACACGAGCTTGCTGCGTTGGATCTCGATGACATCGCCGGTGATTGAAACAAACGCAGGAAATAGCAGTTTTTACGTTCTGCGAATGCATACCATGAAAACAAACATTGATATGGTAGGGCCTACTAAGAATTGGTAGGACATACATGGTTAATTTTGAATATTGCAAACGCATGATGTATACGAAGTAGCATAAGACTTTAACATACAGTTAAACCTATAGCTCAGTATTATGATGTAGATTTTGACAAAACAAAATAAACAAACAATCATAAAGAAAAAAAAAGTGTCGGAAGAGTGTTGCTTATTGGGTCATCATAATATGACCTTTTTGGGGGTCATGCTGCCGGAAGTTCAACGTCAATGGAATGTGGATTTCTCACACCATATTGCCTTTGGTTTTACACCGAAATATCGACATCACATTCTGTACCAAATAATCGATTTTGTTTTCTTTCCCCCTAGAAACAGCTGTGGTGATGATATTCGATAAAAATGGGCGGGTACTGTCAATACATCTTCTGTGGGAATTTTCCGTTTGCCTTTTCACACGCAGAACACACGAGTTCACACACTTGACCTGGCCAATGTTTACACATTGGTGGCGCTATTTGGAAGACGTAAGCGTTGCTTGCGACACTGCATTCGACAAACCTTGGGTCAATATTGAAGGTCACCCATTACTTAGTGTCCGTCACAATATGGAACGATTTTGTTTACTTTCATTTGATTCCATTTCTGTAGGTTCGTGAGCAGGACCTTACCTATGGACACTGACCTTGTCATACATGACTGAACAAAAACATTCAAAACTTTAGATTAAAACGAAACTCCAATTACACACTAAGCGTTTAGAACTATCGACATTGACCACTGGGTGGATTTTTAAAAAAAATCTTAAATGAAATAACTTCATATTGTTGGGACAAGCTAATTCTCATATAAAATCATGAAGTAATTAGTCAGTTCTTCAGAACAAAACGATACAGGTGAAGACTTCTGTTCATTTTGATACAGCTCTACACATACTGCACACACAAACGCTGGGGAAAGCTTTTCAAACACTGTGAACTGGAAGGACTGGGGTAAAACCGTTATTTCCGATGTGTGAGGAAAGGGTAGCGTATGGCGGTGTGCCACCAACATTGTTTAATTTCAAATCGACGCAATGCCAATATTTTGGTAAGTGTCCAAATACTGTGTAGCCTCCCGTTTTACTCATAAGTGTCGTGTGCAAAAGCGTCCCCAGCCCCCGACGCGACTGGCCAGGGAAAACGGAAATCAATCGCAATCAAATAATAATCTAATCATAATAAAACATCCTCTCACCCTCTTGTCTTACACCCATTTACGTCATAATGTCTAGTCTTTGTTTGCATTCCGGATTAGGTCACCAGTATTATCTTTCACCTCTCTAGCCCCTTCCCGTGGGAACGCACATTCGGTCATATCTTTATCTTTGTATGCAATATCATTATCAATTCCTGGCTGTCTCTTTCTCTCTCTATTTCTAAATGATACAATCACACCTCTATGTCTACATCTGCTTCTCACTATAGGTGGCGCTAGAGCACAACTTCTCACTATCGTATTTTTTTTTTCTCCATGTTCTTCACCTTTGGCTTCTCATTATCATAATTTAACATTTTATTCCCTTCCCTGTCACAACTATAATCATGATTATAGTTGCCATTTTATCTAATTCTCATAACTGAATACCTTTCAATAATTATACAAATGTATAAAATTATATTCTTTAGCTCTGACTGACGTCAGATGAAGGGAGCAATGATAATGCCATATATAACTATCTATATTTGTCGACGAACACAGAATGCAGTGGTATTGGCGGGCATGTGTTGAGGAAAGATGGTGATGATGATGATGTGGACATTCTCTGGAAAGATTGAGCCACGAAAGCGAGGGTGACCCAAGATGATGTATGAGAAATTGGTGGAGGAGGAGCTTGGGAAGGTTTGCTGGAGGGAGGAGGGCGCCCCCAAGTGGGCGAGATGGCGAGAAGGTGTGAGAGCGTTTTGCTGGTACAGTGAGGTAAATCCAGCCACCCCCGTTATCGGGACCGCCCTGGATCATAACTGGATGATGGTGATGATGATGATGATGATGATGATGATGATGATGATGATGATGATGATGATGATGATGATGATGATGATGATGGTGGTGGTGGTGATGATGATAATGATGAAGATGATGGTGATGATGATGATGATGACGATAATGGATAAATCAAACTCTTCTTCAATGTAAATAAAAGTGTTTTCCCCTTTTACTGACGGAACGGTACTGTATAAATGTACCAACACAACGGAACACACAAAGACTTCGTAAGATAGAGTAACCTGGGCCCAATGTGTCTAAATCTATAACACAATCCACACAGATCAATTCAAACCTATTCCTATCAACTGAATCCAAGCCAGCAAAGTCAGTTCCGACATTGCAACTTCAACATACAGTGTACCACCGTCTGCTAGATATCTTACAACCACATGGATAATCAAAATCTATATGACCTACTAAACTATCCTCTAAAGGAGTGAATACTGGTGTGTACATCTGTACACTGTATAGCTTCTCCATATACAAGATCTTGATTGAGAAAGAAGAAAATTCTTGAATAAAAGTGGATTCTACCCCTTCTGAAATGTAAGGGTGTAACATACACTAGACTCAACATTATTTGATAACAAACATAAACTTTTATTGCAAAATGTAATTTGTGAATAACATTCACCATACACAAACAAATGAGATTCGATGTCATTGCACAGATGAACAGAAGAGACTACACAATCAAAACATTAGACATGCATCATTATAGCACTGATGAGCACGGCTATCATTGAAAATGATTACAGTATACATTGTATTTGACAATTTTAATGTGTTGACACACTGAAGGGACAGTTCTGCTGCCGTGGAATATACTGAAGCACATTGGAGTACAATATTTTGATAATGCTAAAATGTGAAAATATTAAAATATTTGTATTGACATCAGTAGCAACTTATGCACATGATTGCATGACTGTGCAAGTACTTGGAGGATTCTTATAATCACAAATTAGATATCTACTCATCAGACAAAGTCTGTGACAATACTCTTTATTTTTAAGTGTCTGGAAGTTTTAGGGAACAATTCAAGTTACTAACACTTTCTCATCAAAAAAAAGAAAATAAATAAATAAATAAATAAAACTGAATTCTGCACACCAGCCATCTCTTGGCACAGTGCCTTTGGATATATCATTCCTAAGTCTTATATATACATGTACTGCAGCATGAACTCAAGATGCCTGATTACTCTGTCAAACTACACTTGTAGTCATTAAAGAACTTCAATGACTTGAAGAAAAGCATCACCACCATTAGACTCTTAGTCCTCACAGAAAGTTCCTGTTAATAACTTTACTTCGGATAGGACATAAAATGGAGGTCCCGTGTATGAGAGAGTAACAACTCATGCACGTAAAAGATCCCGCATCATTCATTCATCGCAAAGAGCAGGGTGTCTAACCCGGTGAAGTGGTCCCATCTCACATCCAACTGGACCCCATGGAAGACCAGCTTAACGTACAGCTGAATATGGGCTATCCAGCCATCTTCTCAGATGGAAATGAACAAACAAACAAACAAACAACTTGAAAGCATTCTAGGAGGTTAAAATGTTATACATTCCTGTATTTCAAAGAAAAAACTTTGTATGTATTTTTGTTTAGAAAACTATTTCAGTAAGTAAATTTCCCTAGAAAAAAGAAAAATTTACACTCATGCAAGCAATAGGAAGAGAAAGCAAAGCAGGGTAACCTGGAAAAACAAAAAGATAAGCAGAAATACAGTTGAAAGTTCTGCAATTCACATCGGCACTCCTCAGTACCATTTTACTGTTCAGTTCAGGTTAAGTCATGAGTACATGTTTCATGTGATGCCCTTTGAAAGAAAAGGACTTGCCAGGCACTATCTACTAGTCACCTGTTTAAACACACTGGCAAATACAGAACCTGTTTACTCTGGTAGAAGGGGGGGGGGGGGGGATACAACCTAGAGTGACCGTGCCGTAGCTGGCATAAGAGGACACTAACTATCGGAGGATACTAGTAGACAATTCTGCAACCAATAATGTAAAAAAAAAAAAAAAAAAAAAAAAAGATCATGTAATGTGTAGTTCAAAAACAGAAAAACTGACAGTTGATTTCAAGGCAGAGATATAAAATTTGGCATTAAGTGAGAAAAATATGGCCTAACAATGATTCAAGATTCTGTCAGAGACTCTAACTATAAAATGAATAAAAATATATTCTCAATACTTTAAGGTAAGGCATATTGACTTTTACTGCAAAATAAACATTAAATAGAACATACTTCATCATCATTCTTGACTACTGTATTTGGTAGGTTGACAAATTGCAAAATAGATGTACTATGTAGGCCTACATACATTTTAATTTCTTCATTTGCAGCTTGCACTGATACAAATTGTTCAAATTTGGGCAAAAATTAGGATTGTTTTCTCTCTGTATGCTTTGCTGACTCAATCATAAATTTTGGTTATTTTAGACACACTCTTATACTGCAAACTCAACATTTACTACTCTGGAATATCCATAGATCTTGTCAAGCATAGTTAAACAACATATATCTCTGAAACACATAAAAATATGAATTTGAACATCACAGAATTTGAGTCTATTCCTCTCAAAGGTCATTCTTCTCCAAAAGTCATGGAAGAATATTTCTCCACTCAAAAAGAGAATATAGCATTTGCATAATCCTTCCCAGCCCATCATTTCATCCCCTTCTAATATTATGAAGCACTACACTCCATCTTCATACACATCAGGGTTTGTCATCTAAGACTATGGCATGTTGCCATAGTAACTTGTTGCCATAGTAACTAGTGCAAAGGAGCACCAGAGATGAATTTCTTCCTCCAGTTTCCCTACATCAAATATGGCTTGATGGAAACAAAAAATAGTGAGTTGTATATCCACATTCAATACTGTATTATTTTACTCATTTCAGTTTATTGTAAAACAAGAAACAGTTGTGGTATGAAACTTCTGCGAATTGGAGCTGATGGCCTTTTTTTTTTGCAGCATGAAACTTTTATGATTAGGCACTGGCATTTAATGCACCGTGTATACAAAAACTTTAGCATGCATTTTATTTATGCAAATCTTGGCTCCTTGAGAAATTCGCAAAAGTTTCATGCATGCTAACATTTCTGGTTTTAGAGTTCTATGCTTACATCAGATTTGGAAATTTTTTATTTGAAGATCATCAGTGATCATTTGACAACTTAACTAGGAACCAAATATTCTTGAGACAAAGTACTGGAAGCCTACTAACAGCCTTTCTGAGTGTCTATAACATGGTACACTGCAACCAATCCATCCATGAATGTTACCTCTCGGATACATAGTTTTGTGGAAAACACAATGGCCTCCATGAGAGGAAACAGCACTTTATGAAAATATGGAACTATGAATACTTGTGTTAAAATGATGATGAATGAACACAGCATTCTTATTGTTACCACACAAAGCAGTTACAAAACTAGTCAGAACTGAATACAACAGTATTACATTCCTTGATATATAGGCTTATTTTGGTTTATAACAAACTTTGGCAAAAGAAGCTGTATAACCAAATAATACAGCACAAATCTCTTGTGTAATGTTTGCTGCAGTAAAGTAAAAACCGCTTGAATAAAGGTTAGACATTATGATGGTGTGAACATTTCATGAGAGCCTCAAATGATGTCCAAGTTAATATAATGCAGCATTACCGTATGATTGCACTATTTAGCATCATATTCTTTACATAATGGTACATCTAAAACATAACACAGGGCTCGACATTAGCAGTGGCCTGGTGCCCAAGGCCTGATGCCCCAGGCCACTAAAATTGATGTCAGGCCATCAGATATTCAAAAGGCTATCTTTTGGTGGCCTGATTGATATATTTCCCTTTATTTGGGGCCACTACATTTCTCCTTTGGGCCATCAAAGTTTCAGATTTAAAGATTTTAATGGCCTGAACCCGTCACCAGAGAATTAGTGTTGAGCCCTGCATAATATATGATTATGAGAAGACATGCATTCAGCAATTCCTTTATTCAAGGAATTCACCAAAGACAATCAACCCTTCACACATTACCTACCAGTCAATAATCACATGAATGATAGAATCACAATCATCAGTTCAATTGGTCAATGACTGTCAGTGGATTGTTGAGGGGGCCGGTCTGTACGATAACCACCAACCCCACCGCAGGGGGGTGTGGTCAAAGATGAACCAGGGAAGATGCCATCTGTAGTCTTAGTCTCAGCCCTCACTGGACGCTGCGACCTCGTAATGTTTGGTTGGCGGCACCGTGCCCTTGACCGTCGTGCGATGAAGGACCCTCAGGCCAACCTGCTCCACAGGAAGCTGTGTCTCGGGCGTGGCCTCATGGCCCACTGCCAGGTTGTCTGAAATGATAAAGTCTCCAACCTCCCACTGGCCAAAGACAAGGATAAAGTGGTACAAAACAAACATGAATGGCCTGTGAAGAGACGAATCTACTGTCTCTGTGTCTGATGTAAATGGTAGAAGTCCCAGTGGGGATGACAAGTCAATCTCGAGCAAGGTAAATCAATCTGGATCAACAGCTAACTGAAAAGAAAAGAAAAATCATTAACTCCTTCTAAAGGAAAAAAAGGCACCATGGCAACAAGCAACATTACGGAGCACTGGCTTGGGCGCAGTTTCCACCTGCCATTGGTTAACTGGTTGCCTCTGAAATACTGAAATATACCACAGATTCCTGGCAGGGCTCATTCAGCTTCTGTGGGTAATGGGTTAATTAGGAAATGAATGCAAAAAATTCTTTTCTTGTTAATGCCTGGCCTGTCTTTTGTGAATTAAATCTGGCTTGACATTATTTGTGACAATGAGGAGTCAGTTCATTCAACATCTATGGAAGTCTATGTATCAGCCATGGTCCCATCCATATCAGCCTGTGTATTGGATGTCTGCATTTTCAATTTGAACAAATTATCATTCATAGCCATTAACCACATCATCAGCAGCAGTGGATGTAAAATTGCTCATGTGGCTGGAGGTAGAAAGTTACCATCTGATTCTAAATAAATTCATGTCCTGGACAAATGATCATACCAATTTACATTTGACATTATGACTCCTATAGTTTTGCTTATCTTAATCACATACTTTTATGTCCTACAGGGATGATATTGAGGTGTTTTTAAGAAGTCGGAAGTCAAAATTTTCAGGTGATGTTGATACATGAAAATAGCAAAATGTGTACAGACTTGAGGGGAAAAAAAAAACTGAAATCAGATTTATATATACACAATATCATGCCTGGTTCTAAGAATATTGATGGCTACAATTTGATGTCGGGGGGATCTATTTTTGGTGAAACCTGAAGCTATCATGCTTGCATAACAAATTATCCCAGACACCCTTTTTTGCTGTTTGGGGATTTCTGCCCGTTTTCGTTTGTTTGTTTTTTGTTTTTTCATCAGTAGCGAAAGAACCTCACACTGTGGACTAAACAGCATTCTTTGCTGTCTTGAGTCAACTCAGATACTTAAGGGTGGGTAATATAACTCACCTTGTGTGAGTACTGTATGGCTTTGTTATCTTTCACAAACTCATGATGTATCTCCTCCAGAATCCTTGCCGTCTCCTCGTAATCGGTGAATCTCTCACGCTCCGTCCCATGGTCCCAGATGAAAGCTTCCGTCATTCCAAGATGGAAACACATCGTCTGAATTATCAAAAAAATTCCACATTCAGCAGCATGCTAGACATTCAGATTGTCAGAATACTGTACCCTGAATGGCAGCAATGTTCTTACGCCATTCATATTACATGCTATTCTCTTACAAATTACTTTTTTGCACTACCAATAAGGCACTCATAGATTTTGCAAATTGTAGTATCACAAAAATGAAGATACTATTTCACAAAAAGATATACATAAATTTCAGAATGCTAATATGAGCTATCACTGACCTGCTTTTCAAGTATATTTACCTATTTATTCATTCATTCACTCATCTATTCGGTATTCTTTAACCAGGGTAGCCCCATCAGTGGTTTATACACTGTTATTCTTGGGGGCCCTGCAACAGAATAACACAATACATCAGCTGATGCAACACACACAAAATAACAAATCAAGGACATCCCATTATACATCACAATATCAAAACAATATCAATGCTGTATATAGAATCTTTGAAGATGAGGGCTACTACTCTCAAAAGGCTTCAGAGGGATGAACATTTGACATCACTCACCTTCAGGAGTGTCTTGGGATGAGAGTAGACCAGCGGATGGACCAGGCCTCCCCGGCGGTCACTGACCATGTAGAGCCTCTCCCATCTGGCCAGTTGGTCACTCGGGAGTCCCATCAATATTTCATGGAGTGGAGCAAAGACTGTTAATTTGAGCAGGCAAATGCATGCAATGCACATTTAGTCTTGCAGAAATTGATGATGTATCTTTGCAGGAGCTTGTATCATCTTGATCTATGGCAATGTGAGCAGCAATAAAAGTAAACCTTACTGGGTCTCTCCTTCATAGGTACTTAAAATAAAGATGACATTATAATTTAGAAATATGAAATTGTGTTACTCCATAACCTTGCTCACTTCTGTGTTCAGATGATGATGATGATGAAATAAATGATAATGATGATGATAATAAAAATAATAATAATGATAATAATAATAATAATAATAATAATAATAATAATAATAATAATAATAATAATAATAATAATAATAATAATAATAATAATAATAATAATAATAATAATAACAATAATAATAATACACAGTCAATTTTTCCAGATTTCCTTGTTTTTGAAGTTATTCTACCTGGTCGATTGACATACTTATTATCCTTGCTCTGTTATTGACTACATCTTCTTGTAGCTATGGCAACTCATCCATGTCTCTCTCATAAAACAGCTGTTCATGCTAATGTTAAAGCCTACATCAGCTGGTTACCTCAATAACTGACCTGTGTCACCCTTAAGTGGGACGGCATGCATGTAGTAGAGTGAGTAGCCAAAGGGGGCAGGCTGGAAGCTACCGTCTATGTGCCATCCAGTCCGTCCCACTCCTCTGCAACCCTCACTCTCAACATTGGACACTCGGAAGACATCTGGGTGGGGGGACCGAGGGTGCTTGTAAAAAGTTGACTCGAGCTCCCCAAACCAACGACTGATCTCAACATGCCTCTCACCAGATATTGGACTTTGCTTCTTGAAGATCAACAACCTGCACTTATTGAACAAAGGGAAAATAAAACATGCTGGCCTGAATACTTAAAGGTGGTTTGAAGTGAAAAACAAAGGTTTATGAGCAAAAGAAGCATAACTTGTCCCTGCATGCAATCATTATTGGAGAACTCATTCAGTTTCAAGACTCAAGTTGTTATCATCCTTTTGCTGTGTGAAATGTGCTAAAATTAACATTGTCAAAGTTGATCATGCATCAATGCATGTGAAATGAAGCATAGTTTCTTGTTCTTCTATTTTTCCCCTTGTTTGCACCCATTCTTAAAACAAAATAGTCTGCACTTTGTTTATTTTGAAATTGATGATTGAAATAAATGCATACTCCTGAACATATGCCAAAAAATTCAGTCAATCCATACAAACTAAATTTGAACACCCTCTGCAGACAATTCATGATATGTGTCAGCAAAGTCCATAACAAATATGCTCAAGGCCCACTTTTATCTTTCAAAACATTCTTCCTTGAAGATAAAAATTATGAAAGTGGCCTTATGTAGCCATCTATTTACAAGCAGGCATAGATCAGAAAGAAGGACTTTAGTCTTCCACCTCCCTGCTTAGTGCCTACATATTGTGAAGCCCTGCAACTATAAAACCTATGAATTTGTGGACAGTTGCACAGTCAATAAAGAGCATGTCAGGTTTGAAGTACATACTATATTAATTGAACAGGTACATGAGTGAAAGGGGGGGGGGGGTGCAGTGGGGCAAGAATTCAAACCTGTGCTCTGTGACATCTGACTTGACCTTTTCAATGACCTCTTGAGGAACAGACTTGCTGAGGTCAATGCCAGTCACCTCTGCGCCCAGACGACGAGGTATCAACTGGTACGGCGCTCGTATCATCCTTGCTGTAGATACCTAGTCACTCAATACTGTATTCAGCAAGCGGATTTCTCTGCATAGATAATGTTAAACATGCTAATAACATCACAATAGACAATAATGCACTTGTCAATGTAATGACTCACCCCACTACCCCCGGACATGGGTGCGTCATTTCCTCGTTTGGTCCGTCAAATTTGTGACCCAGGTGTGCATCATTTTACCAGCTATGTCTGTCAAATTTTTGACCGAGAGGTGCGTCAAAATCCCATCATTGTCGTCAAAATTTTGACCGAGGGGTGCGTCATGGTACGTCACTTGGCTACGGAAAATAACACGCATTATTCTGAACCGAGGGGTGCGTCATGGTATGCACTTGGCTATGGAAAACTGCACGCATTTTTGCAAGCTACCAGTACCGGATACACGTACGTACCGCGAGTGAATTTACAGTGAGCGCTTTCCCGCGGCAAGTGAAAATCAAAGTCGGGAAGCGTTTTGGAGTAGGCCTAAGAGGGAAAAATGCTTGCCCGAATCTGGCAAGCAAATGATTTAAAAGCCACCCTTTCTCCTCACATTTTCTTTCCAACAAACTCATGAAATCACGCATACTCAATCTCAAGCCAGACGGACTGTTTAGTGATATAACGATTTCAACCTCACAGTACTAAATAGTAAAATCAAAGATCGTATACGGAATTCCGTATACGATCTTTGGTATACCGTTGCGTGGTGCGTACTGCGCGTACCTGCAGTATAGTAGCAGGCAAGTCGAGTGTTAGTGGTGCGCGACTCGCTCGCTAACGCTGTGCAAATCACAAGTGAACAGCGTGCTCGTTATTCCTCATCGAACGTACATCGTCCATGTGTTGCATTCAACCGGACTAGAAATGGCCGCGCACATACAGCGCATCTGCAGACAAGTCATGGCCAGGTGACTATGGATTGCATGCACTGTATACATTCGGAATATCGTAGCAGCAGAGTGATGTACGGTGAATGACGGTACGGTGCTTACAGGGCCAGGGTAAGAGAAACTTGCCGAAACTTTGACAAATTGTGTTTACGAACCGAAAGAAAATGAAATTGCGTGAATAAAGCGTATGCAAAAATCCTTTCAGTATTTACGGGGTGCGTCAAATGTACCGAGGATGTCCGTCAAGAAAGTGACCTAGGTGTTCGTCAAAAACCCTGTGTTGTCCGTCAAAAAAGTGACTGTGGTGTTCGTCAAAAACCCCGTGTGGTCCGTCAAAAAGTGACTGTGGGGGTGCGTCAAAAACCCCGTGTGGTCAGTCAAAAAATGACCATGACGCACCCATGTCCGGGGGTAGTGGGGTGCGTCATTACATTGACAAGTGCATAACACACATCTCACAGTCCACATCTCACAGTCAAACAGGTGTGTTTTCCATTTCAGAGCTTGTTTTTCCTCTTCTTCTGGCTACTACAAACAAGACTCCACAGCTGGGGTATTCGGTTGCAGGCACAAGGTGTCTAGCAGTGCATTAAAATGCCCCCCCCCCCCCCCCGCATGAAAGATAAAATATCCAAATCAAATCCCGCGAATATAGATATTACCGAGACTCGACTCGCGTAGAGCTCACTGCTCGTAGTCGTAAATCACCTCCTACTAAACTAACAAGTAGTTATGACAAAGATTCGGGGCATCTTTATTATGCCCCCTTAAACTAACTATCAACGTTGTGTAAAAATCTTAAAGGTTGAAGGAAGCAGAGTAGATTTCTACGAGAAACCGCAAACGTACTGAGAAATGTTAGAAGATGCGACGGCTATCGATCGGCTGTGATTAACTCCTAGCATTACATAGTAACGCAAAAGTCTATATATGGGACTGTATTAATCTATTATCGCGACATGATACAGACTACTGGTGATAAATGGTGATAAATGCTTCAAATCTCATTGAGACACATTCCTCATCGAATGAAATTCGATCATATTGACTGAAATTCCTTGAACCCTATCGTAATGATTTTAGATCTTACCGATAGCAATCTAAACATTGTACATACTGACCGGCGAGAGTACTCAGTGGCAATGCATCAGTGCCATTACTGTCGTACTGCGAACCTTGTGAATCTCTCTCTGCGCTGGGCATCTATCAGCAACTTCTTCTTCTTCTTCCAAGTTAGTGCATCCCTCTTGCAGAGTATTGTCGCACTTGAGTACAAAAAGGGTAGTGCCGTCATAGAAACACGCATGTGGAGGTGCAGAAATTAACATGAAACTAACGTGCAAGTAAAAACCAATATTCTGGTGGACTATCGTAAATTGATGGAAGTGAGGCAGCTCTTGAAGGCTTCGACAGAAGGAGCCGTTACTGCTGCAGCTGGTAGGCTGTTCCATAGCGGGACCACACTTGGGAAAAAGCTATGCTGGTAGGTTTGGATTCGGCAGTGGTGCTGTCTCAGTTGGAGATCACTCGAAGATTTTGGAGTGATCCCTGACGTCACTCCAAAATGAGTGAAAATGAGCATTTTCACTCAAAATTCACTCCAATTTCACTCGAAATTCACTCTTTTTTGTATTCACTCTTTTTAGAGTGAAAATTTTCACTCGATTTTTTTTTAGAGAGTAGATAGATGATAACAAACTTCAACTTCAACCTCTAATTCATTAATCCTAAGGGATAATTAAATTAGGGCCTATTATGAAAAAAATAGAAGAAATGGAGGAGAACTTGGGGAAGGGAATGGAAGAGAATTGAAATGAAATGAATTGAATCAAAAATTGAATTGAGGGAATGGTGATTCGACAATGTAGGTTTCAGTTTTTTCTTCTATTGTGTGTGTGTGTGTGCGCTTTGTTCACGTATATAGGTCTATTAGTTGTGATCTCTTTCATTGCATATAGCCAGAGCTAACGATGTCAGCTTGGATCGAGAGCAATCAACATTATGTATGAGTATGATATTGTATTAAATGCTTTATTTCAGAATGACATGAAAAACGAACTCTCATTTAATTAACACCGGCCTAAGTGTCAATTTACGTAACATCATGTTACCTTCATGGAAATATCTTGAACATCTCAACAACAACAACAACAACAACAACAACAACAACAACAACAACAACGCCAAAATATATCATATCAGTAATTCGAAAAGTGGCATGCACATACCTCGATAACTATACGTTATTCACTGTAAGTGAATTTCCCCCTCTCTTCCTCTCTCTCAAAACTCACAAGAAACCAAACAAAAAATCAAAATCTCATGACATAAATGTTTGCTAATGGTAGGTCCTAATGAATTTCATCACACTTTTCGAGATATTTCTTAAGGCCCCTTTATATTTTTCAGGAGTCTTAAGAGAAGAGAGAGTGAAAAACACCTCCTTTTAAAAGAAATATCCATGGCAGTGAGAAATCAGATAGGGGCCTACACCCGCTTTTTGTACATTTCTCGGGCAGGATTTCGCAGTGCGAAAAGTACCCTTCACGGAGCTTTAGGGAACACACATGAGGTCCGGGGAGGGGGGGGGGGGTTATTATTGATTTTTATTTTATTGACTTGAATCTATTTCCACTTTTTATTCACAAAAACGAGAAGCAAATATAACTGAGATACAATGATTATTACTGTACAATAACATTTGTGTGTGTGTCGTACAAAAATAATCAAAACGTATATTCTAATAGCATTTACATGCATTCGCAACAAATGATAAATAAGCAGTGGTCATAAGAACCAAAGTGGAGGGGAGGGGGGGGGGGGCTGAATAAAAATCACAACTTGTTTTACTTAGGCCCCCGAAAACCAAATGACATTATAAGATGAGACACCATTTAACACACAACAATAGCAGAGTAGGGGGCCTATACATGTATAGCTTATGAGAATGCATGGTTTAAAGAACAATATATAGGCTTGCTTTTTATCGATAAGAAAACGATGAACGTTGACAATTCACATTAACTTAAAGGACAAGTTCACCTTCATAAACATAAGGATTGAGAAAATGTAGCAATATTAGTAGAACACATCAGTGAAAGTTTGAGGAAAATCAGACAATCCGTTCAAAAGTTATGAATTTTTGACGTTTTTGTGCAGTAACTGCTGGATGAGAAGACTACTGCAGTGTATGTATAACTTAGATGTCACATGCGTACAACAATATAAGGAAAATATAAAGAGAATTTCACAAAATTCCATCTTTTGAAAAAAGTACACATTCCCCTGACTCGTTACCGACAAATTTTATGGGTAATATTATTCCCCCCGCCTTTAGAAAGAGGCAAGTCAAGTGCTCTTTTATTATGCGAAAAAAGTAAAAATATGTTGAATTTTCTTTTACATTTTCTTTATACTGTTGTGCGCATATGACTCACAAGCTGTAGTAGTCTCCTCATCCAGCGGTTCCAACACAAAAAATTTTAAAAATTCATAACTTTTGCATCGATTGTCCAATTTTCCTCAAACTTTCACTGATGTGTTCTACTATTATTGTTGCATTCTCGCAATCCTTATGTTTATGAAGGTGAACTTGTCCTTTAAGGACTATTATTCTCCGTCCTATCCTTGTCCGCACATCATGACAGGTGGCCACATTCCGCGGTGAAACCCAATTATGAAATGTCAAGTCATGTTAATGACACAAGCTACCTAGAGCTACCTTGGCGCAATGGTGCATTTCAAGTCAAGATGACACTGTTTTGAAGCCACCATTCTGCAGACGATGAATCATATGCTCAGGGATATCTTTCAACAGAGGAACGCGTACAGGCAACAAATTAGTGAAAATGTGAGACTGCTGTATAGAAAAAAAAAGAAATCCCCGAAAATGTAAAGGTCAGCAAGTCATGTGTGAGAGTCTGAAATTTAAATCTCGTTCATTAATGATAGCAACAGCAATAATTATCGTAAGTCTTTTCCATTGTAACGCATAAAAAGTATGTCTTTGCTGAAAGGAATTTTAAAGCTCCCCCTTTTTTAACAGAAGAATCCACCGGAAATGCATTAATTACATTAACATTAACACACTGGTCAACATGCGTCTAAGATGTACCGACATTATTATCATGAAGTAAATTAGCAGCAACGTAACGAGGAGCATTAAATTTTAGACAATTTCATGTCACCAATGACACAGTGACGAAAAAGGGCACTAGTTAACAAACGGGTTTTAGCCTCCGAATTTCAGTATAGCACCGCTGATGATTGATTAGGGATCTTTAAATAAAGAAGTCTACACAAGTGCTCTTTCCATTGCTGAACAATATTAATGAAACATAAGGCTGTCAGCAAGACAAGTCACGTGGGGGAGTGTTATGACGTGCAGAAAATCTTTAAAGGGATGGTGTATAATTTTGTATGAGATGGGGGATTCAGATTCTAACTTTTTTTGTGAGACATTATAGAAACCACTTATTAAGTATTAAAGAGTGCACAATTCTTAGAGGTGTTCAAAGTATATTTGATGAAAATCGGTTTTGAAATGGATGAGATATCCAAAAAGAATGTAAAACAAAGTAGTCCTAATAAATGGTTGGTCCCACCTTTTATTACGACCTCTTTGTTTGTTGCTGATATCTCAGCCATTTCAAAACCAAGTTTCATCAAACAAACTTTTAATTCCTCTTAGAGTTGTATGTTGTGTTCTTACACATTTTATAAGAGGTTTCCCATTATTTCACAAAAAGTGGAAAAGTTTAAGCCCCGTCTCAACCAAAACCATATCATCCCTTTAATGCCGGAAAGAAACATCAAAGAAGAACACGACTGCCTGTCATCGCGATCGCATAAAACGAGTCGCAGATTTGAACAACATAATGGATGCCATATGTGTGCCCGGAGCAAAGTGTCTTCGTTTTACATGTCATATTTCTCTTCATTCAATACAAAAAAAAAAAAAATGTAAACAGGTCTTAGTCATAATGAAAAGTGAGGTTTTTATACATAACAATAACGAAAATTTCGGAGGAAATTTCTCTATAAATATGGCGGTCGTGAGATGAGGGTATTCACACATCCGGAGAAGGAAGATCCTAAAGACTTCGTTGGCACGTGAGTATCATCCTCTCTTTCTTGTTTAGAAGATTTCAGTAAACTGTATATTGTCCTGTGTCAAAATCACCCCTTTGGCCCCAAATATAAGTTATCTTTTTGTCACTGCAAAGTGTATGTTGAACCGACATGACATCGAAATTTGTAATTTCATCTCTCAAACCCCACGTGTTTTTGTTTTTTTTTTGTCCATGAATAATAGTGGCGAAGGGTTCTACAATGCTATCAGTCCCGTAATTCTTTTTAACAATGATGTCTAATAATGTTTTCCAATCATTAAACTCTGTTTCTTCACAATGTGCCGTTTACATTATTAATTTGTCATAGAAAAGAATGAAGGATATGCTTTCATTATGTAAAAAAGAAAAGAAAATGAATTTGATTAGATTTAATTTAATTGAATGTTTTAACCTTGTCAATATCTGCGATTTTCTGTATGAATCCCTTCTATTCGGGAGCTATATAGTTATATACAATATGTTCAATGTATATTGATGATAATTGCTATATCATGTCGCATGCAACAACTTCATATATATATATATATATATATATATATATATATATATTTATTTATTTATTTATTTATATACTGTTTAGTTATATGCTATTAATTATCTTTTACATTGCCACAATTACGTGATTACTATGTTGAGTTTTTTTTTTCTGTTTTTCTCTACCATTTTTGCTACAGACATCTAGAGGCATCACCGAATCCAAACCCAAAATGGCCAAGGCTTTGTTCTTCGTTCTCGCCGCTCTCCTCTTCGTCGCCGCCCTCGCCGAGGTCGAGATGGACGAGCAGGCCGAGCTCATCGACTTCTTCATGGCCGAGAAGAGGGGAATGGGAAGGAACATGAAGAAATACAAGTGTAAGTGAGAGAATTATATGTATTATTCTGGGGAGATTTTCCTCTTTATGTGAAATAGCTCATTAGAAAATATAACAAACAATACTATGAGTGTTCTGCATTGTTGAAGAGACGTACATCGACCACGGAACCATCGAATACTTACTGATTCATTCCTATGTTTTTATGGAACTAAATCATCGTGAAAGTTTCCTGACAAGTATTAGGAATCCATCCTGCACTTTCTTGTGCGAATACTGACTATCGTACATCTTTCTGAATAAAAACACAGGTTAAAACTTCTTCATGAAGACGTGTTCCCACCAGCTAAAGCTAAATCTGAATAGGCCTAACTGAGAGTCGCAGCTTTGTCGGATCAACTGATATCTCTGAGTTATTATCGTCATAGAACTGCCATTGATACTTAGATGGGCCGTAGATGATTTTTGATAATCAGATGAGCCATGGATGATATTTTGTTTGATGTTCAGTCCAAAACTGTCAAACATAAAGGCCTATAATAAATGCTGGTAACTAAATCGTTTTGTGGCACAATGTTGAATTTCCATTCTGCTAAAGCAATTCAAGTCGGAATGTCGATTTTTCTTCAAAAATTATTCATTCCCTAAGGGGTTCAACCTTAACCCGTTGAGGACTGTTTGATTTTGCTACAACACGCATTTCCCATAGACACCTGCCCGAGTATACTCGGGACTCGTCCTCAACGGGCTAAGGAGGTTATTGTGACATTGTAGCCACGAGTAGAACTGGTTTCGAAAAAACCTAGGTTGTATCTAATCATCCACGTCTTGCGCATCTAAAGTTCATTAACAAGATTGTATAGGAAAAATAGTCAATGTTGATGTAGCATATACACTCTCACAAAAAGTATCACTTTGAGCAGGAATCGTTTCGAATGTTGACTTCTGAGATTTCTAACCAAAATCTGCTCAAATTTTGAATAGATTCTCATATTCAGATATGATTAGAATCTAGTTAAATCTGAAAAAAAAACAACACATGACCAGATTTAAATGGAAACCTTGTCAGCCCCGTCTGAAATTATTCCTATCTAAAATTGATTAATTCGTTTGGAAGAGTGTATCAAAGGTTTGCAGCTCTTGCCGTCGGTCATGCAGATCCAGAATGATATAGCAAAGAGAGCTGGAGCAGAGCTCACCAGCTCGAGATGGAGCTTGTCTCTCTCTGCGATGGCTTGAAAATTACTGTCTCCCGCGATGGCCCCCATCATCAGTTAGAGGCCCTCGCTGTATGGGCCTTCGACAAAGGCAATGCAGTGTTATATTGTCCATGCATGACAGCAGATATTCCATTTTGAAAATTTTCAGACTGCCAACAATTCAACCAGGACTGCTGGTGCAGCCGAAGAGGTGGTCAAGTCGTCTTCTGCAACGGTCAGTATGATACTAAGTTGTTTTTTCGTTATTCCTCTCCATCTCATTCTCCTTCTTGTACTCGTTTGTGCCAATTTCTTTCTCTCCAATCTTGAGTAATCCCTCCCGCCGATCCCTTCAGCAATACTGATCAACATAGAGATAAAACATGTTATTCTCCATTCTAAGGTCTTTCACATCTAGTCAACATGCACGTGTTTTGTATAGCAGCACACTTATTGTCCTAACATTCGATACTTTTCTCTCCTAATAAGATAATCAGGCTATTACTTTTGTCTTGATATGGAACATAACACTTTGATATTGTCTGAGGAGCACTGCAAGATCTACGCGGCAATAGAAAAACCAATAGGCCTATCTAGATAATAATATTGTGATTCGTGTATGCATGTGAAAAAATGCATTACAAATTAATGATAAGAAAATAAATCTTAAAGAAATCTCTGCATGTCATGAAAACGCTATCCACATTATTATTTTTCTTCACCTGTCAATAAAAATCTTGACTACCGTTAACCCTTTATACCTATACTATCTTATAACTGCACACGTGGTCTTGATCGAATCTTGATCTTGTGATCGGGAGTCCTAAATCAAATTATTGATCTATTGGAGTCAAGAAGTCAATGTGCTATACGGAATACATCAAACTTTACACCAGCAAGCAATTGAAAGAATGGATCATTGACAACTGGTATATTACCTCTTGGAACTTTCTACGTGTTGGACTTCTTCGAATGTTGTATCGATAAGAAGAACGAGTCTCAAATACACCATGGATCCAACAAGAAGGTTTTTTATTTACAAAATTTTCAGCCTGCCTCAGGCCTTCGTCAGTGTATAGTGTATACTAAGAAAATTATCAGGCAATTCATTGTCTTAGTATACACTACACTGACGAAGGCCTGAGGCAGGCTGAAATTTTTGTAATAAAAAAAAAACCCTTCTTGTTGGATCCATGGCGTATTTGAGACTTGTTCTTCTGTATATGATTATATATCGAACTATCTTTGTTATTCCAACCAATGCAGGAGCTGGCAGCGGAGACAGCATCTAAGCCGCTTTGTGGTAACAAGACACCCAGGAATCTCATGGACTACAGACTATTATACTCCCGTTGACCTGATGTGTAACTAATTCCAAAAGCAATTGCCTCCTTTGAATTGTATGATTGAATTTTCCATGGAACAAATAAAGCAATAAAGAAGCGTGCAAAGAAATTGCAATCTCTCTATGTGTTTCCATGTGTTTTATTTTTATAAAGACAGTTTGTCATACTCTGCATGTATTGGAAAGTTTCGGGTAATAACATTGATCGACAATGCAAATGCATGTCGACTTGTATTTGATTTATAATATACCCTGATTATCGTTTGGTGGCCAGACAAAAGGTGCACTGGCAGAATCTAGTTGTTGCTTTTTTAAACTTTTTATGTTGGCGCGTATCCAAGAAAAAAATTGTAGAAAATCATCATGGAATACATGGCTTCTCTTTTAGATAATTTATTCGTCTATATCGGAAGTGATGTTGAGGGTGTGAGTCAACACAAGTCAACATGAGGCTATGTGAGACAGGTTGAGTAATGAGTGAATGAGATGACACAAGATTATATTGCAACTGATTGACAAATTGCCCTACATCGATGTAAATATACATAAGCACTGAATCGATCAGTGTTTTAGAAGTAGCCATGATAAAAAAAAAGTCTATTACCAAAATACTGATCAATTCAGTGCTTATTTACGTCGATGTATTGGGCAATTTGTTAATCAGTTGCAATGAAAACATCTCGACGGAAGAATTTCATGAATTTGAAAGATTATTGCTTTACCATTGTATTCAGATCAAAAGAAAGAGCCAGAAAGAAAAAGATGCTTTATACATATACCATGCATGATATGTCATTCATAATGCAAGTGATATTTGTATGAAAGGTTTGAGTGTGTATGATGTAGACTATTCAAAAGTGACGCGGCAGTCAGAACCCCACCAAGTTTCGTTGACCTGAATAAATTCCGATGTCGCCCATTCACACATAGCCATTCACACACACGACATCAGGTAGCCCTATTTATGAAATTGAATGCGTGAACAACTCTCATTTGTTATACCTCTCAGTCAAATGCCTTCAATTTGACAGCCATTAACCATTGATTATGAATGGCTCAAGATTGCTCAAGTATAGGGCCTATATAATGAAACTATTGTCAAAGCAAAAAAAAGTTTACAAACATTAAAAAATATTGCTTTGAAAAAAAAATCATAATAGTGACTTTGATGAATCACATTTTTTTTTTCACTTCTTCATTGAGAAAGGAGGAGATGTTAATTGATTGCAATTGCTGTATTTGGTAACTAGGGCCTGATCATATCGTCTTTGGAGAAAGAGAGCGAAGTGACGAGCGAGTAGACAGGTCTTCCCTACTTTGGCAAAAGGAAGCAAGTGACACTTTTATCGTACATGGATATTGACTTTTTTATTGATTTGACATATTTGAGGCATGCTCTATTTAACTGAAAATCCAAAAGTTACAATTTTGGCCCATTTCTGAGATATTCGGGTGGCAAAAGGAAGCAAGTGCACAAAATTGCATGAAAAAAAATGGCAAAAGGAAGCCATTAACAACCTCATGATATGATTGTCACTCGCTTCCCTTTGACAAATCATTTATATTTACATACAATCTAAAATACTTTGGCAAAAGGGAGCAAGTAACATCGTTATGATATGATTGTCACTTACTTTCTTTTGCCAATTTTTATGTTTGCTAGAAATCTATAATACTTTGGCAAAAGGAAGTAAGTAACATTCTCATGATATGATTGTCACTTGCTTCCTTTTACCAGATTGTTCATGTTTGCTAAAAATCTGAAATACTTTGGCAAAAGGAAGCAAGTTACACACCTCATGATTTTCACTTTGCTTCCTTTTGCCAAATTATCTATATTTGCACACAATCTAAAATACTTCGGCAAAAGGAAGCAGGTGACATATTTATGATTGTCACTTTCTTCCTTTTGCCAATTTTTTTTTTGTGTGTTCCCTACAAATCTATACTTGTAATACTTTGGCAAAAGGAAGCAAGTAACATACTCATGAAATGATTGTGACATGCTTCCTTTTGCCATATTTTTCATGTTTGCTACAAATCTATAATACTTTGTCAAAAGGAAGCAAGTTACATGATAATGAGTTTCTATGGGAATATCAAAGTTCTTCGAATTGTCATAAATGCATCACCATATGACTTGCACGAACACCGACATGATTTCTCATCACAAATTTCCACGTTGAAGGGCCTACCCAAAAACATATTTTCTTCATTTGTAGTATTTGTACTCGATGTCACTTGCTTCCTTTTGCCAAAGTAGGGCAGAGGTGCATGGAAGGGTATGGCAGACGGAGGGGCAACTGGAGATAAAGTCTCGTGACAAGATATACCAAGTAATGTGAAAGATTTACTGAAAATATGTACCTCTGTGAAGGCTGCATCTTTTAATCGAAATCTTTGAAATAAAATTCATATAGTCAACAGGGTCTGAATTTTCAAGAAAAACTTGCCACAGTGCGGGCAAAATCGAGGCCAATGTGCATGACATGCGATGTATATACACTACATGTATTTCCGTATTTAATCATGTTGCGGCTTTCCGGCCGTGCTTGCGGGATTGCAGTAGGTGACGTATGCGTATTTAGACCCGGTGTCTAGACTACTCCAAAAACTGTGGAAAGAATGGGATGCCCTCTTGCCAGCCTGTCAGGTGACCAAAACAATGACATCCACGAGTTTCCTTCAGAGTTAGTTCACACACACTACTACACTGTGCGGTGCCAGTGTGTAGTGTTCAGTATACAGCTTGAACAACGGAGCGAATAGAAAAATCCAATCGTGCCACTACTGAAGTGCAAGTACCTGATGTGATTTGACAGCTCATTCATTCATTAATACACATTTCTAGCGTTATTTCGGCCGTGTTGTACGAACTTTAACGAGTGAGCCAGATAGAAGAAAGTATCGAGTATTCAGTGAAAATGGCTTGTCTTCACGCGTCAAAAAGTAAGTTGCAGTGGATTTAGTGGTAGAAAAAGAGCTCGGCATGACTGACATTTCACATGTTTCACTTTCAGGTTATTGTCCATGTTAGACTACATTTAGAAAAGAATCTACATTACTCTTTCACTCATTTCCTTTCGTGTTTTTAGTCTAGCCAATGCAATGCGATGGTTTCATACTGGTGTAACTGTGTACAAGGAGCGTCCCGGGGTTACATACTGGTGATGGTGTGACGGCTAAACACACAGCCGTGTTCATGTTCTGTCTATCTGTTCAAACTATGGAACAGCAACCGCAACGTGTATAGGACTTAAATTTATTATAGGGCCATAAAGTGCATGATTGCTCACACTTAATAGTCTAATACTTTGCCCTGTACTCTAGAAGATACTATCTTTAGACTCTAGTATTGTCTGCATTGTATTCAAAACAATTGTAGAATGTACACTACATCAGTTCGGGAAACCCACTCACAAGGGGGGCCCCTCCTTATAAGTAACCCGTCCCCCTTATAAGTAACCCCGTCCCCCTTATAAGGAACCCCCGGGGCACCCCTTATAAGGAGTCTCCACGCTTTTTTGCAATGCAACGCGAAAATGAAAGGACTGCGGCAATTCGCTTGATTATGTCCATAAAGCTTCACAAGTTTCCTAGTTACTCACGAAATTTGAGCAAAATCGGTTCGAGGCATCATATCTAAAATCATGGATTTAAATGCAATGTCAAACGACCCATGCGAATGCTGAAATGCGAGCGATTACTGGTGTGAGTGTCGCCAGGCGCGGCGGCGCGGCAATGCTTGAGTGCAGACGTGGCGACTGAGTAGTCCTTTCATTTTCGCGTTGCATTGCAAAAAAGCGTGGAGGCTCCTTATAAGGGGTGCCCCGGGGGTTACTTATAAGGGGGACGGGGTTACTTATAAGGGGGACGGGTTACTTATAAGGAGGGGCCCCCCTTGTGAGTGGGTTTCCCGAACTGACATGTAAGTCTAGTTTCTATAAATTCTAGATCTACATGTACAGTGGGTACAGATTCAAGATCGATGAGCATTTATTTCATTCTTAAATTGAATGTTTAATGTGTTTATGATCATGATTGGACTTCTGCAGTTCTGGAAATCACTGTAAAAAAGTGATTGATGATAGAGTACCAGTCTAGACCATGATCATGACATCACTGCCTAGGGCATGTCAGTGGACTACTTGATAAAAAGGTTGATGTGATGTTAGGATCTAATAAAGCATCGGTTATTGTCTTGCAATATTGTGAAGTATTGATTGGTCAAAAGGAACAGGAAGCAAGTACATGTACACACCTAATGTCATTCTTTTTTGACAGAAGGAAGCAAGTGACAACTAGAGAAGCACTCTGAGAGTGCAGACCTCGGCTCCGCCACGCAGCTCATTTCCACCACTGATCTTCTTCTTCCATAGACTAGTATGACAGAAATCAGTGATTTCCACCCATATGTTTGCATTCTGAAAATCGCCAGATTTCCCAATGATAGAAGCCTTTTGTTATATCATCAACTTCCAGCTGGGCGGCGCACCTCGCCCTAGCAGAAACTAGAACATGCACTTTAGTGCGCGTATACATGCAAACCTCAAAAAAACTTCATTGACCCTACTTACCTGGCAAAATATCAAAAATCCTTCATAAAATCCATAATAATTCCTCGAACACTACTGTACCAAAATTTAATCATCTGTTCCTTGTGTCAGTCTCAACCTTTCCTGTAAATTTCATCCAAATCCGTTCACAACTTTTTGAGCTACATGTATTCTGCATACAGACAAACAAACCAACCAACCAACAGCAATGAAAACATAACCGCCTCCCTTGGCAGAGGTAATAATCCAGTCAGAGCGTCTGACTGTACATTAGCAGATACACATGTACATACCCTGTACATCCCTCGTCACTCAAATCTGGACACAAGGGATGTTGCACTTCACTTACGCCCGTAATGTGAGCTAGAGCACATAATTAATCATTGTGCGCATATTTGCATTCGTCTCCAGTTTGCCAGGGAGTTCCGGCTGGAGAATCTCTACTTTAAGACCAAAGGATGTTATGGGTTGGAATCTCTGTGAATGGTGTGACCTACGATTATACATGCACCCTACAAACTGAACTATGATGCCTTTTGTTGTTATTCTTGTCTTCAGCTTACTACAGGTTTGTGATTCTCTTCTTCAACTGCATGCTGACCTTTGGAACCTATTTCTGCTTTGATATGCCCAGTGTACTCCAAGGTGTCTTTCAAGGGGTGAGTCAGCTTAGCTGCAAAAAACAAACAAACAAACAACAACAACAACAGAACAGCAACAACAACAAAAAAATGAAACGCACAAGCATAAGAGTAGGCTCCCAGACAAATCTGGCTCAAAGCCAATCATTTCATTCAACATCCTGAATAAAAAGCTGTGAATAGTGTGATGTGCTGTCCTTTTCAGAGCAGCAGCAATTGTGACATCACAATACATCACATGACATCACAATTCAAATCATTCAGGTGTAGAACTTTATTGATATGTTTACTATTATTCCCTGAACTGTACATGTCCTAGATTCAAATCAGTGGACAATGATGACAACGCTTGAAATTGAGCAGGAAATCTGGATTGATACAATGATAATAATATTATTTCATGAATGTCTTGCCTGAAGTGTTTTGCTAAGTCGACAATTTTAAATGGAGACAGAATTACAGTGGTTGTAACAGCCTACATTGATAGTCTTCAAATTGCTGTGACATGATCCAGGATGGTCCACAAGGGGTTTGTGCATATCACTTCAACATACTCAAATTCTTGTGCAGCATCCTCAAAAACTAGCAACATGCTATGCAACATCCTCAAGAATTTGCAACATGCTCAAAATTCAAACATTTGACAAACATGTGCACAACTTGAGAAAGATCATACTACCTAGTAATTTGGTAATCTGTGCACAAAACATAAGACAGCACATTGAACGTAAGCAGCACAAAGAGAAGTAAGCTGCAAAATATTGAGCGCTACCTTCTCGTGATGTGCGCTCTGTGCACAGACAAATTCCACAATATTCTCACGTTCAGAGCTTGCAACACACTTGGAAAAATTTCATGTTGTGGACCACCCTGGACATCCACAGTCTATGCACAGGTTGACATACGTTTGTTAGATGTATGTAAGGAAAGTCTTAAGATGTTTCCATACTCATTACAGTTTTAAAATAGAGAGGGAAGTCAGATTTGACCTCTGATTACCCTTAGAGGTCAATGACCTGTAAAGTATCGAAATACTGATGTTTTGCAAAGTTTGATGTAATGATAGATACGTGTATGGTTATAAGTAATGCAAATATGCATTTGTGATACAATGGAATTGCCTTCTTATTTCACGGGAATTGCCTGTGTATTCCTCAGAGCATTGAAAATCATTAAAAGGTTTCTACCTTTTCTTTTCATTTTTCATACATGTGTTTCAGTGATTTTCCCTGTATGTGTGGTTTATTGCATTCTTTTCTTCTGTACAGAACATCACATGTACCAATGCAACCCGCGGCAAAAATGAACCTGAATGTGAAGAGGGACTTGGTATGACCTATGTACAGTACAATCTACTCTACGCCATTTATGCCTGGACGTAAGTTGACTTACAGCATGCCCTTGTGCAGTGGCGGATCCAGGGAGGACCGCATCGGGTGCACGCCCCCCCCCCCATTATTTTTTGGTTGAAACAAAAGAAATAAAAAGAAAAAATGGGAGGGGTGCGTGCGCCCCCCTTTAATTCTATAAACGCGCCCCCTCTGTACGGAATTCCTGGATCTGCCCCTGCTTGTGTCGCTTGTACAAATTTGATGGAAGGTGCTGTACAATACATTGTACAAGCCAATGAGAGTCTCCACTTGATAACTTTGTCTGTGATTTAGAGGGCATTATGAATGTGACTACTGTAAATCATGAAATATTCACGTCATGAAATTTTTAGCGATCAGCAGCTTGGGGCATAAATTTTTGTGAATTGCCTCTGGCATAAAATGCATTATAGTAGAGACAAAACTTTCGCTTGCATTTAATTTCGTGATTCTTGTTTCTCACAAAATTTGTGAAATTAGAATGCACAAGAAATTATTGTTTGACATTAGTAAGTGACAGCTTTGTCTGCATGCACCTGTGAAAAGAATATATTACTTTATTTTTGTATTGATTTATTTTTTCTTCTCATTTGGCCCTATATATGACAAGCATTGTCTTTTCTCTGGGTCTCTCCATTTTTTTTTTACATTACATATTACTCATCTTGCTGATTTGTTGCAATCTTTCGGTATTACAGTGTTTCACTCTAATGTTTTGGCATTTTATGTTTCAAATCAATGTAACTTAAAATATCGATTTTTGGTACCCTTGACATGTTATGAGCAAGTTGTAGAGAAAATGCCAAACTTTGCTTTGATGTAAATTGTATAACAAATCTATGATTGTTTTTCTTTCAAATGACAAATAGCTACTGCACGCAAAACAGTGACAGAAACTTAACAGAATTTACTGACAGATCCAGTAGGAAATATGGCTTGATAGTCATCACTACATAAAATGCAAGCAACTTGTGACAGGAATGGAATCACGAGAAAAGTTTCATTGTACTTCAATGGCATTTGGCGATTTATTGCCCGATTTGGCGGGTTTGTGCGTTTGAGCAGAATATGCGAACACGCCACGCCGTCGACTGACTCGGGTGTGCGAAAATGGCACATGAAGAGTTAAACTTCAGATCACAATACTAAATCTGAATTGTATCTATAGAATTTATTGTACAGATGCTTGTAGGTTGTCCAAATCAGTGTATTTCTTGTCTTGTATTTTGTGATAGAAATGCTGTGGTAGTCATTGGTGCTGGTGTCCTGATAGACAAACTAGGAAACAGAAGTAAGTAATAATGTTCCTCCTCTTTTTCAGAGTGTTCTGAAGTGAGTGTTACACTTATCTGTTCACAAGTACCAGGCAGTTCTTTTTTATTGTCTCGTCACATATATCTACATGCTATTATCTGAAATTTCTGATGAAGAAATTTTAATTGAATATGACTTTCTCACTGTTGATGCAGATGTTTTGAATCAATACTTTTTAAAATTTATTTATCTATTTATTCATTCATTTATTTATTTATTTATTTATTTTTTATTTATTTATTTATTTATTTATTTATTTATTTATTTATTTATTCATTCATTTATTTATTTATTTATTTATTTATTTATTATTATTATTATTATTTTTTTTGGGGGGGGGAATTTTGTATCATAGTACGAGAGTAAGAGCACTGTACTATGTTTTGTATATCCACAAAGGTAGCCCAAATAGAAAGTGGCTTTATCATGATGGTCTTTCCTTATAAATAACTAGAATCACTCATCATTCCTGCCTTTCGGGGGTTAATATTTATTGTTTAATAGGAAAAAGTAGAGTGTAGTAACTTTTGTCATTATATGTAAGGAAATACATGTAATGTTGTGTAGTGCCTGGACAATTCAGTAGGAGTGGTGGGCCGGTTAAGGTTTCTGTTAG
The DNA here is from genome assembly GCF_040938485.1 of Diadema antillarum. Lineage (NCBI taxonomy): Eukaryota > Metazoa > Echinodermata > Echinoidea > Diadematoida > Diadematidae > Diadema > Diadema antillarum. Next base: position 1,212,092 of record NW_027271146.1, read on the forward strand.
CCAATGAATATTGATCTCATGAAAAGGCCCACATTCTGATGCACATGACTGTGGCTCAGGCTTCAGCTTTGGCCAGTATCACGATACAGTGGAATCCTGTTATAACAAAGTCCTAGGGACCGGCAGTTTTCTTTCGTCTATCGAGATTTAGCCATAATAAACAATAAAAAAAAAGACATGAAGAGGATAATGTTGCAGCCTGAATTTTTATTTCATTGTAATCAGAATTTCGTTATAACTGTGTCCATTGTAACGGGAGTGCACTGTAGTTGATGCTATCCGTAGTGCGAGGGGATTTGAAAATGGCTGCTACGACTCCGGCTTGATTCATCTGTTTTTAACTGGTCTTCACCCCTCCCTTCTCCAGTTGGACTGTTCCTCTTCTCAGGCCTCTGCCTCCTGGGATCCTGTATGTTTGCTTTGGGTGCCATGTTCAAAGGATCAGCTGCCATGTTTCCTGTCATGCTCCTTGGTCGTCTTCTCTTTGGATCAGGCAACGGATCATTAACAAGTAAGAAATACACTTAAATATTGATAATATAGGAGAAGAAGTTGGTTGGATTTCAGGTATATTTCTGGTGCACTTTGTTAAGAAAATGGTTGCATAGCTTGAAATAGTAACCATGACATACAACATACGCTACTAGTGATGAAATTATTTCATGTGGATGAAACTTCAAAGACATTTAGAGATCTGACAGAATGAAATCTTCTGACAACATTATCGTGGTGATTTCGATTGTGCTAAAATCTAGCAATAGTTGGGATATAGTGGCATTCTAGTGCTTCATGCAGTACAGGGAATAATTTTCCTGGTAACGCATCACAATTTGCTATGTATTTTTTATGACTGCTATTCAAAATTTCTTGTGTGTTGCAGGTTCTTTACATAGGACTGTACAGAACTTTGTTTAAAGTATTTTCCCACTGATCAAAACTGCTAATCAAATTTGAGAAATGAAATTAGTCCCTGCAGTACAGCATGCCTAGGTAGGATATATACTGAAGGGTTTGTTTCTTTCTCAATGATCTTGTTTAGGCCAGTAAATTTCGTAAACTTTGAATTTCAATGAAATGGGCAAGTGGTTTGAATATGTCATCAAGGAGCCTTTATTCTATGTTCTTGTCCCCAGTTGTTCAGAATAGAATCACTGCCTTCTGGTTCAAGGACAAGGAACTGGCCTTTGCCTTTGGCATCACTCTGACCTTCTCCAGACTGGTAAGTACAGTGGTCACCACTTAATCAGGAGGGATTAGGAGATCTGTTTTCCGTTCCGATTATCGGATGGTCATTGTATTACTGATATATGGAAGTCCACCACCTGCTCACCATTTTCTGAAAAGGGTACCATATTCTGTTTCGTAAAGCAGGTTTTTTTGTTTGTTTGTTTTTTTGCAGTATGCTATGATATCATAATAGTTATTGGTTTCCGTAGCAGCAAGTTGGTAGCCAGCAATTGGCTGTGAGGAACATTTATTTGGTATTTGATATTTCATTGATTATTGGTACAATAGCAGATGGTAGAAATGCATCTATTATTGCAAACCCCTGTTTAAAATGGGTATATCATCATCATTATCATGAGATGATTATTTTAGCAATGATGATAATAATAGATTATGATGATGATGATAACTACAGAGATGGCTAAAATAATGAAGGAAAAAAATAACAAGATGGAGCAGAAATCTCTTTGTTGTGTGGAATAAAATGAGGAGAGACTTTGTTGGTAAAAGCTAGGAATCTTATCTCTCTAAAGCTGAGTCATGGAGTAATGATTTAATGACAACACTAAATCCCTGGTTACAGAGAATTAGCAAGGTACTTTATTTGGAAAGCTGCTCATTTCATGCAAGAAAAACACATTCCATTCCTGACACAGTCACAGCTGTATTTTCAAATCAGTGTCACATGATCAGGGGTGTCACATGATCAGGGGTGTCATCAGCTTTCGTTCAGAGCATGTGACCGTGACTGCCAAAACTTTGCATACAATTGAGAAGTTTGAGACCCGATGTAATTGAATCCCTGCAATGTTTTGCTTTTCTACCTGTGCTTGTCTCAATGCCAGGGGAGTGTACTGAACTTCTTCTTTACCAAGGAGATTGAAGACCAGCATGGACTCCTCTTCACACTTTGGGGTGGGGCGATCCTCTGCCTGACGGGATTCGTCTCCGCCCTCATTGTCAGTTCACTGGATATAGCTGGAGTTAAGCAACTCGGACAGGTGAGTGAAGAAGGCTGCTATGGCAAGCGATGTGTGTGCTGTTTAGCACTTTATTTATGTTTGGAATTCATTTAACAAAGCATTTCCTTCAAATTTGGGTTAGTGATGAGTTTTTTTTGCAGACCTGTGTGTAAGGAGGCATGACACCCCATTACAAAGCACAGCTTGCATTTAGCACAGTTTAACAATCTAAAATGAAACAAAAATGTTTGAATACTCAGTGTGATATGCTACATAGTGTAGAGAGTTTAAAAGTTAAGAGATGGCTGACAATTCCAGTGATGATGATGATGATGATATTTTATAGGTGTCTCTGGTGTGATTTGTAAATACCAGCCTCACATTTCCTCTAAGCAACAGGAGAATTGATTGGAATAGATTACAAGCACATACGTCTTATTTGATAGAATCTGAAAGCCAAAGACACACATTAATTTTGGCACCATCAAACTTAGTATTGATGTTAACCCGTTCCTCCTGAAATTCTCAGAGAGCCGCCAGTGCCCCCCAAACGCGATTCTTTTTGCAGGTTGACAGAGACAGAGAAATCCATTTAATTGATTACAGTCTCATTGTTATAATGATTGCCTACTCATTGATTTATAATCTAACAGAAATTGATAGCCCGTCAAAATTACATCAAATTTTAGTTCTTTTGCAAACACTTTAATTTTACTTTTGTACTCTGAAATTGTAATATTTATCTGTAGTCTTTTCTAATTTTGATTCAAGCAGGCATGGCAGATAATTAGAATTCTACATTACCATTTTTTTTGTTCATTACTTCAGCAGTATTTTCTGTGCTAGCCAAATACAACGCAGCACACCAAAGTAGCACCCTCTGACTTTAATGTGTGTACAAATTGCTATAAGGCAATCGAGAGAATAATGACCAAAACTTTCTCATTTGGCAAAGCTACTACTACCAGTCCCCTGTACAGCGTACTTGTCTTTTCCATGTTCTGCTTCTTTTCTAACTCTTCACCCCCCCCCCCCCCCCCTTTCAATATTTTTTTTTTTCCCTTTCAGGAGGAAGAGGTTAAAGAAAATTCCAAGAGGGTCAGAGTTTCTGACATCATAAATTTCACCCTGCCCTATTGGCTACTTGTGTTTTCCATCATGTTCTTCTACAACGGTGTCTTTCCCTTCGTCGCAGATGCAAGGTGAGGCAAATAATGGTGATAAGTATAATAGTAATTAATAGTAGTAGTAGTAGTAGTAGTAGTAGTAGCAGCAGTAGTAGTAGTAGTAGTAGTAGTAGTAGTTGTTGTTATAATGATAAACTAAGAATAATAATGATAAGAAAGGTTATATCAGAAGTGTAGCTGCTATATTTATATACTCTATTGCACTGCAATAAGCGACTTCTGTCGGTTTGATTTGTAGATTGTATAAACCCAAAACAAATTCAAATTTCAAAATAGAAACATCTTATCAGAATTTAGATATGGTATTACCAAACTAGATAGACTGTATAGATTGTGTAGTTGGAATAATAGCAGGGTTAAGAGTGGCCAGAAAGTGAACAGTGGGGCATGTTAGAGAGGTATGGGGATGTATTTTCTCACTTAGTAGTGTGTATTGTTTAGCAAATCTTTACAATTGACAATGCAAATTGAATTTGTCATTGCAGATTACCTTTCTTCAGTCTTATTCTCAGCCAAATTAAGTATATTTTGTAATACAGATTTCAGGAGAAAAAAAACAACCTTCCATGTAAAATTTAATGAATAATTGCTAACTCTTCCTGGCTTACATCCATCCATACATGTGTGTAGATACATACATTGATACATGTATTTTACATATGATTGTACATACAGTGGACTCCCGTTCTAATGAAGTCCTTGGTACTGGCAATTTTCTTTCATTATATCGAAAATTTGTTATAGCCAAACAAATAAACAATGAAAATACATAGAGTGGATAATGTTTCGGCCTGAATTTTTACTTCATTGTAACCGGAATTTCGTTACAACTGTGTTCGTTATAACGGGAGTGCACTGTACATGTGTACACATAATTGTAACATGGTAGAAGTGGATATTTTCATGCCACTAATTTTTTGCGCTTGGCTTGTTGAGAAGAGTATCGCATGTTTTTGATTCCGCAAAATCAAGAGAAGTACTGGAACATATGGCATGCAAAAATATTTGCATGCTTTTATTTTTCGCGCTAGTTTTTTGTTCTCAAAATGCCTGAAAATTTCAAAACCGCGAAAATTTCCACTTTTACAGTAGGAGTCAAAAGATCTCCATTTTACTCCATTGGCCTGCTACTATTGGATAAGTAGTTTTCAGCAGCTTTTATCGCTACAGGCATAGGCACATAAATTATATCAATCTCAGAGATGAGCCGGAGCTGAAAAGATGAAACACCGTAATTTATTGTGAAGGTTTGATTTATCTTTCAGTAAATTCATCCAGGACAAGTACAACTTCACTGAGGAGTCGCCTGTCCCTGCCTACCTAGCCGGTGCAGTGTACGACGCCTCCCTCCTACTGTCTCCTTTTCTTGGAGTCATCATTGTGAGTTGATCGTCAAACGAATGACAAATTGACATAGCACTACAATCATCATGCTGATTATTACACACATTTCATTTCACTGCTGCTCAAGATTGTATGTTGCAGTAATTTCAGAATTATAATAGCGGTATTGACTTGTGTGTGCAAGCAATATGAATAAACACCAAATAGATTAATTACCAAATTGAATAAATGATGTGTTGGATACAACAGGAATCTTTCAGATACTTCTGAAGAAAAGTTCTCATCACAAATGTGATATTGGTATTGGTTTCTTTGACTTCTTGAGCTCATGTATGTCTTGGAGAGTAATACTGTAAAACATGATATATTCGCGGCATGAAATTTTCGCGAATTGGAGCCGACAGCCTTTTTCATGGCATGAAATTTTCGCAAATTGCTACTGGCGTTCAATGCATGTAGTGTAGACAAAAGCTTTCGCGTGCATTTTAATTTCGCGAATTTTAGCACACGCGAAATTCGCGAAATTAAAATGCACGCAAAAATTCCTCGTTTTACAGTAATTTCCTTTACCTAGCTGACTTTCAAGGATCACAGAATATGCAAGATGCTGAAAAGAAATGTCTGTGGAGAATTGATGAAAAAAAAGAGAGGTCACGCCATTAAAGGGGATGGCTAATAACTGATCAGTGGGAATCGGTGGGAATGCTGGGGGTGAGTGTTCCAATCCTTGTGGAATTCATTTAAGAGTACATTATATATCTATTGTTGTGTGAAAATTGTTTGCTTCAGAACAGTCACAAATTCAAGTAATATGCAGTTTAATGCCCCGTCACTGTACAGGCATGCTAGCCTGGAAACATTAAACTGCACATTACTTGAATATGAGACCATTCTGAAGCAAATAATTTTCACACAACAATAAATATATAATGTACTCTTAAAGGAATCCCACAAGAATTGGAACAATCATCCCCCAGCATTCCCACTGATTCCCACTGATCAGTTACTAGCCATCCCTTTTTAACTATTAAAGTCAAGGAGCATACTGTACACTTCTCCCTTCTTCGTTAACTCTTATGTAGAGTTATGGTCATGCATTTCCCATATGTAACTGTGCATCACGAAACTGACAATAATTCACAAGACCAGATTGTAAGTGAGGACTCAAAATAGGTGAAATGGATTTTTCTAATCAATTTTTTAGGGTTTTTTAAAATGTATTTTCTGACAGAGCAATTCTTCTTCTTCTACATAATTTTAAAGTTTGGGATCACAAATGAATGGGAAATTATCTTTTTTTTTGCAATTTTTCTAGATTCACTTTTTTTTTTTCAATCTGTGTAAATAGGTATGCCACATAGGTTCCTTAAATACATTTCTGAAAAAAAAATACTTCTTCATAACTTTTATAACTTTTAGAAGGATGATGCTATTGAAAGTTAGTCTTAGTCATGAATAGAATTTACTTAATGAGTGGACAAACTTTCAGCTTAATAGTCTGATAATCATTTCATTGTGATTGTTACGGAGTTTTTTTCTTTTGTTACATTCATTGGATGGAGCAGTACTTGAATACTGTAAAAGTGGATATTTTCGCGCGACTAATTTTTCGCGCTTGGCCGGGTCAGAAGAGTTTTGCGTGTTTTTAATTCCGCGGAAGCAAGACATCACACACACAGGAACATATGGCAAGCAAATATATTCGCGGGGTTTTATTTTCGCGCTAGTTTCTGGTTGCGCGAAATGCGCAAAAATTTCAACACCGCGAAAATTTCCACTTTTACAGTAGACTAAACGTCAAAGCCTCTTCTCTCAGCAGATATATTTCCAAGGGTGTACTTTCATTCCTTTATTAAGATGGGTTAGGAAAGTCCATTTGCATTGACTTATATGTCATTATAAACCTTATGGCTTATGTGTCTACCCTAAGAGGAAAATCCCAGTTTTACGACTTTTTGTTTTTATGCCTCTGCCACGAAGTGTCGCCGGAGGCATTATGTTTTCGGGTTGTCCGTCCTTCCGTCCGTCCATCCGTCTGTAATGAATTTTGTGGACAGCGTAACTAAAAAAAACTGTTTAATGTATCCTAATGAAACTTGGTATGTGTATGCATGAGTGGACGAAGTTGTGCCTATCAACTTTTGGGGGCACATGCTCAAGGTCAAAGATCAAAAGGTCAAGGTCAAATGCTCAAAATTTCACTATTTCCCCCATATCTATGCAATGCCTGGAGGTTTTTTATTGAAACTTGGTGTATACATGTAATACCAAATAAAGATTCTCCAGAGAGAGAGTTTTGAGTCATGAGGTCAAAGGTCAGAGGTCAAGTGAAAATGTTAACATTTCACTCTTTTCTCCATATCTTGGAAATGGTTCAAGCTATCTTCTTGGAACTTAGTACATATGCATGTACTGACTAGCAGTGGTTATCTAGGGAATGTGGGGGTCATGGGTCAAAGATCATGGGTCAAAGGTCAAGGTCAACTCCTCATAATTTCACTTTTTCCTCATATTTAAATGCAATACTTGCCAGATTTTTCTTGAAACTTGATATATACATGTATAACCAAATAGAGATTCTCTGGGAAGTTTCTTGGCCAAAGGTCAAAGGTCCAGTGAAAGTGGTAAATTTAATTTTTTCGTCCATATCTTGAAAGTGACTCAAGGTATCATCATGAAACTTAGTACAGATGCATGTTCTACCTGACAGTGATTATCTTCGGAATTTTAGGGTCATAGGGTCAAAGGTCCAGGGTCAAAGGCCAAGTTAGAATACAAAAATGTTACTATTTGATAGTAAAATTACACTTTTTCTCCATACCTTGAAAGTTAATCAATGCATAGACTTGTGAAGTAAAAATCCTCAAATCCCCAAATACCTGCGCTCTTAGGCAGTATAGCCATCCATCCAATTGAACCTAGTTCAAGGAAAGTGAACATTCAACACATTTGTGACAAACCTGTCATTTTAATATTTTGCCAATTATTTGAAACTCATCACACATTGTGAAGACATTGTAGTATGGACTTATTAGGAGAACCATGCATTAAGGCGGAGGCATACCAGTCGCCATAGCGACATTTCTAGTTGTTTTTGTGATGCAAGGTCATATATGTTTGTGAATAGGAAAATCTTGTTACTCTAGAACAACACATTCTGCTTTTCCATTCCCTAGGATATATTTGGGATGAGAGGAATTCTGGCCCTGAGCTGTGCCGTGCTGACGATACCAGTCTTTGGTCTCCTGGCCTTCTCCTATGTCTACCCACTCGTCTCTACACTCTGGCTCGGAGTCACATACTCGTTTGCTGCTGTGAGAATTCTTAACTTCGTTATTTATTGGTTGTGGTATTCATCACATGCCTTACCCGCCAGTCACAGTGATATGATTTTGAGCTTTGAGTAGTGGTAATGAAGTTGTAGTTTTGTGCAAATACAATCAATGAAATCTTCATTCAAGGTATTCATTTAATGTGCTGGTTTTTGCATTTTTTTTGTGACACAGATTTTGCAAAGAAAATACTAATTCAAGATATTAAAGGAAGGGTACATTTTGACATTGTGGCATAACATAACAGAGGCTTGTCAAAATCAATGAGCAATAGATATTGTGTTTTGCAATGGGGTTGCAGGGGTTCACATAAAATGCAGAGCTTGAAAGCGTGACAACCCTGAAAGAAATCTATAATATGTATTTTTACTTGTAAACTTGATAGCTTTAATTCATCTGGAAAAGGCAAAAGCAGCTCCAGTTGAACAGATGCACAACTTGTACAGTATACTTCTATCCATCTTTACAAAGTTCTAGTGGGCAATTTACTCATAAGAGTGAATAAACTGCATAATACGTGTACAATGTGTGCTTGTGCGTGGCTTGTAGGTATAAAATAATCACACAATCCACCTTTTCAAAGTTTTAGTGGGCAATTTGCTCAATAAGAGTGAATACACTGTATAATACAATGAGTACAGTACATAATGTATGTGCTTGTGCATTACTTGTAGGTGTTACATAATAACACATCTTTTTTTCTTTTCTTTTTTTTTATTTTTAAATACATGTACCAGCCATAGAGTGTTAATGTGTGGCTGTGCTGTAGGTAGAGAACAGTACCTGGCTAAATGTACTGCAACCAATCTAGGCTTGGAGCTGGAAGGAAAGTCTCTTTAATATGATACTTGGGTTATCACAATTGGTGAGAAAGCATGCGGGCATATCATGTTCAGTAATAAAAGATGTTATCTGGGATTTCATAAAATTAGTAGAGACACATATTTATTTGCTGTTTTTAGTTTGTCAGTGCTTAAATGCCCCATTCTAATCATGATTCAGTGTGTGAGAGATTAGAAGGAAACAATGAAAGAACCGAGACTTTTACCCAGTTTTTTTTCTTCTCTCTTCCAGGCAAGTCTCTGGCCGTCCATCCCGCTTGTCGTTCCCCAGGCAACGATCGGCACGGCGATGGGCATCGCAACATCAGTCCAGATGGTTGGCATCGGGGTTTCTAATGTCGTCATTGGAGCCATTCTTGGGGACAGAGAATCGTAAGTGACTTCTGCCATGGTAGCTCCGTTGCCCCTCCTTCTAAGTCTGGTCCTGAATAATTCCTCTGACACAATGCCACACATTTGTAATCATTTGTATAGGATTGGAAAGGATATTGATGATACATTTCAAACAAAAGAGCTGTGTATGAAAATATTGTATGAGTAATTGAGGTGAAAAATTGTATGGCGGCCAGGCCAGCCAGAATCTTTGTAGTAATTACTCCATACTAGAGTGCACTGTCACGCCACCTGTTTTAGGATTTATATGAAATCACTTTATCATGGTGCAAGTTCATACTATTACCATATACATTGATGCAATCAATGGAGAGCAGTCGAGTATATTCCACTTGTGCCGCTTATGATTCTCCTCCTTCCAAAGTTTCATGTTTGATTTGTATTCTTTGCTTTATCAAAGTTTCTTGTAATGGGGTCTTTGACTTGTTATAGGTCTTTAACCTGTTGAGGACGAGTCCCGAGTATACTTGGGCAAGCATCAATGGGAAATGTGTGTTGTAGCAAAATCAAACCATCCTTAACAGGTTAAAGTGAGGGGGTGATTTTGTTTTTGGTCAACAATGATAATGGCAGGAATTGCCTCAAAGGTTAAGTTGTGGTTTTGGGAAAGTGAAAGAGTTGTGTGTGCTTATTATGGTGCCTTGACGATCCCTTGTGAAATTGTCACATTCTGTGGCATGAGAGTGAGGGTCTTGTGGGGTTTTCTGGGAAAGACACTGTCTCTCATATCCAAACAGAAGGGATACTAAACTATGGGTGCGTTCGAACGCTCTAAAGCGAACCAAAGCGAACTGAACTAAAGCGTACCGTACCGAACTGTGCCAGTTTTGGAGCGTTTGAGCGCTCTGTTGAGAAAGCGTACCTCACGATCTATTTTTAGAAAAGGTCACGCTTGTTTACAGCAAGAATGTCATTCACCTTGCGCTTGACCTACTTACAGCAGTCCCGAACAAAGAGAATGATGTCTTTGCATTGTGACGTATGCGCATGATACGCGCATGCTTTACAACAAACTTTTGGTACGCTTTTGTACGCTTTTGGAGCACATTGGGAAGTGGTCCACTTTTGGCTCGGTACAGTACGGTACGGTACACTTTAGGAGCGTTCGAACGCTCCTCTGGCGCGGGTACGGTACGGTACAGTTCGCTTTAGGAGAACGCTCGAACGCACCCTTTCTTTTCTCCTGTCTTTTGATGGGTGCTACATTGTACCTGACAGAACATATCTTTGATTTTCCACAGTACCTTCCAATTGAGACATATGGATTTCTTGTTTACAAGTCTGCTCTTTGAATCTTGTCTTAGGTTACCCTACAAGGAGACCATAAAGCACTGGACAATGACAATGATCTACCTGTTTGCCAACACACTGGCCTGTGTTGTCACAACATTTCTACTCAATGTGGTGGACACTAGACGGGTAACTAATCCTCTCTATCTGTGGATATAAGCATAATCATAGTACTGTATACACTATATATTTAGCAATTGTCTAATTTTCACGAATCTGGGGCCCGTTGCATAAAAGTTACAATTATGGTAACTTTGCCATCCAATGGTAACTACCATGGTAACAATACTCAACAGCCAATCAAAATCAAGAATTCCATGGAAGTTACCATTGGATGGCAAAGTTACCATAATTGTAACTTTTATGCAACGGGCCCCAGGACTTCCTGACAATTTCACGAGTGGTTAGATTTTGCAATAATGGAGTAAAGTAATGAACAGAGCTAAATGTACACATGGACATCACATTCATGTTGGGATCAGAGTCTATAATATTTTTGTGTGTTGCTGAATTCTTGAATATCACAAGACACATGAAATTTGTGGAATTAAAAACATTGCAAAATATATGGCGAATACAGTACAGTATGTCCCCCAAAAAATTACAACGGGTCCCTATGCAATGATATCTTTAAAGATATTGCATCAATCTAAATACAAATTCAGGGTATGAAACTATAACTCATTGCCCACATCTTACAGAAAACCCCATTCGATTTGCTTCTGTGGTCAAAGAGAAATGAGGAATTTTGTAGAGGATGTCGGGAATCTCTTTTGTCCAAGTTCTGTCTATTGTTCACACACAAAATCATCGAAGTGCTAAACTTGGAAAAATCAGACTCTTGACATGCTTTACAACAATCTACATTTATCTGTGACCGCTCAACCAAATTGAATGGGATTTTCTGCAAAATAGAGCTAAGATGTTATATTTTAAGACCCTGAAGTAGCACTTAGACAGGTGGATCATTTTGGATGTTATCAGTTTGAAAAATTGATTGTAATTTTTTGGGGACACACTGCAGTATGTCACACAAAAATTACAATCAGATTTTCGCATTGATAACATCCAATATGATTATTTTTTTTTTTTCAATGCTACTTCAGTTTCTTAAAATATAACATCTTAAGTCTACTTTGCAGAAATCCCCATTCGATTTGGTTAAGCGGTCACAGAGAAATGTGGATTGTAGTAAAGCATGTCATGTCAAGTTTAGCACTTCGATGATTTTGTGTGTGAACAATAGACAGAACTTGGACAAAAGAGATTCCCGACATCCTCTACAAAATTCTTCATTTTTCTTTAACCACTGAAGCAAATCGAATGGGGTTTTCTGTAAGATGTGGGCAATGAGTTATAGTTTCATACCCTGAATTTGTATTTAGATTGATGCAATATTTTTAAAGATATCATTGCATAGGGCCTCGTTGTAATTTTTTTTTGGACATACGGTATGTCAATTGCTATTTCAGGCAGATAATAAGTTTGGTTGTAGATACTGAATGATGTGATGTGTTTCTTCATTTTGTTTCCGACAGCTATTATCAATTTTCAAAGGTTTTTATGAAGTCTCAATGACACTTTGTAATAAGTGACCACTGTAGAAGAGTACATATATATTCTTAACAGGGATTGTATGATGGTGTACTTGAGAGAATTGTTTACATTTTGACTCTAGAAATCAACTTTGTTTATGCATCACACATTCTTGATTTGAGAATTCCTTGCACAGTAATTTTTTTGTTTCACAAAACTTAATCGAGATTAACTTTATATTAATCATATAAAAGAAGGATGCTAGTCTAGACAGAAGTAGTAGAAATGTATGACATGTACTCACTCATAATTGTTAGTATAGTTGCTCACCATGAATTTATGATTACTTGTACAGGGACGTGTGTTGAATCAGAGCAGAAAGCAGCGCATCGAGGCTCACAGGAGATTCCAAGAATCCATCACGCCGATTATAGAGCCTGCCCTCGTGCCCAACTTCACAGATGACGACTACGATCAAGACCCCCTGTTGAGCCCCCCAAGAGGCAACATCAACAGGGCCATTTAGGTCTGGAATGACTTTTTAGCAACAACTTGTTTCCAAGATTGTCATATTTCAGGAATGACTTGCTGCCGATCCTGTCTAGTGGTTGTGGTGTTGAAGGTTGGCATTCAAGTGTGTGTTGAAACAAAGAGCACAATTTCAGAAGTCGGTCACTGCTTTTTCTCTTTTGTTTTAATGTCAGTTTTCACACCTGCCTAGTTTTTTTTAATGGGGTTGAGGGGGAAGCACTGCCTAGCGTTATTTATTGTAATACTTCTTTTTGTCACTTACCTGTACTTACTTCAAACAAATGTACTACATTATTAAAACGTGGTCAAAGTTGAAAAACGAAAAGAAGAATAAATGTTTCATGCCAGAGTTGGACTTTTGTCATGGCACTGAAGTGTAGAATGTTCTCAATGTGCAATAGAGAAGGTTTTGGAATTACCCAGAAATATGGTGAAATTGTTAATGGTTTCCAATCATAAATGTGTGGGGGTTTTTTTTCATCAGAATTGGAAACACATGTCAAAGAAAATCAAGTCAAAGTACACGACAAAAGCAATAATTCTTTGATGAACCAAAGTATCAGATAAGGTAGTATAGTTGAGGGATTTTAAATAACAAATCCAGCTACCTGGAGGCACAAACTTACTATTAAAAAGCAAAGTTTGTTGCATTTTTTTTTCTCAAGTTTGTGAAGCAAACATGGATAGTTTGTCATTTGAGTCCTATACGGTGTCAGCATACTGCATGAAATTGTGTGACAAAGGTGAATATTTAACTACTGACCAACCAGTTTGTTCGGCACTGTAACCTTTGCCAAGCTGCTGCTATGCCTATAGCAGACATCGATGTTGTTTCAAAAATAAACCATTCCCTTAAAATTATGAGAATCCCAGATACTTATACACATAACGGACTGGGTTCCAGTTCCAGTGTGCCAGGGGTTAAAGGTCATGAACGTTGTGAGTAAGGGCTTTTTCGTGAACACATTTTGTTTTGAATTGTATCATTACCTTCTAGTATTTTAGGTGATACAATTTATATCAACTACACAACCCCATAATACCACACATTCCATACAGAACTCTTCACCAAGACTTCAGAATTCACCATTTCATAGACTTGTTGATCAAAATGTATAGACACTGAATAACTACAACCAGAGCAATAGATTAGTACTATCCCTGTTCAATTCCCAGTTCGTACTTGTATGTATACGTGTCTACGCAAAGCTGTGTAGTGGAATGCTAGCAACTCACATATACCACTATTTTGTGTGTTCAGTTCTCAGAGTGGGTGTTTAAAGAAGCAGTGGTACTGTAACATTTGTTTTGAATCAAAAGAAATTTAATTTTTAATAATGTTTGTCTTCCTATCAGTTAGTTTATAAAGGCAGCTGTTCACCTGGAGGCTTCACTAACAGTTGAAAACCTTGTTAAAACTGCTTGTTTCATACTAAGTCAAAGTACCTATCAGTACAAGACCATTTACTTGAAGAGTGTACTACCACTTCATATTTTACGTGTGGTGTATCTGTGGATTCTTACTAGTACAGTTGAACTGCAAAAGACATTTGAACAAGACATTTTCTCAATTACGTGGTAAGTTTTTATTTTGTGGTAGGTACTGTAATAGAAAGAAAAATACTGGCATTTTGACATATTTATATACACATTTTGATACAAATGCATTGTTTTACGTGTACAGTAACTGCTCATATAATTTGTTCATGCATGTGTGTTTGATGAATGCTTGGGTCTGCTGACAACAACATACCCATGGTTCATATGCGAACTTGGCATAAATTATGGTAGTGTAACATTAATCTTTCTGTGCAGAACTTCAAAAAATGGTTTTGATATGGATAACTTCTGTTTGTACTTTGTGTATACATGTAATGCTGTTTCTTTGTTTTTCAATATGTGTGTCTACAAATTGATGTAATGCATTGGATTTTGTTACTCTTTAACCCATTGAAGATGAGTCCCGAGTATATTCGGGCAGGTGTCTGTAGGAAATGCCTGTTGTAGTAAAATTAGTCTGCAAGTTCATCAGTTCTGTTTATATGCATGTTGTTGCTAATTCTCCATATCACAGAATGGAATAAGTCAGCCCAGAATATTTATACCATTGTACACACATAAATGGCATTGTGTCACACTTAATGTTACACAAGAATGGGTGGGTTGTATGTGCACTTTTGTATTTTATATAGCATCCATCCAGTAAAATGCTACTTTATGTTACTCATGTTAATTTTAGTTATATTGGATTGTTTTTGTATTTATTTTGTACTGTTTGTTTGTTTCTTTTTTTCATCAAAGCTGATGACAGAGTCAGAAAACACGTTTCTACCTTATCTGAAATAAATGATTCATGAAGTCACAAGAGGTTTCCTTACACTGTATATCCATGTCAACCAAAAGTTTGCTCAGACATGAACGTAATGCAGGTGTATGTGCTGATACAGATCTTGGCTGAATAGAACAAAATTCAGATCGTGCCTGCAAGTGATATGGAGAATTAGAATTGAAAGCTTATATATGAAGATATGCTTCCGAAAATAGCAATGCAAACATGTACTCTTCATATCATGTGTTGTCATTTTTTAATCTATTAATATTAAAGTGAAGATAAATCTAAAGCTGATGGCCACTTGGCGTGGTGGCGTCCTTTTGATCATGATGCCCAGTAGGTCTGTACTCCATATGTTACAACTAATGCACAATTCTGAGATCAGTAGCAGTGCTGAATATAAAGAGGGCCTGGCCAACTAGGTTTTCAGCTTATGAGCGCTTTGAAGCCTGCACGCTGCCATTGATCAATAGCTGGTCACATGATCTACCAAACAGAGTGCATATGCAGTGCTTGCTTTAACCTGTTGAAGACGAGTCCCTAGTATACTCGGGCAGGTGTATATGGGAAATGCATGTTGTAGCAATATCAGCCCGTCCTCAACAGGATAATTACGACATCTGAGCCTACACGCTAACCCTATTACGCACAATGATCTGAGTAATGGCACTCATTGTCGGCAGTTGGCCAGACTCTCTCTATAATATGGCACTGGTCAGTAGGAATTGTGTGCATAAAGTACTGTAGAATTTATTGTAACCCATGAGGCAAAACTGAGTAGATTTAGACTAATTTCCATAGTTACCGCACATACACTATTCGCTACTGATGCACGTAAAGACATGTGCATCACCTGTTTCGTAGAACAGGGGACAATTAGCAGCATTATTTTTTTTTCTTTAACTAGAAATCCAATTTGGATCATGTAACCTGATGGCAAATTTACTGGTACTCAATGTAGTTTCTCTTGGCTTACCATAGAGAGTAAATTTATTGGATGCATAATTTACTAGCTAGCCACAAGGTATCTCTGAGTGCACAAATGCTTGCGACTGTGCACATCTTACAAGTGCGTGATATCACAGTGACTATCGTCAGTGGGGCAACGTGCAGCCAGCTAAAAATCAACACACAATTCTCGACCTTTGAGACTGCAGGATTTTCCTTACATGTTCTACAGTATACAGCTGTATGTTATATCCAAAACAAAACAATGAGGTAGTTTGTAATAATATTGAAAACAAAACAGTTGGTAGTTTGTATCACCGAAAGAAAACAAATGATATTTTTCTTCAGGACCAAAGAAAATATTTTTTTTTTTAGTATTTCTTTTCTCTTTGTACCACGTTGCCACTATATAGCCTGCCTAGCTGAAATCCTTTTTCTTATTTTGTAGCTGATGGCCAGACCATTTTTGTTGATTTCTTTGTTAAGAGTTTGTAGATAAAGGGTAAACAGAATGTATGGAAATATTTGACTTTAGTGTCTATTTATATCTGTTGTATATAAACATTAATATGATCATTCTGGATGCCAGTCATGCTGAATGCATTGTTGACACAGGCGTACTGGTAGTATTCTATCCACCTGCTGCACGTGATCTGTAGTAGACAGTCTGATTTTTGATACAATGCATTTATTATCCCTGCCAGTTGGAGTCTAGTTAGGACTAATCCTGAACAGGATTCTTCTTTTTGTTTGATGCGAACACAAACATGTGGTATAATAACATGACATGTAAGGAAAGGGAAATATTTTTTATGTTCCCCCCTTTTTTAGCCATGTCTGATAGAATCAGACATCAAACTAGAATAAATGACTGAGGGTTGTAGGAACAATATGTCTGTTTTTTTTTTCCTCCAATGTTAACTGATATTTCTCATTTTGACATGTATTTTTCTCATGATAACATTATTTTTGTGTGTGGTGATGAAATTATTTGTCTCTAGAGCTTGCTGGCCCAAAGAAGGGGGAAATGAGGGGGGGGGGGAACGAGTGAAGAGAGAGAAAGAGAGATGGACAAATTGAGTACTAGAGGGAGAGAGAAACATCAGAGGGAGAGAGAAATATCAGAGGGAGAAGAGAGAGGAGAGAGAGAGAGAGAGGGGGAGAGATAGAAGAGAGACAAGGAATGACAGTAGTGCATAAATTATGGTGTTTTATATACATCTTCTTTCTCCCCCTTTTGCTTTGTTTTCCACACCTGAAAGTAGAAGTAAAATCAATAGTTGAAAAAGAGAATAGGGTATGCTCTTCAACTACACTGTCGATTGTTCATTAGATTGTTCATCTAAATTAGTGATGACTGTAGCTGATAATACTTGGCATTCTTTGAAAACACATCAATGTAAATTCAATCAACTTTTGACCTGTTGTAGAAAACTGTAGAAGACTGATCCACACAGGTAAAAAAAAAAAAAGACGAAATAAAATCCCTCTGGGTTGATGCAGCACCCAGTGATATGCAATGGATTTGACCTGAAAGAGGTTGACTTTTTATGACTAATTCGTTCTTATTTCATTTGACAAATGATATTGTATGCGAACATTTACATCCTGTTGCAATAAAATCTTCATGAAATGATAGTAAACCTACTCCTTTGTTTTCGTTGAAATGTTTGGTGTTCTAGTGATTTTTTTTTTCAAATGTAAAGAATACTGTTAAAAATCCTATTGGTGGAATTTTAGAGATGCAAAAGTATAAAGGAAGTGTTTTTCATCCTTTCCCCATGGACACTGAAACTCCCATGGATCTTGTATGACGATGCAAGGTGTGGTTAACTTCTGGTCCCCACCACTCTCAATTTTGAATTACAGTGCACTCCCGTTACAACGAACACGGTTATAACGAAATTTCGTTACAACGAAGTAAATCTTCTGGTCCCAAAATTATCACCATTAAAGTCTATGGTACAAAATTCGCTTATAACGAACACAGTTATAGCGAAATTTCTGTTATAACGAAGTCTTTTCTGAGCGCCACAGACAAAGAAAAACAAAAGAAATGTGCTCCGTTATAACGAAATGCGAATTGCTTTCGAAAATACCTAGCGGAACAAGCATTTATAGCGTCTGCATGGGTGAACGCTTCACACCACTGTGTGTTCGCTCCTTGTGTCATGCACAGATTCTGAAGGGAACTTGCGTTTATTATTGTGATACAGTTATCCCATCACATTTCATATGGCTTTCCAGTGTATGATGAGTATTCGGCAAACAGAATATGATATATATATATATATACACGTGGTCTCCTTGTTTTCGTTATGTATTGTATTTGTTCGGTTATAACGAAAGAAAACTGCCGGTCCCGAGCATTTCATTATAACGGGAGTGCACTGTACTGTAAAAGTGGGAATTTTCGTGGTGTTGAAATTTTCGCGCATTTCGCGCAACCATGCACACACTAGCGCGAAAATAAAAACATGCAAATATTTTTGCTTGCCATATGTTCCTATACTTAGTGTCTTGATTCCGCGGAAATAAAAACATGCAAAACTCCTCCTACCCGGCCAAGCGCGAAAGATTAGTCACGCGAAAATAACCACTTTTACAGTACGGTACACTTTACATGTACTACCTGGTATTTGTCCTTCAAGAATTTTTTTCTTTTTCATTATTTTTGGATTAACGGAACCGTCTTCATTTGCAGATTTATTTAGCCATTTTTTTTTCTAATACGTGTATCCGGATTGACCCTTCACCTTCAATTTTCGAACAATCTTATCTTTGGAATAACGAACTGTATTCACTGAACTCTTACAGAGATAAGTGACAGCATCAAACGAACTTTCGAAATTACGGACCTTCGGAACGAATACGGAAAACGGAATGACAATTTAGCGATGCCCAGCTGCACTCCATAGTCTTTGTACGATTTGCGACTGTCCATCTCTCGCGTTCCATACACGAGTCCTCCCGCTGTCTACGTGACTGACCCAGCGCAGTTGCGAAAATCTTGCAAGACTTGTTGGTGTCAAATTTGTCCCATTTCCTTACCTCTACCTAGATTTTAAGCAAAAATGGCGTACACGTCAGAGGTTGTATCTACGACCCCATTCCCTGGACAGAAACCTGGAACCAGTGGCCTTCGGAAACCGACGGGCACTTTCCAGACGCCCAACTACACGGAGAATTTTGTCCAGAGCACGCTGGCGGCTATCGGGGACAAGCTCTCGGGGGCTACCCTGGTAGTGGGCGGGGACGGCCGATTCTTCATGCGGGAGGCAGTCGGTCTGATAGTGCAGATTGCCGCAGCGAACGGGGTAGGTAACCAAGCCATTGATTAATGTGTTTCTGGCCTAATCGTAAAATAATGTCACCTCTCATTCCATGGAAGTCTCTCCACTGTGTAGTACCTAAGCCCAATAGATCCTACTGCAAGTCAGTGGAGCTGGGCAAGCGTACGTTTCTGCTGAGCTCTTGAGAGAGACACCACACGCATGCTGTATGTAGGTGGGGTCATGGATGCACTGCCACTGACAAAATGAATGACATGCAGTAAACTGAAAGGAATGCTGGTGACCAACATTGCTGATAAAAACCAATGATACCACGTTTTTTGTACTTTCTCTTTGTGTGCAGATTTGTGGAGGGGGTAACCAAAGTGGGAAAATATGTGTAATATGAAGAAAAAGGTGTAGACCCTATGATGAGCATGATGAAAGAACTTGTTTGGTCTAACAATAATAGCATGTCAATTTATTGTGATTGATTGATTGATTCATTCATTCATTCATTCATTCATTCATTCATTCATTCATTCATTCATTCATTCATTCATTCATTCATTCATTCATTCATTCATTCATTCATTCATTCATTCATTCATTCATTCATTCATTCATTCATATTCAGATGACAACATAGGCGGGTCAGGATTTAACGATATATTATTGTTGTTTACCATCATCAAATGCACATCTTTTGTGTCCCACCACGGCCTAATTCCTATGTTCGTGCACAAATTTTCAATTTCTGAAATAAACCTAATTTAGATTCTGCTAACAAGCAGCAACTTCATTTGATCAATTACAAAGTTAAATCACAGTTCTCACTGCTCCAGACAATATCCATATACACAAAACTGCTTTTGAACAGAAAAGATGTCATAACCAAGGCTTGATAGGATACCATGTTTTGTTAATTTCACACTGAAATGGTCATTGTTTGTATGCTATTTCCCCAATTTGATCAGGTTATGATGGCATCAGTTCACACTGTCTATATGTACAACTTTCAAAATTGTTGCACAATTGAACTTTGCAGCATGATAATGAAACAAAAAAAAAAAAAAAATTGAAGACATGCTCAAGTGAGTAGGATCTGCAGTCATAGTAATTAATGCCTAAAGCCCTCAGTAAAAATGGGAAATTCTGCTGGCTATTTACAGGTCGGAAAGCTGATCATTGGACAAAATGGACTGCTGTCCACTCCAGCAGTCTCCTGTCTGATTCGCAAACGCCAAGCAGTGGGTGGAATCATCTTGACCGCCAGCCACAACCCAGGGGGACCCAATGGAGACTTTGGCATCAAGTACAACACAAGCAATGGAGGTAAAGTTGCAGACAATACTGGACTGGTGTGACTGGGAATACAGATGTGATGTCTTGAAAGTTGTCCTGGTATTTATCATGTGAAAAGAGTTTCACTTGGGAGTTAAACATGCAGGATGTTACTTGATGTACAAGTAGCTGGATTTTTTCGACCGTCCAGGCCTGCCTGTTTTGTCTAAGGATAATGTTATCATTTTCTTCAGTCCTTTGGCATTGCCAAGGATTTGAGCAGCAGCCCCCTTGAACAGAATTTTTGTTGTCTCCCCCTCCCTTGCCAAGTTGTCTTGTCTTTTAATACACTACATGTATGAATTTCCTACCAGTGGCGATGCTTTTTAGACCACATAGAATCAATTGACATACACTGAAGAAATTTCCTTGAAAGGCTATGTTGTACTATACATTACAAATATTTGGGTTCAAGGATTCTTTTTTCTTTTTGTTCTAGTTCATAGACATACATGTATTCATTGTTTTTCTTGAGATTTGATGAAGAATGGCAATCATCCATGTTTCCATTGAATATTTGTATGGTGTTACTTTCTGTCCTTGTTGTCAGGATATCTTCATCTGGGATGTACATGTATGGTTGAAATGAAGTCAAGATAGTTTGTGTATCATGCAGTTTGCAGTGCTATGCATTCTGGGGTCATGTCACAATGATACATTTATTTGTAATATGTATACTATATGTCTGTGATAGTGATAGCATCTTTGATCATAGTTTGCAAACATTATTGTTCTTCTTGTTGTTTGATTTGGTTGAAGTACCAGTAGTCAGAAAAAATATACTCAAATCATGTACCAAGCAACAACTTGATGTAGTTTATCCATGGAGAAGGTCACAAGCTTATACACTCTGATCCAGGGAAGAAAAAAAAGAACAACGACAACGTTTTTTGCATCCCCTCTAAGTGTTTTGTTTATTTGCTTGTTTTTGAAGGTCCTGCCCCGGAAACAATCACCAACAAGATCTATGAACACAGCGAGAAAATCACAGAGTACAAGATATGCCGTGGACTCCAGGTTGATCTCAATCGCATTGGAACAACAGAATTCAAAGTGGATGGAAGAACTTTCACTGTGGAGGTTAGTATCATGTTGTAAGGTCCATGTTACTAACATCATGCATGTCTATATAGCAGCACAACAATGACAAAAAGCATAACCATTTGTAGCCATATCAGGGCAATTACCCCCCCCCCCCCCCCCCCCCCCCCCCAGGGCAGTTACCCCCGGCTGAATACTTGTTAGTGATATTAAAGGTTAGAGTAAATATTAGGTTTAGGTTTAGGTTTAGGTTTAGGTTTAGGTTTAGAGTTTGGGTTAGGGTTAGGGTTAGGTTTAGGTTCAGGATTTAGGATTAGGGTTAGGGTCAGGGGAAGGGTCTGGGGTTATTGCCCAGGGGGTAACTGCCCTAGACCCTTTGTAGCTACTACACAGATAAAAAGAAAGGAATATTTTGTATGTTATCTTTTAAACAAAGTGGGGGCGGGATGTGAAGGGGGATTATCTGAAATGTTCATGAGAATTTGATTTATTTCATTTTTTTCTTTACTTTCACCTATAGTTGATGAGAAATATCCCACCTGTGCAACTCTGGTCTGCAATTACCAAACATTTGACTTGCCACGTGTTATGAATATAAATTATGCACTTTTGATACCACCTGGCAGATGGAATTGTTGACAGAGAAGTAAAGGTGTGTTTACAGTCATCTATTTACTCTGGTATTATGACATGGTCAAAGAGCAATCTTAGCCATGAGTCTTCTTCATGCTTTATAGCTCTACAAAGTCATTTCTGCTCCTGCAAGGTTTAGATGGCACCTTGTAATGAGATCAGCACTAATTCCCATTTCTCACCTGATTAACCCTGCATGTGTTTTCAGTGCTGATTGGCACAGAAACCCAACAGCATTGTACGCATTGTCAAAAGTTCCTCACGTACAAAAATGGTTAAGGCTAAAGTTCATGTATAATAAGACAGTCTAAACAAATTTATTTGCAGTTTCATGCATGCCTTATGCCTAAAGCAAAGATGGTCAGTAGTTCAGATTCACAAAGACACCACAGCCAGTTTTGAGGTTATTTGATACTTTGACTGTTTCCCATATTGATGCCATCTCCTCTGGCCATTTGAGCAGCATATCCCAAGAGTTTATTCGAGTTTTTAAGGGGAAGTTTTCTAGTAATGATCATGTCTACTGTACCTTCCCTGTCTACCTTGAAAGTTTGCATGGGGTGTAAATTATCAAACAATGTCAGGGCATGTCACCATAAAATAAAAAAAAAGAAGAAAAATACCTGAGTTCAGAAACATAATCAGTCAAAAAGAGGGTAAACTTGAATATGAAATATTGATGTCCAGAATTTGTAAGGGTTTTGAAAGACAGCAGAATTTTACATTAAATATCAGGATTTAAAAAAAGGTAATTTATTCTGCATAATGAAGTTTGCATCATATTAATCCCTTCCCCTCACCCCCCCCCCCCCAAAAAAAAAACCCAATGGAGAAAAAAGGGGAAATAGCTATAACCAATTTATCGGTCCATGGTAACATGAAGTGGAATAGATAGAGTGAGCATTCAAAGTCTGCTTTTAGAGTTTTTATTCTCACTTTGCACTGAAGATTTTAGGAACTGTAGTTAAACTTGCAGCAATGATAATATCTTTATTATTCTGTATACCAGTAGTCCACATAAACAAGTAATATACCTTGTAGCTTACAACATATTCTCAACAATTCAAGAAATTCTTCAGTTGAGATGTTTTCATTGCAACTGATAGACAAATTGCCCTACATCGACATAAATAAGCACTGAATTGATCAGTGTTTTAGTAGTAGATTTTTTATCATGGCTACTACTAAAACACTGATCATTTCAGTGCTTATTTACGTCGATGTAGGGCAATTTGTCAATCAGTTGCAATATTCTCAACAACTTTTTCTTTCATTTCTAACAACAAATTTTCAACAACTTTCTCTTTCATTTCTACTCTTCTTCCATTCCAATGTTTGATTCCAGGTGACGGACTCTGTAGATGACTACCTCAATCTGATGAAAGATATCTTTGACTTTGCAGCCATCAAGAAACTCTTGGACGGAGGCTTGAAAGTGGTCATCAATGCCATGCATGGAGGTGGGTATGACATGAATCTTGTGAGCCTGCTACTCCATTCTACAGTGTAGAGATAATTGCTGTGCTATTGCATTAAATCAGTTTGGGTTAGATTAACGTTGAGAGTTTCATTCTCTGCTTCATGTTTACAAATTGTCAATGCATTCATGATTATCTGTGATGGTGCAATTATGGTAACTAAATAAGCGAGGTGGGCTTAGAGTGGTAGACATGATCAACTTGCTTGTGATATATCTACGAGTGTATGTAGATTTGATAAAGTGTGGGTGCAGAATGCACACACTGAATTAACATGCAGCTGTTAAATGTACAGGTTGTAATCATACAGTGTGTCCAGACAAAGAGAATTTTGTTGTTGTTGTTATTTTGATTTTTAAGGCCCGTGTCATTCAATTGTGAATATTTACGCCTAAAACATCAAATTTGTAAACTGGTATCTTGTTTTCATTTGAAGAAAGCAAAATCACTTCAAGAAGGGAGAGAGAAAAAAAAACTATGCTGCATTATTGCCACAATTTTGGAGATTCCTAACAGACTGTCATTACACGTCGTGGACCGTTTCATCATCAGTTAGAGTACGTAGCCTAAGCCCAAGTCTTGACCACTTATTTTACCTCTGTACCCTTGTGTCTGTCAGTGATGGGACCGTATGTCAAGCGAGTCTTCCATCAGGAGCTAGGGGTGGAACTTGACTCCTGTCTGAACTGTGACCCCAGCGAGGACTTTGGAGGTCATCACCCCGACCCAAATTTGACCTACGCAGCTGACCTTGTTGACCTCATGAAGAAGGGCACCTATGGATTTGGTGCTGCATTTGATGGAGATGGGGTGAGAATGTTTGACCCTCATAATACATTTTAAGCCCTTATTAATTAGAAGGTGCTCTAAATTTGCTAGTATTATATTAGAAGACATATACTCTGTGTATATTGTGCAAGGGGTTACCATGGCAACCGCAGTTTATCATCCAAAACCTTTTTTTGTCACAAAGGGACATATCCAGGGTATTGCCGTAATTATTTGTAGTCGTACTTCTAGTCATCATTGTTGTGTTGTTGTTATTGCGTTGTGCAGGATCGAAACATGCTGCTTGGTCAGAATGCCTTCTTTGTGAATCCCAGTGACTCTGTGGCGGTCATCTCGGCCAATGCCGCCTGCATCCCATACTTCCAGAGGAAACCAGTGGCTGGCTTGGCCAGGAGTATGCCTACTAGTGGAGCTATGGATAGGTAGGCACAGGGGAACATCACAGCTTAGCTCCATGTACTGAGATGAGCTGAAGTGTTTTAGAAGATGATCAGACTTGAAATAGATATTGTGTACATCATTTATTTTGTGAGCATGTGATTTCATGAATTTGGACTTGTAAGAGGACTACAGGATTGTTTGAATATGGTATAGGAATTAAAAATATGTATTATCCCTTGCCAAGAGAAAAGTTAGCTTTTTCTCACCTTTCGTAAAGACAAGTGTTGTTCGAAGCAATATTTGGCTTCCTGTTAAATTTGGAAATATCTGTTGACTTTGTAAAATAAAGACTGTGCGAAACTTAGCTCTGGTGTAAACAGAAGGTTTGATGTTCAATCTAATTAGTATTTTTTTCATGACATGCTGTGTCCCTCAAGAAAAATCATGTACAATGTTTTTATTCTCCTTGTAAAATGAATTCTGCTTGAATTCCTTTCATACCCATTATCAAGCAGATTATAGGGCCTATAGATTGAGATACCTTTGAGAAATTTAAACTTTATATTTTGTTTTGATTTCTAGTACCTCTCTTGACCCTTTATCAGTCAGTGAGTTAGAATAATGCTTAGTTTTCATTGATTTTCTATGTTTTGCATCGGATATTGAGATTGGCAGGGTATGTGTATTGATCAGAAATGTGTCATTCCCCTTGCTAAGAGCAATCTTTGTTTCTCATTGCAAGTATGCTCTGGTTTGGAGTCTACAGGCCTGATCTGTGTTGTTATCATTGTAACAGTACTGTTTCCACGTGTTTCTAGGGTTGCTTCCATCGACGGGGTCAAGATGTACGAGGTGCCCACGGGCTGGAAGTTCTTTGGGAACCTGATGGACGCCGGCCGCCTGTCCATCTGCGGGGAGGAGAGCTTTGGGACCGGGTCGGACCACATCCGGGAGAAGGACGGCATGTGGGCGGTGCTGGCCTGGCTGTCCATCCTGGCCTCCCGGGGCCAGAGCATGGAGCAGGTGCTACAGGACCACTGGAGGAAGTACGGCCGCAACTTCTTCACCAGGTGGGTATGCAGCAGGCGCAGACCGAAAATTCCAGCAAGCTTGATGGAGTACCTATCAGACGTGACTTGCTCATCTTATCACTGTTCATTAAAGGACAAGTTCACCTTCATAAACATAAGGATTGAGAAAATGCAACAATGTTAGTAGAACACATCAGTGAAAGTTTGAGGAAAATTGGACAATCGATGCAAAAGTTATGAATTTTTTAAATTTTTGTCTTGGAACCGCTGGATGAGGAGACTACTACAGCTTGTGAGTCATATGCGTACAACAGTATAAAGAAAATGTAAAAGAAAATTCAACATATTTTCACTTTTTTCGCATAATGAAAGAGCACTTGACTTGCCTCTTTCTAAAGGCAGGGGGAATAATATTACCCATAACATTTGCAGAGACTCCAACTCTCCCGTTTTCGACGGGAGATCTCCCGCCGAAAGCCCATTTTTGCACAATCTCCCGTTCTCCCGTTTGAGATTTGATTTCTCCCGCCCTGGCTCTGTGTCTCCCGGTGGAAAGCATTTCTTACTTATTTCTATCGTATGTTGAAAAAATAAGCCTTAGATAGCACCAGAGAACATCTAGAATCCTAGGACTTCGCGCTTCGCACACATCAACTTGGAGTCTCCCGTTTGCTAGGGGTTTCGGGCGGGAGAATCTCCAGATCAGAAGGTGCTTGGGGTTGGAGTCTCTGCATTTGTCGGTAACGAGTCAGGGGAATGTATACTTTTTTCAACAGATGGAATTTTGTGAAATTCTCTTTATATTTTCCTTATATTGTTGTACGCATGTGACATCTAAGTTATTCATACACTGCAGTAGTCTTCTCATCCAGCGGGTACTGCACAAAAACTTCAAAAATTCATAACTTTTGAACGGATTGTCTGATTTTCCTCAAACTTTCTATGATGTGTTCTACTAATATTGCTACATTCTCTCAATCCTTATGTTTATGAAGGTGAACTTGTCCTTTAAACATTGACCCTAATTTTGGTTGCTACGGCCGTGATTGTTATATTGTGGGCCATTTGTGACCATATACTGTATGCCCATTTTATCAAGATTTGCCAACAGTATTGCTGCCAACTATCATTACCTTGGTGTCAGTAAAGTAATGACCGATCAGCTCTAAACAGTTAATCATTGAATTGGTAACTGCAATTATTATTAGTTGTAAATAACTGTAACTTGCCAAGTTCTTTCATTAGCATTTGGTTAATTGTATTTCAAACCAGACTGTAATACAGTGCACTCTTATTATAAAGAACGCAGTTTTAACGAAATTGTGGATACAACAAAGTAAAATTTTGGGTCCAAATTATCATGTAGGTATCTTTATACACTTTATTTGTTCGGATGTAATGAAATTACGATATAACAAAAGAAAACTTCCATTCCCATCAACTTTGCTATAACGTAGTCACCTGTATAAGTTCATAAAGCACCTACATACAGACTAAATGATATGACAGAACAGTGGAAAAAACAATAGAAAGACTACCAGTATACAGTGGGAATTAGGAGGGTTATAGAATCCCTTTTAGGATGGTTTCTTGAATCCCTGGCCATGAATAGAATATCTCTGCCACTTAGTGAAGAAAGCATTGAGAAAAGAACAGTGTGCCTATATTAAGTATTAATGATAATTCTCTATCACATAGATGGGATTTTGAAGGTGTTCCTGATGAACCCGCCACTAAATGGATGGAGAACCTACGGGACATGGTCTCTGCAGAAAAGGTCAAGGACCTCGTCGGAAAATCCTTCTCCAAGGGAGGCAAGACATTCACCGTTTCCGAGGCTGATGACTACCGCTACACAGACCCTATTGAGAATAGACTTACCACCAAACAGGTACTTTGTACATGTATATATCTCACTGATCAGGAGGATGAATGAATATTTCCTTGAATCTTGGGAAAGACCATCCAATGGAACCACCTCAAGAAGGGGAACATACTGAACAGAAAGATACAAAGGGAATGCACTATTTAACGGTTTATTGCCATTGGGTCTAATATTAGATGGTCTACTTCCCAGTCCATCAAACACCACTACGGCTAAGCTCATTTGGTCTACTATCAATTTTGTCTGATGCCCGTTTGGTCTAATCCTCACTTGATCTAATGTCCAGTTTGGGTAATTATCATTTTGTCTAATGACCAGATGGTCTAATTGCAATTTTGACTCCTTGGATTTGTTTTCCATTTTGTCCAATAAACTGTCGGTATTAGATGAAATGGGCATAGCCCATCTGGAAGTAGACCAACTGGTAATTAGGCTAAGTAGCAATTGGACTAAATGGTCATTAGACAAACTGGTTGTAGATGAAACAGGATTAGGCCATGTGGGTTGAGACTACATGGCTATTAGACGAAGTGGAAGTAGACAAGCGATAGATCACCTATTTAACAGGAAAAAAAGAAGAAGAAATATATACCGAAAAATATGAAATGAATCTTATTTCTGATTGTACAATCTAATCCTATTTCTAATCATGCAATCTGTAATAATATGGTATTTTGAAACCTCAATTTTCCACCTGTAAACTTTACATTATTTCAAGTCCAATACTAATGAAACTTTATTGTCCTGTGTATGTGATTTGAGTGTAGCTATCATTGTAAACTTTATTGATGTTATCATTCATTTCAGGCATGTCAGGTATTCTTGATTGAAACTGTAAGCTGGATGCATTTTGCTAAAGTCTTGCAATAGTAATAGACATCACTAAATTATGCAAATGCATAGCATACAATAACAACTCTACTTTTACAGTAAAGAGTTTGCAAGTTTCATATGGCAAGTATCAGATCCATTATGAATATTGATGATTATATCTGTTTTCTTACGCTCACAGGGTGTACGGATAATCTTTGATGACGGATCACGGGCAATCTTTCGTCTGAGCGGCACAAGTAGCCAGGGCAAAACGGTGAGGATGTACATCGACAGCTTCGAGTCCGACCAATCAAAGTACGGCATGGACTCACAGGAAGCGTTGCGCCCTCTGGTGGAAATTGCCCTCGAAGTGTCACGGTTCAAAGAAACGACAGGTGTAGAGAAGCCTACTGTTATAACATGAAGACAAACATTATTTAGCATAACTTTATAGTCTGAATTTAAATATCTCATGAGATAGCTTTATAGAAGAGTGTATTATTATGTTTTGCATGACCAGTATTTTCAATACAAAGTATTATATACTTATGTCACTAATCTTTCCATTTGAATTTGGGAAACTTTGAAGACTGCCCTCTAAGTCCTAGCAGCTTCTAAAAGGAATTAAAAGTAACTCATCCCACCACGTCAGAAGCACAAAGATAAGAGATTATTAACGATTCAATCATCGCCTTAAATTCAGACTTTGGACCTGTATCCTGGAGAGAGTCAGTTGTATGAAAGAATGGCGAAGATTGTAACCAGACGGCTACCAAGCTTATGGCTACTAATCGTAACTCTAGATCTGCTTGTGAATCTATGTCAATGTGTGGCATCATTTCCATGAGCAGTGCATTCATTACTTGCGTCTGGGCCCCATGTTTGTATTAAAAGCACTTTACAGTAATTGCAAATACCAAAAATTGCAGTAACTATGGCAACAGCTGTGCAGCAACCATTCGACCTTCAACATCAAAGTCGTTTGCAGGGGTAATTGCAAGTATTTTAACTGGCATTGATTGCAAACCTGTCTCTTGAGCCTCAAAGCCACCCAGTTTAGATAGATTTTAACTTGCTATAACATGATTCTGTGACAGGGCGCCCTCACAGCAGTTTTATCGCCAGATGTAGCGAGTCAAAATCTATCTCAACAAGACCAAGAAAATATCTTTATAAAAATAACTCGACAGAAGAAATGATAAGAATAGGAAAATGTTTCCTATCCTAGTGGAACTTTGTTAGCCAGGGACTGAATTCTTTGTTTACCTTTCCTGCAACACACAAAACTTTTGTTCTTTTTTCCACATTCAGAGCTTCCAAATTCTCTTGTCTCTCTTTAGGTATCACTTTATGGAACTCTGAGAGACTTGTCGTTCTGCACTTCATTCGTAATTGAAATTCTCTGTGTTGTGATTTTGATAACAATGTAATACTAATAGAGAGGCTTCATGTTAGTATTCACCAGTGGACAATCCTATAGTTTGTAGAGGACGGAAGAGTTCTTGTGTGACAAGTCAGTCATGCCAAAATGTTAATATTTATTTATGATCATGGTAAATTCAGTCATTTTAGTAGGGAACTGCTGAATATTACGTACTAAATGTCAAAAGTTACCGAGTGTAACCTTTTACTCTTTCATGTAAATCATGTTTAATGAAGAAAATTAAATCCCCTGTAATAGACAATGAGTGCAGGTCCAAGACATTTTAATTTCTTCTTCCCCCACCTCATTTTCATGAAAGAGTTGTAAAGGAAAACCCCAGAACAAGTCACAATAATCAGCAAAGGGAATTATAATCATCATCATCATCCAAAAGGGATATTGTTTTTAGATTGTTTGTAGTTGTCCTTTCTTTGCTGAAGGTGGTGGTTTATGAAAACATGACTTTTGGTGAAGATGTTTGACTCAAAAGTCACCATGTTTTGGGGAAGCCTACATAGCATCAAATGCTATCAAATTTCCTCCCCCCCCCCCCATTTTCTCTCACCTGTTTGCTGACAAAATGTCAACCTCTTTTTATTCATGTTTGTCTCAATTCCTGTTCTGTTTTTGTTTTTACTCTATGTAATAAGTCAAATCTTGTACTCATGCACCCAATGTAAGAAATGATACTTCCTAAAGACAAAAGTACTAGAGGAACTTCTGATATAATTTGTGAGTTTTAACTTTCTAATGCCAGTCTCAAAACTGCTTGTAATGGAAAGAAAAAAAAAGAAAGAAAGTAATATTAAAAAAAAAAAACTTTACCTTGTGATTCTCTTGACCTTGAGAGTTTTATATTCAATTGTACCAAGTTATATGTGCTGTATGATTTTTTTTTTTTTTTAGCCTGGCCAGTATTCTGATGAAAATAATCATGTTGGAAAAAGTGAGAATATATGATTTTTCATTGTTATCATTATAACTGTATTTGCTATGATTATCATTTTATAATTCTCAACAAATGAAGAATGTATCACTTTCTGTATGGGTGACTTTATAATTCCCACCAAACTCCATTGAGAAGTATAGTATTCTTGTGTTGTTGGATGTATTTAATAATATGGAAGAGTCCTTGGAGAGCAAAATGCTGAAAGTGCCAATTTTGATCTGCTGGATAAGGTCATCTGTCAAAGTTAGGAGCCCTCGTGTGGCAAGACCTTGCCAATGTCACCAGAATATATCTCCGAGATGTCTAATTTGTCATCATACATGTGTACTTGAGATGTCGTCTAGTCTTTGTGACATAAATGAGTCCAATTTGGGTTCTACTCTGTTGTCGGAGTTGAAATGTGGTAATGGGCTATCAGGAGTAAGTGGCAAAAAGTCGTATGA
Source organism: Diadema antillarum (assembly GCF_040938485.1). Lineage (NCBI taxonomy): Eukaryota > Metazoa > Echinodermata > Echinoidea > Diadematoida > Diadematidae > Diadema > Diadema antillarum. Next base: position 1,243,498 of record NW_027271146.1, read on the forward strand.
ACCCAATATTGATTTTGACCTCTCTACCGTGTTTCACAAATGAGAACTTCTCTCCTTTATCCCTTGAGCAGAGATACTACCATAAGTTCATCGATGGTATGAAGTGAGTTTAGGCTGAACATGAAAATTGCCACATATAACAATAGAAAAGTGAGTCTGAGAATGTTTTTCACGTTTAACAAAAAGTGGAGAATACTGGCGTGTGTTCTGAATTTCAACAAATTCAGAGATGCACAATAGTGTAGGGACTAAATGCAGAAAGTGCCAAATAAATTAGTTTCATCTATGTGGAAGGAAAGTACCAAGGAGTGTTATTGATTTTGAGTGTTTACTTTTAAAAGGCCCTCACTCAACCATTAAGTTGCAGTGTTGTGAGTTTTCCTTGACTTTGCAGTTTTAGTGCAAACCTGTCTAGAAATATCGCAATATGATAGTACTTTAGAACCCTGTGTGGCACAGCACATTAAATTATGGCATCTTCTCAGCACTAGAACACTTGGATAGATCTATCCATTTTTTATCGATAAAACATGTTTTTGTCCGTTTATGAATGTAGAGGAGGGGAGGGGAGGTTGAAATGCTGAAATGTTAATGTCTGGAATAAAATCACATGCTTCATGATTGGATATGACATGTTTGTACATCAATGAATATTGTATGTATAATTCTGGACAATCTTATTATTTCAAGAGGAATCAATTATTCCCTCCAAGGAGTTTAATTTAGAAAGAGAAGCAACTGGAAAATATCTTCCTAACCAGCAAACAAATGTACAACTTTTTATTTTCAGTTAAAGTAACGTATTGGTGATAGCATTTTCCCTTGGTATATTTTGGCCACAGTGGACAATTTCATAGCTGGTCATTACTATTGCATTGAATGATGTGCTATTATGGTCACTGTTGGGCACTAATGTGGACAAATGCATTTCTCTATTTAAAAAAAAATAAATCTTTATTCAAAGTACTGTCAGATGAGTGTAAGCAGTACAATATCATGTGTGGTGAAATTATTTGATAATGGTGATACAAGCAAATTCTGATACACAGCATTCAAAAAGAAAAATCATAGCTGTATTCCTTATAATATTTACATGTATGTCCCATCCAAGATTTATTCAGATGTCTTAATTGCACATGCGTAACATGAAGTATTTAAAATGTCATCCTAGCTACTAATAATGCTTTATAGGTGCATCAAATGTATATATTGTTACATGTCTTGATGCATACAGACTTAAAAAAATAATAAACATGTTGCAGGAGTACTGCAGGGATGCAATAGTGGACCATGTTGTGTATGTACGAAATTGCATCGAGGTTTATTCCCGATCTCAGAAAACAACTTGGTCCTTGAGGTTTTGGTAATGAAATATTCAATTTACTCAAATTTCTGCCCAAATCCACACCAGCTGCATCAATATTTTTGATGGATATTGCCTCATTTTAATCCAGTTTACTTATTTTTTGTTTTGTTTTGTGCCTACAATTCATAACTGACAACAGTTTAACTTGTGTGCGTTCTGGAAAACTCCATCCATACATCATTAATCTGAGAGTGCAGAAGTAAGTGAAAGAAAAGAAAAGGTCAGCAAATTGCTCAAGATTGTACAGTACTAACTTTTCCTCTTCAATGCTATCATATGGTGCAAGCTGACTGTGTAAGGATCTGCCAAACACACCACACTGAATACTGTACAACTCAATGTCCTCTGCTATGCAGAATGGATGATCATCCCAGTTTGCACAAAATTGTAAACTGGTGAATTTTGAGTGTATGTATGTTTACTGATTGCTGCACCTTTTTGATTAATGGTATTGCATCCAGATAAGTTGTTACTAGGCTGCCGAGACTGTTTGCTGAAAGGAATGAACTGAAAGGAGAATAAAGTTGTTCAACTTGATTTCCCCTGAGTCTAGCCTGATTATATTCAGCATGTAATGTGGGACACTGCATTGATTCCATTCTCTCTATATGATTGTTACCAGTACTTTCCTACTTTCTATTTCCGACTGTCTCACGATTTTTCCCTTTTGTTAATTTTTCCTCACTCTTTCCCATGTTACATACATATGTGCACACATAGATGCATACATACATGTACATACAATCACCTGGTATACATGTATACCTACGGTACAAACATAGGTACCTCTACACACACACACACACACACACACACACACACACACACACACACACACACACACACACATTCATATATTCACGCACATACAAATTGGTAATGATGTTGGTCAGCAAATGTAGTTCAATGAGATAAACAGTGAAATTGAGTACTGAAATGTGAGGTAATAGCCATTCATCGCCATGGAAACTAATGGTTCTAAAACAACCTCAAATTGCCATAGACCCAAACTAGCAAAGGATGTGATGTAATTATTGATTAAAAAAAGAAACAACATAAGAGAATATCTTACAGAATCTTGTAGAATCCGAAAAGCCATACTGTAAAACATGATATATTCGCGGCATGCAAATTTCGCAAATTGGAGCCTGTAGTAATCACTGAGTGAAACTTTAACAATTGTGAGAGAGTAAAGTTCACCACCTGCGGACCACGCAAATTGGAGCCGACGGCCTTTCTAGCAGCATGAAATTTTTGCGACTTGCCACTGGCATCCAATGCATATTGTGTAGGCAAGAACTTTCGCGTGCATTTTAATTTCGCGAATGTTGCCGCTCACAAAATTAGCGAAATTAAAATGCACGCGAACATTCTTCATTTTACAGTATTTCATTGTTAAAAATCTTTAACAAACACCAGAGGGCTCCCTACTTGTGCGCTTCAGTTTTGATGCAAAATTGAAAGATAGATCCAGTATCTTCAAAATAAATGTCTTTATTTGTTGAAATAAACTGTTGAAGCAAAAGTCAACACTTTTGAACTCACAATGGCAATACACTTGAATGAAATGGATTAAATCCACAAGGTTGGTGGCAGTGTCAGCAAGATTATTAAAATCAATGTATGTTGTGCAAAGTCAAAGGATTTTAGCAAATGTAAGCTGCATATATGTCAACTCAAGAATTATTCACTTCCTACAGACCTAGTATTTCATTTTTATTCCATTTGTTACTGTTGTTGTCTACAATGACAATTTATGACATTACAGCAGAATTTTGGACAATCAATTCTTCCTCTTAATTGTTCACTGCATCTTCATATTTCACATCTAAAATCAAGACATTGAGGTTTATCCAAAACAGGCAAAACAAGTGAAGCATCAACAGTTTACATCCTGGAGATACTGCTGCAACTTCCAGTTTGGCATCCACTCCCAGGCCTCTTGTAATGGGTGTTACAGTGATGAGACGCACATCAGAAATTATCATAAAAACTAAACAAAAGCAATACTTCTAGAAAGAAATCAATTTAAATGATGAAATATAACATAAAAAAACAATACAATTTATACAGCTTTGATAGTGGTTGTTACAGCACACACCAAGCATAATTGACACAAACTACCACTTGAATGCACGCTTCATGAAAATTCCAGTTTATTTGAGGAACAGTTTAAAACTTTATATGCTTTCTCTTCCAGATACAAAACTTCCAAATAAGACCTGGGAAATATCTATTTCAGGACTATTGCATACTTCGCCAATATTGTGCAAGTGCTTATATGTACATATATACATATATAATATTGCATATTGCAAGTTCCAGAGTAAATACACAATATAAAGTTTGTGAGGATGAAGTCAGTGGTCATGGAACATACTGAAATACATATGCCGAGTATACAACACTGCATCAATAGAAATCTCGCCAAATATAAAACACTTTGAGACTAAACAGATAAGGCACACTTGATAAATGTTGCACACACAACCTGGAGCCTCATAGAGCATTCATATACATACATGTATTGTACATGTACATTCTTCATGCACAGCACACATCAAAATTTTAGCTTCAAAGTAGTTTGATGTTTTGCATCAAACACATAGCAGGAAGACCAATAAATCCTCTATTCACTAGGGGATCAGATTAACTGACTTCATGTATATCACGTTTATTCTTGACATACAAAAGTAATATCCATTTTTGATATTATGGGCTTGTTGATATACTCCTTTTTTTTTGTTCTTTTGCTGCAGCCATTTTCATAGCACCACCATTGAGAAAACAGCAAACACTCCTGTAGCTTTTGTGCCTCATACATTTAGTGCTGACCACATGTTTATACACACTGCTTCCCTCAGTCACATTTCTATACACGTGGCGGATCAGAGTTTGGCATTGCATGCAAAAGATATCATCATATATCATTATGTATCATCTGCAAATTGTTTACACAAATACACAGTATGTTCACCCAGGGAAGAACATCATGGAATGTGATCACCAGCACTGTCTGGTAACTCACTATTAAAAATGAGACATGATATCATTTAACCCTTTCTGTGCCACAGACTTTGGACATGTGTGTACAATGCTATGAGGTTTTTCTGTGCAAATCGATACTCAAAGCACACATGAAGGGTTAAACTGTTTGTAAGCCACAGTGGCTACATGAGAGCAGTATGTATAGTTGAAAGGGCTCTGGACAAAAACGAACAAACAAACAAACAAACAAACAAACAAACAAACACCCCCACAACAGCAACAACAAAAACCACCACCACCATCACAACCATCACCACCATCACAACAACCACCACTGCAACAACAATAACCACCACCACCACATCACGTTCCTCTTGACCAAGGAGTGTGAATAGATATAATGAAATAATGAGGTATATAAGTATGATAACAGAGCTCACAGGGAGAACAGTGCTTACACTGAAGAAGACACCCTCGATAAATATCATATTGTTTACCACTACTACACGCATCTTTCTTCTCTTTTTTTCCAGAAATTTACAATGAATAGAGAACAGTAACTGAAGTGAAATGTTCTACTTTTCAGATCAATTCAAGCTTTCAAATTTTGAAGTTACGAACCCTCTGAGTGATATTTCCACAATTCCAACTGATCTTTCTCACCAGTGTGAGATAACCATGCACTGATTAGACTGTAAGTAAATCTTGTCTACTCTTAACATGAGCTTGCATGGTAGGACAATAAGTCAGATGAGATCGTCACCTGAAGATCAAAGACCAATCTTTCTCCTCTGTTACTGAAAGATTTGAGACTGTACGACACTGAAAAGTTGAACAAAAGTGTTTCTTCTAACATGAATAATGTCTGGGTATACCAAATTATCATGATGCAAAGCATCAAAGATATGTTCAAATGACATAATACATGAGCTTGGTATGGTTTACATAACTCAAGACTATAATCTGTGATAACAACAAATGAGGTTAGATATGAATACATTCTCTGCCATCCATTATAGTTTCTTCAACACATCAACTCCTCTCCCTGCACAAACCCTCTGGTGGCTAAAAGAGAATTTCGTGCAGATCCCGAAAGCCTAACTTTCCCTCAAGCTTGTCTTCAAGACCAAGGAGAGCAAACCGCTTGGACGGCGCCGTGTCCCAGTAACGAATCTGTTCGTCCGAATACCGTTCCTCCACTGGGATGACGTCCCGGTACGTTCCGTCTCTCCAATTGTTGTTGAATCTCTCCAGGAGATCAACAATGTCGTCGTCCGATGTCAGGAGTTTTGGAGGCAATGTTCGTGGCATATAGCTGCAGGTTAAATCCTTGATGATAATCGCTCCACGAAAAGCAAACCAGCCACCAAAGTTTGGGTGAAGACTGACTCCATAGATTTTCTGAACAGAGAGATTGAAAATCACATTTGTTTGCAAATGCGATAATACATGATAACTGATTGGTGTGTAAATATTGACTCTCTTTTTCACAATGTGAATGTAAGACAACTAACATCATATCAACATTCTATGGGAAGCTTTTCAGCAGTTAGAATTAATTGAAAGTGTAGAGTACATTCAATAATTATGGCATGGACAGTGAATTATTTTGAAACCTAAACATTTACTATTTGACAAACTCCAGTATCAACATTCAAGTAAACAATGCAGTCAGTGGGATATTTTTAGGCAAGTTTTAGGATAAAAACTCATAAAACATTAAGTGTTTTATTATCTAAACTTTGGAATCAAGAAAGAGGATTCCACAATCTCAAGTGTCGGTGCAGAAGTGTCAACATATATCATTACATTCTGCCGATAGCTAAGGTTCAAAATAGTCATGAAGACAAAACATAAAACAAGGTAAAATTATACAGTTGAACTCTTCTATGCTGACTCCAGAGATTGTTTTGTTTGCTGGAATGTGATATATGTGTGCGTGTGTGAGTGTGTGTGTATGTCACTTAAAGAGAAATCTCACCTTTTTTAAAGGCCAAGGACTATTGGAAACGTCTTCTTTCTTGTAGTAGTATGCAGCTCCTGAGACATGTCCAGCGGTTTGAACAAGGAGCTTGGGTCTCCTTGTGGCTGGATGCATCTCAAAGTCTTGAATGATGTCCACTTCATGATCAGGACTTAAAACCTTTTAATGTTACAAAATAAGATTCTCATAATTCATTGTCATTCCATCAAGTACCTGAAACCCCAGTTCTGTGGTTTGGTCTTGTATCTTCTTAGCTTCATTTTCAGTTTTCATAGTTAACGCGTTGTATTAAGTAAGAGTGAAAAAAAAAAACAACAACAAATATTTCATTTGAGTCAATTGTTGTTAATTCAAATATTCTGTTTGTTTCATTTGCAGAATTTACAAAGCCTCTCAATAGCTAAATTTTCAACTTATAAATTGGGAAAAAGCTCAATGATCTTATGTCTCTTTCACATGGGCTTATTTTGGTCCGTTGCTTTCTGATTGGGGAGAATTTATGAATCTAACCAAGTATTTCCATGATCTTTCTCCAATGCAAGACACACTGCGAAATTCAGCATTGCCAATTTAATGATGACAACATGATAAATTTTGCAGCAAATTCCTCCAAAATATGGATTGCATCATAATGATAACGAGATGATAGACTGGAAGCTCTGAAGTGTGATTCATTGAAATTTAGTAATGGAAAATCTCATACGGTAATTTTGGGGACATCACACAGGCCTACTGTAAATGATGTCATATTTCAGCTTTGTAATGTAACTGACTCCCACTAGCTATCAGAATGAACGTGGAGAAGATTTGTTTTTGTTTTTTTTTTGTTTTTTTTTTGTTTTTAGTCTAAACCTAGCAAATTTCAGTTGATCTTGACTGTAAACACTCTTCTATAACACCAATCGCTATATTCATCAGAATCATATTATGATATTTATGCGAATATAAATTCACATTGCTGACATTATCACATATCATGTATCTAACAATGGAATAAAAAGTTCCATATTTGGAATTATACTTTCTTCATCACTAGATGTAAAACATTTAGCACATCTGAGCTGATTCAGACTTCTGATTTCGATTTCTTATTGTGTGTGGGTGTCTGTGCCTTCTTATTTTGACAAGCAAGGTAAGACAAGGATTCCTTACTGTACCTCTTTGGCTTTCTGTAGATGTTCTGCAACACAAGAGTCCACAGGATCTCTGTTCTCAATGGAAGAACGTTCTCTAAGTCTCTCAACAAATGGCAGGAAAGCTTTGTCAAACATCGATGGTGTGCTGATCACACAGAAGGCAAGAGTGTCTTCAGGATAGGAGAGATGAAAACCTGGTTCTACCTTCTCATTATACCAGCCAATCTGTAGAAAACAGAGTGATAACCAAAAAAAAAAATGTACATCAGATTCATTAGCAAATAATCAAAGAGGCATAACAAATGATATTAAAAACAGAAGCAGAAAGCAACTATCCATCTGGCTAAGTCATGGTATGAAACATTCATTTGGTTTATGAACATTTCAACATCTGTAAAGGACAATTTTACCTAAATAGGTGTGGATTGAGTGAGTGCAGCAATTTCAATAAAACACATCAACAACAATTTGAGGAAAATTGAACAATCCATTCAAAAGGTATGAATTTGTAAAGTTTCTGTAAAGTCATCGCTGGATGAGAAGACTACACCAATTTGTGATGTCACACTGTACATTGTGTATAACAATATAAGATATATAAAGAAACAAATTGTTTCATGAAAGCTATGCATTCCCTCTACTTGTTATTGACATATAATTAGGGTACTGTAATATTGTTTCCCCTGCTTTCTGAAAGTGGTAGGTCAAGTGCTCTTTCATTTTGCTAGAAACATGAAACTACATTCAATGTGATATCACTGTAAGTACATGGCACAGAAACTTTAAAAACACATTAACTTTTGAATGGATCCTTCAATTTCCCGCAAACTTTCACCGATGTGTTTGACTATTATACTAATATTGCTGCATTCACTCTATCCACATATCAATTTGGGTAAACTCATCCTTTATTTAACGTAGAACCCCTTACTGACTGAACACACTTTCATGCTGATCAATGCTGGTATCTTTGACGTACGACATGAATGATGGAATGAAGGATGACAGATGTAAATTTATTGCAATGTTATTGTTATCATTTCAGTAGATACATGTTCTGAATATTAGGATACGCAGGCTCATTCCACCATCCATCATGTACTGACCACATCGTGACACAATTTACCCTATTCCTTTATAAATATACGTATAACATCTAACATAGTTCTGAACCACTGCCTTGTCCTTTAGGGACTTTATCTATGTCCTTACATAGCGTCTATGTCTAGACTAAATTTAAATCATCGTAGACTCTATTGCGATTGGTATGTAAATTCAATTTGCAACAGGCCTATACTACGTCGAGTTAATCACACTTTTTACTCTTTTTACAAATGACAGTTAAAATTTAACCATTTTCTAGCTCAGGTAACTAGATCAGTTCGGGAAACCCACTCACAAGGGGGGCCCCTCCTTATAAGTAACCCGTCCCCCTTATAAGTAACCCCGTCCCCCTTATAAGTAACCCCCGGGGCACCCCTTATAAGGAGTCTCCACGCTTTTTTGCAATGCAACGCGAAAATGAAAGGACTGCGGCAATTCGCTTGATTATGTCCATAAAGCTTCACAAGTTTCCTAGTTACTCACGAAATTTGAGCAAAATCGGTTTGAGGCATCATATCTAAAATCATGGATTTAAATGCGATGTCAAACGACCCATGCGAATGCTGAAATGCGAGCGATTACTGGCGTGAGTGTCGCCAGGCGCGGCGGCGCGGCAGTGCTTGAGTGCAGACGTGGCGACTGAGTACGGAGACTTTCGTACTCAGTCGCCACGTCTGCACTCAAGCATTGCCGCGCCGCCGCCCCTGGCGACACTCACGCCAGTAATCGCTCGCATTTCAGCATTCGCATGGGTCGTTTGACATCGCATTTAAATCCATGGTTTTAGATATGATGCCTCAAACCGATTTTGCTCAAATTTCGTGAGTAACTAGGAAACTTGTGAAGCTTTATGGACATAATCAAGCGAATTGCCGCAGTCCTTTCATTTTCGCGTTGCATTGCAAAAAAGCGTGGAGACTCCTTATAAGGGGTGCCCCGGGGGTTACTTATAAGGGGGACGGGGTTACTTATAAGGGGGACGGGTTACTTATAAGGAGGGGCCCCCCTTGTGAGTGGGTTTCCCGAACTGAGATCTAGCTTAGGCTAGCTCCGATTATGGATCTAGACATTCTAGTAGTAAAACATGTAGACTCTGAATCCATGTAGGCCTAAAGGCTAATATCTTCTTCTTCTGGTAGTCCAGCGTTACAGCGTTACAGGCGTGATTCATGCTGTGCGTGCTGTGTTTGTGTGAAAGTGCAGTTTATGTTTGTAATCCTGGCCTACAGCTACATGACACGAATGTATACACATGGGACTGAGTAAACTACTACCGAAAAATGTTTTAACTCTATTGTCTTGATGAATTCCAAGTTTACCTTAAACGGATGAATTTCGAAGCCATAGCGTACAAGTTCACTACAGAGTGTCTGCTGAACAATCTCCATGACATGAAATTTACAGTGAAGCCAGATATCTGAATCAAGCCGGAATGCAACCAAGTCCACCACACGCCACGGGGGCAACCTGTCGTCCAACACGTGCGATCGCAAAGATCTGCCTTCGACGCGACCCGACTATTTCTGTAAGAGTACACACTTAGTATTCCGTGCGTAGCGTCGTCGCGCGCCCTGGAGCCTTGGGTCATCCATTGTGTCGCGGGCGCGCCGCCGCCGCCGGGTCGTCGGGTCTTTTCAAGTCGACAAGTGCTAGGCTCCTACTATCAATGGGTGTACTCGTCTGATTGGATCGTAGAGCCTGCCATACGCGCTACTGGAGCGGTGCATGTTGATCACGATTTGTTACAGTTCATGGACGTCTACAAACACTATACACTTCGTACTGTGGTTAGTGACCATAGAGCTGTACTGTAGTCTGCTGGATCGTGGATCGTGGAACGGCATACCGGATTGGTGTCTTATCTACTTACAGTAGGGCCCTACTTTGACATTTCTCTTTCCTTGCCAAGTTTGCGTGTGTGTAAATAAGACTCTGAGAGTCTTACATTCCATTAAGACATTCAAGTAAATTAGAATCCTACTTGTGTTGTGGCGGAACTGCGATGAACTCCGAAAAATGATAATATAAGCCGCCGTATTTTTCTATAACTCAAGCAAAATGTCATTCAAATCGGAGACTCCACCAAGAGACAGTGAAACTGGCGAAAAGACACCCCTTCTGGACGACGGTGAAGACATCAGCAATGGAGTGTAAGTGTAACTGTAGAATGGTGTAATGAGTGAGTGAGAGTCAAGGTACGTAGTACAGTAATTTTGCTGCCATGGCGTGATATCATTATCAAATGTAAACAAGCTAGCTTGAAGTTGAAGTGTTCTGTGTGTGGTATTACCAAGGATGATGATATCATTCATACTAATATGTCTGAACGGTCCTACTTGCTCTCAAGATGTTTCGACCAGTCGATCAATTGTGATTTAACGTTAGTATTACTAGTGAATGTGATGAACGTGATTCACATGATGATATCTAAATCTAGCCCTTCTCTTGAGTCTTTGCATTCATGTGTCGTGATCATGGTGATATATGGTCTAGAGTCTCGGACTGTCGGAGAGAGAGAGTTTTCTAACTGTTTTATATACCAAGACGTAGATTACTAGATGGTCGTAGGGTTGTGGTAGACAGAAAAATCCATCTGTCCGGTACTGGCGGTAGTACATCTGGCTGCACGGACGCTGAATCCCTCTTCTATTGATGTGTCTTGGAGGAGAACCATCAAAGTAAAAAAAAAAAAAATGTCATAAAACTCTTTGAATAGACAGATTTCTCTGTCTAGTGCAGTGGTAGAGCTATTTAGGTAAAATAGATACTAGGATTACTACTAAGTACTAATAGTCCTGATCCTGGGAGATGATATAGCATAAACATTCACAGATACAGACAGACACACACACACACACAAACACATGCTGAGGCAGAGAGAAAGAGAGAGAGAGAGAGAGGGAGATACATACACACATCATTTCTCAATCAACTTCTTCAAACTTGCTATAATATTGTGCTTTGAATTTTAGCTCCTAGTAAACTTTGCTTGAAAGACAGGCTGTTGAGTGTTGCACCTCACATTATTATACACAAGTTCATTATAGCTAACTCCAGTTTCAGAATAGGATTATACACATGTATTACTATCATCCTCTGTATTATTACCATTATCAGTATAACTTCATTATTATCTTGATCATCAACATCATCGTCATTATCTTTCCTATCACGAAGTAGCAAGAAATATTGAGACAAACAACAGAAACTCATATTTATAGTCTGACTAAAAGGCACAAACAACAAACTTGAATGAAAACAGAATTGTTTGGAATCTTCTAAGGTGCAAGAAAATATGAAGTAGCCATCTCTTACTGACAAGTCAGAGATGGCTACTCCAATTGCAAAAACAACAAATTTGCAAAAAAGAAAAAGAAAAAAGCACAACATTGCAAAAACCATGAAATAATCTGGCCCAGGCTGTGCAGACTATCAAATAGTAATTAATGCCCTTTCAGGTATTCATGGTTTACGAAACAGATCTGACCAAAAGTATTGTGTTCATACACTTAATTGTGTTAAATGCTATAACCGTGCGAAGGCTATTGGAACAGGTATTTTCATGACTGCCCTTTCTATTGAGCACTTGAGATACCAGTAATGTTTCTGTCGATGCAATATGTACAATGTACTTATGTAGCTTGCAGTAATATAGTTCATAAATCACATCCAGTACAATTCTCACATGAAGTCTATATCATTATTGTGAGCATTTTTATTATCTGAATGATATTAGTGTGAAAAATCGTACAAACAGACAAGTCCATTCGTGAAGTCATTGTTTTACAACACTCAGCTCTCAGTATCAACATCAGTGATTACCTGAAGACAGGGTGTGAGAGTAATAGATGCAACATACGCCATTAACTACTTTCAAGTGTATCAGGAATGCATAGAGTCCTGTACATTATTGCATTTTTTCAATATGATTCATTTCAAATACAGAAGACCTTAGGAAGACATTCATCAAGTACCGTAGAAACTTCAGGAAAACAATGCCTCCTTATCATTAGGCGTTCGTCGATATTACTGGGAAATTGACATATGTGTTTGCACTCATAGTCATTGGACAAAATAGTTTTCAGCAGCCTTGATAAGGGAGATAAAGGCCCATGCTGGTTGACATGTGACTCCATTCTGTTGCAATGATTAATGATACTTGTGTGTTGTGTTTCAGAGCTTGTGTATCCTGCTACATAATCAAAAGTACATTCAGTTTACTGATTTGCACACTTATGGCCATTTCATGGTCATGTCAAAACATGATTTGACATGGTTTCGATCCAAAACTTTAGAAGGCATGTTCCTAGCTAGATAGTGATATGTTTCATGGCAGGAAAATAATCATACCCATCATTCCCAGTCCCAGCTACCTTGATCTGTGTTGATGATTTAAACTTTTAACTTGTGATGATAGGCATTAGGAGGTCATTTGTACGACACACCACCTGAAAAGTTAGAAGCAATGACTGATTATTGTAAAGGTACAGTATGTGCCCTAATTACTGAACCCTATCAGCTATCTCTGTAAAAAGGTACAATCAACTATAATGCTTAGTGTAAAGCTTCTTTAGAACTGGTTCAGTGCTCAAACGATAGGACAAGCCTCTTTTAGTAGGCACTGTGAATTAAAGTACATTGTACAGCAGAATTAGCTGTTACAGGGTGTTCATTTCCCTGCACAATCCACAGCACAGCACTAAACTTTATTGAGTAATACCTCCAATCTCTTTCTCTTTCATTATCTCTCTTTAGCTTCCTCAAACTCTAATCACATTTTAACATAATGCTGTAGCTTGCCCCCCCCCCCCCATATCCAAAATATTTTCTCAGCATCCCAACAGTCCCATGCTTTTCCTCTCAGCTATACACTGTATGTCTCCCCACCTTTAGTTATTTATTTATTTTTTTATACACATTGTCATTGTGGTGTGTAATTCAATTTTTATACAGTAGTTGAGGTTTGGCAGTTGAACCACAAAATTCTATTAAAGTGTGTAATACTAAAGTGAAAGTTGTATTTGCCTTAAGTCTCACCAAAGTGCTTCTAAAGTGCTCTCTGTTTATTAGTGGCTTTATCAGCTGATACTTTCACATCTTATTGTACAATCACTCTTTTGGTAATGTTTATTTAACATTTTCTTTGTTTTGATTTGGATATGATTAAACAATAAACATATCAAGTTAGAATCCTATACAGTTTGGAGTGACCTCAGGATCACTCAAAAGGCTGGTTCATCCCCATATGTCAAAAATGCTACAAGAAGAATAAACCTTGAGTGTGGAATGACATTACAATGCAGTTTCATTTTTGTCTTCATACTGGTGCATTTGGTGTAATTTCTGTGCGAACTAGCACTTGGTAGGCAGTAGTAATGCTCCATCTTTATATTTTAACCTCATACCCTGTACTGACAATATTGGTGAAGATAAAAACAAAATCATGGTGAGTACCAAAAGAAAGACCCCGATGCTTTGTTAAAGTTGTGAAATTGTAAAGAAAATAGAAATTGGAGTAAAAAGGGGCCTGAGCTGTTGATCCTAGCAGAATCTTCGTCAGAGGCAAAATGAGATAGAAAATAGAAATTGCAGAAATTGCAACTGTGACAATTCAGAAATATTACTGATTAAAGTTGACACAGATCAGGCTTTGGTACACATTTACAGGTAAATCTATGGAGAATTTATTCCACCACATTGTTGTTAGTAAAGAGAGTCTTTAGTGTATCAGCATTTCATATTCTTATATAATTCATGGTTTTAAAGAAAAACAGTCTTAGACATACTTTGATATGCATTGCTATATGTTACTGTATACACATTTTTAGTCTTAGGCACAACACATCCACCACTCAAGAACAATAAAACAACTAATGCCTGAAATGTAGCTATAACAGGAGAAAAATAAGAATTTCTTGTTTGAGAGGTTTTATGTTCATTAAGAAAGCAAAATTATCATCAAACATTTTAATGCATTAGTAATCACTTCATGAGGGCTTGTAAATACACTGTAGTGGAGAAGAATCTACCATAATATACAAAGTGTATTAACTATAAGACTGCACCTTCAAAATCATTGACCATTGATGGATGTGTTTGCCCAAAATGATCAAACAGAGATAGTGCAGCTCAAAGTAACTGTGAAATTCATGTCCACATGACCAGACGGATGTGTCCAGAAAAGCAGGCCGGAAAGTCAAGGCCTGATCTCCGTGTGGACATTGTGTGTGTGTGTGTGGAGTGTGTTTTTGCATACAATGTACATTGTATCAGTACCTTGGTAAATACAATTATTTGGAAACTGCAATACATTCGCAGTTTGGGAAAGCATTCTGTGTAAGCCACATAAGTCTTCCTAAAAACTTTTTTTTTGTTGTTGCTGGAAATACTGTACCTCGGGTACGTACATCAGATTTGCAGAGAAAATTGCAGGCTTTGTCATTTCTGTAATTTCATGACAAAGTTACATGTATGGCTATTTTCCTTGCCAGTGGACAAAGTATTAAAAAATGAATGTACCAGGTACATAGTGATATATAGGCCTACATAACATGTCTCGGAATTTACAAAACGGAAGAAATTGCATTCTTCTCACAATTACACATATACTTTCTTGAATAGCCTGGGAGGTAGTATACTTTTTTTTTATTAAGGCAACCTCTACAGAAAATCAGAAGTTGAAAAATCCCTAGGGAGATCAAGATGGAATATTGCTAGTCAGTCACCACACACCAAGCATTGTGTTTTTGAGGAATGGCATTGTGCACGACAATTTCAATTTACTGTGGTATATTGCGATAATGGCTTTGTGTGCAGTTTGAGCCTTTGTTCGCAGTTTGAGCAAAATATGTGAAGTTTGCAACTAATGACAAGCTGTCAACTGCGCTGGTTGTGTCAATGTGGCACATAAAGAGTTAAGAACTGCCAAGCTGTGGTGTGCATTTTTATATCCTAACCAATACCTTGTGTGTTCTCATCCACAGAGCTAGAAAGGACTCAATACGAGGCAGTCCAGGGTCAAATAACTTGAGTGGAGTCAGTCAAGGTGGAGCAGATAGGAAAAGAAGGTGAGAAATTTAGGCTGGCTCTCTCATGGTGAATTAGCGTAATGCCTGTGTCTGTAATTTTGTGTCTTTGAACAGGTCAGGTGGTTATGTTTCTACTGTTTTACCCCCTGAACTGGAAAGAATTGAGAGAAATGTTGAGTATTCAGGGAAGTTTTCAAACATCGCCATACTAAATTATGGCTGTGTTGAAAGTGAAACATTGTAGTATTTCATGTAACCCTTTGTGTGCTGTGTGTGTCATTTGGCAATGAAAACCCCATAGCATTGCACACACTGTCCAAAGTCCCTGGTGCAGAAAGGGTTAAAGGGATGTCTTTAAGAGAATGAAGCAACTTCATTCCCATTGTCAATTGGAGACATTTCAATGTCAAATGTGCATGGGTTTTAGATGCCTGTTTCACTTATTGAACAGGAGGTTAGTACATTATGTTTTTTACAGGAGATGTCTTGCGCTCTCTGAGTGTAAAGCCACTGCAATTCCATTGTTGAACGCAGACGTTTTGACGTCAAATGTACTTGGGTTGTATATTAATGTGTTGAACAGGAGATAATAGCATTCTTTCCTGACGTATCCATGGAATAGACCCCGGCATGTGTGACAAATGTGATTTGCAGACAGATTATGGCTTTACCAGGACAGACTGGTTGTACACTCACATGTACAAGGATCCTACTTTCAATAGGTCGCATGAATGCTTACACAGCCTGTCCCAGGATGTGATAAATCCAACTGTCGGCAGTACCGATAGATAGAAAAACTCCATACCCTTCCTGTTTTCACATCACCCCTCAACTTTCTTTGTTTTCAGGGCTCCTTTTCACATCACGTTAATTTTCTTTGCAGCCATTGACTTCAACACACTTTTGAATTTGAAATAATCATTGAAATGGTGAAGAAAAAATTAATGTGTAGAAATAATCTTTACATTCTTCTCATCCCCCAACCCAATGATTACCTTGCTGTAGTATTGTATAATCATTGAGCATTGGGTGAAGGGAGATTTTGAGAATGGCTGAAATATCTGAGTTAAATTTGTACAGTGATACACTTGAGTGCAATGTGTAGATAATAAGCTTGAATGAGTCATGCATTCCCCACTATCATGCACACGTTTCTGCCATTGTCTTCAAAATAAGAAAATAGTCATGTGACCTACCATTGTGTATTGTGCCGGTCTCCTTCACATACAATATGTAGGTAAACTGTTTGTGAAGGTCTACTCATCTGGTTCTAAGGTTTTGGTTCCATGATAATCTGTCAAACTGGCATAAACATTTGTGTTTCATTTGTCTGTTTTCTGTTTGTTTGTGTTTTAAATATACAGTGTACAATGGCAGTATACAGTAGGTCAGTGTAATTTGTTGAGGTCCTGTAATCTGATCTGGGTTGGTGGTTCAAAATTCAATCATTTAAGTACAGAAATAATAGCATAAATATGCTAGACACTCAATTTCTACACTTTTTCCATGAGCATCATGACAGTGATGTTGATGTTGATTTGATGATAATTATGACAATAATAGTAATGATAATTGTGGATGTACAGCGTCCAGCAGTTATAGGCATGTACAGTATTGTAGGTGGCATGAGAAGTGATTTACTGGCACTGATGATAGCAATACTACATGTATAAGAGTTTTTGTTATCATTATCATTATTGTTATTATTATTATTATCATTATTTTTGTTATTATCGTTATTATTATCATTATCATTATTGTTATTATCATCATTTTTATCATTGTTATTATTATTAATATATTCAAATACTTCTCAAGAGTATTTTTTCCCCCCCTGAGTTTGCATTGTTGTACATACTCCCACCAAACAAAGAAACTGCATACTATGTACAGATTGTAGGAATCAGCATTTCTGGTCTCTGACATGGTTGGTTGGACAGTTGCTATTTAAGCTTGTGGAACAACTACTTGTGCAGTTTTGAAGCAATTCAAATAAATGTTATGCCATTACATTGTCCTTGATGTGCGGGTTGATGTGTTAGATGTTCCTTTTTTGAGAGAGAGAGAGAGAGAGAGAGAGAGACACACACACACACATAAGACACACACAAAGTGTATTGTCATGGAAGTAGCATACTGTAAAAGTGGAAATTTTCGCGGTGTTGAAATTTTCGCGCATTTCGCGCAATCAGAAACTACTTGTCGCGCGAAAATAAAAGCACGCGAATATTTTTGCTTGCCATATGTTCCTGTAGTTGATGTCTTCATACCGCGGAATTAAAAACACGCGAAACTCTTCTTATCTGGCTGAGCGCGAAAAATTAGTCGCGCGAAAATATCCACTTTTACAGTAGTGTGGCAAAAAATTAGGTGAAAAGAACATTTGCAGTTTTCACTTGATTCAAATTGCTATGCACATGTTTTGATTATTTTAAATTGAGAAATTGGTGTTCAAATCGACCCACCCGAATAGGAGAAAGTATGTTGCTATGGTAACTACATATGACAAACAATTATTGGCGGGAGAAAACCCTTGTGTCCAAACAATTTTCCCAGTGTTTTTTTTAAGTATAATATGAAAGTTGGCTCACATGTTGACTTTGAAATACATGCATGTTTGTGTATGTGCAAGACACATTTCAAGAGTGGCAATTAAAGTGCAAAAATCCTTGCAAAGGAAACTGCTTTTCACGTTTTGCTTTTTTAGTATACAAATATAAACATGGAATTTGGCACACATGATAATTAATACAATGTATGTGAGGCATTAATCTTTCAGAGTGGAAGAAAGTGTGTTAATATTGGGCGTCAATGTTACATTATCCTCTGAATTGTATAAAAACCAACAAAGCAAAAAAAAAAAAACCCGAACAAACAAACCACTGAGATAGTTGTACACAAGTGTTTACCACAGGTCATGAGGTCATCAGATGAACTCCACATGAAGATGTATAGACTCTCCTCTGTTATTTACTTTATATTTCCCCTGTTTAGACTTACACTAAAGGCAAGGATGGGATATTCATTGTCTTCAGCAACATTTCTTGTTTTTTTTTCCTTCTCTAATCTCACTAATTTGGAAAACGTTGATCACAATGATTCAAATTATAAAAGAAACTTTTTTTTTTTCATGCTTGGTAGGCTATATTTAGGCATCTGTATACATGTTGTAGGTTGTCATGTTATTGTAGAGAATCATGATTATATTTCGACTAGGGGATTAAAGAATGTGGGTCTTCAAAACAGTTAAGAGTTCTGTTACATGAAAATATGATCATTTTACAGCTAAAATTAGAATTAACACAGTATTGGTACTTATCTCCCGAGGACTTAAATGTCTGTTTACCTTGGTCCATACACTCTTACTGTCTATCCTTCTATTTTTAAACTACAATATGGTCGGGTCCCAGTCACTTGCATGGTTGAACTATGAGTGGAACCAGACAGTTTACATAATACAGTGCAGGTGACTTAAAATATTTAATGGTGAAATAGACTCAACAACAGTTTTGCCCGTACATCCTGTCACACTGGTGGGCCATCCACTTCTACATTTAGATTCTTATGTTTCCAACAAGCCTCCTAGAATAGTCATGTGTCACATGCATAAACAGTCAAAGGAATCTTGAAAATAAGAATTGCTTTGAGTGTTGATATAATTAGCCAAGGTATATTTTCGTCATCTGAGATTAAACAACAAAAAAAAAATGAAGAAAAAACAACACTTAATGTTCAGCCACAAAACAAAGTCCTATCAAATTGTGAAAGTACTCAAACAGCTGCAAAAGCCCTTCTTTCAATATATTGTGATGGGGTTTTATGTTGAACTTTAGATATGGTTTTAAACTCTATCTGAACTTGAAATAGAGTTTTAAACTATATCCGACCTTGAAATATGGTTTTAAACTATCTGAACTTAAAATAGAGTTTTAAACTATATCTGAACTTGAAATAAGGTTTTAAACTAGAACTTGAAATACCTGCAGCTATAGAATATAGCTGAGGGTAGGAATTTGTAGGTTGATGATAATGATAGTATTAAATATTACAAGATTACATTTTTTAGTGGTCATTTAAAAGTAACAAATCCACACATATTACCCCCATGTGTGAGACAAAAGCACTACTGTAGCTGAGATCTGAAGTGCCCAAGAGGAAAGAAAATAATCACAAAGTTTTTCCATGTCTGTCCAGAGCACCTAAACCATGTCACAAGTCTGAGCTAATACGTTGATACTTATGATGCACGTACAGTTTTGTATCTAGCTGTTTACAGTATATCACAGATGCAGTATTTGCAAACTTTCATATTCTTATGTGCTTTACATCTGCTCAATGGCACATCTGCTAGTATGCTTTGGACACAAATTTGCTTTACTTGAAACTAAAATGGTGAATGATGAAAAATTTTGTAATCCTGATTGCTGTTTCATCACATATGACCTATGACAAAACTGCCATATTCTTGTTAACCTACATATATTCAAATTTCCTTTTTTTTTTCTTTAACCCGTTGAGGACGGACTGATTTTGCTACAACATACATTTCCCATAGACACCTGCCCGAGTATACTCGGGACTCGTCCTCAACGGGTTAAGGGGGGGGGGGGGGATTTTCTGAAATACCAGAAATAGGGCATGGTAAATTACTGTAAATGCTGTAATTTTCATGAGGGTTTAATTTTTCGCAAACGTTGTGAATCACTGTTGTGTTGGGCCACAAAATAACAACATGTGAAAAAATTGCTAACAAACAGGCATGAGTGCACTTGTGATTGTCTTTTTATCAAGTCGCTATGGAAACACTTCGAGACATTTATAAATGTAATAATGTGCTGTACGAGTAGTGGGTATCATCAAATCATGAAAACAACATCTCATGATAATGCTGTAATTGTTACGTCCAGTCCTCATTCACAAAAAAATATCTGTGCACAAAAATAACAGCATTTACTGTATGACCAAGTGCTTAGAAATCTAGATGTAAGGTACAGTAGGGGCAAGTTGGCTTGCAAAAATGTCTTCCGTCCTTTATCTGTGCAAAGTGTGGATAGCGTAAATTCCATTCAGTGTTATCAGCTGAGTCATGAACATTTCAAAAGCAGAATGAACTCGCAGATAAAGACTCTCAGCAATCTACACTGTATGTCACATTGTGAGAGAGTACATGTATTGACAATCTGTCTCTTTCTCTCTGTTTAAACTCCAACGAACCCAGACGACCTTTCCACCACTCCAGCATCCCAACGTACCCCTCGGACCAGGGCAACATCCAGCACCCGGCCGATGCCAGGGTGGCAGCAACCTACAACAGATATCGCTACTACAGCAGACTCAGCCAACACAATACAGGCCACTTTGTGAGTTGAATGTAAAATACAGTTGTTGTAACTCTCTTGGCTCCACTAAGCATCATGTCAGTGGTATTTTAGGGTAGAGGTAAAGAAGAGTTAACCTCCTGACACGTATAGGCAACCACCTGATACTTATAGGCAACCACCTGATACTTAGAGGCATCTGCCATCTGATGAGATGTTCACAAAACTTCAGTTTTCTTCCCGTTGAGATTTCCTCATTTCTCTTGCAGTGATCTGTTGTGTTTTTAAGTGATAACTGTAAATAATCATTTCTTTTTGAACTTTTGATCTCCCAAAATGTAATGTCGAATATGGGATATATGTTTATGTTCTTGTATGGTAAAGACCTTCAACTGATTTGAAGTTGCAGATACTGGATGCATGGTTTCATAACTTCAAATTGATTCAATTTTGTTTGTCCACTGAAATACACTGTATTAAAGACGGTAAGATTCACAAATATAAGAAGATTGAATGCTCTGTACTGTGACAGCTCTGATGCTAGCCAAGGAAAGCTCAGCACTCCACCGTAAACTCAAACTTGGAATGCATTGCCAACATTTGTCACTAAATGTGTTTTCTTCATTTCAGCCGCTTGTAGAGTTGCATAATTTCATATTCATTAAGTCTTGTTGTACACTACATGCAAAACTCAAGTTTAAGAATGCACTGCAAATTGCATATATTACTCAATCAAAATACTGTTGTTTTTTATGCCTCCGCCACGAAGTGGTGCCGGAGGCATTATGTTTTCGGGTTGTCCGTCCGTCCGTACGTCCGTACGTCCGAACGTATGTCTGTCCGCTTTCGTTTACGCGATAACTTGAGTAACATTTACTGGAATTTTACCAAACTTGGTCCAAGTATGAAGTATGATGGGGCAATGATTTGATTGGATTTTGGGTGAAATCGGTTAAAGGTCAAAGGTCAAAGGTCAAGGTCAAATCATGAAATTGAATCCGTTTACGCGATAACTCAAGACTGGATGGAGCAAATTTCACCAAACTTTGTTGGAGGATGATGTATGATAGGACAATTACTTGATTAGTTTTTCAGTGAAATCGGACAGAGGTCAAAGGTCAAAGATCAAGGTCAAATCCTAAAATTTATCTGTTTATGTGATAACTCAAAACTGGATGAAGCAGCTTTCACCAAACTTGGTCCAAGGATGATGTATGATGGGACAATTAGTTGAGTAGATTTTAGTGACATTGGCAAGAGGTCAAAGGTCAAAAGGTCAAGGTCAAATGCTAAAAATGTTGCTATTTCCCCCATATCTATGCAATGCCTGCAGTTATTTTCTTGAAACTTAGTGTAGACATGTACTACTGCGTAAAGATTCTCCAGAGAGAGTTTCATGTCATAAGGTCAAAGGTCAAAAGGTCAAAGGTTAGGTGAAAATGTTGCAATATCACTTTTCTCGCAAATGGTTCAATGTATCTTCATGGAACTTGGTACATATGCATGTACTGACTGGCAGGGATTATCTAGGGAATTTGGGGGTCATGGGTCAATAGTCAGGGGGTCAAAGGTCAAGGTCAACTCCTCAAAATGTTACTATTTCCCTCATACACTAGTTTATGCAATGATTGCATTATTAGTTTTAGAATTCAATATATGTACATGTATTACTTAATTGAGATTCTCTTGGAAATTTCCAGCCAGAAGGTCAAAGGTCAAAGGTTAAGGGTCAAAGGTCAAGTTTAAATGAAAAAAAAAATTTGTACTGTAATTACACTCTTTCTTCATACCTTTGAAATCATATACTCAATGCATAAACTTATAACAAGGTTGGTCAGAAGTCAAGTAAAAATTTTCAATTCCCCAAATATGTGTACCTGCACTCTGTAATAGACAATTAGAGCAAACCCAGATCATGGAAAGTGAACATTCAAGATATTTCTGACAAACCTGTCATTTCGATATTTTGCCAGTTATGTGAAACTGTCATCACACATTGTGAAGACATTGTACTATACACCTATTGGGAGAATCATGCATTATGGTGGAGGCATCAGTCGCCATAGCGACATTTCTAGTTTCCCTTTTACATGAAGACATGTCATATAGAGTAGATAAGTGATGATGTCACAGTCTTTTGTAATAGCTTCGTGCTAGTTCCAAACCAGAAATCTATGCACAAGACTTCATAAAGACAGTGGGTTGGAAGTGAGCATTAAGAGCAACCATTACTAGTTTCATGGCGATGAATGGCTGTGATGCCACACTTCAGTTGTCTGTAAACTGAAACCAATTCAGCTGATTTTATTAAGCTATTACATTTGTTACCAGGGTCATTTATCACATGTTTGCCCTTCAGTTCATTGATACCGAAAATCTCGCATGCTTTGATATTCCTGTGCAGGATATTCCCGATCATGTTGTCCCGACATCGCTGTTCGTCCTTGTGTCGCCGTTTGTCAAGAAGGAGTCGGGCGCAAAGCAGAATAGTATAGTTACCATGTGAGTGTAATATATAGTGATTCTATTCAGAGTGATACTTGTTGTCCAACAGGATCCACAGGAACATTTTCCCCTGTAGTTTTGAAATGTGTATCACAACATGGGTAAACAGAAAATGTTCTTGGGAATATTATACCAATACATTCAAGCTGAGTGGTCTATCACACAGTTTAATTGACACATCAAACATGAATTATTCTTATAGGAAATTTCCTCCAAGTGTTTAGGATACGATTAAAGACACTGTCTCACTGGACATGGTGCGATAGATTGAGAGAAATTGATATTGTCTCAACTCTCATGGAATTAATTGGAATTTGGCAGTATTGTATGTCATTGAGTGCAATGATCTAAAATAAATTCTATGGAAAGAATATATTTCAGTGAAAGTGCAATGAGCCAGTTTGCTTGAAATGTATAACACACAGACCCACACTCCAATAGACAAAAGAGATCATATTGCAGTTTCTCTTTTACCCCGATAATGCAAAAATAGTGGCTACTGTTTTGTCAAAAATAAACTTAATTGAGCACTGTGAAAGCCACAAGTAGACTCGCAACAAGGGTAAAATTATATATTAGCACACTGATCTATTGTGTGACACTGTGAAACACAAAATCACTTCAGGGAAGTTTTGTTTATAATATTTTTTCTATACTACGGTGTAAGGTGTTAGTCCTGCCACATCATTTGAATGTCTAATGTAAGCTACAAAGTGTAGTACTGTAGGTGACTCAGCTGAAGCATGAATAGTAGGCTCATGTATCATAGATGAATGTGAAATTTATTGAAAACATACCAAATTCACCATACATGACGAGTGCACAAAATTGATCTTGTAAAAATTTCCCCTTTTACAGTTCTTTGTGAGAGTCATTTGACGTGATCATATACTTCCCTGCAATTTTGCGAGTGGTTAAATTTGCGACCGCGGAGTACAGTACTGAATGGAGAAATGTATGCGCACATGTTTCATTTATGTAGGGCTCAGAGCTGATATCTTTGTGCGTTTTTGGATTTGTGAATAGCACGTGACTTGCAAAATTAACGAAAATGAAAATAGCGAGAATGTGTATCAATGTCATCTGCTTTTGAAGGATGAAATTCTTTTGAGGTGATGTTGCCAAAGAAGAAGGAGACCATTGTTTGATGTCTTGATGGTATGTAAACAACTGGTAACATTTTATCAACAAAAATGTCACATACATATCTAAATGTGATCTTGCAGGAAGCAATGAACTCATATTATCTTGCAGCATCCAGGTTTTATCCAAAACCTCAACTCATGATTCCATCATCATACATTGTGTGTGCATACCCCAGTGTAACTGCGGCATGCTCTTTATTCTTGGACAAAAAAAAGAAAAGAAAAAGAAAAGCTAGACCAAATATGAACATCTGATATTGTCAACTTCTCTTTACTATCTTATAGCCTTTACATCTCATCATGATCACTGATCTCTGTAGGAGGTACATGTATCTGGATATCTCATCGGCCAATTGCTTTGAAGCCACCACGCCACCATCTTACCAATCACATTACAATTCATTTGTGTATGGAGCTCATGATATCACGCCTTCTTGGAGATAATTCTGCTGGAAAATGCCTGCGTGTCTGCGTAAGAGTGTGCGTAGTAACATGGCGGCTCACATATGGGCAACGGCGACTTTAATTGTTTTGACAGGATGATTGGGCCAATGAGATATCCAGATAATACTAAAGAGATCAGTGATAATGATTCATGCTCATGTGTGATAAAATTTGCCCAGCATTCTCTCCAATTAAACTTGAAGAGCAGATAATATCAGCATAATCTCAATATCAATCATCAATTTTCTATCTAATTCTTTGAAAATATGAATGCTGTTTTACATCTCCTGACTTACTTCCAAAAAATGCTTATCTACGCCAGCTTATATTACAATGCACAGGCCTGATTACTAAAAACAAGTGCAACAAATCTTAATCTGGCAAGACTCTGACATACCTGCTCCATATTCTAAACCAAAGTAAAGTGTTCACATGTATACACTACAGTTTGGCAATTATCTTTCATGCCTATTCTTCTTCTTCTTCTTCTTCTTTTTTTTTTTTTTTCTTCTTCTTCTTCTTCTTCTTCTTCTTCTTCTTCTTCTTTGAACTTCTTCTTCTTAAACAAAACACAAAAAACAACAAATTTGCTTCAGTCATATCAGCTGTTGGACAAAGCCTCAAATCAAGTGAGATCTCAAATATCTTGTCATCTATACACATGCAATTTATTTCAAAGAATAACATTTGTGAGGATGTAATCACATTATGTAGATGATGAAGATGGGGATCATAGAGATAGTTTCATGTGCAGGGTTTGAAATACTGTAACGAGGGAGGCTATCACTTCCAAATCCTGAGGTTAAACCATATGGTTTGACCCTGATGGCAAAACTCGTTACCTGATAATACAGTGTCATTTAAGTGTGACCCTGCATCACAAAACCAACAAAAAGTCACCAGAGATCAGACTCTCAAGCTTTAAAATGATGTAGAAATCAATTCAAATGGACTCCCCTAACCTATGTAAATACTGGAAAGAGAGCACACACTCTGACAAAGTGTGAACTGAGAAAAGAGGCTCTGAAGTCCAGGAGCTATTCAAGCATTTAATCTTTACCAAGCCATGCTAGCTGAGCAATGAAAGGGACAAAGCACAGGTTGTAAACCACTGGAGGAACAACAATGATGGGATTATCAGATTAAGCTGAAATTGAGCATATACTATTAACACATTGTGTCCATGATTAATGGCAACTTTCAAAGCGGTAGCGTTATCCTTTCAAAAGTTATTAGACTTGAAAGTGAAGAGTGTGCAAAGGATTTCAAGTAATGAAAAGGGGCCTCTAAGATCTGATCATTCTACTCCCCCCCCCCCCCAAAAAAAAATGGAAAAAGTGCTGTAAACAAATTTTCCCATTCATGTTATAATCCCAAAGAATACTGTACTAAAGAATACTGTAGAAGAAGGATATCTCTTTCATATCTCTTCGAGATTGACTCAGTTGACCCATTTCACCTTTTTTGAGTCCTCACGTGAAATCAATGGGTGTGACTTTTTGTTGGTTCTGTGATGTACGGTCACAATTGCCAAAGTACCTGTGGGAGTGAACATTAACCCTTGACCCTAACCAACCATGAACACTACATAGTTACCTTGTATTTCTTTCTTACATAGATTTTCCATCTGGAACACAATGATGGGAACATCTCTGCTCAGCATGCCCTGGGCCCTGCAGCAGGCTGGCTTTGCTATGGGGCTGGTACTCATGCTGGTCATGGCTGCCCTGGCCCTCTACACATGCTACCGTGTCATGCAGTCTGTGGAGAGGATACGTGAGTGCTTTTCATCACCATTTAATATCACATTCACTTTCAGTGCACACTGTGATGGCAATATGATGTCCGTCACATGCATTGCTTCATCTAAATTTCTTCGATTGTACTAAAATTACAACTGCCAATTTGGAACTGTCGTTATATTTTTTTTTTAGATTTATATGATTTTTATACCAAGTGATTTTCTAATTCCTATTTGTTTTCTTGTTATTAGGTGTCCCCCTTTTTTTATTTCATCTGTATAGCCCCTGTACATACCCATGACTATGGCCTGATTATGTTGCTTGGAGACATTATGCCGTGTGAATTGATGATGGGTCTTACAGATATTGACACTCAAATCCTAACTACAGTGGAAACTCAGTATAATGAGATCCGTTGGACCAAGACAATTTGTTCTTTATATCAGATATCTTGTTGTATCAGTAGTCAGTAAACAATACAAAACAAAGGAAATAAATTCACTGGGACCAGAGGTATTAGTTTGCTATATCAGGTATTTTGTTATATCAGATCTCTGTATATTGAGTTTCACTGTACAAGATTTTGTACCATCAGGTTAAACCTCATGGATTTAAATCTCCCAACAGTGCATTTGTTAGGAAGATAGATCTACTAGTAGCCATCTTCACAACCCCATTATCTCTTTAATTCTCCCTCAATAGTCATGTCTTTGCAATTAATGTCACACAATAACAATGCTTTGCTCATAAATACTTAACCCCCCCCCCCTCTTGTCTTAAGCAAGAATTGGCAAGCATCGTGAAATATTCAATTCTTATGTTGTGAATGCTGGAAACCATCTGTGTAATCGAGATTGTAGCTGAAATGTCTTGCTGTACGTACCTACCATCCAGGTATCTTTTTCAGAGATTTGTTACTCTTTTGTCATTATAACACATTCCAATATCTTCTTTACCCCCAAACTAATAAGACTACAAATGTGTAAATGTCTCATATGATATTATATCTTTTGTCTCTCCAAACTAATGAGGCAAAAATGTTAATTAAGATGTTTCATATTTTTGTTTCCCCAAACTGTTGAGATTATAATGTCTAAATGTCTCATATTTTTGTCTCTCCAAACTAATGAGACTAAATATCTAGATTTGTGTTTTTGTCTCACCAGAGGACAAGGTAGGGTTGGTGGAGTTCTCCGATGTCTGCAAGAAGTACCTTGGTCGTTGGGGAGAGAAGTCCAGTGTCTTCTTCTCTCTCTCAGCTCTCCTGGGAGCCATGATTGTCTACTGGGTCCTAATGTCCAACTTTCTCTACAGTACCGTCTTCTTCGTCTTCCGTAAGTCTCTCATCTCTGCCTCAACAGGAAAGCTGGCAATGCCTTAGCTTTTGCATTCCTTCCCAAATAGCACAGAACATGATATATTCCACCAGAATGACAAAAATATTGTACAGCTATAACATTTCTGTGATATTTGAAGGTTGTTAGCCGTTAAAATTCAAATAATGCACCAAATGCTCACCATAACGTATTTTGTATACGAGGCACAGTTGCATAGACAACTAATCCTTCTGTGGTTGTAATATGATACTTATACTTTGAACAAAAGATATGCATGTCAAAGCTGTCAGAAAAGGATTCACTAGCTTCTTTTATTTTGTTACCTATGGCAAATAACAACACACCACTTACATGAACTACATAAGTGCATCACACAGGTCTGTAAAGCTAGACTAGTAGTTTAGATTTGTAATTTTTTCATAGTACGAAAAAATTATTTGAATCTTAACGGTCAATTTAACTCAACAAATAAAGACCCTCTTGAGTTCAAAATTTACAAGAGGTTTCCAAATAGTGTTTTCTTCAATACCCAAGTGTTCTCACCAAATTAAAAAAAAAAAATTGCAAAAGGGATGGTATGTCTTTAACTTGTTGAAGACTAGTCCCGAGCGTACATAAGTAGATTTCTGTGGGGATTTTTGTGTTACATATTGCAAAATCAGCTCATCATCAGTCAGGTAAAGTTAGAGCTTTCATTGATATTGGATCTCATTCGAGAAATTTACAAAGTTTCACAAATTTCAGTTTGTTTTCTATGGAACATATCAATAAAAGCGAGCACGTAGACAAACTGCAGGAGGCTTACGATGTCATCAAGTCATACCTTTCCCATTTGTTATCTTACACTAAAATATCACACTCACAAAAAAGAAATATGTGACCCGCTACAACAAAATGATCCTAAAGTCGGGCGAGGTCGATTATTTGAAAATTGCATGATAAAATCCCCTAATCTTTCTGCTTTAAACTGATATATAACACATTTTATTAAAATAATCGGCTGCGGAGATATCGATGTTTAAAAGAGAGCATGTCGAGACGTCTGGAAAATCACTGTTTCAAGGAAAGCGCCCTAAAAGTCTTCCTTTCGACGCAATCGCGATCAAGGGACACACAAGTCAGTTTTCACCTCTTTACAATAGAAGGTAAGCCCTAGCAACCCCCGAAGAGTTCATTCAAGCTCATCAGCGTCGGCGGTCTCCTCACCAACCAATTAGTGACCAGGATGTGAGAAGCGGCTGAGCATAGCGCACCCCGCCCGCACGCACCAGTCGACTGGGCAGTGTGCGAGCTTCACGCTTCGGTTAACAGCAAGCAGCAAACTGACCAATGAGATCACTCTGGTCGTTGTTAGGGGCGGAACCTATCTGTGGCGCTCAATCCAAATTTTCGAATCAGTTTCTGCTTCGTTGAAACGCCAAAAAAACATGGCTCAGAAAAACGCTATTTGTTGGTCTTTCCTGTGATCATTTTGCTTCAAAATTTCGACAGATGATAGAAGACATGTTAGACTCCAATAATATGTCAAAATCAGGAAATCGTAAGTTTTGACCAATTTTAATCCTCTGACTTCAAACTCGATTTTCATGGCTTCGACCGTGCGCGACTTTAGGACCTTTTTGTTGTAGCGGGTCACATATGTCTTTGCTATATTATCTAGCAATTATAACCACCTTCCCCTGGAAATCATCATTGCTGCAGTAATTTGATGGAAAGGATACAACTTATTCCTATTCAGTTTATGTGAAAAATATTTGTTTTTTCTGTATTGAATATATGTGTCTGGGTCAATGGCAGACTGGACAGGTGATGAATGATATCATTTCCACTTTGTGTATGTCATTGCTCTTTAAAGCACTATTTTTTGAAAGAAAAATTCAAATTGCCATAGCTTTCCTATTTGAGGTCTGATGTTGATTTGTTATTGACAAAGTCTGCCTATCTGTCTCATTTAATTCTATCTTATTCATTAATTCAAACTTGGAGATACACTTTTAACGTCCTTAAACAATTTGTGGCAGAAATTGAACCATCTGTCCTCACTACCTATAAGAAGTAGGAGATCATGATTATTTTAATCTGTTGGTTAAAGTGAGTTAAAAGAAGCACAGTAGTTCCTGTAGCTGAATGAGCTTGGTGTTTAAAGAGGAATTGGGTTTGATATAATGTCATCTACTTGGTTGGTAGCATGTTAATGAAGAATGTGGGTAGAACTGAAAGTAGAACTCTTTATAAATGAGCCAAGATGAGCTATAAGTATACCAAGACACTTGAGTATTACATGACTATTGTGTTTCAGTTACACAAAAGTGAGTCATATGCATCGAATGTGCATGTGATATATCATAGAGAGTCTTTGATAAAGTTTAGTCCTCTATCAGTGTAAAGATGCTCACAGCAACACATTTCTACAGGTAAGACTACATTTTATGCATCCATTTGGGAAACAGCCTGTAGAATACAAAGTAGATTTCCTGTTATTTTGTTAGTTTACAGTTGCTGTGGAGAAGACAGTCTACTGCTATGTTAATGAATTTTGAATTATTTTATCCAGCACTTTATGCTTTTAGCTTTTATGCTTTCAGAATATCATCTTTGGTGGGGTTTCACCGTGTTTATGAATGAAATTATCAATGAAATTTGCTAGACAAAAAAAACAACAACAAAACAAAACAAAAACAAAATAAAAAAACAAAAAACCCCAAAACAAAACCAACAACAACAAATCAAAACTAAAACCAAAACAAAACAAAACAAGAAGTGTTATAAATCATATCAGGGTGAATGCTGTTGCATACAAGAACAAATTAAATGTGATATGCTTCATGACATGTATGGAAAAGTCAAATTGATTAATATTTGAAAAGCGTGGAAGGGGATTGCTGCAGTACCTAGACTCTGTGCTATGAGAACAATGCATACATGTGAGTTTAAAATGCTTGTGTGTGTGTAGAAAGGATATAAAAGCAGTGAAGATACATGACATTATCATGTATTGTGTTATACAAATATTCTTTGAAACCTTTATAATTATCATTGTAATTAATCACTTTTTTGTCATGATTTTCTTGCTCCCCCCTTGTCCTTCCAGAGGAAGTCATGGGCATTGTTCCTGCGAGTAACGACACAGCCCTTTGCTACGGCTCTCCTGCATTCAATCGCACTGTCCTCTTTCTACTAGAAGACCCGTCCAATAAAGGTATGTTCAACTGTAACAATGTTCTCCCCCACTTATGATAAAAATCACCATGTGAATTGACAATTTACTGCATGTTCTAGATCTTATGAATCTCTCTGGTGCATGAAGACTTAAATATTTTGTGTTAATATCTTCTTTTTTTTATTGTTGTCTTAGCAGGTGTTAGTGCAAAACAGTTGTAGCCACCCTGGTGTACAGTGTAGGAAATCCCCATTTCTAATGTTGAATGATCAGGAATGTGTCACTGTATCACAATCATAAGTTTGTAACTCTTTTATGGAAAAAAGTTTTGGTAGAGTTTGACATGGGTGTTTATTAAAGAGTATACAGCCTCAGACCACTTTACGTTTTTTTCTTGTACTGAGTATGAATATAATTTCTAATAAATATTCTATAGAGAGTAGTCTTTCATTATTGCAGTCTGTCGTATCATCAATATCCTGGATAGAGTACAATTTGATTATCCTAGCCTGTTTGTGCTTGGCCTGGGAGTAGAAATGTGTATCGTGTTTTGTGCAGAAAGAACCTAATGCAGCATTTGTGAGTCAAGCACAGCAGAGTAAAGCCTTATCCCATATCAAAGAGATTTTACTATCATCACTTGCTTTGGTGAAATTGATTAACCTATTTGTGCAGACTCTTCTTACATTATTTTTGCTTCTAAATTGTAACTTGTTAAAATGAAAATTGAAGTTTGCTAGTATTTTGCCATTCATTTCTCGTAGTGACAAACACAACTCCAGCCAAGGTGGCGCTGTTCCACAGGGTGTGGTCAGAGACTGGAACAGTTCCCCTCTTTCTCTGTTTCCTTATACTACCTCTCATCCACATCAAGTCTCCAACTTTCTTCACAAAGTTCAACTCTCTTGGTGAGTGCTACGCATTAAAATTCACACTGGATGATTTCAAGTTTGCTGCATGTGCCAGTGTCGGTATTGTCTCCAGAGCACCTGTGTGAAATTGAGCTTCAACACAGGCGGTCATAGTAATGCAATCCATACCATTCATGATTAGCGATTCCCAACACTAGATATTATCTTCACACCACCACAGAAGCTGTGTGATCATGCTAGAATTGCACTAGCTACAAAACCAATACGTCTTAATTTTGAGGTCAACTGTCTACAACCACCTGGTGCTAATGTTCAGATTGCACTAACACCAGCACTAAAACACCAAACTTGAAATCACCCACTGTTGTGCTGTTTTTGCAATATGTTAGCATCATTTCCATTGTCTTTGAATGTAGCAAATGAATGTAAAGAGAAATGGGGTGAAAAATATGGTATGCGTAGAACTTCCCATGTTTACAACAGGCAGCTTTTTAATGCTGTGTCGAACTGTATTTTGCATCTAAATTTAAGCAATACCAATTTTCATTTTTTGTTGAAATATTCTGTGGATTACCAGTGTTCTCTCACTCAAACATTGAGTAACTGAACTGTGAATTACTAAATGTATGTCATCAAATGGTGCTCTCTATATCCTTTTGCAATGCTCTGTTTTGAACATAATTTCCATCTTGTGCTAAACTCAAAATATACCTCTGTATAGCCATGGTCAGACTGGTAAAAGATTGAGAAGTGTAAGATCGCGACCTTTAAGATCGCGAAGTTTTGCCAGTGTGACTGCAAACTTCCTGCAAAACTTCTCACAAAACTTCTCGTGAAACTTCCCACTCCAACTAGGGATATTTCCCTCACCCCCGCCAAACTTCTTAATCTGTTTGTGGGCAGTGTCTCCGAAGCACGAGGCCATTGTCATGTACAGATGTGCATCGTTACGTCACAATCACTTGCCATGGGATGGTGCGCTCTTTCTTCTTTCTTGCGCGCGCATACCAATGACCCAAACTACTTGATCCAAGTTTGGCTGCCAGTGTGACATCACGACAAAGGATCGTGAAGACTTTGTGATCTTAAACTTCTTGATCTTTTGCCAGTCTTATACGGAACATTTCTCAATCCTCCCTTGTACAGGAACCCTGTCTGTTGCCTTCCTCTTGATATATGTATGCGTAAGAGCAGCGAAGTGGGGCATCCATATCGACTTTAATAACGTCAACTCTGATGAATATGTGCAACGTAAGTAGTATGAGAGAGGGGGTTTTGTTTTATTTGGTTCTTTTTATGACACAGTAATTCAAAAGCATGAGTTAATGTGCCTTACTGTTTCTTTTATCATTTTGGTTTAAGATCCTTTAGTCAAATATTTGCAAAAGAATGCAGATTTACCTGATATATGATGCAACTTTCTTGCCTTTTTTATTACAATTAATTAGAAATCACATGCTGAAAAATATGCACCATGTGTTTTTTGCACATCACAGATTTTGTTGTTGAAGGGTATATCATGCCCTATTATTTTCCAATGATTATTGCCGCTTCATAATCTCAAACCCAACTCAAGTCACCATGTAGATCAATACTATTTAAAATCTTACCTTGTTTACCATTTTTTCAGTATACATAAAACATATATCTCATTGTTCCATACAAATATTACAATGTCATTCTAATGTATTGTTTGTTATCATTCAAGTCTAACTCACCAGCAACCTGTCATAAAGATGCATTACATTGCTGTAGTGCTCCTCTCTAAAAATGACAACAACAACAACAAAAATGATCTGGTGGGGTGCTTAACTGTTTTTGGTCAGTAAGAAGACACTTCATTCATATAAAAATCATCAGTGTCTTGGTAATACACTATTTGCAAATCAATGAGGATACACTGTGAACACTCTGCTGTGGTTAATAATGAATTTTGGGCAAAAAAGTGCTGACTACTGTATCTTATAATGGTGTTATTTATTGATTCTTTTTTATTGGGAACTTCATTTAGAGGCATAATATTCCCCAAATTACTAACGCCCCGGAATATTGTATCCTGTAACACAAATGCATTTAAAAATGCTTTTCAAATATCGCTAACATTGCTTTAGATAGATTCTCATACTGTTCTCTGTGGTTCTGGAGCATGACTTTTTATCACTTGCAAACCTGTCTTACAAGTCCTGATTGTGAAATGTGCTTTCAAAATGTATTAGTTATATGGCATATGCAGCAATTGAACAATAGATATGAATAATTGAATTAAGCCGTGAAGGGTACAAATTCCGTTGTGCTATAACATTACCCTCAACTCTCACCTACTCCTCCAATTACTCAGATTTTTGATTTGCATTTTAATTACCATGTATACATACTGAATTTCATTTAATTTTTTTTCTCGCATAGTTTTTCACAAGTAGAAGTAGGCAAATATCAGGAAAGCATTTGCAAATTGATGGCAATGCAAACACATTGTATTGACTATTGCAATCACATAATAACATTTTATAAAGCTGGTATAGCTGTTACAATGGCAGGAGCAATTCTTGAGCAATAAGTTGCCTTTTTATGCTGTTAGGCCCAGATTTATGAGTTTCTAACGCTTGCCATAAATTCACCTCACTTTATATCTTTTACAAATACCTATTTGCATTTTTTTGTCACAAATTTTTTGAGTTGCATTCAGCTTGTATTTATTTTTCTTTGTATTCCCCCCCCCCTATTTTTGACCCCATATTCATGACCTTACCACCATCTTTGCAACTAGTGTTTCACTGGCGATTTCCCTCTCTGTCGGGACTTCTAGCACTGGGCTACTTCATTCACAATGCCATCTCGGCCATCACCCAAAATCAAGCTCATCCAGAAAACAATGTAAGATCACAGCTGGGTGCGGTCACACCTGCATACTCACTCGTTCATCAGGCATCAGAGGTTGAGTGCTGAGGTGTAATGAACAGGGTCTTTGTGAAACACTGTATGCGTAACAGTCGGCCAGATATTGTGAATTTTACTGAATAAGATACTGATTCAGATCTGTAAAATTCTGAGTAGGGAGTGTGATGTGATGACCAGAAGTAAGTCCATTTGACCTCAGTGTTTCAGCTGTCTCCGTTGGTCATTTCTACTTTACTAGAGCAAATTATGATAAAATGATAGTGATGATAGTAAGCCATTCACTTGTAATACTCAGTGTATTTTCAATATCGGCATCAAAAAAATTCATCAAATAGATTGTTATTGTAAGGGAAAAAAAACGGGACCAAAACAAATGCAGTGGATTAACTGCTTCAACATAAACACAGCTTGCCTGGTTGATGGTGACCCAAGAAAATGTTCATATTATAAGTAGCCTTTTTGCCCCTTTATCATGGGCAAAAATTTGTTTGGAAGTAGTAATGTCTTACATTTTACTAAATTTGGTAGAAGCTGCACTAGCTGTTTGTTGTAGTACCAGGTAGTGTGTAATAAAGTCATTATCTAGATCAAGGAGGTGTTTGTGAATCAATGGATTGAATTTAGGATTCAAGCCAATGTGTGATGTAGAAGGTAATGGTAGATTACTTTTGACTAGTGCATGTTATCTCAATTATCTTCATATTACTATCATAGGTACTCAGGAAACAGGCAAGGTTGGGGGGGGGGGGGAGGGGGAGGAGGTGGGGGTAGGGTAGGTCAAAGGTTAATATCTCTCTCAGAGCTGAAGAATAGAAGGTAAACCAATAATTAGCCATGAGGAAGTAATGAAAGTTGGACCCATCTAATTGTCAACTGGCATTTGGGAAAGTTGTGTGCTGTTGATCTTGGAACCTCCTCCGTGATGAGATGCAATGTGAATGAAAGATTATGATACACACTGTCAGGGATGTTTTCATAAAGTATGGATATTTGACTTGCATGGTATGCAGTCTTTAAGGAAACTGCATATGTCTGTTTAGGAGACTGATAAAAAAAAGGTAATTAAGATTAGAACATGTATGTAAGTTCTGGCAAAAAGGTTGATTTTGTCTACCCAAGGGAGGAAAATGAGTTCTTTATCACTGGCATAGGTCATGTAATACCATCTCTCTTTATTTCAGTGTGTTTTCTTTCTGTAATTCAAACACTTGCTTTGCTTTGAGTGATTTGATCATTCTGTTTCCCCTTTTTCTCTCACATGCCTGTTTTTTTTTGTTTTTTTGTTTTTTTTTGCATATCTAATGACTCAAACTCACTACCACTCTGTTAGATCTTGACAGAGTGTTGGCATTCAGCTACAGATAAATCATGCCCAGCTCTATCAGTCATCCAACAATCTTCAAGTATCAAGTATTTATGTTGCATTAACGTCACCTTTCACTGCAACCAAATGCTTCATCAGCTACTCTCCACTTGCTTCACTCGCAAAACTCAAACATATTATGCTGCAGCCATGCTCATCTAAAGTCATGCAACCTGTATTTACAATTTACAGTCCTCTAGTGATACACACTGTGGTATGAATTCACAAATGTACAATCTTTGTCCATGGTTTAAACCATGGACAAAGACCGTAATTTTGTCTGTGGTGCCATGTGTCACACGGCCTAGTTCGTTACGAAGTGATCATGACGAAATGACTGATTTCATAATGAAATAGGCCATGCGATGCTTGGGGCTCCATACAAAATTACGGTCTTTGCCCATGGTTTAAAAACCATGGACAAAGATTGTACCACCTTCGTGAATTCGGGCCTATGAGTCCTGTGGATAATCATCATGCAGATAGTAAAAGAAATCGGAATACTCTTGGAAGAATTTCCTGGAATTCCGATGTACGACAAAGAATAATTTAAACTATTCATGTAATCATCTTTGAATGAAGTGTGTTTATGGAGAACATGTGACTGATAATGTTGCAGTTGAGGCCTTTCCCTCTTCAATGATGATGTTTTACTGATATCCTTCAACTGCATATATGACTGAAACAAAAGTTCCCCAGTAATAACAATAGAAACAACAAAAGAAACAGTGAAACACCATGCATGGTTTTAGTAGGAATCCTATCCCTAACCCCAAACCTAACCCTAATCATAGCGTAACTCTCTTTGAAAAGTGTATTTTAAAACTAGAAATGTTTGCATGCATGAAACTTTCATAAATTTTGTGAAGAGCCAAGATTCATGAAAATGAAATGCATGTGAAAATGTTCTTATTTACACAATGTATTGAATACCAGTTTCGTAACATGAAAGTTTCATACAGCCAAAAAGGCTGTCGGCTTTAATTTGCGAAAGTTTCATGCTGCTAATATTGTTTCTGGTTTTACAGTATGTCAAACATTTTACCCCACTAACGGCTTGACCCCCCCCCCCCTCCATTCCCCTCAGCTTGTCCTTATTTCTCTTCATGTGTCTGCTCATAAACTGTTCTCCTCTGCCAGTGTTTAGTTGGAACTTTCCCGCCCTGTCGGGAATATCCTCCCTGGGTTTTTTCATTCACAATTGCATCTCATCGATAACGAGGAACCAGAGGTACCCCGAGAACAATGTAAGTGACTTCATGATAGAACCGAGGGGGGGGGGGGGGGGAAGGAGATGAAGGGCCTTCAGGGAGCACTTTAATTAACCAGTTCAGTGCAAGGGACTTTGGACAGTGTGTACAATGCTATGGGGTTTACTGTGCCAATCACCACTCAAAGCTCACAAAGGGTTGATATATATTGGAAGACTTGTAATCCTTCTTGGCAGCTGCCTCATGCTTGTGGAATCAGCTCCCTCAAAGCATTGGGGAATCACCATCTCTGTCAGTGTTCCAAAAATCGTTGAAGACTTTCCTTTTCAATAACTGATTGATTAATTATGTATATTTTGTTTTTTCCTTGTCTGTTGTATTTTTTTTTCTTCTCCTACCTCCTAAGTGTAAGGTGGATATTATATTTCTATGAAACGCTGTGATACATGTTCACACATCGCTATATAAGTACCCATATTGTAATTGCAATTGTATCAATGAAGATTTTTTTTTTTTTGGGGGGGGGGAGGGTTAACAATTAATTTCATCATTAATTAGGATTAGATAGTATAATGAAATGTATGTTTAGTTCACTGACCTATTTCCATCAAGCACTTTTGGTTGAATTTGTTATACTCTTTTGTCTAAGTGTTTATCTTTAACCTTACTTGATCAATGACCTAATTATGTAGGTAGTTTAGTGAGTGTAGCCTAGTAGTCAGTCAATAGTATAAATATGGAAGAATCTGCTTGTTAGGTACAGGTAAGTTGCTTTCTATAAATACCATTCTACTGCAACACCAGCTCACCTGCCATATGTCAGACTTAATGTGCAGTGTATGAGATAAACCTATTTAACTTGTGGAAAGAGTATTAACTTGGTGTGAGTTGGAGATTGAAGAGTGTTTTCTTGTGCCTCGTCTTTTAGGGTCGTGACCTCACCATTGCCTACTTCCTGGTAGCCTTCACCTACATATTTGTGGCCGTGGTATTCTACATCTCTTTTCCCCTGCCGAAGGAGTGCATAGCAGATGTAAGTACATCTGGAGGGGTTACCATGGCAACGCATCAATGCCGGTGGTAGTGTTTGGGTTGAATTGGAATGCTCTTTATCCTCTCTAGTCGTTTTTTATAATGACAATACAAGCCATCATTCGTACAACCACAGTGCCATTTAATGAATCATTTCCACATATGGATCGGCTTGAGTGTAATGCATACAATGCAGTACTTCACTTACCATAATAAATTTGACTGTGAAAGGTACATTATAAGTGTCATATTCCTTGCAATTTAACCATCATATTTTGAAGTTGTTTAGAACCTGTTTCCGTCATTAGAGGAAAAACGGAGACAGATGTTACTCTGTGTAATTAACGAGCTTGCCTGTTGAAATTCCTGTTTGCTTAAACCCATTGAAGGCTAGTCCCTAGAATACTCAATCAGGTGTCTATGGGAAATGGGTGTTATAGCAAAATCAGTCCATCCTCAATAGGTTATGTGTTCATGAATACAACATTTGTTTGACTTGTTTCCCAGAACTTTTTGAAGAACTTTTTCCAGGGGGATGCATATGCCTTTGCTGCCAGGCTGTTCCTGCTCTTCCAAATGGTGACACTCTTCCCTCTGCTAGTCTACATCACCAGGGTGCAACTGATGGACCAGCTGTTTGGCAAAGCATTTCCAAGGTCTGTTCAGAAAAAGACTATCATGAAAAGGGAATATTTCATTGGAAAGATGTGGTTATGTATTTTGCTCTCGACTGAACTTGTCAAAATAATGATTGGCAAATTACTTTGAAAATATCAGATTTTTGAACAGAAATACCTACATCACAAATTTATAAATGAGGAAAGTACACTGAGATTGGCCTGATGTGACTAACTAATCACCTGAAAGTTTCTACTGTTACGGTATATGATATGAGGATGAGACTAGGTAGCTATGAAACAGAATTTCTCCATGCTTCTAGTATGTTGATGCTGTCTCAGTGGTGTATAAGTTGCTAGAACACACACAAACACAATGAAGACATAAATGTCTTGATACCCAACAGTTACATCAGAGGGGCTTTTTCTATTACATTGATGATGACATGTATGAAACTACCTTTTTAGCATGTCATCTTTTGAGAGATTTATGGCTAATATCTTTTGCAGTGTTTCGTCGTATGGTTTCAGGAAAATATTTTTATTTTGACAAGTAAAATCTAGCAAACTTTATCTAAAAAAGGACTCTTCTTGCAGGTGTAACATCCAGTCACTATAACATGTATTTGCTAAGGGTTTTGTCTTTTTTTTATAACAATGCCCACCCCCCCCAAAAAAAAAAAAATATATATATATA
The DNA here is from genome assembly GCF_040938485.1 of Diadema antillarum. Classification (NCBI taxonomy): domain Eukaryota; kingdom Metazoa; phylum Echinodermata; class Echinoidea; order Diadematoida; family Diadematidae; genus Diadema; species Diadema antillarum. The sequence goes on from NW_027271146.1 coordinate 1,283,445, forward strand.
TATATACATATATATATATACTCCTAGATGGGTCATTTGGAAGACATTTCCATTTGTTTTATATGTAAATTTTAAAATACATGTTCAATGGCAATTTACGCAATGGAGACACGAAAATTGTCTCCTTAATGACCAGTTGTCTCCCTAATGAAGACACTTCTCCCCAATATGTCTCCCTAAGGTGCCAACTAGGGAGATATATATATATATATATAGTTGCAGGTGATATAGATGAGGTGGTGTCAAACCTGTCTCAAGAGAGCAAAAAAGTGTTGAGTTTATGTCTTCTGTTCCATTGATACCATCTTTTCCTCTCATCATTTTTCCACTCTCTACCCCACCCCTCTCCCACACCTCTCCCCCTCTCTTTTTTTCATTCTGTCTGCCCTTTGCCCTTTCTCTCTCTCCTTCGAGCCCCACCCTCACTCTCTACCCCTCGTCTTCCCTCACCCCTCTGCCCCCTCTTTCTCTGCCCTTCTCTCTCCCTACCCCTTACCCCTCCTCATGTCCTCCACCCCCTCTCTGCCCTCTGCCCTCTGCCCCTCTTTCTATCCCCTTACTCCCTACCTCCCTACCATCCTCTCCCTCTCTCTCTCTTGTCTGACCTCCAGCTGGAAGCACATGATAATCTTTAACCTGATCCTTGTCACCATCTGTGTCCTGTTTGCAATGTTTCTGCCTCACATTGGGAACATTATACGGTGAGTATTAAAATCCAAGGAACCTAAAGCTTAACTCTCTCCCTCACACCATTGTATGGGACATGTTGCATCGCACAATAGTCACGGCGTGACATTATTGATAACTTAATAAAGAAAACGATGTGCAACATGATCAAAGTTTGCTGCACTATGCGGTGAGTATGAGGCAGGGAATCTAAAGCTTTACTCTCCATCACTCCAATGTGTGGGGCATTCTTATGTGGCATCGCACAATAATTAGGCCATGACATGATTGATAACTAATAATATTAAAGAAGAAGGTGCAAAACATGATCAAAGTTTGCTGCAAGTAAGAGAAAGAAAAAGGAAATAGACAAATCTGAATCGTGTGTGCAACATGACGGTCATGAATGTCCAAATGTCTTCCAGAACAGTGATTAACCTGTTGAGGATGAGTCCTGAGTATACTCAGGCAGGTGTCTATTGGAAATACATGTAGAAAAATCATCCTGTCCTTAACAGGTTAAGCTGTATCATCTTACTTGATATCACTGCGTGAATGTAGTGTCCTACGTATAATAGAAATAATTAATCACCCAAAGCTCTTTGTACTTATGCTAGGCACATTAGAAGAGAGTGCAGTAGAATTGCGATGGAGAGCATTGAAAAAAAAAACCCACCCAAAACAAAAAACAGCAGCACTGACAGCAACAAATAAGATCACTTTTTTTTTCTGTGCCATTTTAAAATGAGGTAGCCAATCTTGATTACGAAGTAAATGAGTAATCGGTCATGATTTCTCTGTGTCTTGTAATACAGGTATTCTGGAGCCTTCTGTGGTATGGCCTATATCTTCACCCTACCTGTAGTAGTCTACCTCCTCTTTCACCGAAATCAGGGCACGCTGCGCTGGTATCACGTTGTTCTCCACTCAGTCCTTGTTGCCGTGGGCGTGGCTAATTTTATCTCTCAGTTCCTGGTGTGAGGTCATGACTACTAGCATGGTCGTCTGACCATGCGGAAAGAAAAAGAAGCGGAAACACATGTATATTCTTTGCAATGTGTGTATTAAAGGCGACCGCACACTATATGATCTGACTGGTTGCACGACTGGAGGCAAGCTGGGTCACAGCTTGGATGGACGACATTGGGCACTACATTAGACCATACAAGTATTGCGTGCCTAGTTGCGTCATCAGTACATAATACTGTCGTGTGATTGGCTGAAAGTTCCATGAAACTTTGACATGCCAAATCTTTACGGCTGGCATTGCAACTCAGTTTCGTGGCAAGAAAGTGGCAAGGTTGGTGATATCACGCTTTTGGTCGCTAGGTAGTACGAGCGGTGAATCGTGGCAAAGTCCAGTATTGTGTGGTGGCCTTTAAGTCTTCCATGCAAAGTTCCATTTGTGTGACAGTGTACGACTTAGTCTGACTCAAGGCGTATATTGTATTTATGTCATCAGTCAATGAATATATGTGCTTGCAATCTCTTTTATCAACTTGAATCCAAGTTGTGTGCTCAGAAATGTATTTACATCTGTATTTCATGTAGCTATTCCTTCATTCTTTTTACCCCCTGGTGTTTGTTTTAACCCTGAAGCTGTCACTCGTTTCAGCCACTGAAGTGTTGTTATTTAAACCTGTTACATCATAGCCCTTGTAAGTTTGTGAAGTTATCACTAGCTGTGTTTATTATACAGTAAGTACATTGTGCATTCTTGTATCCTGATATTTCATGAGTACTACGCACTTCGAATACAACATTTAGAAACAGTAAGGTACTTTTTATCTCTTTAGTGTGCTTGAAAGAGAGTCCTTAATATTGGATGGAGTAGGAGCAAGTTTTGGCCATGTATAGGGTACCATGTTTTATGGAATTTTTTTTTTTTTAATCTATTTATTTGTATATTTCTTGCCTTTTGTCAGGGTAGCCCATTCGCCAATAAGCTGCGGTCTTCTATGGGCCGTGAATAATATTTATGAACATATTTACAACAAATAACAAAGCATGTATGCAGAAGAAATTAAAATAAAATTCCATCATGAAATCTGAAATACGTTACAAACTACCACAAACAAATATTAATGTGCCATAGCATGAGTTCAACAGACTAGCAATAGAAAAAATTAGAAATATTGATTAAATTGCTATGATTATTATTATTTTTTTTCTTGGGGGGGGGGGGGGCAGGGAGAGGGAGAAATCCACAATGATTTGCTGATTTGATGAGACAAGTCTTTGAAAGATTATTTAATAGCAAATCAAGCCTAAAACCTGTTCTATCAGATTTGAGTAGCATAAACTTAAAATTTGATTTCAGCCTTGTCTACTGTATTGGGATGATGTCTGTGTGTGTGTAGTTACAGTGTGTGTTTTGTTTCTGTCTGTCTGTTCTTGTGTGTGAGTCTGTCTTTTTGTCTATCTGTTGTCTGTGTGTATGCGATTTGTTTCTCAGTGCAGTCAATAGCTTCCAGTTCTCCTTTTTCATCCTTTGCAGCTTTGCATGGTCTTGAATACTAAAGTTGGTGCCGGCCCTGCTTTATGAAGAGTTATAATTGATTAATAAAGTTGATTTCTGTGGTAAGTCTATATGGCAGCCTGTGTGAAAAATAAATGTATAATTGATGATATCTTTTGATAAAACGGGCCCAGATTGATCATGCTGTTTGGATATCTGACAGCACTCTAATAGAGACCCCTAGACCCCAGCAGTGGATAGTAACTTTTGATGATAAAAATCTTACAAGTGAATGGTTCTTGACATGTAGTCTTGTAAGCTCTTGCAGCTTAACTTAAAAAAAATGAAACAATTCAAATATGGAACAGATAATGGGCCAGTGATGTTTGCTTTTTTTCTTCTTCTTTTTTTTGTGGGAGGGAGGGGGACTCCAATTTTGAAGAGATTTGAGCTTTGCCTTACTTGGTGTTCTTTGGAAGAGCAGCAAACTCTAAGGTTGCTTTCTGAATCACATGTGAATTTAGTTTCAATTACAAGCGAGTGTAGATGTGTTTGGTCAACAAAATCCATGCTCTTGTATGTGGATAATAATAATGATGATGACGACAACAACAACAACAACAACAACAACAGGAGATGTTTGGTGAATGCATTTTAAGCACACATATGATAACAGCAGAAAGTTGCTTCATTCCCATAATATCATCATTATTATTGTTGTACTTATCCTCGTTATATTCTTTGACATCTCTTTTTGTCACTTCTCCATATCGTCATAGCAATGGTGATTGTGATCGTGATAATGATTGCCATTGTTATTATCACTGCTGTCATCATCATCATAATCCTTTTTGTCATGTGTGTTTACTTGATACTTGCAATAATATGTGAAATGCAACTTTTCTCCTTACCTCTTCTAGTTTCTTTCCTGGTTTAGTGTTTCTTGAGGTATTCCTACCTCTTGATAGTAGATTTACTGTTGCAGTGAGATGTGTGTGATGTTGAAGTCGGATACTATCCAGTATTACCATTTACTTACGAGGAAAAGGTTCAAGGTATGATATTCTTTCCAAACAATGTTCAGCATCACAGGATCATCATAGTGTAATCATTCTCTACCAGTCAGCAGCAAATTCAATATTTTTCTTTTGCTTGTAGCTGTAGAATTTTTTTTCCATCAGTGATCTTGCCAATCTAATTATTTACGTGTCTGTATATTATGTGGTATATATCAGTGCTTATATTTTTGTGAATTTCGCGGGCATTCAATATTTGCAAAATTAATGACTCGCGAAAAATTTTGCTTCTCATGGTGCAAGTGCATTATACAACATGTACATTGTTTCAAGGTGGGAAATGGTTAACTTTTCTCTTATGATAAGAAATAGTACTTCTTTTTTATTCCATCATGTGCAGTTCTTGATCGCCACTCAACCATTCAACCACTGGTAGAGTTGCCATTCACGTTGCAGTTTGCAAAATGTAATACTGTATAAGTTGATATTTTCATGAGATTAATTTTTCATGCTCGGCTGGGTAAGATTTCATGTGCTTTTAATTCCACTGAATCAGGACATTAATTATGAGAACATATGGCATGCAAAATTATTTGTGCGCTTTTATTTTCGTGCTAACTGGTGGTTGCGTGAAATTTTCTGTTTTTATAGTACTTGTAAGCTGCTTGTAATATATACTGGCATGTAATATACAGCACCAAGTACTTGAAATGGTCTCTTTGCTTGAAAAGTTCTTGATTTTTTTTTTTTTTTAGGATGGGAGGGGAGGGATTTTCTGGACACCTTTTCACATCTTTTGGAAAGCCACTAGCTCTATCCAAAGTTTCTTAAATATCTGGAACATCTTGAGTCCTTTCTCCTACCTTAGATGTGTTATAGCATGACGGACTGTGTCAGTAGGAATCTGGTTTAAAATCAAAACTTATTCAGCCTGGGAAAATGTGCCCCATGTTAAAGGAATATCTTGTTATTGCGTAGCTGGAATGTTACATGGTGCTTGGTGATGTGCCTAGTTACCTACGTGTATTTGATTTCGGCCTTCATAGATTATACTGATGAGAACAGAATTATCTGTTATACACATAGCAGAATGTTACCATCAACCAATAGCAATCCATGACAATAATTTTATGTTCCTCTTCCTCCTAGCAACTTGTGTATTTCGACCATTAAAACAGGAATGATTTATATCTAAGAAAATTATACCATGTGCATATTTATGGTGATAGTTTGGAGAATGTACTTATAAGTACTTATAAGTACTTATTCTATACTTCTGATGCTGTATTTATCTGCTTGTGTACTTTGATGTTTTTTGCCATTTACAGGCAGAACTGGTGCTCAGTTTCTTGCATAGCAATCCTGCTAATTATTTTATTCTATTCTATGTACAGAGAACAATGAAGCTATTTCATCATGTTTTTCCATGATTGGTACATCTTCTTTGTAGATAAAATGTGCCATATTCTTTGAAAAATGTGTTAGCAACAGAACACTGTGTCATTACTCTGTTATATACCTGTTTGAGGAAAAATTGTATATGTTTACAAGAAATGAAACAATTTGCACTCAATGCAGATTTTTGTCTCTTTGAATTCCTGATACCGATAATCATACATACAATCTGACTTCAAATGAGATCATAGTCATTAAATGGAGGTCAGCTATTCAGATGTGACAAAACACTGAAGTCATAGAAGAGAAACAATATTGCCTCATAACCAAATATGAGTGTCAGTTTGTCTGAACTAACCAAACAAGAGTGCCAGTATGTGGGGACTAACCAAACATGAGTGTCAGTATGTTGGGACTAACCAAACATGAGTGTCAGTATGTTGGGACCAACCAAACATGAGTGTCGATCAGTATGTTGGGACTAATGGCTGTGTTTGATAGTTATGTAGACTTCATTGAATGAAGAAGTGCAATTTGACACCATTTTAATCACATTTAAACAAGCCCATGGCTCTGAAAAGCCCTATCAATGAAGAAACCACATACTGGTATTGTTAAGGCACATTCGGAAAGCTAACAGCAGGGTAATCTCTTTATTAGTGTTGTCAGTGGGGGAATGTTGGTAGTGCCCTACAACTCCTGAGTTCACTGCCTGTGAGAATGGGTAGATTAGTGTTCCTGATCTTCTTTATTTTTTTTTTATTAGCACCATTTGAAGCCGTACCACCGTCCTTACTTCCCTACATTACACACTGGGTACGGTAAGTAAACCCAGGAAAAAATTACCAATCACTGCCAAAAAGAACCCTCAGTCGAGTGACTTTTGAGTAACATGTAGGCCTATGTAGAGTTCTACAGGGATCCATATATTAGGCTTCTTGCTATACCATGGTACAAAAGCAGAGAAATGTAGACCTGAACCTCAGAACTTCGGAAATTTGTTGGAACTTTCAAAATCCTCTTGTTGTATGAGGGTTTTGCTATATCTGCCCTCAATGTAACGAGGTTCCACCGTATTCATATGCCTTTGCTGTTCCATGGAAACGTCTGTGGGCTGATAAATTACAAATGCATTGTGTACAGAAAACAACAACAACAACAACAAAAACAAAAACAACAACAACAACAACAACAACAACAACAACCCGAATGCATAAGATGATTGGGCATTATGTGAATACACCTCTTTTCTATCATGTGATTGTAAATTTGCCCAGAAAGTACACGTATCTGTCCGTCTTTCTATCTCTGTATGCTGGAGTGCTTAACAGGCTAGGAAAGAAAAAAACACATAGTGTGACCATGATGGGAAAATTCACTGCTCAATGAAATGGATTATATAATGTGTTATTTGTCGTCAGTGAGCAATCGTAACAGCTGAATATTAAAAACACTTGTTGACAGCTTCATGAATATTCTTTATATAGTGATGCCAGAGGCATGATGATAGAAAGAATTCCAACTCCTGTGTTTGCTAGCATGTGAGTAACACCCAAGTAGATGCAAAAGCTAATATAGAAGAAACAATTACCTGTATGTCTCCAAAGATCTGTTATAATTGTTCAGGAAAGCATGAAGTTTGAAGTTTATTTATTTATTTATATTTTTAAGTCTACAATTATCATTTCTCTTTTGGAAATAATCAATGTAACTTCATATTGGCTTGAGGCATCTCCATGGTATTGAGTTTGTAAAATTATTGCAATCCAAAGCTGATGGGTAAAGACTAAAGGTTGCAGGGTCAAGGTCAGGTACTAAGATTTGCAATTTAGCATTTTGTTATTGTATTTGAGGTGAGGAGTGGTAGATAGGGCCATTAATAAGAGTCCTATGTCAGTAGAGAAAATACCAGTGTCATCTTAAGAAAGTTATTGAGCTATACCTCAGAATAATTATAAAGTAAGTTTACTTATGTATAAATTGGAAATTCCAGTAATAACATCGATGCAATGGTACAAAATGCTCAGGCATAGTAGCAGATGCTTTCCTATCTGATGTTGTGTTTCATCTATTATTTTTCATTTCATGACTACAATATAATCATGACATCCTGTCATATGTTGTCGATGCTCATCATCTGCAACAAATCAAATGATGACATTTGTTGAAATACGAGACCATAGCGTGTACATGTTCATTATAGACATGTATTTCATAAGTAGATGGACTAGAGTAAGGATGAAATGATAACTTGATAAATTCATATTTACAATGTAATTTGACAAAGTAATGATCAAATGTCATTGCCTTAAAAACTATGAGCAGATATTGATGAGGTATAGTTTATACAGTATTGCCAGTTATTATTAAATTATCAGGGTGCGTCTAACTTTTTAAAATGCTTTAGAATGAGTTGGTATTGTATTGGATACGAGTGTTTCTAACGGTTCTTAAAAGATCTTAAACTAAGTGTGCAATAGCATTTTAGTATTGCCATGTTCATTAGTTATGTGGGTATTTTCTCCTTTCCCCCCATTTTGTGGTATATTAGTATACAGTATATATACACTACATGTGCGTGTTTTCATAAGATACCATTATGCTTGAATATCACTCTGTCATAACGACATCATTTTAATAAGTCATAATGGCAAAGTTTAAGGTTGGCTGGTTAGCATGGTACATTTGATCAGGATCTTTCTGATGAGAATATATACCTCTGACGTGATTGAGGCAAAGTCAATTATTGATGGAGTTTTATTTACATGGACTTTTTTGTAAGCAACATGAATTGCAGTAATATCAAAGGTTAATGATCAAGATATGAAACAAAACTAGCATTGTGTGATAAACTTTGTGTGGCATTTTGCATGGACAGGTTGAGATGTTCCTACCAACTTCACAATTCTTTTTGACTGGAGATTAATTCTTGACTATGTTTTGGACAAGAATTCTCAGGTTCCTCTTGACTCTGTAAGTGTGAGATTCAGATTTCTACAGTTATGACTTTATTACATCAGTTATACAAAAGTCAGAAAATGGTTATAGTCTTGGTTATTGCAAATAATGAGCTGTTAAAACAATGGGTGCTGTGAAGTTATCTTGGATTCAATTTAACCAGCAATTTGCTTCCAGTTCACAGCAAAATTTTCTGCTTTGCTTGATTTTTTATTTGTTTATTTTTAGCTTTTACTGTCTGATTTATTTGATGTTTTAAAAAGAAATATTGGGCTGACTGGCTTGTCTTGTGTAAACATCTGGATTCATGTTGTCAATGTTAGAGTCTTGTTTTTACTAATGCCTAGATGAATGTGGTAGTTGAATCTGCTAGGCCAAGACATCTGTGAAATGCAGAATTGTAATATCAGAGAAAAGTATATTTTTTTAATGAATGTAATGAAAGAATTTGCTGTCACAATGAATTGGAACAACAGCTGGTTTTTTTGTTGTTGTAAGACTACAAGTTCTTATAACCTTATCATGAGTATTTTTACTTAAATGTTTCCCTGTTTTACCTCTTCAAACATACTTACTCTTGAAACAAAACAAAGTCTATAGAATAAATGCAAACATTTCTCTAGCTCCATCATGCATTCATTTTTGTGCCTGTGTGCTTATATGGTACAATCATAGTTGAGTGTGTTAATTTTGAGTGCCTGTTGATATGTTTGTTCCCTAATATGGTGTGACATCTTTTGGATTGTGTTGTTCACAGCAGTGTATCAGTTCACAGCAGTGTATCACAAGGTCTTCATTATTTTCTTTTACAGATTGAACTTTTAAAATGAATGGTATTCTCTGAACTTTTGAATAGATACATATATGTGGGTTTTACTCATGAATATGATATTTCATACCATGTGAAAGAGCTTAGTCAAGTGCTGTTTTGGAGTCCTTACAAAAATCACATTTTCTGTCAATTCCTCTCTTTTTGTAAAAAAAAAAAATATATGGTACTATATTACTACTTTGCAACTGATTGACAAATTGCCCTACATTGACATAAATAAGCACTGCATTGATCAGTGTTTTAGTAGTAGCCATGATAAGAAATCATGGGTGTACATGCTCGAGCATTTATGTTGATGTAGGGCAATTTGTCAACCAGTTGCAATGAAAACATCTCGATAGAAGAATTTCATGAATTTGAATACTACTACTACTACTATGACATCAGAAATCATGGTAGTGTTCGTATCTCGAGAGGGTAACATGCAGAAAAATAAAACAGAACTAAAAATTGGTGACATTTCGGTGGAATGTGATATTCCTCAACCTGTCCCTGATGTGCTTTACTAATTCTTTGGCCTTCATCAAACCTACTTGTGAATGTATACGTCTCTTGAAGGAGCATAATATACAGTTGTATGTGCTCTCAAAATGAGAGAGAGAGAAAAAAAAAGAAGAAGAAAGAAACATGAATGGCTGATACCTGCAGCACTGGACTGATAATCATGGATGAAACTAAACATACAAATCAACAGTGGATTGTGTGTTTGTGTGTGTGGGTGTGGGGGAAGTCTGTGGGCATATATGGCTTGTTGATAGTAGAGAGTTTGATGTGTTCACAGTGAGCCTTATGAAGTCACCAGAACACCATAAAGACCTACAACTAGAACTTCACATGGCGGTGCAGATACTGAGATGGGCTAGATTTTAAGCTCTGCTCTGATTTCTTCAGTGGTAACACTTATGTTTCCTTCAGTTCAAATCATTACAGTTGAAATTTATATGCAACAATGTTCATGCATTGAAAGAGGTATGGCACCACTGACAACAACAACAACAACAACAACAACAACAACAACAACAACAACAACAAACCACCACTGCAACAACAACAACAACAACAACAACAACAACAACAACAACAACAACAACAACAGCAACAGCAACAACAACAACAGCAACAACAACACCCCAGTTCAGAATTGACTTCAGAAGTGTGGATACAGGGCACTGGTGGGCAAGGGGTCTGGATCGGAATGCCCCCTCCTCGCAGTACAGGGGAAAAATAATTTTCTGCCTGAAAGGACAATACTTGATGAAAAGATGGATTTCATGCACTGGTAAACTTGTTAGACAGTTAAGCAGCATTACTATGAACTTTAAAGCAAATGTGTTGATCATGCTATATGAAGTTTTTTGATAACATGTGATATACACCAGGATATAACACTGAGAGTTAGGATTAAAGGTACTATTTACCATTGGGAGCAGTGATTTAAAAAAAAATGTTCATGCTTTCACATTTGATGCATAATGTGTAGGTCAGTTGTATCACAAAACATCTTACCACATAAAACTTTGGTAATAAAGCCTAAAATATAAGGAGATATCACTATTTTTCTCAATAAACCATAACTGTAGACAGTTTATTGTCAAAACAATTTTATTATAACTATTGTTCACCATTTGTTAACATTTATTGTATTGACAAACATTTTTACATTGGTTGCTTTTATCCCTAACTCACATTTTAGAAGTATTTTGAAGCACCATAGCTGGGGTATTGTTTCATCTGCAAATGGAATGCCTTTGAAGTCAAATATCAGCAATGAATGTATCTTACCTTGTAGGCACTATATATATATATATATATATATATATATATATATATATATGTATATACTTTTTAAATGATATATTGGTCACTACATATAAAGGTACATTTTTGAAGTTATGGCTAAAAGAAGCAAAAATTTTCTTATTATTCTCTATATTTTTCTTGACCTTTAATCGCAAATATCTCCATTTGGCAAACATGGACTTATCGGTTTTTGCAAACAAACTCTTCATATATATATATATATATATATATATATGCTTTTTTTTCTTCCATTTTTTTTAACCTTTAGTGGAGGGGGGATGGACTCTCACCCTGTAGTTATGGTCTTTGTGTAAGATGGCAAGATATAAAGAATGAATGAATCTGGAGTGTTTTTTTTTTTCTTCTTCTTCCGGTATGATATTTCAAAACAAGACTAGAGGAAATAGGTGATGAATGAGACATCAAATGACATTTCCTGATAATGTTTGCATTTCCTGTCTAGTAGCCAAGGTGATTTTGCCAAGTGTTAATCTTAATGGTTAGCAAAATTGGAGAAAAAAGAAAAAGAAAACAACAAAAACAATGCAAACCTGCCAACAAAAAAATACACCTCTGATTTATGTCACCTAATCTAAACCTATTTCTAGTACGGTAGTCACAGTATTTGATGTTGGGTGGTTCAGCATCCAATAAATAAACAAGTATAAATCAAATTATTTCTGTTCTTTTTAAAGAAAAGAACACAAACAAACAGCAAATTAGGACTTAAAAGTGCAATACTATGTACTCAGCTGAAGATGAGATAAATTATGTTTTGTAGTTTTCTTTTTAAAAAAAAAGACTTGCACATCCATTTGCCTAAAATCAATGACAAGAACCAATAATGGGTAATAATCCAATACACCATAGTCTGTTGGAGTGAGAGAAATATACTGTTGTAACTCAATTAGTATATGACATCATTGGCATGCAGTGACATTCAACACTTTCAGAAGCAGGAGATAGATGTATTAGGATAATTGAAATACATGTAGTTGACACTCTGTTGAAGGTATAGCTGCCCAGTGATGTTATCAATATATTGATAACATCACTGGGCAGCTATGATCCAGTGCGTTCAATGTCCTCTAAGAGATTTCTTGTTCTGTTTTGCGTGATGAACCCAGAAATTAATTTACCTACCCCCCCCCCCCCCTCAGAAAAAAAGGGGGGAGGCAGGGGGCAAAGAGGGGTTGTTGCTGTCCATAAGTCAAATATATATTTTATTTTATCTGCTGGAGTGACTCTTATGCTGCTGTTTCTGTGGCTTACCCTTAATTGTTGCATGCTCAGTGGCATTGCTGTCTACTAAAGGTACTTTAGAACACATAGGCTTAGGCCTACAAGTAGTCACTAAGATTTGGTGAATACGCAATGCATATGAGCACTGCCATGAATAGATCAGGGAAGTATGTGGACAATCATTCTTATCTATTTCATGTGAGTAATGTGACATAATATCATTTATTTACTTTTTTGGGGGATGGATGGGTATGAAAAGGAAGGTTTTTGGGAGGAGAGATTACATGTGAATTAAGTTTTTTTGGGGGGGGGAGGGGGGAGGGTGTGGGAGGGGGGTATCCCCCCTCCCACAGTAGGGAGATTTTTCATTTTTAGGGTTGCCAGCTTGCGATTTTAAGCATACTTGCATGCTCTATTTTTTATCTTTTTTGCCGACCCTGGCTCCGCGGTCCCTGGGTTAGTGATGTCCCAATGGCGATGCAGAGCATCGTCCAAAAGGCGATGTCTGTGAGCCGCGTGGAGCCGCGTGGCGTCGCGCCGATTTTTTTTTTTTTTTTTTTTTTAGCTATTTGAACCCCGTAAGTGATGTTTTCCTGGCATCCATGATAGTCCATGATATTGCGTCTTATTAGAATAAGATCAAACAGTTTAAAACAGGAGCGCCGGAAGCGGTTTTGGATTGGGGGGGGGGGCAAACATTGGAGGGGGCTCAAGATTAGACCATGCATATGTTACACAATATACACATACACACACACACACACGCACACGCACACATATCTATTATATATATATATATATATATATATATATATACATATATATAAATATATGTAAAGTGGCGTACGGTGGGTCGAAACATGGGGGGAACCATAAAGTAATTTTGACGGTCTGTATGCTTGTGCGTGTGTGCGTGAGCAATAATGGGACTACAATACATTACGGAATGTGATACATTCAACAACGCAGTCATTGAGGAACATTGTACGTTTTCCTTACATGGATTATGGAATGACGGTGTGAAACGATCGACAAATTATATACTGTCAGCAACATAAGGTGAATGGCATAACAATAAAATGCGAGCGAGCGAAGCGAGCGAGCTTGAAAATTTTGATATTCTGCAGTTCCAAAACTGGAGTTTTGTAGCTATATATTTCGTTTTGGAAATAAATGGGAGCGCATCGGGCGCAACTGCTGGCAATCATTGGCAGCAACATTAGGAGAATGGCATAACGATTCAACGCGAGCGAGCGAAGCGAGCAAGCTTGAAAATTTTGACATTCTACAGTCCCAAAAAGGGGTTTGTAGCTACAGTATATCTTTCACTTTGGAAATTAATGGGGCGGCGCATCGGGCGCAACTGCTGGCAATTACTGGCAGCAACATTAGGAGAATGGCATAACGATTCAATGCAAGCGAGCAAAGCGAGCGAGCTTGAAAATTTTGACATGTTACAGTCCAAAAACTCCCGTTTGTAGCTATATCTTTCGCTTTGGAAATTAAATTGTATGCGTCTGGACATGAGAACTTTGACATTTTACAGTCCAAAAACTCCCGTTTGTAGCTATATCTTTCGCTTTGGAAATTAAGGGGGGGGGGCATCGGGCGCAACTGCTGGCAATTACTGGTAGTAACGTTAGGAGAGTGGCACAACTATTCAATGCGAGCGAGCGAAGCGAGCGAGCTTGAAAATTTTGACATGTTACGGTCCAAAAACTCCCGTTTGTAGCTATATCTTTCGCTTTGGAAATTAAATTGTATGCGTCGCTGGACATTATGGTGGCATTTTCCTATGCACATTATATTTTTTACTTGGCAGCCCAAGGGGGGGGGGGGGTTTAAACCCCCCCCCCCCCCCCCCCGTAGATCCGCCACTGAGAAATTTGATTTCATTGTTTTTGTTTCAATGTATGAACATTACATGGACATACGATCCACCTTTGCTTTTCCGAGTTTTGTCCTTTTTTTGTGGAACCTGTGTAAGCTGTTTCTCTGAAATTATGAGTTACGTTGAACTTGTATCCTTTGTCTCTGACAAGCTTCTTTCTTTTTTTTAAAAACAGAATTAACTGATCAATATAAAATATTGAATCGATTCACGCTTTGCCGTCAGGAACGTCAGGAACGAACCGGGAATGCAGGGGTGTATCCAGGATTTTTTCTGGGGGGGTCGTAATCAAAATTTTTGGACCTTTGCCATTGTGAGGGAGCGGAGCGACCGAGCGGGGGGAGGGTGTGGGAGGGGGGTGTCCCCCCTCCCACGGTAGGGAGTTTTTGAATTTTGTATCTTAAAATGGGGCCATTTGGTGCATACAAAAGTGACTTTTTCGGCATGGCAGTGCGGCTTAGAAATAAGGTAAATTATGGCATATTAAAACTAAGTTACGAAATTTACGAGGTTTTTGACAATTTGCTGGAACACCGGTCACTTTTTTTCCCTGTTGTAGGCCTATATAGAGTAAAAAGCCCTCAAAAAACAAAAATGTCTTTTACAAAAAGTGGACCTTTTGAAAAAAAAAAAAAAAAAAAAAAAAATTTTTTTTTTTTTTTGGGGGGGGGTCGTACGACCCTCCCGACCCCCCCTTGCATACACCCATGGGAATGTGAACGTACACTGCATGCACTCAGTAGCTGGTTCCCGATTCGCGAATTCCCGGTTCGCCTCGTTGCGCTCACATCAGACCGCGCGCTCCACCACAGCACAGAGCCTGTAGTTTACGCTCCTATTATTATATCGAGATGTGACATGGTCAACACTCAACAGTACAAACTTAAAAAACACACACTCTCCCTTGAACTCCCTTACATTTTGAGACTGACACTCTTTCTTTTGTGGATGACTCGCCTCATAAATGACTAGAATGCCCGTGTATACATGCACTTAGTTGGGTTCAAGCTATTCGTGGCGTACCTATGTCGACAGGATGCGAAGAATGATTTCATGATTTTTGAAGACACAGCCAGAGAACCTACAGAAGCTCAGTCAGCTCAGCTGCCCAGAGCATACACAGCCGAATTGAATGAATGAGCATGGATCGGTACCAGCACGTCGGTGAGAAGGCAGGGAATAGGTCGTCTGGAGATCATGTTCATCACAAGAGGTGGGCAACGTCAAAATTATAGTTGTATCTCTCGATCATCGTTCTTTGATAATCCACATTATTAGGCACTAAATTATGGCACGATGAGTGATAAAGTCTTTTGACATTGTGGTACCGATGGCGATGATAAGATAACACGGAATTCGTATGTGACCCGCAAGTGCAGTGTGTGAGAGTTGGTGGGGCGATTCAACCCATGCATAGCGCATGCACACAGCATAGGTGCATGTGTATCCAGCGTTAAAACTAGGCTCAGCTGCATGCATCATGCATGCTGTGGAATCGTTGCACTGCAGACTGTAGTTTATCCGTAGTTAATATTAATCCAGTAGAATTCTAGACACCATAATGTCAAACTTTGTCGACCTCACCTGTCCTTGCCCCGGTATGATGTTGACCGAAAGATCAGTCTGTATCTGGTCATCGCGTTGGGATATGCTCGCAGAGGCTGCGAGTGCGATTGGCTTCACACTACACATCTCTACACAGTTAAACTTAAAGATGCCCTCGTGTCTATGGAGGAGAGCCGATAAAGTCAAAAAGTGTTGAAAGACTCCTCCGGACAGATGGATTTTTCTATGTTTGATGATGTGCATAATTTTCAAGGTTCACAGAAATCATTTTGCCAAATTTGAAGGCATGCCATGTCATGGACTTGGGATTCTTGAGAAATGAGGGCACTGCTGGACAACAAGCCCAACCAGCGCGACTTCTGTACGGCGACAGGGATATAGTTTGTGCAATTCTGGATGACATACATGATTATTGCCGTCATCTTCATTATACGAAAATGACAATAAGCTAGATGAAAGAAAGATATTATTCAGAGGGGTGAAGGCTCAGGTTTGAGTTTCTTCAGTTTGTCTCCCTCGTCAAAGCAGCAAGCAAAGTAGATTATGGGCGCGTACCTGGTATTGTGTCCATACTCTCTTTTGTACAGATTCTGTTTGGGTCTAGTCATTTACAGTTCGCTCCGGCGGAATCTACAATGTAGCATGAATATGGTACACTGTATGTGCATGTTAAACAACCGATCGTAATATATCTTCAGTATGTGATGTTGACAGCCTTACATAGCAATCTGAAGACGAGTCCCGAGTATACGGTACTCGGTCAGGTGTCTATATGGGGAAATGCATATTATTGCAAAATCAGTCTGTCCTTAACGGATTAATGAGACTGCACTTTGTACGTACATAGCGGTAATTTTACCTGTGGCAGGTATTTACAATTTTTTTTTTCAAGTTCTGCAGTTAGCCAGTGAGTAATCTGTCTTGTACAGGTACATTGTACTTGGTACTTGGTTGGAATCCTCCTGAGTACTCCCACTGGAGTTTGAACTGGAGGTTAGGGTTAAGGCTGGTACATATGTAGTACAGTGCAGTATTTTAGAAACAGCCACAAACAATGGCCAAATCAGGAGATGAATGGAGATTAACCTTATTTTGATCATTTTCAACATACTTGCCATGTATTTATGAATCTGTTAGAAACAAGGCAAGTGTATAAGTGTGTATTTACAAACGTACTCTCTGTTATCCTGGCTTTGCTTCCCCCTAATTAAAACCTGTTCCGGTTTGTGGTTAGTTAGGGTTTTAGACTAGTATGGAGACTGTCTGACCGTCATATCTTTCATCCAAGTAAGTATTCAAATAAATTGTACAATTGCAGAATTTCAAGTTCCTCACAAAAATAGTATACACTTGACTGTAGTGTTCCATAACAATCACTTGATCACATTTAGTGGTAAGTGACATTGCTAGACAGACATTGCCTGCTTGTTTTGTAGGTACAGGAAATATGGGGCGAAGTCCATGAATTTACCTCGATCATGTCTTGAGGGGGATGCATGATACACTGTCTGAACAGCTGCCATTCAGAGGTAATTCGTACAATAGAGCTCTCCATTTGCCATATTTCTTGTACAAGTACAGTGTAGGACTGCATCAAACTACTGTACAAGTACATTGTAGTACTGTGTAGCTTGTTCATGGGGATGGTAGAACTCATACCTGTTACGTAATCGGGATTCACGTTTTTGATCATGCTAGTAAATTATGACAATAGAAAATTTGTTTTTGGTCATGTATAGGATCACATGTTTGTATTGCTAAGATCTCGTTACTACAAGAAAACAGTTCTTACATTGATCTGGCTCGTAAGAAAGTCTAATGAATTTCTCAATACCCATCTTTTTATACACTGCTTTATTTAGGCAGTGCTTTGATTTCCTTTTTTCCACTGAAAGAGGAAAGAATTGACATGTCTGGATCTGGATCTGGATGAATACACTGAAAAACTCTGGATAGAGTATCACTCAGCACTGTGGTGTGATGTGCAGCTAATCACAACGGAGGTGACGCTGGAGCAATTCTTTGAATGTGTCAAATTTATGAATCTTCTTTATGTTACTCGGCAGATTATTCCAATCCTTCGCTGTTCTATGGAAGAAGGAGTTGGCGAGAGCAGTTGAGGAACCGTATAAAGTAGAGTAATTATCAGGATGATAACTTCGGGTTGTCATACCTCTCGTTGCTTGAGCAGGACTGATATAATCCTCGAGATTTAAATCAATATTACCGTACTTTATTTTATGAAATGTTGACAGCCTTAAAAGCTTGCGTCGTTCTGGGAGTGGATGAAGTTTGAGATCCTTTATCATTCCGGAGACAGAAGATTGCCACTTGTAATCATTACAGATGAATCTGGCTGCTCTATTTTGTACTGCTTGAATCTTGGAGATGTTACGTTGAGTGAAGGGGTCCCATACTGTACAGCAATACTCCAAGTGGGGACGCACTAGGCTCTTATACAATGTATGCTTGTAATTTAACATTTCTCGGTGCATTATGTAGATTACGACGAAGAAAGGCAATCATGCTGCTTGCTCTGGCTGTAGTTATATCAATATGTCTATTCCATTTTAATTTGTCTGATAAGACAACTCCTAGGTATTTGTGACTGGACACTGTTTCTATCTGGTGACCGGATAAGGTGTACAATGGATCGAGACTTCCTTGTGAAGCGCATAACGTTGCATTTGTCCAGCTTGTATTTCATTTGCCATCTTTTTCCCCAAGCCTCTAAGGTACGTAGATCTTGTTGAAGTATGACACAATCTTTATGTGTCTTAATGGGACGGTAAACTACACAATCGTCTGCGAATAAGCAGACGTTGGATGAAACTTGATCAGGGAGGTTATTAATATATGATAAGAAAAGCAATGGGCCCAGAACAGTGCCTTGGGGCACTCCTGAAGAAACATGAACGGGTCTTGAGGATGACCCTTGGACTACGACTGTTTGTTCCCTTTCTGTGAGAAATTGTGAAATCCATGAAAGTAGTGAGCCCTGGATTCCAAGATACTTGAGGCGATGAAGGAGCCTCTGATGTGGTACAGTATCAAACGCTTTTGCAAAGTCTAACACAACAGCGTCAACTTGCTTAATGGTTTCGACAGAGGAGAAAATATGATGAATTGTTGTAATCAGTTGGGACTCACATGACCGTCTGGATCTGAATCCATGTTGTGTGTTACTGAGGATATTGTTATCCTCCAGATGGCTCATAATGTGGCGATAAATGATATGTTCTAAGACTTTGCAGCAGATGGATGTGAGGGATACTGGCCTGTAGTTGGCTGGGTCGGATCTACTACCATTCTTGTACAAAGCATTTATCTCGGGGTAGCGTGCCAGTCCGAAGACTTTGCGTAATTTATATGACTTGCAATATAGGTGCTACTTGTGCAGCACATGACTTGAGGAATTTGGGAGAAATGCCGTTTGGGCCTGAGGCTTTATTCACATCTAAGTTCATAAGAAGTTTCATAATACCTTCTGTAGAAATAATCAAATCTGATATTGTTGGGATTTGTCTCTGTCCCATATGAGGAATATTAGTCAAATCTTCTTTAGTGAAAACTAATTGATATTGATCACTTAAGACTTCAGCTTTTTCACGAGCTGTATCGGCTAGTTTTCTTTTGGAATATAGAGCCGGTATACCATTTGTGTCACGCCTCTTTTGCTTAATAAAAGACCAAAATTTCTTGGGGTTGGAAGTGAGTGAGTCAAAAACTATTGTTCCTAAATAATATTGTTCAGCTTTTCGAAGTTCTTTTTGGACTTGCTTACGAAGCTGCCTATAACGGCACCAGTTCCGATGGGATCCATCTGTTTTGGCACTATAAAACGCCCTATTTTTCTTTCTAATTAATCACTTGAGGGTTTCGTTTATCCAAGGAAGATTAAATCGAGTGCATGTGTAAACATTAACAACAACAATTGTTGATGGCCACCCACATTCACACATTGCTGTGCTTGTTCAAAGCTATTCAGATGTCCTCACCTCGGAAAACCACAAATGACACCAAGTTCTGAAACTGAAACTGAGATTTTGCGATTACAAATTTGTGTATGCATCATAGCATTGACTCCGCAAGTCTAGTCTAACTTTGGATTTTATTTGTTATGAAGGCTAATAATCGTGGAGCATAGTGATGTTAGAATATATATGTTTGTTTTTAATGTGGACTTTTTGTAAGTGAAGGTCAAAGGTTTTACACATCCTTGTAACCAAAAATGTCAGCACACACGGACGTATATCAACACGCTTATTAAATTGCATGATAATTTTGGGGACATGTGCATCATTAAACTGTGTACAGTATTAAATTGAATGCCCTGAGGAGAATTCATTCTGCTAAGAAAGAAAAAAATATTCTCATGGTACGCACACACACACACACACAATTAATGTGCAGACGTAGTTTACGTTGAATGTGACTGCACTTTATCTGTAGTGTATATTATAAATAAACAAAAACAAGAATTTCTTCAAAAAGCGAAATTTTAGGGACAAAATGATGTCAAATTATGCTATTTTTGAAAATGTACCACAAAAAAAAGATAGTATGTTGGACTACACCACAATTGTCAATCTTTCCCATACAAATGGAGGTCTATACAATGTAGCTTGGAAATGAAAGTCGAGGTAAAATAACTGGAACTTTCATGTAAGATTCCTGACATGTGCCTCTACACTATAACCACAAAGAGTTGAGAAACAAAACATAAACTTAGAAGAATTTCATATGATAATTTTTCATAATTTCTCTGAAAAATTAATTTTTTTTCAAGGGTAAATTTTTTGTGTCAGTTTATGTCAAATTAGCTGATAAAATCATTCTGAAACTTTTGAGATGAAAAATTTCAACATTTTCTCTTCAATATGATATATTACATCGTATTTAGTAGTAGAAATATATATTTGTGTTTATTTTTTGAAAATTTGAATACACAAAAAATGTGTAACGCCCCAAAGAACCCTTCAGCAGGTTAGGATTTTGCTTCATCCAAAATAACTATACACAGCTCAGTCACTGTAAAAACAGGACAGGGCTGTACCAGGATGGTGAACAACAACAAAGCGAATATGCCGATCACGTTGAGTTTTAGTACTTGACATCATTTTTGTCATTGCAGACTCATTAAAGACAATCTTCATTAATTAGACTTCATGTCTATGTTATCCATATTGACATAACACACACAATTCACAACTTACCAAAAATGAAGATTGATATGCTGCGTGTGTGCATGGTACAGTGTACGTCGTCTTTCACTGACGGCCATTTTGAATAATCAGGAGTTCACGTGATCGGAGCTGCACTTTAGTGCAGCTGCGATTGCGTGAATTCCCAATGTACCATTCGCACATGCTGCATATAATCTTTGTTTTTGGCAAGTTGTAATTTGTGTACATGTCAATATCATAACATAGCCATGTAAATGACATATATTTTTTTATTGAGTTTGAGGTGAAAAAAAATGATGTCGAGTATCAAAACTCAACGCGATCGAATTGTTCGCTTTGCGTGCGTTTTGTTGTTGTGCACCATCCTGGTACAGCCCTGTCGCGTTAAGGTTACAGCGACTGGGCTGTGTATAGTTACATCCAAAACAGAAATTTAAGGGTTAACTCTCTTGGTACACCTGTTCAAAATATGAGTGGTTTCATGTTACTGTTCAACTTCCATTTTGTCTCAGGATGTTGAAGCAGGCAGACACTCAGTGTACTTCTTGCAGTGGTCTAATGTTTATAGGCCCATGTTTCATGTGTTTGGCCATTTGCACAAGTCAATTTCAGGAGATGAATTTTATTTCAACTTTCCACCCCCACCCCCAAAAAGAAAGAATTGTGGGAGCCACTGTGATACAATGTTTGTTGGGCATTTATTTCAGAATCCAAAGGGGTTGTTCGCTGATGATATAAATTATGGCTTCATGAATCTGATTTGCGTGCATGAAATTCCTGTACATTGTATACTGTGTATCTTCACTGTTTATGTCAACTTGTGAAACTTTAATCATAGGTGATTTCTTTGTTTGTTTTAAATTTCATGCACAATTTGACAACTTGTACCGCTCTGGTGCTTTAATTGTCAATAATAGATGACTCGACTTGGAGGTTGAGTTCACTGGAAGATTCAATTAACTTTCTTGATATTTGTGGGATTTTTTTTTAATGAGACTTTAACTGCTCTGCATTCTTCTATCATTTATTAAAGTCAGCTTGAATTTGGTGTTGAGTTTCCCTTTAAAATGGCTGGATCACTTCCTGGCATAATACGGGGTGTAGAATTAGTCATTCTCTGATTGCTCATTTTCCCAGCATCTTTCCAAGGCTACATGAAAACTGGGGCAGGGGGGGGGGACATTCAGAATCACTTCAAGGACTGATTACTCTGTATGTTTTAAGACATTTTTATTTTCGTGAATTTCTCCAAGCCCGGTGTTATTCGCAAAAAAACACATGAAACTCTGTTTCTGATATGAATGTGGCGTGCATGCGTATATTTCTCTGTTTGTTACGGTGCTTCAATCAAGATTGCAAATTTAATCACTTGTGAAATTGTCGGGAAGTCCTGATTTTTGATAGATTAGCCTTATATGACGTACATGTAACAACAGTAGTATGTATACTGCATACTGTAGTATGGTTTTAAAAAAAAGAAAAAAAATAAGATGTGTACCCGTGACTGTCCTTTTAAGGCTTTTGGGAGTTATCATGCCTGTGAAGCAAACCTGAATTCGAGGAAGGCTTGAAACTTTAAAAGCATGTTGTACATCAACTTTAGTGTGTGCTGATTTGCAATGTAGGGCCTATTGATTATTTTCTTGTGTACATGCATCTTATGTATGCATGTTGTACAAGGTATGTTGTACATGTACATCATACTACTACATCGTAGCTTGCACACACTTTGCCATTTCGCACATAATGTGTCTGTTTATGTTGGGAAAATTTGCAAACTCTAACAGTTGTTCAACTCTGTGCCAGTACATTAGGGACACACTTTGTAGACTTTGGCTCATTTATAAAATCCTTGTGCTCAATAAGGAATAAAAATATACTTGTGGGTATCAAGGGGTTGACATAGCGAATGAAGTGATACCAAGGCATTCTTCACACTTATCCTAATTTATTACCTCAGCATTACTGATGCCATTCTTGATATTGTATCTAGAGATCTTTCACACTTTCTAGGCATTTAGCCTAACTTGCCAAGCATTTTCATCAGCATGTACAAATATGTAGCTGAGTACACATGTAGCTCTGTGTGAGTCTAACTATTACGACACACCAACGATGTCAGTGTACAGGATTTATCATTTGAATAACTTGTTATTGCAGCATGATCAAATACAGCAAACTGCAGAACATTGACAGAAAGGCTGGCATTCATTTTAAAATGGTATTTGAATGATGTACTCTTTATTATTACCCATGGTATGTATACACGTACATTTGTACACTGTAGTTCTTTGTCAGAAAATGGTCCTTGTAGTGAATTATGCTTTCATTGTTCATTGCAGGTTCAGTTGTGAACACATCAGAGCTACCAAGTCTCAAGCATTCTCACTCAAGCATTTAGGGTCCGTCTCACGATCTAACGGAAAGCACCCATTTTTCTCTCGCATTGGGTGAAATCTGCATCTTGGGCCTATTAATAATAAGCATAGCTCAATTGGATTAAAGTGATAGTTGCAATTGAAGGTATATTTTCCTTTTGTCTTTCAGAATAAGTAAAAAATAGTCACTTAAGTATGCACCTGATCACACCATTAAGAGCTAAAAATTGAAAAAGCTGCCTACTAACCCCTCCCACACTCTTGCTCGTGCGCCGAGACTTTGAGTCACGAAAATCTCACTCATAAAATTTTTTTGAACTTGGCATCCCTGACACATTGTTTTCATACTGTCCACATACACTACAGTACAAACAGGATCAGCCAAAACACCCTTATTACATGATATTTCATAGAAGTTGTACATAACACTTTACTGCAATTCCCATGTGTAGTTACTTTCACCATTGTTTTTATCAAGTTACAAGTGTACATTGGTACTGTATGTTAAACCACTGGAAAGAAAGAGACTGAGTGTCCTCTACAGACAAGTGGCCACTAAAGACAGGTTTGACTGGATTACCAGCAACCTCTATGAATTCATTGCCTTATTGAGAAATCGGTGGTCAAAGGATGCGTGGGTGGACAGTGGTGTGTAAAGGCACAAAAATACGTGTACATATAACCCACAAATTACATTCAGAATTGAGACAGCCTACAAAGCAATTATATCACCATGTGAACCACTACTGGGGAATTCCCAGTGAATGGCCAGCTGACTG
Source organism: Diadema antillarum (assembly GCF_040938485.1). NCBI lineage: Eukaryota > Metazoa > Echinodermata > Echinoidea > Diadematoida > Diadematidae > Diadema > Diadema antillarum. The sequence goes on from NW_027271146.1 coordinate 1,307,612, forward strand.
CTGTGTGCTTTTATAAGTACCGTATTGGTAAGTCTAAGATGTTTGCTCATTGTGCAAGCTGCAAAGATGCAACAGAGATATTGGGCAATCACAGGATTGCAGTCACACACTGTTAGAAAGTGGTAGAAACTGAGAAGCTCATTCTGACCGGTGTTAACCTCAGTGTATGGTGCTTCTCTCACAGTCAGTACTATTAAAGAACATTATCATCAAGAGTTAGTATGAAAGGGGAGGAGACTGATAAATATTCAGGTGCGATTTGGACCGTACAGGACAAAGACGGCCTATATGCATTGGAGTGAGTATTAATTGTCAAAGTGAAGAGCTCTGAGTTTGTACATGTATCATAGGGGTATGAGTGGGGATAGATCATTGTCTCCAGTCTAGAGAAAATGTCTCACAGACTTGTTTGAGGCTATGATGGTCATACATGTAAGTGTATGGGGTATGGGTGTAATAGTTAATGTGCCTGTTTCATGTTCATTTACTTGAAGCTCTTAACATACAATGTAATCATTTGAGAGGCTCAACATTCACCTTCCACCATTTAGAATTTGCTTGCAATATATTGAAATGCTCTACCAAGAAATAATAGGTTGTTTTGGATGAAAGGCTCTACCAAGAAATAATAGGTTGTTTTGGAGTATTTTGAGATCAAAAGTATAAAATGATTGTTGATCTCATTGTTGATGGCGCTGTGGTGCTCCTGCCATTTCGCCTCTCCTGTGACTTTTTGATTTTTGTGGGACATTGACTGTGTCCTTCCTCAAATCTTGTGTCAGTCTATGGTTTTACATGGAACTGTCAACTGGCTGGACACTTTGAACATCATTTGGCCATTTGGTTGTGGAGTAATATTGGTATGATTTTCATACAGGTTTGGGCTGCTTGGCTACTGCTTTTAACACACTGTCTTAGCACAGTGCACGAAGCAGGGACAGTTACTGCTTGCTACACACCATTGACAAGACCACTTACAATAGATGGATTTCTTTCTGGACCTTGGATGAATAGTGTGACAATGGATGAGTGTACTTCTTCAATACCTAGTGCTGTGAAGCCAGACTCTCATACCAATGGATCTAATGTGTGCTATACAAGGCAAGCCTTGTACTCTCTTCGCCACAGCTTTGGGACACACCATCTACCCCCGGATACTTATGCTCGCATTGTTGAGTTAGGTATAGCAAGTCACATGACAGGCAGGACAGGTGATCGACATATTCATAATGGGACAGGCACTTGTGAAGCACAAAATGGTCAACTACAGCAAAAGTATGTATACTCTCAAGTGAATATGTGCATGTAAGGTTCTAGCGTCGCACGGCATGATGGGATGGAATTCTAGTACGCTAGCACAGCGACAATCGGAATGCAGTGTAAACTCTCTTCAATCTCACACTTGAGCTCAGCAAAGTATACTTGTACAAAGTGCATTCATGTGTGGTTTACATACATACGTCACACAACCGATTGCCCTCCATACGGCCGTGCGAGGGGTGAGCTCTTGTCTTGTCATGGTACTTAGAGTCTGCAAAATACTCCCAGCTAGTGTATTCATGAAATAATCCTAGTACAGTAGTAGTCGATGATTTCTGGTCAATACAATTGTACCTTGTCTCCTAATAATATTCAAGTCCTAATATACACGTAAGCTACACCTTTGGTCACAACATTCAAGCAAATTGTTATATAACCTACAATGTAGTTCACTGCGCTGTGTGTCATACAGTAATCATTATTCTGTGTACAGAATTATTACTAATTACGCAAGAAACATGCAGAAAGTTGAACAAGAGCTTAATCGAAAGCGTATGAGTAACGTTCCATTTACACCATGCATTCACATTGAAGGTGGACAAAGCTACATTGTATTACTCTTCTCTAAAAGAGTTCTTTGTCATGTCCATTATATCAACTACTGGATACATGTATGTGCCACATTCCTGTTGCTCACTCGGTCAACGACTTGCCAACTTTATAAATTTTGCATCAAAAACCAATTGATAAGTTGCAATTTTATATGCCACAGGACAAATGCAAGCCATGTCTTTGTCATATAATTTACATGTACATCACAGCAAAGTTTGCCATTTTCTCTATAACTTACAGTAGCTGCAGTGCATTTTTGGCATGAGTGCTTGTATAAAAAGCTATGTGTACCTGAGATGGTTTTAAAAAACAGCATGTTTTCCGAAAGTGCTCATGCATTGTGGTCTCAGAATAATTTGGCGCACAGAGAGTTAAACTTATAATCAAGAAATCTCTTGAATTTAGTACTTGTCCGTGCTCCTACCACCCATTCCTGAGTCATCTTGTGTGTGCTATACACATACACAACTGTACAGCCAAACTTGTTTATAGGGGCTACCCAAGGGAGATGAAAAGAGTGACCATTATAGACAGGTGGCTAACTATAAACAGGTTAGCCTACATTATGTATACATTGTATTACCTACATAATTATACAGATATATTATCATTGTATAATACCAGTATAAGTACTTTACATGTAAGCCTACATGTATGTGTGCATACGTATGCATAGTTTCATGCATCGAACAATGCTGGTATCAAGGAGCTTAGCTGGTAAGCTCCTTGCTGGTATTGATCAAATTGTTGCACAGTAGCAGGCATACAGCAAGCAAGCTTTTAACTAGTGCAATACAGTGACTGAATGATGTATGTATGAATGTAGTGTTGGTGATCACTGAATGTCAGCCACCGATGATCAGCACAGCTGCAAAGCAGACAAACACGCTGAATTATCAGCTCAGGTGTGGCTCTGTGTGGGTCTGTGTGGGTCTGTGGCCACTAGAGACAGGTTAAAAGCAGATTTTAAATATGGCTTTTCTTTTCTTTTTTTTTTGGGGGGGGGGACTTTCAGTGGCTGCACTATGGCAGGTTTGACTGCACCTCAATACATGAACAAACACAGAGATGCCAAGTTCAAAAAACTTTTATGCTCGAGATTTTTATGACTCGGCGTCTCGGCGCTCGCGCGCATGCGCATGCAATGTGAACAAGGAGGGTGTCCCCCTCCCATGATAAGGAGCTTTTTTAGATTATTAGCTCTTAATGATGCGATCGGGTGCATACTTAAGTGACTGTTTTTTACTAATTTTGTAAGGCAGAAGGGAAATATACCTTCAATTGCAACTATCACTCTAATCCTTTGAGCTATGCTTCTTATTTTTTGCCCAAATTGCAGACTTCACCAGATGCGTGAGAAAAATGGGTGCCATGCGTGAGACCGTGAGACAGACCCTAAATGCTTGAGTCTCACGCAGAATGTGTGAGACTTGGTAGCTCTGCAAACATCACGTCATGTTTACCATGTACAATGTGTTCATGAAATGAATCCATTGTTCGGGAAATTTGAGGAAGAATCTCTGACAAAGGAAGTGCTGATTATGCACAATGCAGCAACGAAACTGTCCACGCAGTGTACAGTATATTCAGGAGAGTTCATATGCACCATATTAAACATGGCACTGTTTTTCTAGGGTCACTTGCAATTGTAGTCTCATCTTTAGCCCATCAATTCCCAGAAAATTGTTTCTGTACATAGTTAGCTCTTTATCATAATTACCTCTGCCAAGGAGGGCATGTTTTTGTTGCTGTTGGTTTGTTTGTTTGTTTGCAAAATAACTCAAAAAGTAGAGGATGAATTTGGATGAAACTTGCAGGAAAAGTTGATAGTGACACGAGGAACAGATGATTAAATTTGGTTGTGATCTGGATAGCCATCTGGATGCAAAATACTCCTATTTTTTTTTTTAACCCGTTGAGGACGGACTGAATCTGCTACAACACGCATTTCCCATAGATACTTGCCCGAGTATACTCTGGACTTGTCCTCAATGGGTTAAGCGTTATCATTAACAAGTGTGCCCAACAAAGGAGGGAGTTCAAACTGCATGTATATTGAGGTGTGCGTATTAATAGAGCACTGAGCGTGTGCTCAAGGCACAGCATGCAGTAAACTGTTGATAAGGTAGCCTCCAAGATACAACATAAACAGAAAGGCTTCTTTATCATTGGGAAATATTGAAGGGCAATTTAAATACAAGATGATAATTTCTGAGGCTAAATTTCCCATGATGTGATGGATTAAAAGTTAAAGGACAAGTTCACCTTCATAAACATAAGCATTGAGAGAATTCAACAATATTAGTAGAAGACATCAGTGAAAGTTTGAGGAAAATTGGACAATCGATGCAAAAGTTATGAATTTTTTAAATTTTTGTGTTGGAACCGCTGGATGAGGAGACTACTACAGCCTGTGAGTCATATGCGTACAACAGTATAAAGAAAATGTAAAGAAAATTCAACATATTTTCACTTTTTTCGCGTAATAAAAGAGCACTTGACTTGCCTCTTTCTAAAGGCAGGGGGAATAATATTACACATAACATTTGTCGGTAACGAGTAGGGGGAATGTGTACTTTTTTCAAAAGATGAAATTTTGTGAAATTCTCTTTATATTTTCCTTATATTGTTGTACGCATGTGACATCTAAGTTATTCACACACTGCAGTAGTCTTCTCATCCAGCGGTTACTGCACAAAAACTTCAAAAATTCGTAACTTTTGAACGGATTGTCCGATTTTCCTCAAACTTTCAATGATGTGTTCTACTAATATTGCTACATTCTCTCAATCCTAATGTTTATGAAGGTGAACTTGTCCTTTAATGCCACAATTATATTGTAGATATTGAAAAAAAATAAATATTTGGCAATATTTTTTGTAGAAAGCACTGAAAAACATATTTTTGTATAGTTCCCACCGATGAGTGAGTAAATGGAGATCTGTGTATGAGTGTATTGTCATTACGTTTCTTCCTTTTTTATTTGTTTGTCGTATAGTTTTGGCGACATGTATGCCAGCTTCTTTGGATCCAGTGGCCGGGGGGAATTCCCTCAAGGTTCTGAGAGATCTATGTCTGCCGATGTAAGTATCTATGGACCTCTTGACTCATGCCCAAGATTGGGCTTGTTATGGTATGTTGAATATTTGACCACTTTTTGGCATTGTCCCATGGTAAGAATTTGTCCAAAATCTTGTTTCAGCAAATTCCAGAATGTCATTTGTCTATCTGTCAAAATTTAGAACACTTTACATGAATTTTGAATTGAATTGAATTGAATTGAATTGAATTTTGGATATTAACCTGTTGAGGACGAGTCCTGAGTATACTCGGGCAGGTGTCTATGGGAAATGTGTGTTGTAGCAAAACCTGTCCGTCCTCAACTGGTTAAAGTCCTACAATGTAGTTAAGAGTGTATGTGGGGAATGCAAATAAATGTTCTATTAAATTGCATTGCTTCAGAAATAGATAGTACATATATTTTTGTGTCTGTGAAAGGAGTGTACATGTATGTGATAGACAAAGACATTGACTGAGCACACATGTAACTTGATCTTCTTTAGATTTTAAAAGCTAGCATAACTTTGATGTTTCCATGCATCATCTTTTTGTCATATAGTTCTTTAGCAGTGATTGACAGATTATATCATATAACATGTCAAAATATGACATAAACTGTACCATTTAGTCATAAAAAGTATTGCAAGGCTGCCCAGCAGTGATATTGTGCAAAGTTTATTTTCAGTCACACAGTTAGAGTACGTTGTATTGAGAGTGCTTAGTTATTCCATTATAAAGCAGATATAAAATTTATATAATTTATTCTTAAGTCCTGCTATGCAAACTTGTACATGTACATACTGATGTCATGATGGAACGAGACAAATAGAATGTTGATATGCCATAGTCTGGGTTAATTGCCATTACCATCCGCATTAACTTAATTTTGGGATACATTCACGATCATATATGCTTTGTGAAATGTGTAGCGGCAACATGAATACTTCCAGATTATCATTTCTATTGTTGGGTTTGTTATTCCAAGTGAAGTCCTTCCCTACCCTTATTATGATGTCATAGGACACACAATTGTTGCTTTTGGTGTACAATGCCCCTGGACTCTTTGTAGGAGCAATATGTTTTGGGGGTTTTCAGTTCATCCGCTTAAACAGATTTTGTTATCAAGTTTGTTTGTTTGTTTGTTGTTGTTCTTTGTGGGGGGGGGGGGTGGGGAGGAGAGAAAAATTCTAGATATTTAGTGGATTTTCTTGGTTCCTAACCCACACTGAATGAGATGTAAATGTGCTGATTTGGAAAAAGTACCACAGGATCAAAGGTTGTTGAACTTTGACTAAAAATGACACTTTCAGTTGAAAATTATCTGAGATACTGTGCTTCTGTATGAATAGAAATGAATTATATGTAAGTATTTGCATAAAGTGAAAGTGGAGAGAGGTCAAGGTCAAAATTCATTGCACTTTTGCGCAAAAGTAATTATGGTGTGTGTTTGTTTCTCTCTTGTCCTACATTAGGAGTGTCTGTACCCCTCATCTCCATACCAAGGTAGGCCAGTGACCTCAGACCAAGCTCAGCACCAGGGGAGGCCCAACCAGGTGCTGAACACACCCCCTTTCCCACCATCTTCCCAACACAGCTGGCAGTCTTCCAGGAATGGTTCTACTCTCTCGGCGCAGCAGGAGGAATCCTTCTCCCTGGGTCCATTCCACAGCATCTGGTCTGCCAGGTCTGCTGGACTGGCAGGTGATGCCAACCAGAACCACCAGCAGGATTCACAGCAGTGGGCTCACTCCACCACGCCTACATTTGGCTCTTTACCACACCAGGCACCACAGTGTGGGACTAAAGGTACCATGGGAGCCACTACAGGGGTTTTCAATGGAGAAGCTCATGTACCCTCGTCTATGACATACCCATGGTCTCCGTATGACAGTCTAAACAATTCTTTTCAGAATTCCCAGCCTTCTCATGCAGGATGGAACTGGGCCAATCAGGATTACTCTTTACCTCAGTATTCAGCTTCTCTGGCTGCAGACCACCAGCAAGCCAATCACCACCCAATCAATGAATGGGAACTGTCAGAAGATGAGTTTGCCAAGAAGATGCAGGATGCAGATATGAGAGGAATTCAAGAGAGACATGAATGGAAAAAACAAGGCATCGCATTTTCACCTGTGCCTGGTGTTCATGTCAAGAGCAAGGCTACTGGCCACCATGGTCATCCTCCAGACAATGCAAGTAGCATCGTAGCATCTTTCCTGGAGAGATATCGGAACAAGGAGCTTCCTCAATTCAGCCGAGAGTCCAGCACAGAGTCTGTCGATAGCACTGTCAAAGGCATAAACGCTGTCCCGGAACGCACGAGTACTGCAGATGAGAATACTACTCCAGTTGCTGCAAAGTGCAGAGAAATAGGTGCTGACACGGAGACTTATTGGGTACCAAGTGCCTGTGAAGGAGTAAAGAGGAATGGTGCATTAGCTGCTGCAAAGTCCAGTGATGACGGTGTTAGTAGCAATAAATCAACAAACTCTGCATCAACTCCAGATGAAGTGAATGACCTGCAGTACCCCGACACAGCATCAGACATGGGAGAGTACTCAAATCAAAATGACTCAGGCCGGACTCTTGGAAGTGCAATCAGAGAGATCAGATCATTTTCAGATCCTGTTACTGCTCCAGAGACACTGAAAGACAAAACAACAAGGGGTGTTGCATCCAAGAATGGAAAGCTGAGGCCAGCAAAGCGAAAGCCAAAAGGGCCGAAAGACAAACGGAAACAAAACTCTGAAGGGACCAATTCCAGGATGCAAAATGGTGCTGCAGAGGTCATTTCAGTTCACAATGGAGGAGGAGTTGCAGAAAGCACTGCAGAAGTGGTCACATGTGGACAGGTGTCTCCAAGTGTTCGAGAGGAGACCCCAGTAGCCAAAGTTAACTCATCACAACCAATCTTGCCAAAGAGAAGTGCAGAGGAATCTGCCAGCCCAATCTTGTCACAACCACTTGTAGATGAAAGTTGTCCACGTGAAAAGTCTGAAGTGGCCTTTGAAGAAACACCTCACCTCCCCGGCAAAAGGTCATCAATATCAACTCCCACTTCTCAAAGGGATGAATGTCTTGCATCAGAGAGTCTTTCAAGCACAGTGCAATCTGGACACACGGACAGTGCAGTGGACACACAGAGGGGGTCAGGAAGTGAAGCAGAGAAAACAGAAAGAAGTGCCAATTCTGAAGTTGCATATTGCAGTAAAGCAGAAGAGACAATGAAGTCATGCAATGCAGAGTCTGGTTTAGGTGCAAGAAGTGAAGAACAGAACAAACTTACAGATTCATGTTTGCAGCGTGTGTCAGAGGGCAATGCCCTCGAGGAAGGGTCTCTGAAGGAAAGTCATGATCAGTGTCAGCAGTTTGTGCAGCAGGGCAGTGGATCAGTTGGTGGTGCAGGCATAGCAGAACCTGTCCAAGAATCTGTTGCTTCAAGTAACGTGCAGGACAGTGGAAGTTCAAAAACTAACACTGGCCATGACAAACAGCAAGTGCTTGAGTCTACCAAAAGTGAGGAGGCACAAGATGCCAAAGTCAGCTCTCCTTTCTTTGACCCAAAGCGGATATTTGGAGGTCCTTCCGTGAAAATGGACAAGAAAGTTCAGAGGCAGGGTTTGACTGAGAAAAGACAGCATGAGAAGAACACTGCAAAGAGACAAGCTGTAGATCTAGAATCCAAGATGGGACAAAGGTCAGGTGATACAAATGATAGCCAAACAAGATCGCTTGGATCTAGTATAACAGCCATGCTTGCAGAAGTAGGGAATGGGAGCATTTGCAGCAAGGACCTTCCTCCACATCAAAGCCAACACGTGCCTTCCACAAGGGTTCCAGACTTCACATCCTCAAGTCCCGACACAGGAACAGCATCAAAGTGTTCTACTATCATACAAGGGAGTGAATGTGGCCAGACATCATCCATTATGCTAGATGAGTCTAGGGTCTCTGACTTAAAGCATGAGAAAACCACCATCTCTGGGAAGTCTTCAGACCAAGGTCCAAGGAAATCCATGGAATCCAAAGGAGCTGTGAATGGATCTGACACAAGCAGAGGGAAAAGTCCTGATGTCAAAGGGGAGAGAAGATGCAGCGGAGAGTCCCACATGGATGGCTTCCACCATCCCTTTGGATGCTCAGCAGATTGCTATAGACGGGATTCTGCCACAGGCAGTACAAGTGCATTGGGATTCACCCCAGCACAGTCCTCCAGTATACCTCATGCAGAGGGTGCCCTTCACCATACCACTAAGGGGGCCAAACCACTTGGACTTCATGCCACATGTGCAGAGCACTCTCAGGAGTCAGAAAAAGTTCGGGATGAGGTGCCAACAGGTTCCTGTGACCAGACCAGAACTGGAGCCATGTCACATGGATTCAAGTCTGTCTCCTCAAAAGGTTCATCAAATGAACATGATGTCTTCTTGAAGACCACTCAGGAGGATGAGAAATCATCGCTCGGTAGTGCATATCATAAAACATTTGATGATAGCAGCACTGATTATTCTTCATCTGAAGAAGACACTCAAGGAAGCTCACAGAGTCCAGGGAAATCTTCAGAAAAGAGTGATAACATACCCTTCACTGCAGGTCCATTTCGTCAGGCAAGAAAAGAGAAGTGCCATGAGTTTGACCCATCTACTGCCAAAGAGTTACGAGAAGGACTCAAGACCTCCTGGATGTCCCAGCAGAAAGAGAAGGAAAGGAAGAAGCAGAGAGAGAAGGAGCAACAGGAGGCACACTCTAGAAAGAAGCCTACAAGAGCCACCTATGGCCAACCAAATGGACAGCACTCAAGGACCCCAGAACACAACCCTCGGCAGAAAGAGAAGACCCAGAAATCTTCCCACTGGAGATCAGAAGGACCAAAGTCATCTACACAGGAGAGGGAGAGGCACCAACCAGCACAGGAAAATGGCCACAGAGAGGATGCTGAGGAGGATCTTGCCAGGCCGATAAGTGATGGTGAGCTTGACTCCTCAACTTCTTTGCCCCATGTTGCAGCATACATGCTCCGTGACATAGTTTCCATTAAATTTCTTTTGTGGATGATACTTACTATTAGAATATTCCCTTCAATGTTTTTTATCAAATTTTGTCACAGATTGGCAACTTAAAATCGCGATCAGATATGAAATTCTATAATGATTGTATTTTTTTTTTCATTCAGTCTTAGAGGAGGACATGTGTTCACATGTTATGTCAATCAGTATTTTTATTCTTACCTCTTCTGCGCAGGATTGCACCAGTGACCTATTGCAATCGTTCACTGTCTGGCTTCTGTCGGGGATAAACTTTTTCACATTTTCACTGTTTAACTGGTGGCTGGATTTGACTAAAGTTGAGAGGAAGTATCAGTGGGGGGGGGGGGGGGGGGGGGAATCATTATTTTGTACAAGTAGTGATGGTGTCCCGTAGGGGGCATCTAGGATGTGCCCAAGTACCCCAAATTTGGAGGGTGTTGCCCAAGGTCTTCAGGTGGTGTGTCATGAAGGCGAAAAGGGCGGCTCAGTTAAATGCTAGATCTGCATGTCTCGTGTTTTGTAACAAGGAACAGTGAGCCTTGTTTGTTCAATGATTTGTGGCAAATTGTCAGCACTGGAGTTTGTGAAAAAAAGAAGAAGAGTTATTTTATTTATGATGTGGCAATGCAGGTTACTGAATCACAGCCTAACTGTCATTCTGCTCAATATGTCACTGCTGAGAATGGAATGTGCATATATGCATTCATAGTTTAAGTGCTCAAGTGAATTTGATAACAGACATTCATTGTCTGATAAAACCACACAGACAAGAGGTAATAGGCATGACTTCTCAGTGGCTGAGGAATGCTAGACAAATGTTCAGATTTGCTGTAAAACGAGGAATGTTCGTGTGCATTTTAATTTTGCAAATTTCGTGAGAGCCGAGTTTCACGAAAATAAAATGCACGCTAAAGATCTTGTGTACACTATATGCATTCGATGTTAGAGACAACTCGCAAAATTTTCATGCTGCAAATAAGGCCGTCGGTTCCCATTCATGAAAATTTCAATCCGCGAAAGTGTCTTGTTTTACAGTATGTTTTGAACAAAGCGTGAAGGTGACTGAAGAGTATGCAAAATATTAATGTTAGGTTAGATTCACTTCTAGAGTATTTATGAAGATTTTTATTGTGTTGCTGTTAGGAAGCAAATCTTTCTCAAAAAGTCTACTTTTTTGCATAATTTCATGTGGATGTCTTGATTTAATATTAAACTGGTTGTTGTTTTTCCCCCTGAATTCTTTTATGTAGAGTGGTGGTTTCAACTGGGAGTCAAGCTGGTAAAGGGTTTGTGCTGGATGGTGCTCTTTGCAGCCTTGTTGTGTCTCGTCCTGCTCTCCTTCAGTCTCTCTGTGTAAGTTTCCACATGAAAATAAGTTTAGAATATTAAGAGAAACAGGTAGTTAGTTTAAATGACTCAAAGCTGTATTTGTTTTTTATTCACATGCTGAGAGATTTCTCAAAGATTTCGACAAGTCACCTGTCTGGTTTCTTGTCTCTCTATCTTTATAGCAAGATATGTGAGGTATCCTGATCAAAATTCACCTTTTTGTGTGTCCTTTGTAGTTTTACTATTGAAATGCCAGAGCAATTATGCAAAAAGTGTTAAAATCAGTGATAATTTCTAGGAGATACTGCTTGGTTTAAAATGTTGAAACAAACCATTCTAGGATTCATGCATAGCACACAAATGTTTACTCTACTTGTGACTAAGAATCCTACTTACAAGGAAGCATAATTGAAGTCTTTGTTGGAATGAGTTTTCTCCTTGACACTACATTTTGTGTGACATGGCTTTAATAGGCTATTCTGTTGTGTTGTTTTAGTTTGTTTAGTGGCCTGTCATGCAAACACTTCTAAGTAGACATTCTGGTTTTCTTGTGTTTCTCTTGCAGACTGAAGAGCTTGTGTGTGTTTCTGTACCAGCAAGGCAAGGTGCTCTGGGCCAAGTATAGAAGCCAGCAGTCGGGGGAGGAGCACCGTGGATACAGTGGTTGGAGTGGAGGAGGATGGGGAGGAGGATGGGGAGGTAGTGGTACCTCACGGGGTACTGGAAGAGGGAAAACACAGTCCAACAGCTCAGGACAAAATATTGAACTGCCTACCACAGGTGGGTTTCCTGGGCAGTGCTTGGCCAAAGTCAGTTAAATTTGAGTGTGAAAAGCTAGGATGAGATCAGGAAAACAATGATGAAACTGTTTTTTTATATAGTTTGGTGCAAAGTGGTTGGAATTGTGTTTGTATCTACAGTTGTAGGACATATTTTCAGGGGTCGCATTTAACTTTTTTTTTGACTAGCCAGGCGGACTACTTAGAATCAATTTTGACACTGAAGCAATATTTTGGCTAGCCAGACGGACTAGTTACTTCAGAATTTTATGATTTTTAGCTAGTCCGACGTGATTTTGGGTGGCCAATGGCCAGCGGACCATTGCCAATTTCGAACCCTGATTTTGAGTGAAGCTTTGTCACTAGTCTTTAATCATGCAGTAAAAGTATTATGTATGAAAAAAGCCATTTTGAAGACCCTGTCTACAGTGGCTACCTGTCTGTACAGGTCACTTTTTCCATCTCCCTTGGGAGGCCGCTATAGACAGATTTGACTGTTTTGTATTTTGTGTAGTAATTGGAACAAAGGGCTTGAGTTGTCCCGACTAAGCAGGGGCAACTGTTAGGTGTGTGCTATTCCTTTTCTAGATTGTGGATATATGCCTCTTTTTCTCATGATGATATAGTTTCGGTACTCTTGTGGGCTTAGACTGTGAGGATTCATTTATTTGTCAGCTTGCAAAGTATTCTGGGGAAAGGAATTCTTAGTAGCACAATGACATTCATGACAAGGCCTGTACATTTATACTGTATACGCCATGTATTTTGCGAGTCTCATTTGGGACTTGGGACTTCGTGCCAGTTTCACGAGTGCTTAAATTTGGAATCTTGGTGTTTAATAATGAACAGAGAAATGTACATCTGCACATTACATTCATGTCAGGGTCAGAGTTGATATTTTTGCATAATTGTTAAATCGCAAATAGCACAGTACTCACAAAATTTGCCAAAATTATGCAACTCACAAAATATATGGCATATTCACTAGTTTACAATGCAACAAATACTGTATTTTAACATCAGTTATTTTTCCTGTTTGCCTCCACAGAAGAATCGGCAATCCGTCGCCTCCTGGCTGTCGATCCCGACAAGTATTACGAGGTGTTGGGCGTGGCAGAGGATGCGTCTGATGATGAGATCAAGAAGTTCTATCGCAAGCAGTGCATGTTGGTTCACCCAGACAAGGTCAGTTTGGCTGTTTGTACAGTATGTCTCCCCAAAAAAAATTACAGCCAGATTTTCTCATTGATTACTTCCAATATGATCTAACTGTCTGCATGTTGTTTCAGGGTCTTTGAATATAACATCTTAGCTATAATTTGCAGAAAACCCCATTCAGTTTTGTGAAATGGTCACAGAGAAATGTGAATCGTTGTAAAGCAGGTACATGGGTCTGATTATTCCAAGTTTAACACTTGGATGCTCTTGAAACTGCATAATGTGTGAACACAGTGGACAGAACTTGGAGGGAAAGGATTCCTGACATGCTGAACATAAGTCCTCATTTCTCTGTGACCACTGAAGCAAATGGAATGGAGTTTTCTGTAAAATGTAGGTAATAAGTTATAGTTTCACACCCTAAAAGTATATTTGAATTAATTCACTATTTTTAAAGTTATTGGTGCGGAGGGTCCGATTGTAATTTTTTCGAGGACATACGGTATATCCAGATTGATCAGTCAAACAAATGGTCCAGAGTTTTCCAAGCTTTCTACTGTATGAGCTGTTATTTTTGTGTACAGATATTTTTGCAAATGAGGACGTCATGAACATTTTGCGAGATGTTGTCTTTGCAAATTGATAGGGGCTATTGTAAGTGCGCTATTACCCTAGCGCATGGCGACATTTTCTTGTGTTATTAAATTTGTGGTCTGACAGTGATTCGCGAAATTCGCGTAAATTAAACACATGAAAATAACAGCTTATACAGTTCTTTTTTTTTTATTACAGGAAATGCTACTAGATTATAAATGTCTTTTACTTCTTAGTTTCGATCTTTTGTCAGTTTGAAAGACGTCACAGAAACATTTTCAACTAACTGATTATCCACCATATACTACTTAAAACATATTACTACTCATTTTTTTTTTTTAGAAATCTTTAAATAAATTGAAACATGACAGCGCAGAAAACATGAACTGTCTCATGAAATTGGCGTAAGTACAACTGTACCTTTGTAATCTTGTAAAAAACACAAAACCCAAAACGAAACAAAAACACAGATAAAACCTTTATGCCATTTCACTCTTAATAGAGATGTATCTTAAGTTTTGTAACAATATCAGATCCTAAAGTGAAACTGCTTTTCTGCATGGATGTAATTGCTGATGTTATATGAGTTTCAGTTTCCCTGGCTCATGTAAACTATCAACAAGAAATGTCAACTGATTTTTTCACATTTGATTCTCTTCACCTTCTCCTGTAGACCAGTCTACCACGTGCCAACGAAGCCTTCCAGATTCTACAGAAAGCATACGCCACCCTGAGCGACCCTGTGAGATTGTGTTTGACACTATATTTATTAGCCGTGCACCGGCCTTTAAATCTATGCTCTAATTTCTGTGATGTGATAAGTTCTTTTAATTTGCATAGGCATTTTAGTTCATTTGTCCAATTCAATGCCTTTCTCTCTCTTGATATTGAAATGTATCAGGGAGGTGTGTGTGTGTGTGGGGGGGGGGGATGAATTCTGTAGATTTGTCATTCTGTGGGCCTCTAGTCTTGGTTCTCTAACCATTACAAGATATGCATGTGTGAAGATACTGTCTTAGAATATTTCATGTCATCTTTGGTTCAACTGAATGTGAAGATTAATATTGTACAAAAGAAATTCATTGGGTCTATTTTTTTTTTCCCTTGTGCTTGACCAAGGCGGATGAACTTTGCATGGTGTTTACACTTACAAAGAAATGTGCTCAAGGCTTTGAAGAGAGCTATTTACATAGCTTGCAGTTGCTATGGAGACGTTATGGCTGTACATTCTGATGTACGTGTACCTGAGCTGTTAACCTTTGTGCACCATGAGAGCAATTCTTCCCTCCCCTGAGACTGCCAAACACAATGGAAACGCTGCACTGGAATTCAGTTTCACTGTCAGTAACCTTTGATATGCATTTGCCCATCCACAAAATAGACATAGGAGCGTTTTGGCTGTTTTTATGCGGACATCTTCATCGCGAACAGTTTCACAGGGTGAAATTTGGTGTTTTACCAGTGATGAAACCTGCAACCACTGGGAAAAATTATTTGCAAGCCTAGCTCCAGAAAAGTAGTGATTAATGACAACCATCACATTCATTTCATATGTAACAAGTGAACTTGTATTTGTGTGAATTATTTTTAAAATGCATTTCACTTCTCATTTCTTCCAGGATAAACGGAATACATATGATTTTGACCTTAATTACAAGGACCAATTGGAAGAACAGGTAAATATTGAACAATGAAAATTAGTTTGTGTGAATAGAAGCTGAAAAATCAGGGAAACAGGACAGTTAAAGTTTGATCAAATTCTCATGTAAAAAAAAAAAAAAAATGATTTTTGAAAAAAATTTGATCAATCAAGCACAAGTTGGCAACTTCATGATAGAGCATGTGAGTTCAGTTGCTCTTTACATGAAATTTCATGAAATCTTTTTAATGACAAATTGTATTTTTTTACTGCAGGGGTTGTATACAAAGATTGTATAAGAAGGGTGTTTGCACGATTGGAAATTGACTTGATAGGAAAATGAAAATTTCTAATGTGATAGTACAGAGCAAATTGGGGGGGGGGGGGAATGAACTTACATGTGATAACAGAGGGTGCCAGTTTGTGTTTGGTTGATCGCAACTTCAAAAAAAAAAATCATAAACGTATTGGTAACAGAATTTAGGGGACAACTACGCCATACAATTGTTGGTCTACAAGTTCTACTGATAGACATATGTCATACATAATTGATATGTGAGGACCACACATTTTTCAAATCACTGAGGATGGACTTTACTGACCTCTACTTAACACTAAATTTAACGGTCAAATGACCAATGAGCTTACAGTAAATGGATAAATATTTGCTGTGACTGGTCCTCTACTTACAGACAGACATAGATAAGGTAAGAATGTGTTAAATGTAATCAAAGTTACCTGTCATTTGATTTAGTAGTGAATATAGCAACCTATATACAGTATCGGGCAGGAATAATTGATCATTTTTTAAGGTAGAGAAGGAAATTCTCATTAAACATTAAATTTTATGCTGTTGTGTATTCATGATATCCCTTTGAACTCGGTATGAACTAGAAATTAGCAGTATCAATCATTTTTTATCTGATCACCATTCATGATTATCTTTTATCTCTCCCTCTTTCTGTCAGATGGATGAATTTTACAGAAAATGTGAAGAGGTGAGTTCATGATATTAGACACAAACATTGTAGAAATGTTTATGTTGATCTACATGTATGCCAATTTCAAGCACTTGTTTGATCCGATTATTTCTCAGCAAACTTGATTTGAATAGTTGTATGCCTACCATATGGTATGCATATCATTTGATGCTTAGGAGTTATGTAAGACTTAATACTAGTTGGGATTGTTGATGCCAAACTTCCCATAGTTACATTCAGATGGTGATCCATAACCTTGAGGATAGCTATCTTCGAGGATAAGCTCTGGCCCCCTAACTACGATGCGCGTTTTACACGACGAAGCCTATCCTTGAGGATAGCTATTCTTAAGGATAGGCTCACTGCCCCCTGTAACTACGCTTATCTACAAGTTTCTGTCAACAAATTCTGTCCACACGATGACTAACTACAAGTGGGGACCCCCTGCAGCTCATTGATAGAGTGCTAACCCTGAGATATCTCATGGATAGCTATCTTCGAGTTAACTTCAAGATACAACGTGTAGCTATCCACGAGTGCCTCTGCACGGTGCCTAACTACAAGCCTATCCTTGAGGTTAGGGACCACTGAACGTAGCTATTATCTTTGACCTATTTTGAAAGCACTCAGAATAAATGAGCATAACATTTAAATGTAATAGTGACTTCCTGTAGAGTATGAAGTGTGATGTTATAGCCAGTCATTGCTATGGAAACTGGTTCTCAACAACCTCACTTAGCTCAAATATCTGTGAACACTACATGCTCGAAAAAAGACTGACGTTGTCTCTTCGGTGCTCTGTATAGGAGAGCACAACATGCAACAACACACTTGTTTGATGCTTCTTTCTGGCTGGCTAGTTTGGGCTCAAAATTGTTTTTGTAGACAATCACATGATTTATAATTTTAGTACCTTAATGATTTTGAAAACAAGTGAATCCATGTACTGCCATTTTCTGTTCTCATTGTGGGACGATAGACTAATTTCACTCTCTCTACCCTGTCTAGATGATGAACACTATACCTTGTAGTTTTTGCCGAGGAACGCATAAGAGACTCCCGACGGAACTTCCCATCCACGCGGCTAGATACTGTAGTTATCACAACACCCGCCATCCTGCCAAAGATGTAAGTCATGAACACTTGCCCTCTTTCAGGTCATAGAAAAGTCTCTCTTGTAATCGCAATTATATTCTCATGAGAAGAATCATGATTGTAAGCAAGATAGTTCTTGCGTCTGAAAGCATATTATTGCAACTGATTGACAAGTTGCCCTACATCGACGTAATTACAAATGATTGTAATCACAGTTCTAGAATCTCTTTGAGCAAATAGGGGTCCGAAGGTGTTTTCAATACTTGATTTGCTCAATTCATGGTGTGCACTTCCCATCTGAAAGACTTGACCTCCAAAACATGACTGAGGAGGCAGAGTTTAGCTCTACCCTACATTTAGTTCCTTCCACAGACGGTGCAAAATGTACTGCAATCTGCCTGTGTAGCACTAGCTAGTGAGCACTTTGTAAGTGTGATTGATACATTGTAGGTCAGGAAGCTCATACCTCAAAAACTCAAATCAGGATTATAATGCGATTCATGAGCATGATTTCAAGGCAGATTTTTCTGTTGTCTGAAAGGGTTGCATGTCTTCATAGTAAAGCATCTGAAAGGTGTGCCACTCAAATATTTCAGTGTGGTCTCTTTGGAACCGATGCAGTTTTGGTTATGATTTTTCATCATATAACGGTGCAATTTGAATTGCATTTTTTTTTTCTTTTTTGGTCCAGGTACATGAGAACATGGGCACTAAATAGTGTGATTCAAAACACACTTTTTTTCAGTGTGTGTGAATGGGCCTATCAATCCTTTCTCACCCTTCTTACAGGGAGATATCTGGAAGGAGACAGCCTTCTTCAAGGTTTACGCCTACATCCGTGAAGACGACATGGTGTACGACGTGACGGAGTGGGCTGCCTGTCAGTGTATCTTGAATCCAATGACTGCCAACACTTGTAAGGTCCAGTATCGAGTCCAGCGGTACCAGCATGCTCCCAGGAGGCCTCCTCCCCAGTAAGTGGTCTTCCATCATTGTCTTATTCCCTCCATCCTATATGTGACCACCCGGTTCAAAACCCACAAAAAGTCACTGATAAGTATTCTCTGTATTGGACCGATGTTGTCATTTGGATTTTTAAAGTTTGTTATACCTGGGAGAGTCATATTATCTTCTCTACCTACTGTCAAAAATTTGGCAGCTTCAAACAAAACCAAAATTGATGTCTTAGTATTTTTTTTTTTTAAACCGTATTTTTTTCGGACAGGCGCTGCTTTTACTGTGATTTTCATTGATACTTCTACCCAGCACACCTAAGTGACCTTGATATTCAAATCCTCTTATTATCTTTTCTCTGAAACTGCCCTCCCTAACTCTGAGGCTTATCTCTATCTCTTTTTGAATTGGTTAGGTTGGTCTGATTTGAACAAGTTAGAACTACACAGTGTATGTAGATAATTTTAAAGCTTAGAGATTACTCTTTCAAACTATGTAGAAAGTCAAAATTCATTTTGGCCTACTTTTGATGGGTTTTGAGCCATGGGGTCACATATATGTTTCTAGAAAAGAAGAAATTTTACACATTTTGCCAAACTTGATGCAAGCGCAAAAATGGAAGCACACACATTTTTTGCTTGTTTTATGTAATACTACAGTTCACTCCCATTATAACGAAATGCTCGGGACCGGCAGTTTTCTTTCGTAAGGAAACCACGCATAATATATGATATTCTGTTTGTTGAATACTCATCATAGACTGGAAAGCTATGTGAAATGGGATGGTACCTTTTTAATTTCGTTTATATCTTTTATTTAAAAAAGAGCATAAAGTTGTCACACATAATAGAAAACGGTAAGTTAGGATTCGGTTACAGTTCGCCATTTCGAAGGTTTGTTTCTTACTAAAATTCGTTACTCCGAAGGCTCCTTATTCTGAAGTTTTGCCATTCCCCTAATTGATTCTGAAGGTTTGTTCATCTGAAGCTTCGCTCTTCCGAAGATTTGTTATTCCAAAAGTTCATAATTTTCACTGAAATATATTGTTCATTTTCCGAAGATCCGTTGATCGAAAAATGAAATGAGGTTCGTCATTCCGAAGATTGGTAAATCAAAAAATGAGAAAGGTTCTCTACTCCAAAGGTTTGTTGTGCTGAGGGTTTTTTAATCGCGATCTGAAAATGAAATAAGGTTTTTTATTCCAAAGAAGGTTTGTTAATCAAAAAAATTAGAAAGGTTACTTATTTCGAAGGTTCGGTTATCTTAAGATGATTATAAGGTTTGTAATTCCTAAGTTTTGTTTAATAGTGGACCCACTTTTTCACTTTTGGATTAACGAAACTTATGTTCCGATTAACGAACGTTTGGAATTCCTATCATTTTCAGACTAACGATCCGTTGTATAAAGAACCATATTTCATTGTCGAATTAACGAACCTTATTGATAACGAACCTTTGGAATAACCCCAAAATGTTTGGAATAACAAACCCTATTTCATTTCCAAACTAACGGACATTTAGGTGTATCGGAATCTGTGTGTTTTGTAATAAAGAACCTTCGGAACAAAAAAACGAACCTTATTTGATTTCAGATTATTGTATTGCAATAATGCAAGTTCCCCTCGGAAACTGTGCGTGACACACAGAGTGAACACACAGTGATGCAAAGTGTTCGTCCATGCAGAGACGCTAAAATGCTTGTTACGCTATGTTTTTTCCAAAGCAATCCGCATTTCGTTATAACAGAGCACATTTCTTTTCTTTTTCTTTGTCAGTGGCGCTCGGAAAAGACTTCGCTATAACGAAAATTTCGCTATAACCGTGTTCGTTATAAGCGAATTTTGCATCATAGACTTTAATGGCGATAATTTTGGGACCGGAAGTTTTACTTCGTTATAACCGTTATAACACGGTTATAACGAAATTTCGTTATAACCGTGTTCGGTGTAACGGGAGTGCACTGTATTTCATAGTTTAATTTCACAGGATCAAAAATATGCAGAATTCATCTTCCTGGCCGAGCAAGAAAAATTATATGCATGAAAATTTCCGCTTTTACGGTAATGTATTTATACATTACACATATACAAATACTGAGTACATGTGAGCGTATACATTGAAGTTCAGTAAAACCTTTGGACAGCCATTCTGGCTAGTATTATTTCATCAATTTTTGATGACTACCAGATGTAATCATCACTCCTGAATAATCTTCCAAGGTGTTCATAATCTACATTATTCAACAAAGTTTTGAAATGTTAAACTTTATGCGTACAGACAAGATTATTTAGTGTTTGTCAGTGTGTGGCATAGTGTGCATAGATGAGGCGAAAAAAAATGATTTTGCATCTCTTCATACATTTCGACATCATTGAAATATCTAATGAATGAAAGTATGCAAAGACAATGGGATTCGATCATGATTTGTTTGTTTGATTGTTTGTTTGTTTTTTGTTGTTGCTCATTTTCATTTATATTTCATATTTTTGGGCTCTGTTTTATGAAGAGTTACAATTGATAGTTGATTTCTATCATAAGTCTGTGGCAGCCTATGTAGTAAGGGAATTAATTATTGATTATATCTTTTGAAAAAAACAGGGCCTTGGTCAGTTTCCCTATTTGGATGCACTTAGAATATTCTGTGTACTCTCATTGCTGTTGCAGGTATGAAGAAATGTTTGACAATATGTTTGGGCA
The DNA here is from genome assembly GCF_040938485.1 of Diadema antillarum. Taxonomy (NCBI): domain Eukaryota; kingdom Metazoa; phylum Echinodermata; class Echinoidea; order Diadematoida; family Diadematidae; genus Diadema; species Diadema antillarum. The sequence continues at coordinate 1,328,796 of NW_027271146.1, forward strand.
AGGGACATTCCAACACTCCTGGAATGCACCGGGACAGCCAGGACATCCGGGACAGCAGGGACAGCGCTCCTCTGGTGGGAACCAGTCGAATGGAAAACATAACATGGGGCGCAACCCGTACAACAGGACCAGGAGATCTAGGAAGAAGAAGAAGTGAGATAGAGGGAAGATAGTGATACAGGTGAGATTGGGGGGGGGGGGGGGGATAGAGCGAGAAGAGAGAGAGAGAGAGAGAAAGAAGGAAGAATGAGATAGAAAAAGAGGAGAAGAGATTGAGAGAGAGAGAGCAGAGACGGAGAGATGGAGAAAGAAAAGAGAAAAAAAGATGGAGATTGATGAATGGAATGTTGAAAGAGGGAACTATATGAAACAGTCTACTTTATGTGATGCTGCATCACAAAAACCTACAAACACTTGCATCAGATGACTTTTCAGATTGCATGAAAGAACACATTTTGGGTCAACTGAGCCGATTTTTTTTGGCTTTGGATGTTTTCTGACAAGAGGTATACCTTTTCTATCTGAATTTGAGTTTGAAAGCTTACGATTTAAGTTCAGGTAGCATTTGATTTTTTTTTTTTCTGTCTCATGTTGTTTTTCTCCATGTCAACCTGTGAGATATGCGAAAGTGTGCATGACAACTCCAGAGAAATAAAAACAAAACAAAAACATAGAACAGTCAGCAGTAGATTCATATATTGATGTTATGAATAGAATATTTTTACTGAGTGTACAAAGTTATAGGGTAGTCCAACAATTCCTTCACATTAGTTGTTCTGGTGTTTCAAACCCCCTTTTTGTTCCACACTCAATGATCTTTGACACATTGCACTTAGTCCGTTGAGGACGAGTCCAGAGTATACTCGGGCAAGTGTCTGTGGGAAATGTGTGTTGTAGCAAAATCAGCCCATCCTAAATGGGTTAAGTAGACTCTTCCAAGCCCGTTTTGTAACACTTAGCATTTCTGCATCTTTGAGTTGTAATCATAAGATGTAATGGGTTAGGAATGTCCAGTTTTAACGAGTCATACATCATTTCAAAGCTAACGATCTCCTCTTTCAGGTAACTACCTTAACTGAAATAACTCTATGGCGACTTACAGTGTATGTTGGTATTGTATTGTGAGGTTACATAGATCAGATAGCTCTAAACGGGAATAGTTACTGACCTGTGACCTTTGTCACAAGGAATCCTTGTAGGAGAGGGCAAACATTGCAGTGGAGTCTGCAAAATAACCCACAGGAAAATAGGCAATAAGAGAGACGTTGTATTGGTTCGAAGCTCTGGCCAGGGCTGGGTGTGAGACTGATACACCCCTTGATGGTCATTATGGCTGGACCTTGACATGTTTGAGTCCGGACTGCCTTCATATCTGTGATGATCAGTGCTTATTTGACATAGAAACATTATCAGGATGCAAGGTGTGGTAGTCATGCTCCCGTCCCAGCCCTTTTCTCTCTCTCAAAAATCATGTTTTGTTATCAAAGTATGCTTTTTGTCAACATCAAGACCAGAATCGTGATAGTTGACTAGATTTTGTTTTTCTTTGGTGTATATGTGTGTGTATCCAAGTACAGAGTCCTCTAATAGTGTAGTGCATGTTGAGTGTTACTTCATGCACTCTAATCAGAGTTAAACCCTTGTGTTGGGCTGACAAAACTTACGTAAGTGTTCATAAAATGTGGAGTATCATGCCAGCCATTGATAGATAGAGAAAGTGAGTCTGAAATATTGTACAGTCCATGCATATCGTCACGCAGTCCATAAATTTATGAGTTGTGTGACTCATCCTAATCAGTCTGATAAGGATATGATGGGAGAGAGTGTGAGTAAGTTAGTATGTGTGTGTGTGTGTGTGTGTGTGTGTGTGTGTGCGTGCGTGAGTGTGTGTGTGTGTGTGTGTGTGTGTGTGTATGTGTGTGTGTGTGTGTGTGTGTATGTGTGTGTGTGTGTGTGTGTGTGTGTATGATTGCACTTGTTTTTGTGTGATATGTATCGAGTTGAAGTAGATGTTTCTTCGACTGAATGTTCATGATGTGCTGTGTGTTGATTGTTCCATTCTGTTGTTTCATTTGTTCTGTTCATTGTGCTTTTTGCCACCAACAGCCAGTCTATGAAAAAAAAAAAACCTTTTGTAATAGTAAGCATGATAAAAAGGATCATGCACAAAATGTTAGCTGTGTGACAATCTTAGCTAAAGCTGAGATGAAGGTAGTGGTAATTTCCAATTAAACACAACACAATTTAGCTTGATTTCACAAGGGGTAGTTTCATGGGCTACGCAAATCTGCAACTGCCTCAGTGCACGTGCAGCTGAACTTAGTTCATGAACTTTTGATCAGTGGGTTTGATTCACATTCCTTTTGTGAATGTAGGCCTTTGTGTTTTACTTAGTGTAGGCCTTAAGATAACATTTCATACCAGTTGTCGTTACTCAGTCACTCCAAATCCAAACCCAAGTAATCAAATGTGATGCATCATCTCAAAAGCCATGTAATGTCGGAAAATAATTTTTTTTGGTGTTGACAGGTTTTGATTTTCCGGATGTTAAGCTTTAAATTGATATGTAATTTGTCCTGATTCATTACAAGGGAAATATTCATTTTTTGAAAGAATTCGAAATCGGAAAACTGTAAAGGTTATAATTGGCTTTACGAACATTTTTCTTCCTTTAATGATCTTCAACTTTATACAGGTAACGTGATGATGCACCACAAATATGTGAATACCACTTTTGATGGATGAATCACAAGCTCACATGGTACACAAGTCCTTGTAGTTAGTAGCTTGTAAAGTGCTTGTTTCTAGATGGTGATGTGTAGATGTATGTGGGCATGGCTAACCTACCAAATACCATTCACATGCTTTGTGCCAAAGTAGATAGTGAAGTTGGGATGGGCATTTGCAGTCATTTTGGAAGTAAGGACAGTGATATATTCTTCACTCTAAGATGCCAACATCTTGCATGTAGTTGTTAATGATCATAGTGCAGTAGATTTGACAGGGCAAAAGAAGAGGTGACAAACTATGCCAGTACATTCCTTTCGTGTTCAAACATAGATGTAATAATAAGCAGTAGAGTTTAATTGTAATAGGTTAGAAAAAAACCTTAGGCTCACAAAGGAAATCAGAGAATTGTGACAGATTTTTAAAATTTTTAATCATCAATTCAGGAGACAGTGGCGTGGTGTTGTACCTCATGAGGTTTTAACCCGTTTTCTATGGAACCTGGTGGCCTGTGTATTAAGTTTAGGGAGATTTCAGAATTCAGTATGGAACGGGTTAAAAGCTGTAGCCATCTGATGTGAAATGTGCAAATAGGACCATCTCCCCCAAGAGAGACTTCTACCTGCAGAGGTCATCTCAACTCTTGAAATTCTCTCTCTCGCTAGCCGTTGTCACACTGCCAAAACTTTTCAAAGATTAGGTTCTTGAAGTTTTGCTAGTGTGACCACTAACATCCCCAAAACAGCTTGTGAAACTTCCCACTAAAACTAGGGAAATTTCCTGTAGATTTTTTTTAAATAATGTTTAGTACATTTATAATTATGGTTTGTTGATGTTTAAAGAGCAAAAACATATGTTTCTTTTGAAACTCTTGTTTAGATGTCTGTTTGGGCTAAAAATTGATCATGTTCATGACGTTTTGAATCGTGTTCATAACTATCTGTATTGAAAACGCAATGTCTTCATAATTGTCATTGCTGGTAGTATAGTATTTCAAGTATTTTCAGGGAAAGAAAAATTGCCAGTGCATGACTTTAAGAAAGAGAGAGAGAGAGAAGAAAGGAAAGAGAGAAAAGTGTAATGACTGTTTGAAGAGATGATTGTAGAATCTGTATTCACATGCGATGGTTTTTGAAGTTAAAAACTTTAAGCTGTATTTTTGTTGTCATTGTTGCCTTCAGTCTGTCTTTGTTGAACAAGAAATGCATAGTTCATTTTGAAGTTGAGTGTGACATAAAAGCATTATCCTTTTGCTAGAAATGTGTTTACACTGTGTTAAGATGGGGCAGCTCCTCTGTACGTTTGATGCTATAAGTGATGCCACTGTGTTGTGGCATGGGAGGGCATTAAGTGAATTATAACAGACTTGATTGCTTGATATCAGGGTGGTGTATATGCTTGCCATGATCATATCATAACCTCAGATTCTATCTAAGTGTGCTACTCACAGCCATGGATGCCACAAAATGTCCATCAGTGATGGATGAGAAGGAGCTGTTTGCTTGGCGACTCCAAAGAGTATAGTTGAGTGACCCGCACCTCGTCATAGTTGACGTTTGAAATCACATTTCGTCAGTGAAATTCTGTGAAATCCCACATACGTACAGGAAAAATGCTGAAGATTTCAGTAGAAGCACAAGTTCACTGATCGATACCGGAAATTTGCAGCTATTGTCGTCAAACATGAACGATGCGGAATAGTTGTGCGCTAAGGAAGTGGCCCGCACCTCGTCACCCCGTGCTCCCATAGACAAAGCATGTGTGGGTGATCGTGATGATACAAAACTGTACTTATAACACATATTTCTAGTATCAAGATTTTCACCAAAAATTGTTCGGTTTTCAACTCAGTTTGCTTGGTTGTGGTAACCCTGCAAAGTTTCAAGTGTACTGAACACAGTCCTGGGTGTACATTTTTGTTCAGTGCGCTTATTGCACATTTACGCAGGGTGATGGTATTAGGGCCCCTGACAAGGTGCGGGTACCTCACCATACATGAGTGATGATGTGACAGTCTTTTGTTATAACGTCATGCTGGTTCCACACAAAATATCCTTGCACAAGGCTTTGGGCATTGGGCTGGAATCGGGTATGAGCATTGGTTAGCAACCATTGTGTTCACAGATATTCAGGCTATGTGAGGTTGTATAGAACCAGTTTCCATGGCGATGACTTGCTGTGATGTCACACTATGGTACTGTAGAGTGGGTCTAGAGAGTTGGAAGGCTGAAGACTGATGTGAAGAAACACATCATACGATATTTAAAGGCTATCTCCAAATAAAAGGTGTGTGATATATTTATCAGCATTTTCTTTGAGCCCGGAGTGAGAAGTAAGTGCATTGACTAAACAGTGTGCTTATCTCTGTGTACACAGAGATGCCATCCACACAGTTGAACAGTTGGATACGTGATTATTGAGGTGATTTATTCATTTGACCGTTTGGTGCTTGTGTATGCAAGCACATTTGTCATGGTGTAATGTATTGTAAAAGTGGATATTTTTGCCCATTTTGCTCAACCAGAAACTTAAACGAAAATAAAAGCGCATGAATGTTTTTACTTGTCGTACATACATGAACCACTATGCAATGTCTTGATTCTGCAGAATTAAAAGCAGGCAAAATTCATCTTGCTCAGTAGAGCGTGATAAATTACTGGCGCGAAAACATCCACTTTTACAGTGCTCCATTTCTTATGTGATGGCATGAACATGGAATCTTTTGATGCAAAAAGAAAACCCATGAATTTTTTTTTTTTTTTTTTGTGGAAAAACCTTTAGAATGGCATTGAAGTAGTACCATTGCCCTCAGGTGGTTTGACAAAACTTTGGACAGATGGAATTCTAAACATATGTATTTTTAAACGAGAGAGCAAAATATCGCTTTATGTATGTGTGAAACGTCTATATTTTGGTGAAGAAATCCTTTCTTTGATACTGATTACTTTTAAATCATTGCTGAGTGCATCTTGCTGGAGACTTCAGCATAAAGTACAGCTTGCTCAGATCCTCAAATCTGTTGTTGGCAGATACTGCTTCAAATATTTGCATAACTGTTATGGTCACAAGGTCACTACAGTAAAAGTTTTCACGAAGTGAGATGAAATATGCGGAGTATTCGAAGCATTTCAGCACATGCGATGCACAAATACAGTCACATTGTTTGTATCAACCCCTTGCCATTCAACCTGGGTGACATATAATAGTTGGCAAGTGGCATTGCCACATCTTAGTATACACTCAGGATCTAAGGTATGTTGCTATTAAAGTAGAGTTGTCAACTGTGTAGTTGATGTTTCAAGTTACATTAAAACTAAAGAGAGTTATTTTCATTCTGTGTGCACAACTGCAAGAGACGAGAAAAAGCCAGTATCGTAATTTATATGTCTTGTTTACATGAAGTATGTCAAAGCTGTAAATTGTATAGTTTGTAGATGTAGTTTTCTTGTTCTAAAGGCATAGAGCAGGTAATGACTGTTTGTTTTGGAAGGTGAAAATTTGTTGAAAGTAGTTGTGGGTCGTATTAAAGGGAAACTGCAGATAAAGTGTTCATATTCACCAGAGATTGTTTATACAAAGACGATAATAAAACTGACTTTGAATGAAGACATCTATGTGAGTTGCATCATTCATGTCCCTTTAAGTTTAACATGTAGCAATATGGGTGTATGTATGTGTGTGTGTGTGTGCGTGCGTTTTAACCCGTTGAGGACGAGTCCCAAGTATACTCGGGCAGGTGTCTATGGGAAATGTGTGTTGTGGCAAAATCAGTCCGTCCTCAACGGGTTAATGATTACATCCAGTGAGAGATTGAGCGATGCTTGTGTATTCTTGTTGTTTACACTTATTCTGCCTCATAAGTCAAACCAAATAGAATTAGAATAGGAGATGCCCTATACAATGTACACGTACATAGGTATTCAACTACTATTCTTTTCTCTATACATGATCATAATTCAATGTCTAAAATAGTGGAATCTCTTTTTGTCACACACACACACACACACACACACACACACACACACACACACACACACACACACACACACATTCTGTTTTTTGCCTCTTGGTTTCATCTCAATGTATACATCACATGTGTACAATGTAATAAAAGAAAAAAAAATGAGAATGGAACATGTTCTGTCTATTCTCTCAGTCTATATTCGTATGCTCTTTCTGTATCTGTGTAATGTGTATGATTCCTCTACATGCACATAATTAGTCTAATAACATCTCATCTCTCTGTGTATATCAAAGTGTGCTGTTGTAAAATTTTTTTGTCTGCTCTCCTTCATACAAGGTCACCCTATATCTTGCCTGAAAACCTCTTCCATCATAAGCGAAAACAGACTCATCACATTCAGTTACTGCAAAGACTTCATATACAAAAGGTGTCACTTTTATTCAAACATTCATAGAAGTATACATACATATACAAGGTTAAATACGACCACTCTGTAAGCCCCCCGTCAAGAAGGGTTCGCATCTTTCGAGGTTTGTTGTTTGATGGCACTTTGTGTTCTTGTCAATTTTGATCTTTTAGAATACAGTGTGCTTTGAGCTACAGGCCCCCCACCGACTCCAATTTCCCACATAAAACAGATAATGACTGAATTTGCCTCGCCCTCAAAACGTAATTACAGCAGTGTGATAAAATACAGCAACATGTTTCTTGGATTTCACCGGTGCTTCAGCAGATTTGTGCATTTGCAATTTGTAAAATCAATTTTTATTCTATACCAATACCCTTTTTCAGCAAAAAAAAAACACAAAAAAACAATCCAAACAAACAAAAAAGCCCCCAACAATTGACATCCAATTATTATTTTGTGAACTGATCACAGCCAGATAAAAAAAAAAATGATTAAAACAAATTTCTTTTACATTTCAACAAATAAAAACACACAATATACCTGCACAAAATGATATATACTCTGAAATTCAGATACATACAACTTGTAACTCTAAAACACAAATATATTATCTTCTCAGTTACCCGTTAAATACTGCAGCACACTTAAAATAAATCTTAATCAAACCAAAAATCTGATCTAAACGATAAACAAAGTCTACCCAGCCTGGTATGTTATAACATAGAATATACTAAAAAGACAACATCAGGATAAAGAAATGTTGTGTGTTGGTTCCTCATACATATGCTGAAATTTTTACTTAATTGTTCATTTTTTTTTCTTCAAATTCTGATTTAAAGCAAATTCATAAGAAATATCCATATATGTGGCACCATTTCTTCAAGACAGCTAAACATCTCCATAAGTGTAGCAGTACCAGTTCTTGACCATTTCTGCTCTAAAGTTTCCTTTGTATTTCACTTATGATCTTAGACATGCTATCTTCTGCAAAATGCATGTACACTTCATCTCTCTCATCTGTGAAAACAACCTACTGTATATACAGCCACACTACACTGATATATGCCACTAAGATAAGCAATGGCCTTTTATATAAGCGAGATATTTTTCTTCACTTCGCACTGTGGAAAAAAAGGCAAAATGCCTTGATACTAAGACTATTTTCCTTTGGAGAATATTTGACCAAACTTTATTGTTTCACATGAAGGAAACATTCATGAAAACTTCCTTAATAAAAGGATCTCCATGAATAAAGCTAAATAAAATGATCATTAGCATCAACAGGTGAGGAACAAGCAAGTGACTTCCTTATCAAAATGACTTCTGTCGATGTCGTTTCATTTATTATCAAAATGTGGAAGATTGCATAATGGTAAGACTCCTTCATTCTAGAAAACAGAGAGTGGAAGATTTTTCATATGGCACTATATATAGCATGGATTAATTTTCTGTGAGACAAGAATTTTGACAGTGACTGTCATTTCAGCTAACTGAAATTCAGCACAAGTTAACATTATTGAACCAAGAGCAAAACATATTTGGACTTGATGGCATCTAGATGCTTAATTGAGTATTATGATATAATTACACTCGCACTCAAGTACAACGCTGACACACAAATATATATCACATAATAAATTAACAGAGAAAAGTCACATAAATCAAAATGACACATCAAACTCTATGGTAGAGTAACCAATGCAATGGCTAGGATATATTCTTACCCTAATATCAGGCATATTAAGGAAACATTTATTCATAGTGGGGGATAAAGAGGTCAGTTAAGATGATTAATAGATACAGTTTATATTCTCAAACAAAGATCTGGCAGTAACCATCATAAAATATAATATTTTATAAGTATTATGTCCACTTTTCTATTGATCTTTAATGAGCAATGCAAATTGATCTGAAATCACTCTACTAACTTAATATGATAGAGTGTATGCTGTTGTATTACAGTAGCATTTTGACACATTGTTTGGAGTCCAATACTGGTAGTAAATAAAATCATTTCCCACAGCAACTTGAAAAGAATCACAACCTACAAAGATACTTTATGAGATTTTCACAAACTAATTTCCTAAAGGCACCACACTAGGCTGCTATATGAATAGACAGAGTGAACTAGTAAAATCAACGTCACATTCAATTAATGGTTATATTGCACTATATGTACCACCTTTATATGCAAAATAAAAACACAAAATTACTTACTGATCAACAAGTATTGTTAAAAGTACATGAAAGAGCTATATACACACAACATCCCACTCACAATAAGATAAATTAATTTGCCATTCCAGATATGTTTTCACCACATATTAGGCATATCAACATTTGCCATACAAAGTCGACAAAGAATTTTGCATGCATGTTTGTATATGACCAGCAAATACTCCTTAAATACTATTTACATTTGGTATACAGTTGCTGCAAGATCTAAGTCCCATGAACAAATTTGTCAAAGTCCTCCATAATATCAAACTCTAGAAAACTATATATTTCCATTTTATGTTTTATCCAAACATTTGTTAGTGCATACTCTCTTTAAAGTCACCTATACATACAAAACATGAGTCCTCTATATTCAAACAGTTATACATCTTTGCCTAAGTATTTTTGCTCTACAACCTGCAGGGGTTATTATTTTTTGGCAGTGATATATAAGTGGTAAAATACATTTGGTGTATAAACAAGACAAGATGGGTAATTGGACTTCTACTAGAGAGACCTCCTCTCTGTGCCCTGTTAATAGTTGTCTGATTCCATGTCATATCATATGTCAGACTTCCTTTATCTTTATTCTACCTTGCATGGAATTAATCTCTCTTGTACAATGTCTTCTCCAATCTCTTTTACAACATACCACCCTGTCTTTTCATGAAAGTAATAGCATGTCTTGATAAACTCTTGACTCACATCTTCACAGGTGATTTTTATCATATGTGTGAAATTCAGATGCCATGGCTTGACGCCAGACTGAGATCACAATGAAATATCTTACCAGTCATTGAAGCATGGCCCCTATTTTTTGAATTCTCATTCTGAATCTTTTCCTAAGTTTACTTAGGGTTAAAATTATACTTTGAATCTTGATGTATTGTAATCACTATCAGGTAGCTAAGTCTGCTATACTTCAACTTCCTTCATTTATCAAATCATGAATTTCTTTTGATGTCTTTAGTTTTCTCTCTTCTTCTTTTTTTTTCTACAAGATGGCATCCAATCTTTTCAAAAAAGATTCGATTGATGCATTAAATCTTGTTCTAGTACTATTCTCAATTTCAATAGACCAAATTCTTCCTAAAACCAAAGGTTAAAACCAAATCTCATTCTATTTTTTTTTTCGCATTTCACTCTCTATCAATCGATACTTCTTTCTTCAAGATAGTATCCAATAGGTTTCAAAACTAAGTGATAGTTTGAATCTTGAGACAAACTTATCTGAATAATTTCTCATCAATCATTGGTACTGTAAATGTGTCAAAATCTTCCATTCAATGTTAATAAATATATCACTTTCATCACTGATTGGTTTTTTGTGGCTTTATTAAATTTTTTGATCAAATACCGCATGGATTGACATTTTTAAATCTTGATTCCTACTTATTTCGATGAATTTCAGTGCCATCACTGTTAACTGCCCCAATATCCACGAGTTTGTTTGCATGTTTTTATCAATGCATGCTTTTTTTTTTCTCTCTCAAGATATTATCCAATCGGTTTTCACAGTGATTGATACTTTGAATCTTGATTCAAACTTACTTGATAAATTGTTTGAAATCTGTGGCACTCTTAAAAAGTTTTCAGTCGACACTTTCATTGGTTTAATTTTATCAATGCATGCTTTTTTTTCTCAAGATAGTATCTAATCAGTTTCCTATTAATAGTGATTGATACTTTGAATCTTGACTCAAACATATTTCAGGAATTGTTTGAGATATATGACACTCTTTCTAATTTTTCAGTCGACACTTTCATTGGTTTAATTTTTTATGAATGCATGCTTTTTTTTCTCAAGATAGTATCCAATCAGTTCTCAGAGTGATTGATACTTTGAATCTTGACTCAAACTTATTTCATAAATTGTTTGAGATCTATGACACTCTTTCTAAATGTTCAGTCAATCATTCGTTTGAATTTCATCAATGCATGTTTGTTTGTTTTTTCAAGATAGTATCCAATCAATTTCCATAGTGATTGATACTTTGAATCTTGACTCAAACTTATTTCATTAATTGTTTGAGATATATGACACTCTTTCTAAATTTTCAGTTGACACTTTCATTGGTTTAAATTTCATCAATGCATGCTTTCTTTTCAAGATAGTATCCAATCAGTTTCCATAATGATTGATACTTTGAAACTTGCTCAAATTTAATTGATAAACTGTTCGAAATCTTTGGCACTCTTTTTCAGTCGACATTTTTCAGTCGACACTTTCATTGGCTTATTCTTTATCAATGCATGCTTCTTCTTTTTTTCTCAAGATAGTATCCAATCTGTTTTCACAGTGATTGATACTTTGAATCTTGACTCAAACTTAATTGATAAATTGTTTGAAATCTGTGGCACTCTTACAATTTTTCAGTCAACACTTTCATTGGTTTAATTTTTATGAATGCATGCTTTTTTTTCAAGATAGTATCCAATCAGCTCTCATAGTGATTGATACTTTGAATCTTGACTCAAACTTATTTCATAAATTGTTTGAGATCTATGACACTCTTTCTAAATTTTCAGTCGATCATTTGTTTTAAATTTCATCAATGCATGCTTTTTTTTTCCAAGATAGTATCCAATCAATTTCCACAGTGATTGATACTTTGAATCTTGACTCAAACTTAATTGATAAATTGTTTGAAATCTGTGGCACTCTTAAAATTTTTCAGTTGACACTTTCATTGGTTTGATTTTTATGAATGCATGCTTTTTTTTTTAAAGATAGTATCCAATCAGTTCTCATAGTGATTGATACTTTGAATCTTGACTCAAACTTATTTCATGAATTGTTTGAGATCTATGACACTCTTTCTAAATTTTCAGTCGATCATTTGTTTTAAATTTCATCAATGCATGCTTTTTTTTTTCCAAGATAGTATCCAATCAGTTTCCATAGTGATTGATACTTTGAATCTTGACTTGAACTTATAAATTACGATACAATTTAGCAACAACTGATAATCGTGCCATAATTTTGTAGTCGACGTTATCTCTAGCTGCTTCTTTCCTCACAAATCTGAAGTGCCACATGATTCAACTTTTGTCATGATATTATCCATTTATAGTTGCCACAGTGATTGATACTTTGAATCTTGACCAAATATCTTCTTTTCAATTCCACATCCTTTACATTCTTACTTGATTAGTGCTTGAATTTTTAATCTCAGATCTAGCTCAAACTTTCTAAACCCTCTGTGCTTAATGTTTTTTAGTTCTTTGGTAAATTTTCTGATTCAAACTGTTTACCTTCATTTGTCATTTAACTAGCTGATTATAACAAGTAATTTCCCCTCAAACTCACACCATTTGTTTTATCATCAAATTCCTAACTTTTATTAATCCATAACTGACCTGTCACTCATCGCTTACACTGCTCAATCAATGTGGGTCACTGCAATCAGTTTAAATGTTCATCAGCAAACATGTACACCTTGTGTAGAACATTGGTAAGTATTTGTTGTCACGACAACAGGTTCCTGCACCATGATTATTGAACATGGGCATGTGGGAAAAAAAAAACCCACACAACAAAAATACATGATTTGTCGTATGTGACATCACAATGCATAGAAAATCATCAGTCTTACATTGTAATTCAGTTCATATTTGTCTTTACTCAGCAAAGAGCAGACATCAAGGTCCTAGACAGTGGAATATTTGCTGGATGGTTTGATACCCTTCTTTTGAAGAGGTGTCTGCCTGGGGGAACTCTTGGTGCTACTTGACCCCGAGCTGCTAATGGTCTTGGGTTGACCAGAGGGTGCTTTCTTGGTCGGTGAGCCTTTCCTTTGGACTGCCGGACTCTCGCTACCACTGCTGGATGACCGGCACATTCGATGACCGGAGTGTGAGGCTGCTAGCCGCTGAGCTGCAAGGATGGCTGCCGACCGCTTGGGGGAACCCCCGGAGGGCGTGGTGGTTGTCCGGCTACCACTGGGCTGTGACCCACGAGGGAGGGCCAGGGGGCGGAAGGACGGAATACGTGAGGATGGGCTCAGGGAGCGGCTCCGGACGAGCTGGGATGGGGGAAGGTCCTCGGAGGTCGGTGATGTTGACTGTGACCGACTGGTGGAAGAACCATCTCCAGACGTTGATGCTGCGTTGGCAACGGTGGAGAGGTTGAGCATTGAGCGGCCCCGGGCTCCAGACAGGGAGAATGAGTCAGGGCGGGGCAGTGATGACTGGGAGGCGGGAAGGCTGGAGACACTGGAGGTGGAGGTGCTTCGTGATGGACCCAGTGAGGGGGCCAGGGAGTGGCTCCGGGGTGAGTTAGTTGCACTGGCAGACATGTGTCTCTGGGGACTGGATGGAAAACAAAGAAGTTTGGCGTTATAACCTCACCTCCATCACGAATTTAACTTCAGAATTCATCCCCTTTTTAATAGCTCTACACCCCTTGCTTCTTCTGCTTTTGAACACAAGCTTTTGGTAATGCCCTAACTGTTAATGAAATCTAAATAGACATGCATAAAACTTGCTGTTTGTGAATTCAGACAAATATTAATTTTTTTTGTAGTCCATATTTCCATTCAGAGATAGATAAATAACAATTTCCAATATATCATGTTGTATATGACATTTTAGAGATGTCATAGTGAAACAACGCTGAGTTACGCAATGGAGGCAAAACGTATTCATTTAAATTTGAGGAATGAGGTCAAACTTACCTTGATGGACCAGATGATTTCTTTTTCTGTAAGAAAATCAGACAAATGAGAGGAAAGGCTGTAAGTTTGTGTCATCTGACAATTAAGTTATCACAGGAGTTAATGATCAAGATTTAAACGGACAAAATTTGGGCATCAATGTTCTAGCAAACAGCATGCTACAGATGTGTGTATATTGTCATAAGAATCTACATTTACAAAAATGCTTGGAATAATCTATTTCAATCCCACTCTACAGCCCTTTCTCTCAAAGTATTATTATCAGTATCAGGATTATTCTGAGTCTAGTGTGTCTTTTGATAACTACATAATCATTACATATGGCATTAAAATTGTAGGTGCATTGTAGGTACAATATATTGACTGAGAAAGATTAAACTTGGATATCAAGAAATCTAATATGCTGACAACAATTTCATGAACTGGTAAAATCAGCTTTGGCCTCTCCAATAGACATCTTATTACAGCGATGAGCTAGGAAGACTGAGGTCACAAACAGGTGGAAAGCTCCACTGGTTTCCCTTCCTTACCGATGAGCCGGCCTGTTTGCCAAAATTCATGTGAGCGTAGAGGAGCACACCGATGTCTTTGTGACCCGCGTCCATGGCGATGGAGAATGCTGTACTACCATCCTGAGGAGGGGAGGAGGAAGTAAGGGGAGAAATGGAGGTTATCAACTGGTCTGTTTTTTTTTTTCCATCTCTTTGCTTAAGAATATTTTATCTCGTTAAAGTACTTTTGAAACACTGAAATATTAACATTAATGTTTAATCAATTAAATTAATTAACATTAAATTAATTAAATCTAACCATGCCAAAAGGATCAGTGTTAAAAACAACGACATGGCATCACTTTGAAGATGGTTCTGATTGTTGTTAACCTGTTGAGGATGGGCTGATTTTGCTACAACACACATTTCCCATTGACACTTGCCCGAGTATACTCGGGACTCGTCCTCACTGGTTAAAGTTGAATCATAAGGCATTTAACTGACATAGGACAAACACAAGGAGGGTTTGATAGCCACACAGACATGCAGGTAAAATAACACATGTATACTATACTGGATGACCTGAAGGGATGGGAGATCTCACTTTACTAAATAAGCTGGATTACATGGCAACAATTCAATGAAATTATCAAAGCTTATTCCCTGTTGCAAAATTCTCAATTGGTTCACTTTGCTGTCTGTTGTTTTAATTTGTGAGTGTGTGTTTGTTTGTTTTTTTTAATGGAAATTGGCTGGGCAAGTATAAAATATAATAATTAAAGAGCGATATACTGATTAACTATGGAAAGAAGCACAGATGGATGATTGGTGAATGGAATGATTAAGTGATTGAATGTTGGCTGGATGAAGTGATGGATGAAAGAATGAATGCATGAATGAATGAATGCATGAATGAATGAATGAATGAATGAATGAATGAATGAATGAATGAATGAATGAATGAATGAATGAATGAATGAATGAATGAATGAATGAATGAATGAACGAACGAACGAACGAACGAACGAACGAACGAACGAACGAACGAACGAACGAACGAATGAATGAATGGAGGGATAAATGGATGCATGCAAGGATGAATAGGATACACATGAATGGTAGGATGGATGGATGGATGAACGAAGGAAAAAGAAGAGATATGGGAGGAAAGAAGCGTGAATTGATTCATGGATGGCTGGATAGATATATGGATGGACAGATGGCTGGATTACTGGATGGATGAAAGGATAGATGGATAAATAGAGCACTGGATGAATCACAGAAAGATAGATGTATGGATGGGATGAAAAACAGTTTGGATAGGTACAGGCTTTCACTGAAAGTAGACATAGATAAGAACAGAACAAAAGTTAAGGAATATGTGGATGAACAGCAGGTATACTCGGAAGATGGAGGATGGTGGGGGGGGGGGAGATTGGGATGGGGGGGAGATGGGGGGGGGGGGGTACTCACATTGTCCTCAAGATGAGGGTCACACTGGGGGTGAGATAGGAGGACCTTGACGATATCCAGGTGACCATGCTCACTGGCACACATCAGTGCTGTGGAACCATCCTACCAGGGGGGAGGAAGACACACCACTTCACAATCAGACCATGCTCACAGGCAACACTACAACATCAGTGTTTGAAATCTTGGCATACAGTTAGCAGTGGTGACATGCCATTTGGTCTATCTCACAATTTCTTGTGCTTTTACTGGTGAAGCCAAAAATTGAATTAGTATATTTATTTGAACACAATATCACAGCTGTATAATGAGCCATTGCGTTGAGTAATGTTGAATTGTTTCAAGAGACAAATCTTGAAAGAAATACAGAATTATGCATCCATCACTCTGAAAACTGATGGCTGTATAACCTTATATTCACACTGGTTTCTTTTAAAGACATGAGTAAACTTTATAATCTGAGAAAATATATGAGACTACGTCCAACACATGAATGCATTCTTCTCAGGCAGAAAATCACATCAAAACCATTCTTGAGTTAAAAGTTGTCAAGTTGTTTCACAATAAAGCATGCTTTTCTGAGCTGGACATTCAATACAGGGTGTTGAGGATGGTCTCATCTTACCTCATCTTGTGTGTTGACATCACTGCCCTCTGTGAGAAGAAGCTTGACCATGTCCAGCCGTCCCTTGCTGACCGCCAACATCAGGGCAGTCTGACCAGCCTGAAATCAAGATGACATAAACCCGAGTTATCGTCAATGCAACATGATTTGAGGTGGGGCCATAAAGAGAAAGGTATAACGTTGTAGATGTACTCATATGACTTGAAAGGAGAGAAAATGATTGAAAATTCTACAAATGATGGAAAACAACCTTTGTACTTATTTGTATACATGCATTCATGGAATATCATTTACTGGCTGACATTTCATGCTTCACTGTAACCATGGAAACAGTACAGAATCATGTCTAGTCTTGAAAAGTTTGCCCTTCTTCTGCTATGACTGGATCCCCTGAGACTCTAACCCCCATGCCCTCGAGTTTTAATCCTCACAGCGAAGACTTTATCCAGACATTGCTCTGACAAGTATAATCACAGAAGAAGGGTCACATGTAGCTGAGTCTGGCCGACTTTGAAAACAAAGAAAATTGACATCAACAGCTGATGTGTCAGTGGTCGACATACACGGTCACATGACTTGTATTTTTGTGAGACTTTTTAAAAAAAAAATGTAAGGGATTCTACGAATCACGGTCAGACACAGAAGATGTCCTAGATTTTTTTTGCATTGTAATTGCATGACGGGGATTTACTGTCTGTGACTAGTGAACAAAAGTTTGCAGACAAGTTCCTTGAATGTGTAAGGAGTCAGAGCGGGAGCTGTCAATCACCTAAATCCAGGCTCTTCAAACTTTTGAATCCTCTCTAAAAGACTACTCAACATTCACACAAAGACCACCTGCCTAGAAAAAACAAGTCTAGTCTCACAACAGAGAGTATAATGGTCTGTTAGATGCCAAATACTGATGGACATAGACAAAAATTGTGTGTTTGATGGATAATCAGTCTTGGTAGTCCAAACTCCCTACTCCTGGATTGGACCCCACCCTCGGGGATTACACCCCTGGATGCTGGTAGGCAAAAACCTCTGTGTCTTACCTGGCTTGCTCTGAGGTTGACATCTCCCTCCCTGAAGAGTCTGGTGACCACACCGGCGTGCTTCTCATTCTGGATGGGAACAAGGGAGGCCAGCATGATGGTGGTGTACCCCGCCCGGTTCGGCCGGTTTGCCTGGCAGACCCCAGTGTTCAGGAGCAGAAGGACGATGTCAAAGTTGCCATGGGATACGGAGTAGTGGAGAGCAGTGTTACCCTGGAAACACAAAAGGAAAAAAAATTACATGACATGATAATATGCAATTATGGCCACAATAGCACATATATTACAAAATCAAATTACAATCTTATGACAAAGTCATACTGACATCCGATATTTTTCAAGAAACACAAACATGAAACAATTATGCTGAGTAAATGGGCATATCTCCAACTGTTACACTCCCTGCAAGAGAGATTCCTTTGATGTGCAACGTGTACATGTACGTGCCTTTAACCCCAACAAGAGCTATTGATTGCTGAAGGGGGTAAGAAAGCAGCACTCGATGAGGGGCTGTCAGACACGCCTGCTGTCTGTCAGGTGCTTGGATTACTCCCCGAGACAACCTCGCATTGTGTCATCCCATGTGATACCATCGCATCAAACATTGTCATGACACCAGGTGGCTATAGTTCCCCTTTACCAGCTAAAGAGTGCCTCAACAAACAACCTCACAGCCACAATGTAATTGCGGTCATGTGTTTTTCCATTCCCTGCTACAATCCCAACAACCATGACTCTGACTGACTCGTCTCTGCCACTTCTGTTAAACAGTCCTTTCAGAAGACAAAAAGATCTCTCTCATAATCATCGTTTTGAATCAAGATTGTAATCATGTTTTGAGTTACAGACCTGTCAGATTCTTAAAAAAAAGAAATCAAACCTTTTCAGATGAAACACAAATCTCTCTTGTAATCATTGCATGAAGTGTGATTGTAATCTTGATTTGAGTTTTGGAGGTACAAGCTTCCTGACGTGCCAATCAATCTTTTCAAGTTCACGCTAGCTAGTGTTTCAAAAGGAGATAGCATTACATTTCACATGATCTGTGGAAACGACTAAATATCGGGTGAGCTAAACTTTGCCTCCTCAGTCATGTTTTGGAGGTCAAGTCTTTCAGACGGGAAGTGCATACAACGAATCAAGTAAATCAAGATTTCAAACATCTATGGACCTCAATTTTTTAATCAAGATTCCACATTCATGACTACAATATTATGCTTTCAGACACAGGAAATATCGCCACTAAAATTTCAACTCATCTAATCGAGAGTTTACCAAAATAATCATGATTAAAAGAGAGATTTGCTTCAGTCTGACAGGGGGAGAGTTTTGAAAATCGGTATTCATCTTCACGCAATTGCATAAAGAGAGAACTTTTTGTTTGAAGTTTTTCCAAAAACCAACCAAATAATCGTGGAAGCTGCATTGTAAATCAAAATCTACCCATGTCCATCTTCTCAAAGTGCCTCTAATCTAGATTACAGTTGCCATTAGAATGTGTTGCTCCTATTATACTAAACTGACCCAAAACAACACTGCATATGTATGTACATGTACATCCAACCACACACACCATTTCCACTCTAGAAATGTTAATTCACAGAATAGTGTACATGATCCTACCAGTGTAATATGCCATGGGCTGGTGTTCAATATAGTCAAACTTGAAATCATAAGTATGCAAAAAAAAAACAACATATGCCATCTTCAGAAAAATTCCTCTTAGAATTGTTTGATCTCACTAAAAACATCTCACTATGAATTTACCAGACCTGGCTGGGTCAAGCAACTGACCTCAGGCAGTACCTACGGTCACTTCCTATCAATTTGACCTCTTGACCTCTGCTGAAGGTGCAGGTTTCTATGCATCACTTGCTTTGGTTTGTTTACTGTTTTCCTGATGTTTATTGGGTTGCCATCATAAACTTAAACCTGCTCCATGACTCACATATCCTCCCTGCCTGAGTCAGGGTAGAAAGGCGAACCATTGACGCACACAAAAACCAACAATTTCAAAGAAATAGTGGACATGGATTACCGGGTCTGCCCAGGGTAAAGGATTAAGTTTGCTCCTTGTTTTTTTTCTTTCTTTCTTTATTCCTAGTGAGAAAGGAAGATGGAGTGAATAAAGTCTAGTCATGGCCATCAGTGTTAGGACATGGGGTCAAATCACACTAGGAGTAATATCTAAGTACTATGAGACCAGGACTGTGTAGAGTGTAGGCAATTTCTTCTCAGCACTGAATTCCTGTATTTGTGTCAGGTATCATCAGAGGTCATTTTTTTTTTTTATTAAAAATGTCTTTTTTGTGTCTGATAAGTTCTCCTTAAATACGTTTCCCTTCTTGCTACATCTAATCAATTGCATCTTTCATTCTGACAATTCCTTCATTAGCTTGCTGTTGATATCCTGGCTGTTGTATACTATAGGTAGTTATCCATCTATCCACCTATCTACGTTGTATAGTTATCCCTATATCTACACTATCTAGTGTATCTATCTATGTACTTTTTGGCTAACACATATACATTGTATCAATTAACTTCATTTTCTCTTCAATCATTCTGGATGAATTTACACATGTGCACAAGTGAATCCAAATACACACACACACACACACACACAAAAGGCAGGCATACATAACTTGGAGTTCTCAAGATTTTGATAATTAACGTGACTGTCTCAACATTTCATCTAAGGAGCAATTTAAAAAAAAGTGTAATACCCCATACACTGTACATATTGGTTAGCTCTTTTTTTCCCCCAAAAAACTTTAATCACCAAGCCTTTCTCTGGGCTGATTAGTGAAGTTGAATGCAATGACCGTATGAATAATAGCTTGCACTGTCACTCTGCTTTCCTATGACATTAGGACAATACAGCCAGTGCCTCTGTTCTAATATTCAGTATTGTGAATGACTCCATTTCCCCTCCATGGAGTCATTCACACAGCACAAGAAGGTTTCAGTGTGAATGACTCCATTTCCCCTTCATGAAGTCAATCACACAGCACAAGAAGTTTTCAGTGTGAATGGCTCCATTTCCCCTTCATGGAGTCATTCACATAGCGCAAGGTTTCTGTGCACATGACTCTATTTCCCCTTCCCCTTGGAGAGCAAAAGACAAGACTTCAAAGCCCAGAGTCTTGTGTTCCCACATCCCTGTGATGTAGGAACAATGAGTAAGAGGCCGGAGAGATTGAGTATAGACATCATGCGCTTCACAGACATGAGTTCAGTTTTTTTCTCATTTAATCCCACTGAAGGAGGCAACCTTGTATGGTATTATGATGCAGACGCCTGATACGACATCCATCTAGGTCACCTAAAGTCACTGACTTCGTTACCGTCCCCCACCCCTAGAAAGTGCTGAAACATTTTTCAGCAAGGAAAGACAGTGATTTACATGT
Organism: Diadema antillarum; assembly: GCF_040938485.1. Classification (NCBI taxonomy): domain Eukaryota; kingdom Metazoa; phylum Echinodermata; class Echinoidea; order Diadematoida; family Diadematidae; genus Diadema; species Diadema antillarum. The sequence continues at coordinate 1,349,822 of NW_027271146.1, forward strand.
AGGAGGAAATATGTTCATATTCTAATATGTCCAAAAGAACTATTATTTAAAGCTTGTAATCACGTTAAGTCCCATTGCCCTAACATTTTTTCAGATAAACAACTGTGGTACGTATAGGCCTATATCCAAATTATGTTTACTGAACAAGACATTGTTTGCATATACACCATACATACTAAATCTACCTAGTAGTTTGACCACCTACATGTATGAAGGAAAATTGCAATAACAGAAATTAGAAGAAAAGTATCAACAGCTTATATGGGAAAAAACATTTCAGCATTTCTTTGAAAACAACGATTGAATTCTACCGGCAATCCCCTCTAGTTATAGCTTGGCACATTATTGACACAAAGTTTATATTAACCCATTGAGGACGAGTCCCAAGTATACTCGGGCAGAGGTCTATGGAAAATGCGTGTTCTAGCAAAATTAGCCCGTCCTCAACGGGTCAAGTTACTGATTTATGCAAACATCACACCATCGGTCCCAAACTCACACTACTGTCTGCCAGGTTGACAATCCTGTCGAGGACGGCTTTGCCCAAATCCTGGGAGACCGCCTTCAGGAAGCCCCTGACCTGCCTTGGGTCCGATGCCTTCTGGCTGGTGATGCGGAACCAGTCCTTAGCAACCGTTGCCAAGCAGGATGCCTGCAGATGAGTAAGATGGAAGTTCACATAATCTGACTAGTGCCAGCCAAGTGAGAGGAAAGGGTTCTACCTAATTGTTTCATCTTGAATTTACTCAGCAACTCTACAGTGATGGAATGTTTTTGTCTGTCAACTTTCATTCATTCATTTATTTTGGCAAAATATAAAACAATATACAACTTACAGGTCATTACAAAGAAACAAGTACATTCCAGGACTCCTAAGAAGCAATCATGTGCTTGTGGCTGGAGCCCTCAAACTTGAGTATGAAAATCAAACAAACTATCACAATACAGCTATATATCCTTGTAAACTTGGCTTTATGAAACTTCTCACATTACACAGCATATGATACAAGAATGTATGATACATCCTTAAAAGTGTTCATCTTATGGTATCACATCAGATTGATAAATAAGTCATCAAATGTATCCATTATTTCCACATACTTGTATGTCGAATTAGATACTGCAAACATGAAAAGATGTCAATGTGTATCCCAAATGTAGTAGTTTTCACTGCATGCTGTTCTGACAAATAGATGCCAGGGCCCTGTTGCATTAAAAGATGGAGTCAAACATAAGTAAAAAAAAAAATGAAATAAAACAAAACAAAACAAAAATCAAACTTAAGGCAGGTATCAGCCAATAAAAAGTGAGTATTCAGAGATTTATGCTTGATTTTGTGACTTGAATTTAATCTTCACTTTTATGCAACAAGGCACAGAGTCAGCCCTCATGTCTTGTTGTAGGATAGATCATACAAAGGTAACGGACCAAGTAAACATATGCCTCATATGAGTACATGATGTCGATAGAAATAGAAGTCTGATGGTGTTCTCACCAAGTCCTTAGTGTTGCTGTCTCCTTGTTTCTCAATCAGTTTTCCCAGCATCAAGCAAGCCTGCTCCAGCTCTTCACTCATCTGGTATGTCTCCTCCTCCTCCTCCTCCTCCTCTTCTTCCTCTTCCTCCTCCTCCTCCTTCTCAACAACCTCCTTGGCTTTCTCCACCGCATCCTCCTCCTCCTCCTCACCGGGGGCCAGATTCTCGATGTGATTCTCCCCATCATCCGTCTGTCCCTGGTCGGTGCTCCTGTTGTCTGGAGCGGAGGAGAGGTGGAAGGATGGGAGGTCTTCGCTGGAACTGGATGAGTTGGAAGAGTCGGACTCCGTCTCCGAGGAGTCGCTGCTGGAGCTACTTGAGCCCAATGCAGAGCTGGGTATCCTGGGATGGGGGCAATCAAGATGATACATTATGGAGTGGTTTCTAAGCCCGGATGCAATACCCAAGAAGGGCAAAACTTTGACCAGCTGCTTAGATGGCAAGTTACTTTCGCAAAAAATATATATATATATGTTTTTTCATGCTTTAGCTTGAATTATTTCTTCTTGAAATTGAATTGTCATTCCCATGAAACATGTCATCATTTGTCATAATTTCATCGCATGGTATTTTCCAATGTTGCTACTCACATGTAAAGCAAACAGTTCATGTATTTCAACTCTGCACTTATGCACATCTAGGTTACTATATATCAAAGAGATTTTGAATTTACAGCTTTTAACAGTTATCCAACAGTTTTTTTTTTTTTTTTTTTTTTTTTTTTTGGTACCTTTGGTCTAGTACATCTGCATCATTTGTCTCACTGAGATGTCCCTCAGTGCCTGAGTCCTGGCTCCCCCGTTTCATCATGGTAGCGGCCAGGGTGGTTCTGGGTCCCTCAGCTCCTGGACTCTCACCTGGAAGATACCAATTACAAGGAATAGATTAACCCATTGAGGACTGGCTGATTTTGCTACAACACACATTTCTCATAGACACCTGCCTGAGTATACTCGGGACTCGTCTTCAACGGCTTAAAACACTGTGTAGGCATATTGGTATTGATGGAAAAGATGGCATCACAGTGAAGTCCACAACAGCACATGTAACCTACAATATTTTCATTCAATGACTTAATGTCAGATATTTCTGGAATATATAAGATAATTTTGTAACAAACTGAGATCTTTATATGACCACCAGATGAAAGGTTCCTTTGGTTCCTTCGATATAATCATAAAAATGCTTTCAAGCAAACTTTGGAGTAGCAAATGGCATGGAAAGAAAGATATTGCTTGTAGTTAGTGAGAAGCAGAACAGATAATAAAGGGACTGACTTCAGAAAATCATCCATTTCAAGATGCTTCTCATACCAGTGTGAAAGGACTTTCTGGTATTTAAGAGATACTAATAAATATACTCTCTGCACAAATATATTTCCAGACAGGACTCTAAATGGACAGAAAAGAAGGAAAAGAAGCAAGAGCATAATTTTCCTAAGTGAAGCAGCATCACTTGAAAATGGATGAATGTAAGTGCAATGTGAAACCTACACACAACCATCTGGACAAACCAACCCTCACACCAGTTACCACGGAAACAATATTTTCAGAGTGCCCAGTATGGCAACAGGTGTTAAGGTCAAATATTCTTCACAGATCTGCCGTCCCTGCAGATAGAAGGCAGGGGGAATATAATCGCTAGCCTTTGGAGTATACCCTGGTAATGGGATCTCGTCAAGAACACATGGTATTGTTTTCATCACGGCGGATTAACTGCTCAGGTGCGTTAAATATATCACATGAGCTACGCTTCCCAAGTCGTCTGCTTTGACTCACAGCGCAGGAATAACACAGGGAGATGGGTAACCAAAGCGGGCTGTGCCTTGGGTAATCTCTCTTTAATCCATATCCAGGGTGTCATCTCTTATTTTGAGAAGTGAGGCTTAAGGACATGGATTAGGGGCAGGGATTAGCGAGAGAAATAAAGCACATACAGGAGAAGACAGAGTCAATGTCTTCTAGTCTGTTACCACCATCTTATGAGTTCCAAATTAGAGACAGCTTGAGAGAGAGAGAAAAAGAAAAATAGAACATACTCTTGGGGCAAAAATTGTTTTTACAGTTTACATAGCCAGAGCATGTGCATCACCATGGACTTTTGTAGGAAAAAAAAAAGAGTTGCTTGCTACTATTTTGCATAGTAGCATGTTTGATATCTGACACATCGAAATGTGTACATACAACATTTTGAGTGCAACAAAATTCAAAAAAGAAAAGAAATTACATTCCTTTTTAGCAACAAATGGAAAGGAAGGAGAAAATATACGTTTCGATTAAAGGAGACAGATAAGAGAGAAACAGGGGCTGACTTTAGAACATCGTCCATTCAAAAATACTCCTGATATTGCAAAGGGGCTTACTGATGAGATGGACTGATCAATTTGTGTAACTGTTTTCCACACTGCAATACTTTTCACAGGTTTTACGGTTTTTCGATTTTCAGATGGAGCATCTAATGTCCACCCTTTGAGATTGCTTATGACAATTTCACAGTCACTGCACACCACTTCAACCCAAAAGCAGTCAGAAAAAGAAAATCATGCTATATAGCGCTGACAGTTTAATGAAATAATGTAGTGTGAACATGTGAGTATGAGTAAACTGATACCATGAACAAGAAAAAATAATTGTATTCTGAGCTTTACAACTCTTTTTTGAATATATATACCTATCTTTGCAAAACAATATTGTTCTATGGGGTAGTACACATCACAGCATAATCATCTTTGGAGAAGTTGTGAAACACAGTATGATACAAGACAAAATGTCTGTTTACATGTATGCTACAGAAAAAGGGGTTACAGATATCGCTAACTATCTACATCCTATAGGTGACCTGGATGAATCAGTGGAGAGCCTGAATAAATCCTGACTAAAGATTATTCCTCATGACTCCTTCATGTGAGGATCACCCTTTTTGGGCTAAAATTCACCAAATTTATCACCTTTTTCCCATCATGACACCCCAAAGCCCTTAAGCTTTCACGGAATCCCGCCTATCCACAAATCGGCAGTTTGGCACCGTGTTTCCAAAAGCCAAGAAGACTTTGGTCTAGACTTTGAACTCCAAGAGAACAGCAATCGATGACACACTATGAGTGTAGAATACACAGATCATGTTCCGTATTTTGTGTTAAACAGTTAACACACTGAGTTTTCAACAGTGTTCATGTTGAGGCAGAATATTTTTTTTTCTCTTCTCAAACTTACTGAGGATGCATGTATCATGTTTCCCTCACACAAATCAAAGCTGTGGGCCTTGAAAACAGACTACACACGAGCATGCTTCATCCATCTGTCCGTCAGTCCATCTGTCTGTCTGTCTACCCTTTTTTACCTCTACCTCTTCACCTCTCACTGACACTCCCAGGATTCAAGATGAGGCATTTTCTTTCACCCATCCACCTCCCGTAATCCAACCACACAACCATAGAATGTATACCACACAGTCTCATCGATCACTTCAAATAGAATCCTAGGTAATAATCAGTTCTAATTTTGGAACTCAATACTAGCTAAGATCCACCATCAGTGCGGCTTGGGCTGGGTCACCTAAATTTGACGTGGCATATGAATTACGCAGATTGGCCTAAACCAAATTTACGCCCCACCAAAACTTTCTCTGTAACTTGATGATTCACGGTGAAGTTTTCCACAAGGTGGAACAAGCCCTCCAAACACAGCTAGCAAGTGATACTAACAGACTCTCTAGGTGCTAAGTCACTTCTAAAGTAACTAATAGAGTCAATTATCAAGCCCCCGGGAATGTATATCAAGCTCGATCGATCTAAAAGTGTGCTAGAAGTGAGTTTACACAGCAATTTGTTTCACTGGTTCTTTCGAGCTGGAATTGTGAGTTTGGTTCTGTGAGGCACTTGGGTGATAGATGGCTAAAAATATTGCAAACATATTTCATTGATTAGTGCCATTCGGCACATCACATGGATGTAAAAAAACATTTGAGGATCAAGGATAGGGTGAAGAGAGATATAGAGATATGTGGACATATGTATGGGTATGGATATACTGTAGGTATATGTATGTATGTAGATAGATAGATAGATAGATAGATAGATAGATAGATAGATAGATAGATAGATAGATAGATAGATAGATAGATAGATATAAAGATACATGTACATTGTAGATAGATGAATAGATAGATGAATATACGATAATAGATAAAAGAATGGGTATATCACATACTTTAAAGATAGACAAACAAATATATAAAAATATAGATGGATGGAAGGAGAGATATATTGGTACATAGTTTAACATATGTATGAAAAGATAAAAGAGACAGCATGATGGATATATGGAAAGCTGGACAGATAATAAGACATATAGCAGATAGATGTAGAGATGAAGATATTCCCACAGCACCTATTTCCTTGAGGAAAACTTTCTAAAACATGTAATGACAAGTACTCCCCCGTGTCATTTTTTTTTTTTTTTTTTTTTTTTTGGGGGGGGGGGGGGCAGAGTGAAGCTGAAATGGTTTACAGACCTACAGGATGAACCTGGATAGCAAATACAACATTGTGCAGCATTGACCAAGCTATGACTCAGTTCTGCATACAGAATGTTGTTTTTTGTGTGTCACACATCCTGTGTATGAATTGGGAAGAGATGGACTGACCTGCCAGGACAGCGTGAGGATTGCTGAAGCCGTTTCCCAGCAAACTCTTCTCCTCCATGGTGATGTGGATCTCATAGTCCAGGGAACCGGTGGAGACCGTCCTGGGGGACTGGGTGGTTCCGTTCTCCGCCTGACGCAGGGGTGCCATCTCAAAGGACTGGGAACCAGATCCTGTAGATTTGGAGAAATAAACTGGGGTATAAATAAAATTCTTTCTGTGAGTTTTACAAACCATGGCTAACTAAACATATTAGTATATTTACAGGTGCCTGCCTCCCTTCAGCATACCCCCCCCCCATTTCCCTTCCCTCCACCATCTGTGTTATGCAAATGAGACCTACATTGTACCTTGACTGGAAAAGACACATTTCTACAGTATTTCACAGGGAACTTACAATAAAAACAGCAATATGAAATATAAAGGCCTTTTTTCAACTTGACATACTTCTGCTGTATTACATTACTTCCTACTCTTGGGCATTGACCTGCATACACAACAACAACAAAAACAATGTTATCTTTATTTCAACTTTACCAAATGACTAGAAATTCAACAAAAATGAATTCAGTCTTGGATTTACGATTATTTCTTTCAAGAAGTGAATCTTCCTGTAAAATGACCTTGACATCCATATATCGTCCGAAGTGGAGTATTTCAAGAACGATGACCTTCCGCTCACCCCTCACCACAATTTAACTTTTCCCCTATTATGGTTAACCAGACCACAGATTACACATATTATGTGAAAAAAAAAATGTGGTTGGCTGACGACACTCTTGTGTCATTGCACTCAATTTAGATCTCAGCTTTGGGTTTGATATGTTTCCCTTTTAGAGTTGCAAGTACAGATGAGCCGATGTAAATTGCTTATAACCAACATAGACATAAGCATAAAATTGCTCATGACCAACACAGATACACATGTCGAGTTTCTGTCATTCCATTTCTATATTGATGTATGGACACCTATCGGACTGCACAGGAAAGACTCATCAAACAAGACATTCAAATGTGACAATCTGCAGTTTCAAGCTACAATATGCCTACAGTATAAGAGTAAAAATGTCCATTGCAATGTAAAATTTCTCAATTTTCCTTCAGGTGAAATGTGGTACTGCTGAACTATTTTATGGGGGTGGGGTGGGGAATGCTGTATAAAAACAATTAAGTACACATGCAACATACTTCTGTCTATCATTCGAGAAAATATGTAGCACCATTAGGGACCACCATAATATCAATTTTAAAGAGCTTACGAAGAAATAGATGAAGTCAATCTATGTACACTGTACACAATGTTTGAAAAAAGACATCAGACACATCAATAGCTACTTAAAATGTTCATGCATAATCTAAATACTGAATATGAAGCAAATATCCCTATTGTTACCCCTCTACTGAAAACAATCTATTGACAGAAGTTTAGTGAGCGGTCACTGTGTGGTCACTGTGTGGACCTGGTGACCCAAAGTGGACACAATACCTTCACACTGTCCATCACCAATGATCCAGTTTACTGCAAACTCTAACTGACCTTTAAGATTAAGGAACAAATACAAAAATCTTCCTGTTTGACCAGCAGATTGACAGACCACAAGGACAGCGAAAAAAAAAGTCAAGTATTTTTGTCAGCCATCGAGAGTTGGCAATCATCTGTGAAGAATTCCCTAAATGACAGGATTTACTGGATGCAATGCACTGCTATTAGGTTGCTAGCACAAAGTACAGGTAGTCCATTAACCTTTCCTGTGATATCAAAGACAATTCAAGGGGATGTAAAGTTGCTGAACACCTATTAAAACAAGTTGTGACAAAGGGAGTTAATCTATGGCAAAAAACAAAAACAAAACACCTTTAGGCCCTCTCAAAACATCTCATTCACACTATTGTTAATTAAGACCCATGAAATATTCAAAAAAGCATGTTCAAACATTCCCACAAGACAAAATAAGTGGATATACACACACAAAAAAAAAACCCACCTCAGAGAAGAAAAAAACATCATCTCCAAGAAAAAAATAATCAGCATAGAGAAAAGCATAGTTACGCAAAACTTCACCGACACTCTTACCTAATAGATTGGTAGGCATTTTCAACAAGATGTGTAGCTTTTAACAGAAAGTCTCCTCCCGAGGTATAAGTTACGATGGTGCGTATTCAGGACACCGAGGACAAAAGCCAACTATCCACACCGACTGCTCGCGCTAGAATCAACGGCAATGACTCTGAGCGCAGACAACTATAGTGGGGAAAGTTCTGTCGATCGTCAACCTTCCTCAAATCCCCGACCAAAATCCCTGTCTCGCGGCACATGACTGGCGTGACGAAGGATGCAGCCCCTTGTTATAATTAACACTCTAATGATTAATCCTCACAGGAACCCCCCTCCCCCTCCCCCTCCCCCTCTCCAAGCTACAACCTAACATTGCACTGCTATCCATATTTTTTACTTCCTCTCCACCCTCTAGGCCAACACGGATTTGATGACGACACAGAGGCAAAAAGAATTGGGTTGGGCTCCACTGGTTATGCATTGCTGCTAGATGTAATATCTGGAGCTGCCATTCCTATATCACCCTGTCTTGCTAAGAGATTTATTCCCATATGACCCACTTGTCTGTGATACGACCCATATTGTCGTATTATGTTGGAATATCTTTCGTCTTTTAATCACAATTTACCTATGATGTAAAATTTGGAGTATTCTAAAAATAAAACCTGTCATTATTAGTAAGTTCCTCCTTCCTGTTCGCTCCTCTCCTTACATAACACACACCTTCACACACGTGGAAGAAACCACTCAGAATATCTATTGCTTTTTAGGGCTTTACCTTACATCACTCTCATTTCTCTTAATGTTATCATCCTCTCTGAATCTAAAATGTACCACTCTTTTAGAGTTTTTCACAGGTTTGAAAAAAAAAAATCAATTTTACATCATCCCCCTCAAAAAAAGAATAAAAATTCACTTACTTATTTTGTTTGTAAAAGGTGTACATTAGTCATAATTTTTTTGAAATTCATTTGCTCTCTTTATACAAAAAGGGTTCAATTAAAATTTTCAAGATATGGTCACTGGTACTGTTTGTTTACATTCTTCTTGTGTAAGTTCATAAAATTCATCTTTTTCTGTTAAACGTGCTTTCTGTATTTCCTTCCCATTCAGCTTGCTTGTTGGCCTGCGTGAGTATCCACGAGCTGTTCATTCTTAAATAAATTCAACATCTGTGTAAACCACACATTTATCTAAAGCTATTTGCTCCACAGAGTGTCTAGTTTAAAAGAGGTAATGGACAGTTCATCTAAAAGTTTCAAGAATTCTACTTACACCAATGATTCAAACCTCTTTTATATTCTACTAAGTGCGAAAAAACCCCCCCAATTTGCTGTACTACTTTCCTTCTTCTGAACTCTTAAATGACTTCTGCTGCAGAAAAATTTCAGTTGGGCCAAAAAAAAAAGAATACATAATTTGACATTGCAACTGGACACATGCTTGAGGCAAAGGGGGAAGGAAAGGGGTGCATGTCCCTTTTGCCTATACTTTTTGCTGTTTCATACTTCTTTCTTCACAGATGATACTGGTTTTTATTTGATTAACTTCTTGTCACATTTCTACTTCATTTTCACAGTGTTAAGTAGTTGCTCCACGAAAAGAAAATGAAATTATACTTTGAAAACATTGTGACAGGCAACCTCCCCTGTCGCTTCCCCTCCTACACACAACCCTGACCTTAGAGTTAGAATGTCATGAGTGATAACATTTCCTCACCTTGTGGCATTGTCAGTCTGGTGCTGCCATCCACCTGTGAAGGCCTCTCACTGACGTCATGACTCTCTTTTGGTGTGACGTCCTCTGTGACTTCATCTACCAACGGATGTTCGGCAAACACCTGGGAGGCAAGGACGGGTGAGATGTTGAACAGTTCAGCCTCAGCTGAGATGATGCTGAAATCAGGCCCGATATCAGCTTCCTCTCTAGCATCAACCTCCGTCAAGAACACAGAGTCGTTCTCTTCGCTCTCCTGTCTAGCTAGAGGGGGGAACCCAAGCCCAGTGGGGCTGGTGCACAGAGGTGAAAACAGAACCGAGTCTGCCCTACCCTCCTCAACTTGAACTGATCGCGAGTGTGTGTAGCGATTTACATCAGAGCTTCCTATTCCAACGGAGACAGTGGTGAGGTTGTCACACCGGTCACAGATTCTGTCCATGACAGTGCACTGGCCCACCCCCAGTGTGTTCTGAGATGCAATGGGTCCATCTCCAATGGAGACATCACGCATGGGCACCCGTATTCCTGTACCAATAGTCCTCTGGGGTTTCTTGTCACAAATATTACACATGATGTCATTCACGTCACGGTCACCAACAGCAACGGTTACCGACCCGAGCAGTGACTTTGGATCGCACACCATGTCGGACCCAACCCCGATTGTCCGTGACACCACACTGCAGTTTGTGCCGATGGTCCTTGTCCAATTATTCCAATCTGAGAGCCTGTCACCTCCTGTGCCCACTGATTTCAACTGAATGTTGTCACATTTGTTGCAGTAGCTGTCCGTAATGGAGCACGACCCAACACCAATGGTTCTAGAACGAGATGTCAGGATCTGGCTTGTGTTAGTACCAATGGTATGCATATCCACTTTCCTGCAGCAGATAATGTCATTAAAATCCACGTCGTCCCCAACACAACTATCCACGCACTCTACCAAGCGCTCTGTGTTGCATCCACTACTCACAAGTTTCACAGAGTCTGTGTTTGTGTTTTTCTCTTCTGCAACTACTGCCTCAGTACTGGTAGAAGAATCTTGACAAGAGACTGCCCTCTTGGCATCCTCCTCAAACTCACCCACAGTGATGCCAACCTCGGAAGTCCAGACCTTTGTGCCAACACTAGCATCGACTCCAGCACATCGCACATCCTTAAATGGAAGCCCAGCCTCTGTTCCCCTCTCTTCTTTGGAGATGGTGATGGTGTTCACACAGCTATCCTGACTCTGGATATCAGTACCAACCCCAAACTCAACCCTCTCAACAACTTCTGTTTCAGTGGACTGTGTGCTGGTTGGTTGTAATCTCACCATCACTGCTGTGTCACATGTGGCCGTCTTGAAGTCAGTACTGATACTTGCATCCACTCGTTTGGCCGGCACAGGGGGCTTAGTGTTTGTTCCCATGATCCTCGTCTGAACAATATCAGTGTTGATCCCACGCTCACAGAAACTCCTTGTCACCTGCTCAGTGTTTGAAGCCTGATTCTGTCCCAAATGGGGTCTTTCAGTCCCCCAGTCTCTCTTGGAGATGCTGTCTGTATTACATCCCAAAGATTGGAAGCCAAACCTTACTACTTTGATATCACCGGTGGGGCTGCTCTGAGGAGGCGATGCACTGCAGTCCTGCTGCGATGCATTAAAAGTGAAGTGTGATTGAGGGACGGGTATTTTGCTTACTGTCACTGGGTGTATGCGCGGTGAGTCAGCTGAAGACGTAGGTGAGGAGGCAGTCTCATTAGACCTGATTGCAGTAATTGGACCCTCCCTGATTAACGCTTTCCCCTGGGACTCCCTGGCAGCTGACGAGCCACTTCCACCCTTCCCAATGTCACCTCCGTTCTCTTGGTTGCGTGAATTCTCCCATGATGCCATGCTGCGCACAGTACGCAGGTGCACGCTGGATACTTTCATGGGTTGGATCTTATTCTTCCATGCGATGACCTTTACAGTGCTCGGTTTCTCCTCCTCGGAAGCCATATCGACGTTAATCCCAATGGACTTCATCTCTGGAGATTTGACAGGTGCAATCATGTTTGCGTCCACACCCACTGACCTGGTCTCTGTGTTAGGTCTTGGCACAGGGGACACGTAGGCTTTCTTTGGAGAGAATGGGGTAGGGGCGGACTTGCTTGAGTAGGGTTTAGGGAATGTGGGTGGGCCAGGTGACTTCAGCTGAGGGGAAGAAGGTGAAAGTGGAGGGCTTGACAGCCTGTTTGATGGGGATGCAGTGGGTTTGTGAGTCGGAGACAAAAGAGTGGGACTGGTTGGTGCTGGACTGCTGGTGCTCCGTCGAACTGATGCTGGAGAGATTGGGCTGGGGATACCTGTCCTGTTCCCATGGAAACCAAACTTGGGTGATGGCACCCGCCCAGACCCGCCCGGACTGAATGGCCGAGTGGGCTTTGGGGACCTGACGCTGGTGGGAACCATTTCAGAAGGCTCATAATATGTTGATGGTGCATCTCCATTTATTGTTGTTGTGCCGTCAATTTCGACCACACCATCGCACACACCAACATGTCTCAAGAGCTTTTCCTTGGTCTTGGCTTTCAGCTGCAGCATCAAGAGTCTCTTCTCCTCCTTCAGGACAGAGATCTTTACCTGGAGCACAGGGATGGCCTTCACCTGTTCCTCCAGTTGCTTCAGACGAAGCAAGGCTGCTGCCATCTGCTCCCGAACTGCAGACAGGGCGTTGGTGCTGATCGAAGAGGGAGTGGATCTCCCCGATGCTGTGGAGAGTTCGCCAAGACTCGAAGTACTACTCAGTGGTCTCTTCAGACCATCCATCTCACAAAACACACTCCCATTGTGGGGTATTGGGGAGAAAGCACTGGAGCTACCGGTGGAGGAGAGGGAACTGGTGGAGCCACTCTGACGGGAGAGGGTCATGAGGTTAGAGAGGGCCAAGGGGCCACTGTGGATGTTGCTATTGTAGATGTCCATCTTGGTATTGAGAGCTTGCTGAAGAACCTGGTAGCTGGGTAGACTGCTACGTCGCTCCATCTCCGCAGGATAACCCTGAGGCAAGGAAACAATGCTGTCTGTTTCACAGTCGCTAAGGCTCACATCATGTGGCTCAGGTGGTAGGCTTTGCGTATCAAGGTTATCAAAACTTGCTTTCAGAGACGGCAACGTCAGGTCCTCTGAGGTGTATTCCTTTCGGAGGAGTTTGGCAAACTGCTGGTAGATTTTCCAGAAGGCGGCGTTCTCCTTGGCAAGGATTTTCTCCGGCTCGAGCTTCTCTTTGGGTTTCCTATTTCGCTTTGACGGCAGCGAGCTGCTCCTTGGTGGGATGATAGGAGGCGGTGGGCGAATCGACTTGACTGACGAATGCCGAGGTCGTGACCTCTTGGACTTCTTGATCTTCTTCAGGTTAGCCCCCGATGCAATGTCATCACAGAAGTTGACAAAGTCCAAGTCGATGTGGTAACCATAGGGACAACACTCACAACGCTGCACTCTGGAGAGATCAACATCCGCTGCCAGTGCATTGGTGTCTAGCCCATTGCTGTTACTGGAGTTAGTGTTGGCGCATCCATAGTGGTACTGGACTGGGAGATGGTGGCCTAGAATAGAAAAATAAGAATAAAAAACATTCAGAATAACTATTTACATCTCTTACACATTCAGTTGGTAGCCGATATGTTTGTAGGCGTGTGAATTGAAACAATCGTTCCCATGCACATATAGAGGGAATGAATTAAAACTTTGGGAACAGATATTACATACTATGAAACAAAACAATATCATATCTATTACATAAAGAAGAAATAATCTTTCAATGTATCATTGTATCATTCAATGTATCAATGTATCATTGATATACACTTGCACAAAGAGTCCCATCAAAGACTGCTGCAGATTTTTTTTTTTTTTTTTTGGGTGGGGGGGGGGGGGGGAGTAAGGTGGGTTACTGGCTGGGCTGTGTTCTACCAAATAATTTTGGAAAATTCCCATACATTCATGGTAAAGAGAACGGCAAATGGAATCAAAATCACAAAGTCTACCGCGCATCATCAACTCCAAAAGTACCTGCCCAATTCTGCAAATGAATCAATTAAGATTTCCAAGTCGTGAAACATTTCATTCTTTCTGTATTCATGAGGCTATAATTTACATAAATGTACAGAAATGATGTAATGCAAGAACTAGGCCTACTGGCAGAGAACAGTCAATCAAAATGTTCTGAAAGTACAGGGAGAAAAAAAAAATTACTCACATGCACAAAGACAAATATGCATTTTTCTTAAGGGAATGGGCCATATCGCAAAAAAACAATCGCAACTTACCAACATGGGTTTGCCACTTCTTCACTTCTTATGCAAATACTGTATCCTTTTAGTGTAAAAGTGAAGTATAAGTCCTAAATTTTTCCTGTGGCAGCTAGACATAAATGTGACAAGTTGCTCAAGTGGTGTAGCTCAGAGACAAGAGTTGATGGAGGATCTCTCTCTTCATTCCTCAAACTACAACTCAAAAATGTAACAAGTCAGTTACTCCCATCCAGTCAGCTATGAGAGGGTTGATAGCCAGCAAACCCATTTATATTAATCAAATACACCACTTCCTCGCTGCTAATTAAATCCTCGAGAATCACTGATCATACGTTAGTGTGTCCATTCCACCGCATGATGACTTTTCAGTTTTGATTTCTCACTAATGGCAAACAAAATGCGGCTAATCACACAGCCAGAAACACGCTTGCTCCTCTGGTTCTGAATTCTGAACACAATGGCACATGAATACGCTTCACTCATCGTACATGTACATTGGTCGAAACCTTAGCTGTGGGTGCACACGAACAGTAAAAGGATTATGCTGGCTACACATTGAAAAGTTTGTCTGCCGTACTGCGACTGATCTGGCTCAATTTAAGAAGATTCTTTTGGAGTCCCCAATAAGGCCATCGATGCACCGTGAGTAATGGACCTAATCTATATTTCCATTACCAAAGCTCTGATCAAGGATTCCATGAGAAGGACTGACCTTTTTTTTTTTCCTCACCAAAGCTGATTTTCAACAATTACAAATATGGGTTGCATTACTGGGCTTAAAATTTAATTTCAGCTTGACCCATTATTTCCCCTTATCCTTTCCAGATTTATTAAACTAAGTTAGTCACCTACAAAGTAGGTGCATAGTGCTATTGTGTTGTGTGTGTTTGTACATTGCTTTTTTTTATGAACTTGATCCTTTTTATTTTTTATTTTGGCTATGAAATATAATATTTTTATTACTGACCAGAAGCAAACTGGTATGAGAGCTTACCACGGCTTGGTGACCTTGGGTATTAGACAATTCACTCTAGGTGGCCCAACCTGACATACAAAAGTTTTGTATGAATGGTCATGGTATAATTATGTACTCTTCATGCTATACTGACTATAGCTGCATACAGGTTAAATGCAATTATGAATTATTATGAATGAGGACAATGATGATTATCATACTAAAATGATATCAGAAAATATAGAATACCAATCTAAATAGTAATACCAACAATTATATCATTCATTGTAGTATACTTTTGAGCAAATTGTAATAAGCTTAATTTTTCATCATTTTTAAGACTGACAGTTCAGCGGAATCTTGAAGTGGGCATACCGTGCGATTTCAAGGAGATACACTGTCTGCCAGTTGAGATTGGTGTAACCTAGACTATCATTTACAGAACATCAGTCAAAAATAAGTTGCTGTCAGGTTAAAAAGTTCAAAGGATGTGAATTGTTCCTGTCTAAGTTTTGGAGGTAACTGGACAGGAATCACTCCCAGGCTGAATCTGTTTGCCAATCTTCTGTGGGTTCTACGACAGACCATGTCAGGGATTCCATATAGGGTGATTACCTTCAGCTTAAGCCATCTCTCTGCACGTTATTTCTTCCATTAATAGATAAAGTTTGCCCATAGAATCACTGTCGTGGCTCCACCCAACTCTGATTCTTTTTGAGCATGAGGGAAAGGGGGGGGGGGGGGGTAAGGGATGGATGAATGATGTATAATCCCAACTGTAACTTTGGCCAGGGTCCAAATCAAATACTTCCCAACTGTTATTCATTGATCCTTCATCAGAGATTGGCATGTTTGTCGACCCACTTTCCTTTACTGGCAGGGGATTATGAAAGCAGCACATTAATTACGATAGTCTGCTTCTCATAATCCCCCATCATTCCTCAAATTGGCAACACTCCTCATCACGACAAATAGATTATCGTGAAGCACGAATCTTGTCGAATGTTTGCTTCTTTTCAACAGAGTAAGGATCATACTACTAAGACTGTTTGAAAGTTGGGGCAATAAAAAAAAGATAGTACGTGCCTTTGATAGATACTCTTACTGAGTAATACATTGTAGGCCTACCCCCCCCCCCCCTCCATCCCAATCTCACTTTTTTTTTGTCCCATTTTCCATCTGAGAATATGGCTGGTTTTCTCCTGAATGATTTTTATTTGATAAAAGATAATATAATTCAGGTTTATTTTGTGTATTCTTTGTTCATAAATATAAGATACTGAAAAAAAAGGGCTGTTGCACTGTTTTGACCATATCAATTAATGCTATGCCATAGTTGATTTTGTTTTTCCTTCTTTGTGTTTGTTGGTGCATTTGTTCTGGCACATCCTCACATTGGTGGATGAGTTTTTGATGCTTACTAAGTTATATATCCAAAGTCACTGTCCTATGTATTTGAAATGCACATACAAATCCAATCCAAACCCTTCAAGATAAAATTAGAAACAATGAGTGAATGAAATGCCTGAAAGAATCCTTTTTCAAGGCACACACTTTGAATATTTTCAGTCTTAAAGAGAATGCTAGAAACCAAGAAACTCTCACCTGTGCCTTGTGCATAGTAGTTCTCAAACGTGAGACCACCCCTGGCTCCATCTCCTCCACCCCGCATCACACCCTGCGCCATGGTAACAGAGCTCTTCTAGTGGACCAGTCTCGGATGAAATTTGCTCTCTGCAACTACTACCTGGAGACTGCCTGGCTGGTTGGTTCTGTCTGTTTGTTCATCTGTGAGGCATGAACAGGAGAACAAGAAACAAATGAGTTCATCTCCTCAACTAATGTTGACTGGGTTTCAGCAAAAAGAGAACAAATGTGCTACACACACTGACGGACAAACACAGAATGGCAACTAAAGGGAGAAGAACCATTTGGTGTGGCAAAAAAAAGGGGAAAAAAAAGCAATGAGTATTTGATGTGAAATTCTTTAAACAGATGGAATACTCTGAAGATGTGTTTGCCATCAAAGTTATTCAAACATTCCCCAAAGGTGACTTTGTGCTTTGCCCTTGATGATTTCCGGGACCTTGGTTTCTACTGCCCTGAGAAGAGGGTTGATGATGAAAATTTAACCAGACAAATGTCACACATTTCCTCTGAAAACAGATGCACTTCTTGTCGGGCGGCGCGCTGCAGTAAGTCAGCTGCTAGTAATGATGAGCTGCTGTCATCCAAATGTTGCCGGGGAAACCTTCAGTCGGCAACCAAATGACATTCCAGGATGCCTTCCCCATCACCTCCACCACACCAACTCACCAATCAATCTCTTTCTAGTGGGGGCAGAATGATCTTTTCATCACACCCTCAAGACTACAAAGTCAAACTTTTCAATTCACTTGCAGTGCTTGCTAATTACAGTTGATTCACACCTCTTCTTGAGCACGCTTGTGAAAACAATCTCACATCAATGCAACCTGATATTCATCAAATTTATGAGATTTGTGCTTTCTAATTTATGAAGACTCCCAAAGGATTTTAACAGTACAAATTTGATTTGAAAAAAAAAGAAGAAATCAATACATATATCAAAATTGAGATAAGTAGGGCATAATCTTCCTGATCCATGACATAATTTGAGAAAAGCTTAGTCAAAGGCGGCATGCTTCAGACCTGGCACACTAAAATGAGACCTTACACCATCCAGGGTCCTACACGGCACAACATTGGTTTACAACAACCAAATTCCAAGGGGAAATTGTTTTATTCAATACAGGATATCCATACCTAGGACAGATCAGTCAAACAAAATGAAGGAATGAGGGATGAATTTGATTGCAGCAGCTGACCAACTGTCTCACAGGGGATTACCTCAACATCTCACGTTACAGGATGAATAAGTTTTTTAGCTTCATGAAATTCATGCTTCTCCAGAACCCTCTCTCTCATCAAGCGAAATCTACATAGTGTATCTCCCAATGAATATTGCAAGCTTATATTGCAGCCAAGATGAGTTGCCAGACTTTGCGACAATATACTGGATTTATATTTTCTTCTATACTCATTTCTTTTACACTGTAGAATTTTGATGGCAGTTTTTTTTTTTTTAATTTGCAATTATCTGATTAAGCTGAGTTGTCATCTCCTCCTCTACAAAGTATAAGAGAAGATGATGGCAGAGAAATCATTTGTCCTGAAGTATCCATCAATGCTCTCTTAATATGTCATATTTTATGTGGTGAGGATGCTCTTGTGTGAATAATACAATGGCTGGATCTACTTGCTCATGTTGTACCCTTCCAATTTCTGTCTGAAAGCAACTTATTTTTACGCAGTTCTTGATGGAGAAATAACACTGTCTGAAAAAATATTGCTGTGAAAAAGGCTAAAATTCTTGCAATATTTCATTATGAAATCCTGTTAATTGATTTGATTCATGTATGGGACAGTACCTTAGGTCATCTGTATTAGCAATAAACTTACAAGACAAAATTTCAACATCTAGACAGTGTATATTTCAACTCTAGTGGCAAAGAGCTAATGACTGCAGTTAAACGATATAAGCATCATCAACCACAGCATTGATGAATATTACAAAACCAGTAAATCTGTTGTACTAGACATATCAAAGTCATACAGAATAAATGAAATATATGTAAATTAAATGTATTTGAAATGACAAACTATTTAGCCATGTCACAAGGAGAAACAGATGCATAAATGATCTCATATCATCAACCTTGCCTAGTTTAGCACCATGAGATTATGAAAGAAAGCATTTTGATATTTCCCTCAAGAAAAATCAAACAAGATTACCTGAGCAGTTTCAATAAACTCCCAGAATCGTTACCTGCCTAGCCAGTCTAGAGAATTTCCACAAGTTTCTTCACTTGCTCAAGCTGTATCAACAGCAGCTGCTAAACTGATAGGTCTGTGATTTCAACATCCATCTTTAAAATGATGAGTGAAGACCGCAATCCTTTCTTCATCTTTTCATAAAACAAAGATGACATGCCCTGACTGGTTCTGTGTCTGTCTCCATCTTGCTGGGGCATGTTTGGTGAAAAGTGAATCCTTTTTATTCCTATAAACTTACATAAAATTTCCAGAGGATGTCCTTGGAAAAAAATCAAAACAAACCACTTCCAAACTTCCTGGGTAAACGCCCAGTACCTGTGCACGTGACAAAAACAAATGAGCATTGTTTTCACTTCTATTTTTTTTCATAAAATAGACCTAAAATAGATATGACACATTGAGAAATAAGGTTTCAGACTTTCGACATAACTTGCTTGTGTGTTGAAAAGCATGTTTCATGCCATCAGAGTTATTCTTCTTTTTTTTTCTTCTGAAAACAAATTTTAAAATGTTTCTCTTTAAAGCATGTTTCTCAAACCATGTTTGGCAAATATTGGTCTGAGTGTATTTTCCTATGGACTGAATTTAAATCTTAGTTGTGTGCTCAAAATCTAAACAGTTTGATCGACCTATCAGCCATGGTGTGTGTGTGTCTGTGTACATAATCTTGTAGACCTACATTGTACATGAGAATGTTTGCTGGTTGCTTCATGTAATATTGTTTGTGAGCTGGCGGAGAATAGATGCATTTCAGGAACGTGATTACAAGCAAAAAAATGTTTGTCATCTGAAAGCCCTCTTTGATCTTCATTTGTTCCTCTGAGGCTGTACAGGTTACTGTAAAAGTGGAAATTTTCGCGAATTTCGCGCAACCAGAAACTAGCGCGAAAATAAAAGCACGCGAATATTTTTGCTTACCATATGTTCCTGTGCGTGATGTCTTGATTCCGCGGAATTAAAAACAGGCGAAACTCTTCTTACCCGGCAAAGCATGAAAAATTAGTCATGCGAAAATATCCACTTTTACAGTATTACATACGAGTACTGAAATAAACAAGCACTTTCAAAACGAACCTTACGCAGTTTCTCACAGCTGTCAAAATGGCACAAATGACATTAGCTTCATGCAGTACCTCAAAGATTACGTATTCACTATCACATCTATTACCTTCTATGTCCAAAATGCTATACATAGAGCAATTAAACAAAAATCATAAAAACATGATATTTTGGAGAATGTTGCCAGGTATATCACAAGATGTATGCTGGCACAGTTTTTCAAATTTGTGCTGTGGTACCACACAAACAATGCAACATTTTCCCTCTTGACTAGTAGATCCTGGCTATTGTTCCATCACAGCCCTATTTACATACAGCTCAAAGCTAAGCTAATCATGCGTGTGCATAACATTGGAAGAAACTTGAGATGTTTCCCATGAACAATGGGTCTAAGCTGTCACCTCCACCATAATACAAACATTATCATTGCATCATCATAACAAACAGACATTTGCTGAGTCTTGTCCACATCACGTAGGATGAAACACACCCATAGACGTGAAGGACAATAACACTCAAACTTTAGAATGAGACCAATGACATAAAAAGAACAAAGTTTTTAGTAAAAACAAGAAGAAATTCCCAAAACTTTCCCAAACAATAGCAGGGAGGAAGTGGTGCCAGTCTAGTGGTGTTTGCTCAGCCTAGAGTCACTTTTACCAAAACCCTCAGACGGACATTGACATCCTTTTTATCTTTTGTGACCTTGTTGTGCTGAGCTGGGATATTTTATTGCAAACAAACAGGATTTTTACTAAGATTGCTGTAACCTTGGTCTTAAAAACAAATATATTGGAATCTAAAATTTGGCTTTGATATCGATTTTTTTTTCAACACAACTGTGTGATATTGACACCATGACTGATGGTACTGCCACTCTATCTGTCACCATATGACTTATCAAAACTTGAAAACACACACTGCTATCCACTTTTGCTCCATCATATCCGAAGGGAAGCAAGCTATTTGTTACAAGATCTAGCTGTTTTTTTTTTTCATTACATCATATCCTTGCAGAAGGCAGAGTTTGATTTTCATACAACTTCATCATAGACAGCTAACATCAGATTAGTCATTGAAAACACCATTGTTCTTGTATGTTGATAAAGAAAGTTAGAACTTAATGGTTTCCACATATTTTGCTTCTATCATGACCTTACAAGCGTATCACATCGCTTACAATATGAGAAGCCATTTACGGTTAAGCGATGCATTGTTTCACAATAAATATCAAGAACTGTCAATGAAGTATAGTAGGCATTGTGAAAGTTCACATTTAAGGAAGTGAACACAACTGTTTACTCATCTCTGGAACTGCAGCGACACATCAACATTAACACCGCAACTTGCACGTGATTAGCCGCGATGGCGCTCTCATAAGGCACCACTTATGCAAAGAATTTGTCGTGCTGCATATTTTCCATTCTGCGCTGTGTGGAGGGGCATTGACAAGCCATTTCAGAAATGATGAGCTAATTTCCTGCCGAAATGTGCAATTCTCATTTCACTTCCAGACGCTGGGAGGGAAAAGTGCAGCGGGGAGAGGACCGGCTGCACACCCTCCGGGGCGAGCGGACTGCCGACTCGCTTGCGGAAGCTATTTATCCATCAGCGATGGCTCTGCAAGAATCATAATCTGCTTGCCACAAAGTTGCCGCCACCACAGACCGAAACAAGGTACTCGCATTATCACTCAAGAGTTGTGCTAATAAGCCGAGACTCTGGAGAGTTTTATCATCAAAGTCATCGAGTGTACATCAACTCGGTGTGAAAGTCACTTAAAGGAACAAGAAAGATGTATCATCTCCAAATGCATGCTTTCCTAATACTAATATAATCTCTACAAGCAATACAAAATATATCATATGTTTGGTATGAATACAAACAGTCTGTGATACCATTTGTATAAAAACAAAAAGTGTGCAGTAATTATCAATTCAAAGAAAAAATGAAAAACACTTAACCAAAAACTGCTGGGGGATGCTTACAGGGGTAAAAAAGACATTTAAATAAGAGCGAGCTATAAAGATTATTTCTTAAATTATACAGGCAATGACATAATGCTATTAAAAGAATCAAATTCTAAATTCATATGAATCCATAAAATTGTAAATTCCAAATACCTCTAAAAATAGTACACTTTTGTGTTTATGCATCTTGACAGATACCCCCTCCAAAGGATTAGATGACATAATAAATTGGTTTTATGAGTGATATCTAATCTTGTCATTGCTATTTGGGGATCAGAAGTTGTCATTTCCATATGATATAAATCTAAAAGACAGAGAGATATCACGGGATACCACTTTATTGAATTCAGTTAAGTAATCCTCCTTATGTAACAGAATTCAACTAGAGATCAATTGATTAAAGGTAAGAGGAGTCTTGTGCACACCAGTATAAAGCTCGATTTTAATGCCCGTTGCTCTCAGGGACAGAGCATACACCTGGCTTCATCTGATCAGAGAGTGTGAGTAGGATTGTTAGTGATTAATGGGGGAGCAGCTTCATTGTATGGGGGGACAATGAATGTTCCCCTGTGACAAAGGCGTGGCTGGTGGTAGGGGTAGGTGGGCTTCCCACCTCCCTGGTTTAAGGCTGCAAGGGGAGGGGACAGGTGCTTTGTTGGTGGAGCCATGCTACTGGTACCTCATCAATACCCCCTTGACGAGGGATCAGAGAATCAACAATGACCATAACACCTCCTTCCTGGTATGAAGAGGTACTTTCTTTCGAGTATTACTTTATATAGATACATCCAATGGTTTGAAAGACCAGTGGCCTACCCCTCTCTCCCATTCTGTACTTTATTCATGACAATTACCGGTAATTACCACCTGCCTCCACCAACACAAACTCTTTATTAGTCAAAAACATTGCAAGATCTTGGTGTCCACCAAGATTAAGGGGGAGGGGGTTCCTTTGAATGGAAAAGGATGAGTTAGCAGCAACAAGATATCATATGTGTACATCCTCAGATCTTTGTAGTATACTATAAATTGTTCGCTGTTACTTATCAGAACATAAACCCCTCACCTTTATCTGAAGTGACAGGTGTAGGGAATGTAAGCCTCTATACAGCAAATCTGTGTTCATGGGAGCCATATATTCATGTTACAGCTTGATATCTATCATTCCATCTATTCCATTTAGTCAGTAGTAACTCTTATGGCTGCCACTATGAGTAGAAATGTCTACACTTTGGCATGGCTGCCTCTAAGTTACCAATTACAGTGTTCTAAATTCAGTAAAATAGAGTTAACCTCATGTACTTTGGTAAGCCTTATCTGTCAACAGTTTTGAAAAGACTATTCACACACCTTTTCTCTCATTCTCACAACATTCTGACCACTCTGACACACATTTTCTCTCAGCCTCACTTTTTCTCACTTTTTGTGGTTCACTATCCTCTGAATGCCCGTGAAGTATTATACTGGTATGCACTTTACAATTATTCTGCTGTAATTTTATTTGTTTACCTGTTTTTATGACGGAATGGTAATGGGCATGACCTCGAACTTGTATCGAGGGGCGTCCCACTTTTGACATAACAACTTTCTATTCTGTACTGGCCATCATTTTCACCACATACCTGATAAGTCTTGTTTGTTTGGAAAGTGAAAGGGCATCTAAAAGGCTTAATGAATCTGGTAAAATGTTTAGACTTTGATAATTTCAGCTCTCAATGAGGCACTTGATCACCCTACCAGTCCCGCTGGAAGTTTTCAGCTTCCTGCAGCGGACAATAGAATCTTCCCTAGTTGCCATGGTAACAAGATACAACTGGTAGCAATGTCAACTCAAAATATTTGCATTTTCAGAGAAGAAAAGAATCATAAAAGTTTTTATATTTAAGAGTTTGGATGATACCAACATTTAAAAACCTTTCTTCATCAATCAAAATTTTGCATTGACACCACAAACAAACAAACAAACAAGAATAAGAATATTTTATGTCACAGCACACTCTGACTTGGAGATGGTTGTCAAATGGACCAAGTTCAGTAGAGGAGAGTTTTTGTATGTTCTTTAGACTAGAAGACTATCGGGTCTCCTCATACCTTGTGTGTGTGTGTGTGTGTGTGTGTGTGTGTGTGTGTGTGTGTGTGTGTGTGTGTGTGTGTGTGTGTGTGTGTGTGTGTGTGTGTGTGTGTGTGTGTGTGTGTGTGTGTGTGTGTGTGGTTGGACCCTAACCAACATGTCACTGTACAGAAGTTATTGATCCTGCATATCCGTCTTTTCTGAAAACTGATCGCCACAGGCAAGATTCTTCCTCCACAAAGAAAGACGGAACAGTTGATTAGATGTCAACAACAGGATTTTCTTTCACAAGATGTGAAATTACAGCTGGCGATTCCATCAAAACACCTGACCTCAAAGGTTACAGGATACATTCAACCTTTCCTTCCTTAAACTATTCAGAATAATTTAAATCTTTAATGAAACTTGAGCATAGACGAAGGTGACCCATACTATGAACATTTCTTCTATTATCACCATTACCAAGGCAATGTGTTGTGATACGCGGGCAACTCCTTTTTTTTTTTCATTCCAAATCTATGATGTCGTCATGCGTTACGAAATTGGACAATGTTGATTGAAACATAATCAAATGTCATATTCTTAATGAAGCTCATGTACGAAGTCCCATGTAAGGTATGTTCACACCCTTCCTTTCTTCCTTCCATCTATTTTTCTCTCTATCTCTCCTGCCATCCCTTGTCAGCTAATCCTAATGCCATAATCTTATCATTAATCCCACTCAAAGATTAGAAGTTGTTCAACATTTGAGAAACGGTGTATCTCTGATTGAGCCAACTGATCCAGCTTTCTGGTATCGTATAGTACATAAACCTCAAATGATGTGATGTAATATGGCTTTGCAAAAGACATTTGGAAACTTGGTCAATAAGCAGGGAGATGATAATGACAGGTAACATATGGAATCTCTCTGTAAATCCACATACTCCTGAATAATCAATCTCATCAGCTAACACTTTACAAAGTGACCTGAACTTTTCTTGAGGGTTATGACATTAGAATTGAGACAGAAAACAATAGTTTAAGAGATAGGCCTATAGAATCAAAAAGAATGAAAAGTAATATCATTTGTTTGACACTGTCAAATGTATAATGGCAGAAGTGGTAAATTTACTGTTGCTAGAAGGCCTATATCATCATATACAATGTACGAATTAGGAAGAAGGTCAAAAGGTAGCTAAAGTATGCTATGGTGAACTTCAACGGCTGTTTGCTGACTCTGTAGAATAGGCTCCCCAGAATGATGACAGTCTTAAGCGTGTGTCATTGTTTGTACATTTAATGAATAACCCTGGAGATAAGACTAGATAAGACCGGTTGTTCATCTTGGTGACTTTGAGAATGGTTCACCTCTCGTACAGCGCACAGTCCAGCACTGATGGTAGGTGGGTACGTGATATTTAGAACGTATCGTCAGCGAACAAGAACTTTGGAGCTTTAACATACTGTGGGCTAATGCCCTTTTAGTTCTTATCCAAAGGTATAACATTGTCAGTAGTCATATTCACAATTCCCTGTGGCTACATACAGCACCATGCATACATCAACCTGTTTCGAAAGGCTGTTGTCAAGCAGTGTTTCTGTACAATAAAACATACCTCCATTCCTACTTACAGTTCCCTTTAGACATTCCTTCTTGCTATTTGCTACATCCAAAAAAGAAAAAAAAATATTCATCACACCTTTACAGAAGTATTCAACTGCAGATAAAAGATTCTGATATCAATTGACTGAAAACTTTGTCAGTTAAATATATCACTTTGCAGACTTTACAAATTTCACATGAAAAATACCTACATGGTTGTGATAAAAACACTGTTGTTACAAGGAATTATTGAAGTAATAATCAAGCAAATGATCAACAAGATTTGTATTCTCAGATAGAAGCTATTTCTTACTTTTTGAATGTCGCCAGTCTCAACCTCACTGCTGAATGGACATTTTCCATTATGATGCCACAATCTGCAATGATCATGAATCCATGCTGTGATGTCTTGTGACATACATTGTGAGTGTTGAGCATACATCCAGAGGGTAATTGATGTCTCGTTTCACAAATTGGTGCCAAGCATTCCCTGTAGAAATCACTGAGCAGGGGACGGGGAGAAAGAAACCCAGCCGTGACTCACCAGTGATTACAGGTGCTTACAAAACGTGAGATGATGGTGGTCCTATTCCTCAAGTCACAATGGACACACAGCAAACTTTGCCCTCTAAGGAAGGAGTTTTGTCACAAGAGCTGGGAGAACCAGAGCATGCAGAAGACGTCAATGTCGACAAATTGCAAGCGGCGGTGTTTGCCTAAAACAGGCCATGAAGAAAGTGTGAACAGAACGACCACTTCTTGACAAACTCAAGTAGTCTGTAACAATTCTTTATCTATTTATTTCTCTCTCTTCTATCTTTATCATGTCTTCTATTGTAGGAACTGAAGTCATCCCAGTGCTGCAAGTAGGGAAACAAAATACTCCTACACATGACAGAATGCCACAAAAATCATCAACGGGAATGATGATTCCTGTAAAAGTGACTGCACCTTCAAGACCAAAACTCCTACGCAGGGACAGACTACCACCTTCACTCATTATACCGGTATACCCACACACCTTACGATATACTATGAGGAAGATTACTCACCCGACAATTGCCTTGGGTAAACAGCCTTACAATGAATGGTGCATAAATATTTCCCCATATGTGGCTTTGTAGCGAGACAATGCAAAAACTGGTCTAGACACCCCCTCTATCCAAATACATAACAGACAGACAGATTCTCAAGGTTATGATATTATTTCTTTCGGTTGAATAAATCCTCTTCTCCATTCCTTGAGAGAAAATATTTGCTCCTGCTTTTCACTGAAGACACACAAGAATTAACCTCCTCCCCACCCCCTCCAGAAAAAAAAAGAGTAAAAGTAATGCTTAACTGATAGTGTCAGAATATTGCTCATTTACAATGGTCATAATCTAAACTTGGTCAAAATGAATTTGGAAAGCCAAAACTTGATCAATGTCTATTTTCAATAAATGGAAATCTTGACAGTGCTGAAATGGTATTGAACCC
Source organism: Diadema antillarum (assembly GCF_040938485.1). Lineage (NCBI taxonomy): Eukaryota > Metazoa > Echinodermata > Echinoidea > Diadematoida > Diadematidae > Diadema > Diadema antillarum. The sequence continues at coordinate 1,377,026 of NW_027271146.1, forward strand.
ACACAGCCTATTGGAACAAGGGTTGCTATAAAATACCAGTATCAACTTTATAACTATAGAACCACAATATGTCAGAGAGAATGGGTTAATATGCAACACAGAACACACAGCATGAACAATCCTCCAAAGGCAAGTGATCAATTGTGTACTCAGGAACCACCTGCTATATGAATTAACCCATTCACTATAAGATTATGAAATTTTCATGTAGACTTTGTACAGCACTGACCATGTATCCACAAACATGGGTTAAACCGGAGGACAACTGTCATGTTTCTAGGGCGATGAATTAAAGGGATATTTCATATTCACTAGCTGATATTGGCCAAAAGGCAACTACACAAATATCTTTCTCATCTCGCAATCACATTTTGACACACTGTAGGCATTTTTTAAAGACAATTTCAATCTAGAAAGGGAAAAGTGTGTATGAGAGTGGGGGAAAAACAATTAAAGGGACTGTACAGTACTGGTTGAGGTGAGGAGTCAGGTTTATAACATTCCTAAGTGAGATAATGAGAAACTTCTTATGAAATATGAAAGAGCATGTAATTTTAAGAAGGATTCAATGTTTATTTGATGAAAATTGGTTTTCAAATGGCTGAGATATCCAAAAAAGTGATAATAATAAAAGGCGACAGGCCACGTCTTTTATTAGGATCTCTTTGTTTCACTTTCTTTTTGGATATCTCAGCCATTTCAAAACCGATCTTCATCAAATAAACTTTTGATTCCCCTTAGAATTGCATGCTCTTTGACATCTCACAGAGTGGTTTCTGAATATCTCGCAAAACGTTAAAAGCTAAATCCTCACCTCAACCAGAACTATACAGTCCCTTTAAGGGAGTTTCTGCTGAACCTGCCACTTGATTAAAATAAAAGAATAAGAGAAATGGATGCGGTACATGCTCATCAGATTTGCACCAGAATGCAGCATGCCTGAAATGCTAGTGCTATTTTATATTTCTCTACCTGAAAAGGTAAAAAAAAAAAAAAAAATTGGTCCTGTGACTGAACTTTTGAGTTTAGCACCCATTATGCGACTCCTGTCAGTCTAGGCGAGGATGGGTTTCTTGTCAAAGACCCGCATTATCACCTTTGTACCACCGGAGCAATGTCCACGCACACAAAAGCAAACACCCCATCAAACAGGCACAGGTTAGCTGCAATGTGCACACCATGTAAGTTTGTAAGGTGTTTCAGCTCCACAGGTTTGTCCCGAACCTCTGCCAAATCCCGCAGGTCAGTCAAGTGGGCATAAATTTGCCTAAATAAAGGTAACTGTGTATTTGCAAACAAGTTATGAATATGAGTAGTCAAACATGGAAACCAACCCCATGTTTACACATACCCAGTTGTTGGAATTCCATCAATATCAGCATTTAAATACTCGAGAAATAATTTTCTATACAAAATACATAATCTTTAGCACAGAGGGAACTATAAAGATTACGTATGATAACCTCCCGTGACATTTCATACATACACGATGCCATATAAATCACACACAAATATGTCAAGGGGTGGGGCTAGGACCAAATCGTCATTCAATCTCGGTTGCCTGCTCAGGGTAATTGCACTGCTGCATTCAAGAAATGGGAAAATAAACTATACTGGATAACAGAAATTGATGCTTCTCCTGAGACCTTGTGGGAAAAGAAAGCACCCCTCTCCAGGAATCGTGCATTGTGGCCTTTTACAAAAGGTTTGCTGGTTAGAAAAAAAAAACAAAAAACCAGTCATTCACTTCCCAATCATTGAGGATCACCTGATGTATGGCAGATATGGGTGGATTTCATTCTTCACCCACATTTCAGCAACAAACGATGGCCTCCAATAAATTCTCTTTTATCATGATGATATATATCAAGAAATATATATTTTTAGAAGGCTTGTACAAACAGAAACACAGGAACACATCATGTACCAAAGTACATCCACACAGAATTTGTTTTACTAGTAGCTATAATCAAATTCCAAATCTACTTGAAAGGCTACGGCATTGTGGAAACTATTATGCTATAAAACTTTGGTTTTTTTAGTCATATGAAAAGAAAAGAAAAAATCACGCTACAGCAATCACTTCAATATCAGAAGCCTGACAAACTGTGGATGGATATAATCATATTTGCCCAAGTTACAAATGTATATTTGATTCAACACCTGTAAACATACAGTATACTCATACACTTTATTTTTTTATCACAATTTTTCCTTTCAAGAGTTAAACTACTTGACATGATCAATGCCTAGTTCCCTTGGGACACTAAAAGGACACTTGTTCACTTGGATAAAATGATTTCCCCAAGAGCAAATTCTGCAAGTCAGCTGCATGAAAAGGGGCTTCTGTGGGCTAGCAAATAAGGCTGAACAAAACATGATCACAACTTGATTGCCACATAAACACAACCTCCTTTACCCCCGTACCCCGTAATGCTCAGGGATCACGGGCGTCAAAAGATGGATGTGGTACCAGCATATTCAGGACAACGCTATCAATAGTCAGGAGGATCTGATAGGGGGGGGGCATGGTACGTTCCATACCAGTCTAAAACAGGTGCATTACTTACAAGCAGACAATCGAGGGTGGTGTAAAGTGACGATCCCATACAGGCAGATAAAGATGCGCTGGTTGAATTTGGAATACTGCAACAAGTGCTTCAACAGACATAAAAATATTTCCATTGCAGAACCAACAAGGGAGCATCTGACATGAATACATTGAATCAATCACGCTATTGATATAGAATACAATAACGTGGGTTTGACAGATTCTAAAAGCTGATGGAATGCACTTCTTTGATATCCTTTGCTGCCGTGAACTATCATGCATGTTTCCCATATCAGCAGCGCACCTGTCTCTCCTACTGCAAAAGTGTAAACAGATTTGCTCTTTTTCCTTGTGAGGACAGTAAACTGCATGCAGTCAATCGAACACTGGTCAATATTTTAGTTTGTTTGCATGCCTGCCCCCGTCTGTGATTCTATATGATGCTCCCTTTTTGCCGACAGCTGAGTTTATGGATCAGGCTTTTCATTGACAAATATGATAAAACGTACATCTTCCGTCTTCTATAAGAATTTCCATTAAAAACAGACCAACATGTATTTCTTTGAAAATAGTGTTTCGTTGTACTACTAATATAACATTGATTCATCATTTTGAATGCTATTTTTCTGCTTTTCCTCTTTTGTATTTCTTTGGATGTTTACTTCAATCATTTTCGTGTAATTGTGGCACATTGTTATATTTAATGACTGACTAGAAAGCTTCATATAATCTTGCATCACTTCACACAAAACACAAGCTCGATGTTGACATGGTTTTGCTAACCGAGTCACGTGAATAAGTTGAGTCCCAAAGGACCATGACTTCCACATGCCGATTGAGTCACATCACGTACAACCAGTTTGCCACTGGTAATGATAGATTTAATCTTTTAAACATTTTGGCACATTCAGAGTTATTAGCTGTCCGTCAATGAAGAAACATTCAGCATTCAACACAGGCAATCGAGCCAAACGGCATCATGAATCACAGCACTGGAGACCTGTTGGGATCAATCAATTTCAATTTCAGAAATATTACCTTGGGTTCCAAATTTCCAGCTGCATTCATGGGGGTGAGTCAGCAACATGGGGCATGGAGTGCTCCTAGAGGTGAAAGTGGAGTTAATTGATTGGGGCTAGTGTCTAGACAGCCTGGCCGTGATATTGATCATCCAACCAAAGTGACGAAGCAGAAAATATGACTTCCAAGCACCGCTTCGACGTCCGTATGAAAATATACCAGTATGAAAATAGCGTAATCTATCCAAGAGTTAACATCCGAGGAGTGATTCCATTATTAATAGTCACAGGTTCATCCAACAAGAAGTGATCCGTTAGGAGCCCTGAACATCTCTCCCCCATCCATCAACAGTATGGAGATGTCAGGACCAAGCGCAGAGGGTAAAGCTGCTTGTAGTGCTACGCCTGAAGGGACGTCTCGGCCAAACTCCTGGCTACCCAAGAGCCCACAGCTCCACTGGATGTCGTCCAATAGCAAGGCTGTGCACTGGAAGAGGAGTGCGCTGCAATTGGGACCACCTCTGACAAAAGACGGAGTACAAAGTGGGACGAAGGGAAACAAAGCGGCACTCCACACTCGCCTTCAGAGTCAATTGAACACACAGCTAGAGGGGCAGTGGAGTGTGTGCACAGCTAGTCTTACAATCCAGACCCCTGTTTCTCTTTATATTTCATCTCCTCTCCATTCTTTCATGTATCTTTTGGGACTTTGATATTTACCCATGCACTTACATGGCTTCAATGAGGTCACTTTGCTCTTCTACTCTAGGTAAATACATCCCTCGAATTAGAAGTTTGTTCCATGCTCTTATGATCTAGCATCTTTGCAGAGAAACATGGTGTGCTTTACATATCATATTTGTGTTGGTTCCTTTCTTCACCTAGATTTTTGTCTTGAATTTGCATTCATTATCTTACAACAGGCACTCACAAGTTTGCCTTGTCTAAAGACAGCTCTGCCTCATCATCACATTCCATGAACAGAAGACAGGAACTTTACATAAGTAAACAAGTCTGTACAGAAAGACTATAATCTGTGTCCATTTGTGTATAGACCCACCCTCCAATGGTTTCTCCCTTGTCAAAGAGGGATGGTAAATCCTCCTTAATTCACCACCCACACACCTCCCCCCCCCCCATCCCTTTATATATTTCTTTTTTTGATCACAAAGTCCTGCTGACTAAAAACTGAGTTTCAAGCTTGGCTACGCTTGAGTGCCACCCTTAGGATTGTTTGGGGTTTTGTACTTTGCCATCTTTTGCTTCTTTGGAGTGGCCTTTCTGTCTCTTTTCATCCAAAGTTTGCCAGGTAATGGTTGCACTAGAACCATGCCTGGGATCGATGGATTGGATGGACAAGATTTAGAGTCATAAAGTCTTAATTGCTGGAGATGGGATTCTTCTATAAGGCACACTTACAGGAGATAAAGACTTTTTGCTGTAGCATGGCAACAGGATATATTCCCCGTTACAATATGCTTTTGTATATACTTCATCATATCTTTCATATATTACACATAGTGTTACATATATATGTTCCAATATATATATGCTCCAATTCTCTTCAAAGAAAGTATGTTAGACATGAAAGGCTAAATCTAATGCAGTTCTAGATATGATTCCCAATGGGTCTGCCTTCGTCTGGGAGAGAGAGGATTATTTATCTTGATTCTCTCCCTTCCTTCCTCTCTCTATCTCTTTCTCTCTTTTACCTTAGGTCGAGAACATGCTCCGCTATTGTCCTGCATGACACATACTGATAACCGAATTGTTAATTGGATTTTCTCTCAGTGACTACACATTCAGATGATCCAATTAACCACAAACAATCTATCATGTAATTTGATGACTAATGTAAAGACTGGTGATAAAATATTCATTTTGACTCACTAGGTAGGCCACAAAAACATATGTGATGATTAGCATATAAGTTGCATTTATTACAGCCTGAAACATTGTATGACTACACAATTTTATTAAAAAGAATGCTTACATGAGGCTGAAGACAAGCTATCGAAGGGTTGATGGCGAGCGACCATTGTTTGAATGGAATCTTTCTACCTGGCTTGTTTGTGACGGTCATAACCATTTGGGCTGTATCTACGGAAACAAGCAGCATTTTCACTCCCTGAAAGCGATGGATGAGCTATTCAGATCGGGATAAAAACATCAGTGGCTAAATGGCTATGCATGGGGTATACCAGAAAGTCTGTTCAGCTAGTTATTGTATTCGTACAATCACTGCAGAAGAAGACGACTCTAAAAGGGGGAATGACAAAGAGAAAAAGAGAGAGGCAAGACGGAAGAGAGAGAGAGAGAGAGAAAACAACTGTTCCTTCAGTGTTCCGCTTTGCTTTTACACCATATGTCTTTCATCACAATGAATTGTGATAAATCACCCATCATTCATAATCACCCATCATTCATAATCCATATTTCACAATTCTTGATCAAAATCCAATTTGACATTCCACCTATTTTGTCCATTTTAGTTTTAAGAATGAAAAAAATATCTTTGAAAGCACAATTGAAGGAGTTCACATTCACACGATTTGTTTTTCTTTTTTTCTTTGAGGGGGAGGGGCAAAGTAATCTAAAAATACTTGCACTGATAGCATGACATGAAATATTTCCTTCCTGCAAGTAAAATACAGGGAAATTTAACACAGAAAAGTAATACTGAACATAATATACGTGTCTTGTCACACAATTACAAGAACAATTTTTATTAATGACGAGATATATTTATATTTACATCTGGTTATGAGGCTCAAAAAATATAATCCTTCTAACAGAACTAAATGGTTATTGGTTGACATGGTTCCCTTTAATTTTGACCCTTGTAAAATACTAGGGAGCTTTGAAGAGAAGAGAAACTATATCAGAGCAGATATATGTACTCGGGGTGTTACAGGAAGAGAAGGTAGCACTGGTAGTCTGTGCTCAAATTGCCCTGGAACCAAATTCAGGTGCAAAAGCCATCAATCAAAGTAGGTTCCTACCCTAATCGCCCCACGGATGACAAGCCAAACGTGACACCGTGCTCATTCGGCCTATATCAAGGAGTGTTTATATTTTGATTCCAAAGTACAACATTGTCATGCAACGACATTCTTACCCTCCCCCCCCCCCCCCCCCACCCCATCTCACTGTGATCAGCCCAATAATCAGAAAAAAAATCTTCCTTTGGGAAAGGAGGAAGTTGCACAAGTGTACAGCATAAATCACTTACATAGGAGAGAACAATTGTTAATGGAATGAAATTGGAAAAATGACTGTAATTCGTTGTTAGAATGATTGGACCATGTACATGTTACCTTTGAAACCACAAGTTGAATGTGAATTTTTGAAAGCAGGCCTGACGTAATCCTTTGTGCCATGTAAATCAAACTTGCAAAAATCATGATTTGAGTGATTTTTTTGTTCACCAGAATCATCATTCAAATTTCTCTCATGTGTAAAAAAGTGAGGATAGGGTTGATTTCAGGAACTAATTCAAACCTTGTTAAAAATCATTTATTCCATTCAGACATTAACAAAAAGTGATGTTTGAATCATGGCCACTACCAGTGCTATTGAAATCATGGTTAAAGGTCCTGTTTACCTTTGGGAACAGAGATTTAAAAATTATTCAAGATATGACATTTAATGCATATGTGTAGGTCTGTTGTACCACAAAACATCCTATCATATACAATTTTTGCAATAAAGCCTAAAACATAAGGAGATACATTGTATCTGTATTTTTCTCAATAAACCGTAACTGTAGGCGGTTAAGTCTGGAAACATTTTTAGTATATCTATTGTTCACATTTTGTATATTTAACAATATTCAACATTGATTTAACCAATTCAAATTTTTACAGTGGTTGTTTCTATTCCTAACTCTTATTCTAGAACTATTTTTAAAGCACTAATGCTGGGTTTCTGTTTTATCAGCAAATAGTAAATTATGCCTTTAAAACCTAATTTTTCTCCCCTATGTCTGAATGCTCCCCGTGAGATCTTCAGTAGAGGAAGCTCTTACAATTTAATTGTCTCCATGTAAGTCTGGGCCAATGGGTGTCACAAGCAGGCTAATTGTAACCACTTGAGGAATAGTACATTGACTGTGCCTGGAACAATGGTGGGACATGTGTAAAAGGGCTTTGGACGAGACCAGGGTCATTAGCCACAAAATGGATCAATTATAGGACACGGTCAGGCTGGTTTGGAAAGAGGGCAAGTTGTGGATGGGACAGATTAACAAAATGTTCCCTTTTCAGGAAAAGAAAATTTTATTTTCCTAATTATGCAGGATGGGACATTTCTCCTAATTAATAATCATAGGCAAACAGCTTTGTTGGTGAAATTTTGCAGACAGTTTCTCCGCAGGGAAAGACTCCTCCCTGTAATTTAACTCCTTGTGTGCTCTGAGTACTGATTGGCACAGAAAACTCTATAGTGTTGTACATTACTGGCACCGAAGCGGTTAAGAATGATGTGCATTACCTAAAGGCATAATTTACCATTTGCAGAAGAAAAAACCCAGCATTAAGTGCTTTAAAATAGTTCTGAAATGTGAGTTAGGGATAGAAACAACCACTGTAAAAAATTTGAATCCGTAAAATCGATGTTTTGTTAAATACACAAAATGTGAACAATAGTTATAATAAAATGTTTCTAGACTAAACCGTCTACAGTAAGGGTTTATCAAGAAATATACTGATATCTGCTTATATTTTTGGCATTATTGGAAAAACAAATTATATGGTAGGATGTTTTGTGATACAACAGACCTACACATATGCATCAAATGTGATAGCTTGAACATTTTTCAAATCACTGCTCCCAAAGGTAAACAGTACCTTTAACTACAAAATGGAGACCACATGGCTTCATCAATTCAAGAAAACTCTCTTCTGTGTTCATTGTGTATACATCATAGGGCACAACTTCTATCAATTTTAGAACGAACAAGACACTACATCACTACACCCTGGGGTATTTAACCCGTTGAGGACGGGCTGATTTTGCTTCAACACGCATTTCCCATAGACCCTTGCCTGAGTATACCCGGGACTTGTCCTCAATGGGTTACTGACATACTACTGTCTTCTAAATCTGAAGTTCAACTAAGATATGAAAGTCTCTGTCATATTGAAAGTCACCCCTTAAATGTCAAAGATGCTGAAGAAAGTGATGACTGAATGAAATAGTAATGATGCATCAATCAAGATTATGCAATTTCAATATCCTGTGTAATAATGAAACACCTGCCAAGATTCGGCACTGGGCTGTACTGAGTTTAGCACGCTACAGGACTTTATTTGACTGTTGGCACACATAGAGGTATTATAAAAATTCTCTGATTAGTTCATGTGTTGTGACGCTTACCGTAAATGGCCCTTTGTGCAGGGCAGCTTGTAATTAATCACACCCGAGTTAGTAAGTCCAACCCTCTCACACTACAGGCTAACCTTCTGGGAATCCAATAAAATGCCCCCCTCCCCCCCCCCCCCCCCAAAAAAAAAAATAATAATAATGATAATAAAATAGTTTGGCAAGTTAAAGCACAGTGAGTGTGGGCACAATGGGTTAAACTGAAGGAAGAAATGTTTGAACAGCAGCAAGGGATAGATAAATGCCAAATAGAAATTAATTCTATTGTGTGTGTGTGTGTGTTTTTTTTTTTCATCTGTCTTTGATATTCCACAACAGCTTGATGATTGATTGACAGGTATGCTTGAAAACACACTTGAATTTCCATCAGGCCACCATAATATAGGCAATAACAAATTTGGCAGAATTCATCTGGTTTACTTCAGAAAACTCTCATCATTCTAGTATCTTCCACTGCTTGACCCTCTACAATATTATCAAATGATACCATACATTGTAAATATTGAGAACATACAGGTTGGTAAGGAGAAGGTAAAAGGACTCAGTGACTGGAGGGAAGAGGGGGGCATGGTAGTTGGCATGGGTGGGGTGGGGATGGGATTAGCCCTCCCCTTTGAGACAGATCAAGAGGTCTCTAAGAGATAATCTCTCCCTCCTTTGATGAGACCAAGTTCCCCCAGTCTGGGGCAGGCTAGACCCTACTCAATGGAGGTCTAGACAGAGGGCCTGTCTAATTACCACCTTCTCATTACAGAAGCTCTTATCTTGTCTTCTCAAAGAAGATGGATTGACTCAGATAAGAAGCTCTATGCTAGAGGTGCCATCTTTTTTTTTTAACACCCACATTTTAATCATATGATTATACATCATGATAATTCTTCTTTTTTTTTTTTTTGGGGGGGGGGTGGAAGAATGTGTGTTGGTGTGAATGTAAGGGACATATCAACTCTTTGCCCATTGGCAATATATGGAATATGGTGAAACTATCATTTTTGTAATCTAATTACAAAGTCTGACTTGTTCCATTGATTATTCATTGATTCATCCGTGCACAGATTATTGAAGGAAAAAAAAATCAAACATTTTCTTTACCAAAGTTTGCTTTTATGAGGTATATGAGAAGCAATGCAGTTCGTTTTCTCACACAAAACAATCATAGGAACATAGGATTTGAAGAGAGTTGCAAATTCATAGAGCAAGATATATATTATTCATATTTTAGAAGAAAAAAAAACCCACCCAGGAACTCAATTTGAAAAGAAAGTGGTCATGATTAATGGCAGTACAGAAAAAAGTCACACAAAGCTAGAGCTAATGAGATAGATCAACATTGCCATGTCAATTTAAATGTAAGCAAGGCAATTTTCATTTAGTTGTAGCTCACTGTTTCACTGATCTGTTGCTTTGTTATCAGTGCTTTCAATTGAGTTACCAAGTAACCCTTCAAATACCATCCAGTCAAATTCTCCTTAGAATTAGGGAATTTTTAGACACTTAGATATTACAACATATAAAATACAATCTGTATCAGCATATTATACATGTAATGTAAGTCATAGCATCCTGCTTTAACACTTTGCATGCTTCAAATGCCAATTGGCACAGAAGACTCTCCATAGTGATGCTCACACTTTCCGAAGCCCATGGCACAGCAAAGGTTAAGAAACTTCTGTTCTTTCGTTGATATTATCAATACTGTGGTTTTCATCGTGTTCAACCTTCCTCTTCTGTCTTTACATATTTAAACTGTAGTTTGCATGATTTCTGATAGTAGTGCATATAATTCAATTCTTGTCCCTCACATCGAGCTATAAACTGATGAGTCCACTCGGTGAGTTCCTATGTCCAAGTGCTAATCCTTCCTCTTTCCTAAGACCATTGACAGTTCTGTAAATCTGATGCCAGTGGTCAAACATAACTGACCCGCCCTAAATGGGTGCCTTTTGTTGACACACTTGACCAGTTAACAGCAATGAACACACTCTCCACCAACAAAGGCATTGTCAATGGGGCAGTTTACACAGGAAATCAGACCAGTTCCCATATACATGAAGATGCTCCACCCTTGTGTTTTATGGTATAAGATTAGCTGTGGTTGTATGACAAAACCTAGGCTTCTATTTGTGGACGGAAATACAATTCTAGCACTGATGGGAAACTAAAGTGACATATTTCCCTGTTTACAGGAAAATGTTTGACTGCAAATGTGACTTTCAGGCATTGTAGAACAATTAGCTACATCCGTAATAACAGCATTTATCAGCTACGTGAAAAAAAAAAGTCAGGAAAGTTTATCTTAGTCTGTTGATGCTGGCCTTCATGAAGTGGGACACATTAATTGGCAGAATTACCAAGGTCTCATGCCCAAGATAACCATTTTCAATGATGATTCCATGTTTAATAACTTTGACAATGACATTGCAGGGGTTACAAAAGGTTTCTTAAAGTGTCTGTGTGTGTGGGGGGAGGGGGAAGGGGAAGGGGAGGTCCTCATTCTACTCCTGATGGGACCAGGGTTATACCCCTTCACAAAGTTTGTGGTCTTAGTAGATTTGCTATTTTTTTAGTGATTTTTGTTTTGTTTCACAAGTGGAAAGGGAAAAGGGACTCTCTCTACCCCCCCCCCCCCATACCAATATTGCTACTAAAGACGATGGGAAGGAGGAGAAAAAAAAAATTGTCTCTCTGAATTTGACCAAATGATCCTTTTCTACCTTGAAGCACTCATGTAGTAAAAACAGGACCATCAGCCTTAGGTGGGTTTTTTTTTCTGAGGGTTTTTAGCATGCATTTGAAAGAGGAAGGGATAGGAAACAATGATGATAAGCGAGGTATGAAGGGGTTAGAGTACAGCTTTTCAGAACATACAGCCCCACCACATCCGGTGAAGGACTGGGGGACAACCATTATGCCATTTTTGTACAGCCAACATTGTTGTTGAACTTGAAGCAGCTTTAAACCTTTAAGGTCATTATCAAGCTAGTCTAGAATTCAGACTGCCCAATCAGAGTGACATGTATCACCCCTATGAACTTACTTTATTCTAATGACATACTTGCCTATGACCATACACATGAATGAACTCCAACAATTCTCTCTTCTATCCTCTCCCCTTACACTTGCAGAATTAGATATAATATACAATATAGTATAATATCAAGATCCTTGCTTGAGCTTTCTGATGTTTAAGCCTGGCATCTCCAATATCAGAAAGCAGACTAGATGAAAAAAGGTTGCTGTTCCCTCTGTTGTGGTAATGTTTCCCGGCCAATTAAACCATTTTTTTGGCACAAGACAACGCTCTCCTAATTCAGGAAGTTGTCTTTTAAACAGTCCCCTTTCGCAATATAGTTGCCAATATCCTATCATGACACGTAGCACACTACTGTACGGAACCCACAGCCACTACACAGCTGGGTATAGTGGTCTCCATCCTTACAAACCATTTCTTTAATTCTGCTTTCAAATTTTTGCTCATTTAGGTGTCTTTTTTTCTTGTTTTACCTGTTGATGATCGTTACTCCCCCCCCCCCTAAAAAAAACCCTGCTTTTGTAAAATATAGAATTCATAATGTGCTGATATACATTATGTCCAGTTCTATCACATGTTATGTTGTGTTGTGTTGTGTTGTGTTGTTTTGTGTTGTGTTGTGTTGTGTTGTGTTGTGTTGTATTGTGTTGTGTTGTGTTGTGTTGTGTTGTGTTATAACCACACTGTCTCACTCTACTAGAACCATTTGAATATTGCTGCTGCTGGTGCTAATCACCACCAGCGATCAAATGAACAGTACTAATTTATCAAATTGATAATTAGTACAGTGCTAATCACATAAACAGTAAAGATAAACATATCTGCGAGATCAGCTGGGGAACACATAGGGCCTTATTATGAATCAACAGCTGATGGCCTCATGAATGTATGATGATAAAAAAACCCCAATGTATTACTGGATTAATTATTCCAACCAAAGTAACTTTTTAAAAGAAAACACTGTTCCCTCCCACTGTCTCCTGATATTACCTGAATTGATTATTATCACAGGTATTCAGATTGTAATCAATGCTAATCAGTAGACGGTATTCCAATGATAAAATTACAGGACCAATATTTTTATTTTCATCATACACCTTGTACCTATTGGAGAGGTCATTCCAACCATTTTGGAAACTTGAGTGTATTAAGTAATATAGCAGAAAGCAGCATTTACATTTAAAGGGCATCTGAAGTAGATGAGAAACAATGGCTTCATCATAGCAAGAAACTGTCTCCATAGTAACAATACAGGCCCTATATGTTATATGAAGTTGATAGAGATTTGTTATTCTTTTGCTAAACCTGCTTAATATGTGCAGTTTTAATCGGTCATTTCCTAGGTATGAGCAAACGCTTTTACCATCTGATAATTCTCATATCAGTATTGCCACACCAATTAGTCCATTTGTGTTTGCACACTTGGTTATTAGAACCACTGGCCGCTTGATAGCCAGATCATAATCAGTGGCAAGTACAAAATATAAATAAATACTTCAGTGCAGAGGTATCCTCTCTTATCCCAATAAGTTGTATACAATTTATACAAATTAACAAAATTCATCTTCCAATATTACTTGCTGTATTGTGAACAACATTTATAAAAAAAAAAACTCACACACAAATAGAAACATACTGGTACATAATATGTATGTATCTATGCACACACAAATATATATGTGAGGCATACTTCACTGTGATATCAGCCATTAAATCATGTCTCTTCAAACTTTGGCACGATACTTTCTGAGCATGTTTTTCTTTTACGATGTTCGATTTGCTAACATCCTGTAAGAGCGCCAGGTGCTGAGGAGAAGGGGGAACAATTGCGGATTAATGAACTACAGCTTCCTGTGACGGATTTAGAATTCCTCTCTCCACCGGAAAACCGAGAGGCATTGAACAAGGGAGGAATGTGTTCTAAAAATAATCTTCCTCCACGATCTACTTTCTGTCTAAAGTTGAGCAAGCAACAGTGACTTGCCTTCCACATTACTCAATCAAAAATATCAAGTAGAACTAAAGTTAGGACAGCAAATCCTCATGGTTATTTTGGTCAAAATGTGCCCCTATTACATGTATACACGTCTTATCCTTCATCCAAAGCTTATAATAGTTTCTTAAACTTTGATGTGCTTCTTCTGCATTCTCTTTAAGAATAGAACTTGACCAAGAAAATATTTGTGTTTTCTATGGAAATAATTTTTCTAACTTTGGTTATCACATCTTCCAGAAGGTATTTTAATATGTTTCTCGTATAACATCATGTGTTCAACTTGTTAACAACATTTTGATACCAGAAAGAGAATGTGTTTTTAAATAAGAATTTAATTTCTTTTTCAGTGCCATATTAAACTTGAATAAAATCTTATTTGTTTACAGTTTACAACTGTTTCAGAGATTATATTGATCAATGGTATGATTCCATGTAAAATCTTGTTGTGTGTGCATGTGTGTGAGTATTCTTCTTCTTTTTCTTCTACTTATTATTATTGATCTATTTATTAATTCATCAATTAATTAACTTATTCATTTGTTTATCTACTTATCTATTTATTCATATACTTACTTATTATCTATCTATTTCTTTATTTCTTTATTTATTTATTCATTTATTTATTTATTTATTTCCAGAGGACAATACAGAAGTCACAAAAATACAAGCATTGTACAATAATACAGGAAATCAGACTTCCCCTGATTTATGTGTAAGTTTGAAACAAAAAACAGTGTGTGTGTGTGTGTGTGTGTGCGTGTGTGTGTGTGTGTGTGTGTGTGTGTGTGTGTGTGTGTTTGAGTGTGAGGGAGGGAGGGAGGGAGGGAGGAGAGGAGGGAGAAAGAAGTTTGGGTAGGGGTGGGGGAGGGAGCAGGTTGGCTTGGTACTTGATGAGGGGCTACACTCACACCCAGGTGTGTTTGGAATGTACAACCCTTTTGCCAAACTTGACATGTCAATGTTACAAGGCTTGCTTTGGCTGTAAGGACTTCATGTTTTAATTGCCAACGGAGCTCTGTGCCAAACCAGGGAACCTATTGTTCATGAGAGAGAACGCAAATGCTGGAATGATGACACACTAGTATCACAGGCCATTGACCACATGCCAATAGGAGTGAGAAATTGCCAAGAATTACAGTAATTCAGTCTTTCAATAGCTACCGACTGTACAAATGAGGATTGAAGAACTTTTTTCTAAAATTTGTCCACCAACAATTAAGTGATTTCTATTTAAATTATCTGTAAATTTTCGCCAGTCATTAAAACCTGTAACGACTTAAACTATTAATGATGTTATCACTGTACAGTTGAACCTTGTTATAAAGAGGTAAGATGATACAACGGAATCCCCTTATAACAAAGTGATTTTACAGGCCCCAGCTCTTCATATTTCTTTGTTTTTTATACCCTGATATAGTGAAAGCCTGATATAAAAAGGTAATTGTCATGGTTTATAGGAGCTAGTTATATCAATGTTCCCCTGGTCAAGTAATATAAATGTTGTCCTCAGTTTTGAAGTAACTGAATTTATTACCTCAGTGGCTCTGAATATTTTATACACACAAACACACAAACAAATACACAAAAGTAAATATAATTCTATGCATATACTGTATAAGCGGTTATTTTCGTGGGGGTTTAATTTAACAAATTTTGCGAATCACTATTGGACCACAAAATTAACAACAACCGAAAAATATCTCATACTGACAGGCATTAGTGCACTTATGATAGCCTTGGTATCAAAATGGCAAAAACAACATCTCGTGAAAATTTCTGTGACCTCCTCATTTGCAAAAATATCTATATGCAAAAGTAACAGCTTATACAGTATATGGTATTGGTAACTTTTGTTTCTCAGTCACACTCCCCCCCCCCCCCCCCCTTTCTCTACAAGACCAATTTTCTGCATGACATGGATTTCTAATTCTCTGGGCATCGACAATTGGTTCTGATTAAAAACACAAATAGAGAGGAAAAAGGAAAACTAGCACAGTATGGTCACTGGGTAATCTATCCCCTGTACACACTTATAATCACTTTGAGCCCGGAACCTTTGGAGATGCATATCTCAAAAGTACACTTAACACCTCACCCAAAGTACTTTTTTTCACTTCCCTATTTAGAGGGTAGATACTTGACACATGGTATTACTCTCTTAAAGGTGAATATGACAACAACAAGAACAAAAAGGTGTCAAACACACAACTCAAAACATCCACAGAGGAATAATAATCTGACCGCTCTGTTAGTTTTCCCAGATTTTAGGCTAATAGTACAACTTCAAAGCTCTTTTGTGCTATTGGTTTTAAAGCTTATTACAGGAATTGAATAAATCTTGAGTTTCAGGTATTTACTGTACGTAGCACTGAGATGAGAGCCAAAAACCAAATTGCTGGTGTGTTCTGCTCTTTGAAGGCAAAACACCTAAAGACGTAAAATAAATACCACTACAGGCGTGTTGCATTAGCTGTAACTGGGTCACTAAGATTGCACCAAAGAATTTGAATTACGATTTTTTGTAAGCACATACATGCCGGTTCTGATACAATAATTTCCATTTACATCTTGGCATTTCCCAAATCATGAAAGAAATTTTGATACTGAGTGAGATATGCCATTTTCTTCTGAAATTTCAACCACTTTCTGTGTGATATCATGAACATATATATCATTTTTAGGCATTCAATATCATCCATGTTTGGACGCAAAACGCATACATCATGTATATAAATTCACATTACAAATGTTCTCTTGGGCAAGTCTAGTGCTGCCCTTGTTAAATTACAGAATTTTCACACCCTTCTAAAATGCAGTTCTGAACATGAATCATTTCTAAAAAAATGTATATGTCCTATGTCTTGATCGTATTCTCAAAATTATGTATCATATTCAATGTCCTGTGTCTTGATTACATAGGAAAACATTTATAGACATGCACATAAATCTCTTCTAAGTTCCGGAGTATCATGATACAGTTCCCATCTATCAACAAGAAGAAAAAGAACTGTAAAACGTGGAATCTTCGTGTGCATTTTAATTTCGCGAATTTCGCGAGAGCCAAGTTTTGCAAGATTAAAATGCATGCTAAAGATCTTGTCTACACTATACGCATTGAATGTTAGAGGCAACTTGCGAAAGTTTCATGCTGCGAATAAGGCCACTGGCTCCCATTTGCACAAATTTCATGCCACGAAAAAAAAGTGTTTTACAGTATTTATACTTGACATGTTGTTTAACCCTTTGTGTATTTTGAGTGCCGATTGGAACAGTAAATCCCACAGCATTGTACACACTGTCCAAAGTCCCTGGCACGGGAAGGGGTAAGAAGGAGGGTGAGGCCACTTGAACATCATGGGAAAGGTCAAATTCACATATCTGGACAGTCAGACCTGTCAGGGGTGAGTCATAAGGGTGCAGAGATAATCTCTCAGATATCGAGATCACTAATCCCCCATCTGTTTAATCCCATACACACACACCACTGGTGAGTCAAGGCTAGTCTGATAGAGTGTGAAGTCCACTTTTTGTGGATGTCATGGACAGGTTTCTTGTGGCTGTGCCATGGACTTATTAAATCTGAATCTACAGCTGTTTTTGGCTCTCAGAAATTGTCCTTATTTTCAACATTCTACATTATCAAAATCATATTTAAGTCAATCTAAATGCTAGTACTCAGCATCTTGATAGTAATTGTGATGAAAAGATTAAAGCTAATAATGATCATACTAGTAAAGAAATAATAACAATTTTACCCAAAGAAGAGAAATAGCAGTATTTTGAATGTTAGAAATGAAAGTGGTGATGATAATGACAATATTGATGATCATAATCTACTTCATCATTATTGAAAGAACTACAACAGCTGCTTTACTAATCACAATATGATTATTGTTAATCATACAAAAACAAAATATATTTGTGAAAAAAAAAATGAAAGAAAGTCATTGGTATACCTGTGCATCAGATGTCTGCAAGGTAGGTTTAACTGTTAGTTTTATTCGATCACTTGCTAAATGGCTGGTGTACATACAAATTTGTGAGTATTCATATCAAGTGACTTTTTTCACCTTTATGAACTAGTAATGGGCTATTTAATTCAACCTATTTCGACTTGATAAATTTCGCTTCTTGGAATCTAGTTTACAAGCAGCAGTTGTCGCTTTATCATGCAAGCCATGAACAAGCTATCTGCCTGTCATTGAAAAACCTGTAATAGCGAGCTAAGTGTACAAATTTGAATGTTATGGTAAACCACTCTATTAGTTGGAGGCGTACCACAGGATTGAAAGTGATTCACATGGACTCATCCAAAGTCTTCCATCATCACAGACCTTAAAAACTCTCCTCAGAAGACGCCATCAAGCCATTCTACCTTGAACACATCAGTGAGACGGAGTCACATGCCTTCCTAGCAACAGAGTCCTGGAAACAGGAACGCAAACCTTTCCTTCATCCCCACGAGCAGCTGCCCTCCTTGTGACGTGAAACTCCCCTAACGCTGCACTGCTGCCGGAGCGAGCAGAATTTAGATCACATCCTAGCGAGAAGAGGGTGATATTATTTACAGTCTTGATGGATGGTGTTTCTGGGCTCGAAAATAAATCGCTTTGCAACTGTTGCGATAGAAAAGGAGGAGGAACTTGCGATGGTGGAGGATATTTTGGGACCGGTCACGCTGTTCCTCCTCCCTGACGTCATCCGTCTCCTCTTAGAATACTTCCATATCCAGTGTACTGATAGACAGGTGCTCTGATTGACATGCAATGCGACCCGAATCTCTTGAGAGGGGGGCCAAGGATGTATATTATGGTATCCCTCCCCCTCTCCCCTTCCCCCTTTCCCCATACCTCAATTCTACCTTTGGCTGAAAAGAAAAGAGACTCAGATCTTGGAGCCTAGTATGGGTGAGCACCAGTGTACAGCGAGCACTAGTGTGCAATATGGATATGGCCAAAGTTTCTGACTGATTTCTTGTTTCATATTTTGCTCTGTTAGATTGCGACTAAAAAGTAATCCATCTGAATAGTAAAAAAACAAACAAAACAAACAAACAAACAAACATCTATTGCAACTGATTGACAAATTGCCCTTTATCAATGCAAATAGGTACCAATTATTCATACTTTTTGAAGTGGCCATGATAAACAATCATGGGCAAACATACTCGAGTTGGTAAAGAATCAATTAATTTTGAACAAAAGTAATGAAGAAGACACGTCTGATTTGATGAGGTTGATACTTTTGGTAGGTCATTTAAGATGATGCATCACTTGAGTTCAGACTGGAGTATCAAAAAAATAAGCTACAATTCAGTAATGCATGACTTGCACAAAGAAACTTAACTCTTTTTTTTTGGTAATACAATAACTTTCTTCCAAATTTGAAGAGGTTCTGGTATGTCACATCCATTACTCCTAGGGGGATCCACAAAGTCTTATGTAAAAGGAAACTTGTACACATATCAACCTGTTTCCTATAAACAATGCAATTCCCATAGACTTTACACACACCCCTCTTGATCCCATACACAGAGGGTTAATAATATTGTCAATCCTCTTTCAGAGAGAGAGAGAGAGAGGTTGGGCAAAGGGGGTGATATAAAGTTGACCAAACTAATGAAAGGATTATAGAAAGGTGAAGTCACCACGAATGGATGTGTGAGGACTGCAGAGAACTTTATTTAGGGGCATGGAAAACGGATGACGGTTAGTAAGTTTGAAATTACTGCAGGACAGAAAAGGCGGAAAAAAGGGTTTGGTTGGATTAGCGGTATAATCCGACTGGATCCAGGACCGGACAACCTGTTAGCCTGCACCAAACCCTTTTCTCCACACAAAATGAACAGAAATATCTCCAGTAGTAATTATTAGGGAGTCATATAATGAAGAGACAACATAAAAAAAAAAATAGCTCATGGATTTTTGCTACCTTCAAAATCTAGTTCAATCATTGGCCAAAATCTTTTATGTCCAATTCTTCTTGAAAGAATTCTCCAGACATCTCATTACAGTTCCATCCAGTGGAAAGTGTAATTTCTTTCTACCATTATTAACTAACCCCAGACACAGAAGTAGCATTCTAATTTGATACCTTATTTTTCTCAGTCAGATTTCATTGATACCATTCAGGCTTGTTGCCGCTTGGACTTTGTCCACTCCTAAAATCAAATGTCTGCAGCAGCTGAAGTGTGAGATTTGAAAAGAAAGCAGATCTTTTCTTGTTTTCTCAAATTAGACAATGCATGTTTTACAGTGGTTCTAGTATATATCCCTGTTGTTGAGATGTTATGACAATGATCTGGTCACTAAAGTAGAGTCCATCTTAGTGTCTCGGTTCCAAAGGTTAATCTTTACAGAGGTGACTTTGTCTCTGCTGAATTAGCCTATTTTCTCTCACTGAATAAATACTACTTTTATGGGCACCTGGCAATTTGTGACATACTGACATCTACTAGATGGAAATAAACTTTGCTTACCTCATTTGCTGAAGTTCAGACCCACAGCATGCTCAATTTCTTTAGAAGTTGAATTTCCAATATAATCCAAATTTGTAGCAAAATCTACTTCACTATTTTTCACTATTAGCTGTGCATTGGGTTTCAGTATAAAAAGGAACAATGAGCAACCCTTGCTCTTGTACTGTTTGTAATTATCTGAGCTCAGAACACATTCATGCGTGATGAATCTTGTATCATTTAGTCTAGAACTGCACACAAAGTAAGGCATCACCTTACACTATGTGAACCAAATCCTTCAAAGTTGCCAAAGCAATTAAACATGAAAGGCATGCATTAAACACTCTGTTGACACTTTTTGATTTGCCAGTGGAAAGATTAACTAAGGATATTCATCCTTTTACGTACATCAGAGCTTGCATCATTTATAGTGATGTTTGGTAAAACCAAGACAATAACAGGCAATAAATGGGATGCTTTCATCAGCACAATAGATGAAAGGCTTGATGACGTAACACTACACTCCAATGCATTCATGACCCTACCTGAAAATCGTGTGCTGGTTGCCATGGTGACCAGCAGCAAACCGCAAATAGGGGGCAATTAAAAGGTGATGATAATGTTTGGTATCAGATCAAATGGAGGCCGGTGCTGACATATGTCCAGCGATGTGCTACTTTATGTTTCTTCGGCACAAACACGGACTGATTAGCAGCCTTTACAGTCTCTATATCTCCAGGTCAGTATCCAAACTCGCTCCTACGTCAGACGCTGTTTAATTTGATTGGTTTACGGGACGAAGGTTTGCGAGACGATTGGTTTACAAGACTCCCTCGGGTAGACTGAAGCGCCTTTCCAATCTGTTGTCATCTCTGTGTTTTGCTAGGGATTAGAGCTATGACTTTGCAAAGCGATAAAGTAGGACATATTTACAGTTTCCGGCCTTGTTTCATCTGTTGCTGCAGTAGTTGAATCCAGTCTTTTTCTTCTTCTTTTTTTTTCTCTCTCTCTCTTTAAAATCAGCCTTTGATTTGGACAAGAGTTGCTAAAAGCCACCTAGAGCTAGAAGTGACTATGTTACACAGAAAATCTTCTACTGCAGGATTACTATAATACAAAGGCTATAAATTGCTTCAGAATTCTCACTTCTCAGTTTTTTGGTCACTTTTTTAGAATAGGAGAAAACCTTATAAGCACAGATATGACCCAAGTCAAACATTTTGTTCAGACAGTGATAACACTAATATTCATGATAATGATTTCGACAATGACAATGCCATGTTTAGAAAGATCATATCAAAAGCTCACAATTCCAGTCTATAAGCTTTATACAATCAGGAAACAAAAGCATCTAGGTATAAAGATGTGTGCTATGCACATCAATGAATTAACAATGAAAAGCTTAACGAATTAAGATGAAAGTGTCTTGAAGACACGAAGAGATGCACACCATTCACACAGATTGGTATGAAGTTATTCCACTTATTCATCTTGAGCACCCTGAAATTCTCCAATGTTGTATCTTCTCCTCAAAAGTATCGCAACAAAACAAATCCTGCTTGGAATCGAGCTACTGATGGAAAGTCCTTTGGCATCCAAAACATGTTGAGTGCAAACAAACAGTTATATGTCATCAGCACTATCGTTACACTGAGCTTTATGTAAACCATAGTACAAAATCCACATTAAAAACCTGAACAAATAGTGGCAAAAACACAAAATAGGAATAAGAAAGTCAAGACAAAGAATTCACATACACAGAACTCCCACAATCAACTGAACAAGTAATGCTTGCATCAATCTCAAATAAAATTCAAAATGATGGAGAGGAAAGAAAGAACAAGGCACAAAAACTCTTAAAAGTTTGGCTCACCGTTCCCTTATCCATCGCTCCTAAAATATCACAAAGTTTTCTCTCAACTTAAATCCACTTCAAGTTCCTGAGGAGCCACCACTTCTCACTCTCACCGCGTCCATCTTCGGAAGTGGCAGGTTTTACTCGCTCTCCCAGAAAGTCTTTCTTGCCTGGGCTTCAAAAAGAAAAGTCTTGTGGTCCATCCACAACCTGTTCCTACGCCAGCTGAGCTTCAGACTGACGCAAAGTTCTCTCCCTCGTTACGTGGTAGATTGCAATCGATCTCGCCAAGGTCTGAGCTTGCTCGCAGCGCTGCAAGAGAGGGAACCAGGATTGGGGGAACTGTCTACGTCACATCACGCACTGCCAGAGCAGGGCTGCGTGCGTGCGAAGCGAGAGGACTGCTCGACTCATTCGTTTCCAACTCAGGAAGCCAGCCTTCAAAATGAGTTTTGCTGGACACGTCTCTCTTATCCTCCTCTGGGGCTCCCTCTTTTTCTCTCCCTCAATCCCTCTCTCTCTTTCTCTTCCATTTTCTTTCCCGTATGTCACCCTAGCATTTCTTGCCTTATGATATTTGGCTCAACATATTTTCCCACTGCAGTTCGAGCTTTATAATACTCTACCTTTTCTCTCCCTCTCTCACTTGCTTCCCACTCTTTCTTTCTCTCAACACTACAATTCTTTCTGTGCAACTATTTTCTCTTTGTATTTTCTCCACTGCTATTTTTCCTCAGTCTTTTTCTTATCTTTCTCTCTCCTTCTTAAGACATCTCATCCCCTTTCACCTGCTGAGACTGTATTCTCCTTGAATGTGTCTCTAGCCCACCCATTTCACACTTCTCTTCCTCTTTTCCAATCTCTTTACCTATTGCTCTCTTCTTCCCATTTACTGAATATACCCCCTTTTCACTAATCTCCATTTCCTTTTCTCTAGCTCACTCTTGACTTACATCAAATTATTCTCTTTCTCTCTTTTGATATTCATATCGCTACTCTTTGTTCTATAACATTCTCTTCAAATACATTTTCCCTATCCATTCATCTTTATTTCAATGAACTTTTTGATATTTCTACACTAAAACTGCCTCAACTGCTTCTTACATAATATATCTTTCTTGACTCATCACATGATAAATCAATCCATTTACCTTGACCATAAACTTCATATATGTATGTATAATGAGTTTTCTCAAAGAATGAACTTTAGCTTCTATAACATTTGCTTCAGTGACTTGTCACCTTCATATCTTCACCTAGGAAAGAGGTAAAAGGTTGTAAACTCCATAAACTTTGTCAAGTCTTAGTGCCCTTCTGGTTCTGAACTGGTGATGCAGTAGATATTAGATGTGCGTTGCACATGATACATACATATATTTTTGAGATGAGCATAAAAATCAATTCTCTTACCCACTGAGTAAAAAGAGAGTTTGATTGATTGATAACCATGTCACATCCTCCTGGCAGCATATCCATATCATCTCCACAACATATCCACAACTGTGCCTGCTACATCAGATTTTTCTTCTCCCCCCCCCCCCCCTCTCTCTCTTTAGAGTAGAAAATTCAAACTTACTTGCGACATCTCACAGGCAACTTTTGGCCCACCATAGGCTGTTTATGTGACTGCTGTAAAGCTACACTCCCTTTCCATTTGCCAGGCCACACTTGTAGCGGCATGCTGCGACTTGTTCCATTTTAAACATTTGGGGAATTTTGATCGACAGAAATACCAGGCACTAAGACCAGGAAATAAGGAGGATGAGCCCAATGTTCCTCAGGAAGACATAATAGCCCTCTGTGAAACTCTCGAGACTAAAGGATCTCTCAAACTGTCTGTATTCAAGGACAATTAGCCATTACAGAGTCTAGCCATCATAAAGACATCTTAACATCCATTCAGGATATTCTATCAGGTAATGACAATTTAACTTCTCCTGGATCACCACTAGACTTTTGTCACAGGTCTGGAAGTATTTTTGAAGCTACATGTATATCATATATTCTGAGGATAATGCTGAGAAAATTCTGACAACTACCCAAAAACAATGAATCATAATCGAATATTCGCACAGAACATTTCTAAAGTTTTATTCTATATCACTATCATGTCTCAATCCATGTCTTGTTCATTTTGTATTTGACAGTATCAAAGACCTTAAAAAGTAGGTTTTTTTTAAAATTTGAGGTAAGACTTTTCAGTGCTTTTTTAGATTAAAGAAAGCTTTGAATACTTGGACAAAAATGAATGAAATGCAAAAGTCACAATTATTACAGTGATGAAAGAAATGTGAAAATAATGGAACAATGCAGACACTTCTAAAAGGTCACATAAAGTCATTAAGAGTGTAAACTTTATATAATGGCAGGTGCAATATGCTCCCTTTCTTTCAGTTTCCTCCCCAAAGTAGATGGCTTGGTACACATACCAAGAGCAGAGTGGGAGAAAAGTCATACTACCATATTTAAAGGGACTTCCAATTTCTTGTTAAAGGGATTGCACAGTTATGGTTGAGACCTAATTTCAGGTTTCTAACATTCTTTGGTGAGATAATGAGAAACCTCATATAAAATTTGAAAGAGCATGTAATTCTATGAGGAATTCAACGTTTATTTGATGAAAATTGGTTTTGAAATGGCTGAGATATCAAAAAAGAGCGATTCTAATAAAGTGTGGGACCCACACTTTATTACAATCGCTTTGTTTTACTTTGTTTTTTGATGTTTCAGTCATTCCAAACCCGATTTTCGTCAAATAAACTTTGAATTCCTCTTAAAACGGTATGTTCTGTACTATATCATGAGTGTTTTCTTGCTATCTCGCAAAAAGTTAAAAACCCAATTCTCATCTCCACCAAAACTGTACTATCCCTTTAACCCTTTCTGTGCTAGGGACTTAGGACAGTGTGTACAATGTATATGAGGTTTGCTGTGCCAATCAGCACTCAAGGCACACACAGGGTTAATGAAAGATTAGCATCTTGAAGTCTGTTTTAATCCCTGCCACCTGTCCTTTGCTGCAAGTCTCCAGATTATCAGGCATTTCAGACACAATTCCAGTTGAGGCCGGGGATGAAGCATTCAAAATGAGACTCACAACATTCCTTTTAGTGTTCAACATGATTTTTTTTTTTTTGCTTTTAATTTCCCATGACATGGGAGTCATGTTTGATCTGATGAAAGATTAAGACATGACATCAGCCTCCTCCCGAGGCTCATGAAGCGGAGACAGGATGAGATGAGGAGGGGGGATAAGTCCAGGAGGAAGGGGAAGATTTCCCCCCGTCTCGCCCAGTGGAATCGGCACGGCAACACGATGAGCCCCGACTCCGGTAGGAAGCAACATGAACCCTAACATCTTTATGTAATACAGAAATCCCACATGAAATCATGACAGGGAGGAAACTTAAGATGGTTCCAATCTAGCAAGATCAAGATGAAAACACTGCACTCTGTCTCATTAACACAACAAGTCATCCTATATCACTGTGAAGGTGACGGTAATGTATTTGTTCCTCCGATTTAATGTGTTGCCAGTTCTCAATTATAAAGAACTCTGTTTTTTTGCCCTGTACTTTGTCTGCACTGAACATTCAATTCTTCAAAACAACAAATAAAAATGCAAAATCGTAGAACTTTGAAGACAAATCTCTTGCTAGGATTTCAATGGCTCTATATACATCTATGTGTGGATTGATATTTCCAGCACATTTGGCAAAATCCTTGGATGTGGATATCAACATCTTAAAAATTATATTTGGTCAAATGAAAGAAAGAAGGAAAAGTGTGAAGTTTTTAATCATTTTTCGTTACAGTAAACATGCATGTTTTGCATTTTGTTATGCAGGCCAAAGTATTTTTCGTTTAGGTAGACACAATGTGGTATGATGGAGCATGATGTCACATTTCATGTGATCAGATAATTGTGTTTTAGTAATTGCAGATTTCATGCTGCTCTTTATTAAGTGCACAATGGAAACAAAACTTAATTAATGAGTCACTGAGTCCCTCTTTCCAATTACTGGTAATCAAAACAAAACTTTCATGAATCAAAACATCCTGCTGTGTCTGGGGTGAGTGGATGACCAAAGGGGTTTGTCATCAACCCCCACAGGGTCTGTCCTTTGGATGGAGGGTCAAACGTTCAAGGTGCAATGTCCAGCTTGTTGATAAAGTTCAACTCCACTTATGTAACAGAAACTGTGTCACATCTGACGCATAGACCACTCATGATAACAGACTTACATTAGGTATGGTAGTCAGATGTTAGAAGTAAAAAAAAAAAATCAGCTTTTCTTGTTCTGCAAAATCTACTATCAAGGCGGGCAAAATAAATACTCATTCCATGATATACATTACGTACATAAAGCATGGCAGGTGGTTGGGGGAAAGCAAATGAAATAGAATGCCCATATTGGGCAGTAAAGACACAATATAACCATATTTCCAGTTTGAAATATTCTTGGTGCATTATCCTGTATGCTTCAAAGTCTCTCATATCATGTAAGTATGAACATATGAAAAAAAAATTGAGTTTGAAATTAATGATAAATGCTTTAAAAAAGTGAAAATCTATGATTAACCAGATTAACCAAACTCAAAATGTTCCATATAGCAGTGATTGAATAAACCATATAGTACAGTTTGATTGCATGATGATATTTGTTCCTAGCTCTCCTATTTAATAGTACGGCCATAATGACGACCATGATAAACAGCATTTATAAGTAGCATCATTTGTCTGTAAAGAACTTATTAAAGGCACCTGGCTCCCACATGGCGCAAATTATCCACAAAGTTGCTGGAAAAGATGGGTCTTCAGTTTGGATTTGAAGGTATTAAAGCTGGTACAGTTTGAAGTTGGATTGTTGGATTCCAAATGAGAAATCCATGATGTTCAAAACCTTGATATGCTGGAGCACTTTCTTCTTCTTTTTTCATGCATCTGAATATTATCATATGAATTAGTCAGCAAAGTTTGGGCCAACACAATGTTAAAAAGTGCCTGTAACCATAACATTACTAGCAATGATACAACATTGTTTCATCAAAAAAAAAAATTCTAGTTTCCATGGGAAGATTTTTCAATTTCTTTGCCATGCCTGTTGTAGTTTCAGTTCATCTAATTTCTTTCGACATGCTGACACCATAGACCCCTGGTGATATCATAATTTGTCAAAAAAATATTAAACATGGAAGATTAACAAAAAGTTGATAATGTATGCAGCAACGGTGCCAAGTGGGAAAAATTCTCAAGGTTTGAGTGGGAGAAAGATGGGGAACCTTCAAGGAAGGTAACCTTGCATTACTACCTTATGTCTCAATTAAGACATGGATTTGTGCATGAGGGTGAAAAATTTGTGTAAATTATGGGAAATTAAAGAAGTAGACACATCTAATCTTGTACAATTATGTGTGTGTGTGTGTGTGTTTCCATTTTCATTATCATTCCATTTGTTCCAATTTGTTACTATTTTCATTCCATTTGTTACAATGAAAATGAAAAGTGTGTCTCAATCATTACCTCTTGATTTTTATTTTCAAGTGTGGAAATATTACCAAAGGAACTATTTCGGTTTCAATACATTGCAGTAATACCAAATTGAATTGCTGTTTTTGGTATCATTTGAATGGAAGTAAATATATATCATTGGGAAAAAAGAGTGTGTGTGTGTGTCTTTTCTTTTTTTATGTACAAAATTCTTTCTTTTTCATTTGTAATAGTGACATTTTTGGAATTTATGTTGCTATAATGACATTTGTGTTATCTTGTCACGAATTAATTTGTACACGTGTATATTGTTTATATGAAAAAGAAAGAAAATCAATGATTGACAAAACAAAAAAGTGTGTGTGTGTGTGTGTGTGTGTGTGTGTGTGTGTGTATCATGATGGAGATAGGAGGAAGAAGGAGCATGGAAGGTTGAGATGGAGAGAAGGAAAGAATACCATGTGAACTCTGGCAGGAAGAGAGGGATTTCCTCTGTCTAGCCGCTGGGAGCACCCATCCAGTGACATCCCAAGTCGGAAGTGACACCATCGGCATGACGACCAGCGACGAATCACAAGAGTTATCGTCCACTGAAGGCCTGCGAGATGACGGTGACGGAAAAATGACGACTTTATCTTTCCCCGTTGGAAGCCCTGAGAGAGAGGGTTTTCCTTTTTCTTTTCTTTTTCTTTTTTGGCAGGATGGGACTGCGATGATGAAATAAGGCTGATTGGATAAAGGTTGAACCGATGACTCATTCTGCGGAGGCTCCCGATAAAGTAATCCTGATAAATATTATACAAGGACAAAGAGCCAGAAGACCTTTCAGCAATAACCTAGACTACACTCCAAGTCCTGGTCTAAGTGAGCGAGTGTGGATCTAGTCCATCCAGGGACTAAGGTACAGTATACATCCCTGGTCTAAAAAAGTTCACATGTATGGGGGCATCATGGGCATACACAACCCTGGATCTGCTACATAAAAATGTTCATGACTGACGACACCAAGAATTATCAAACTCAAAACCTGTCTACCGTTAATTGTGTGCAAGGTCTGGGGCCCATTTCATAAAAAGGTTTGCAATCAACTGTAAGTTGTAATGATTACAGTTACTATGGCAACTTCAATACTCACAACTGGTTGGGTACTTCCAAGCAACTGCCATAGTAACTTCAATAACTGGAGTTCAGAATAGTTCTTTATGAAATGGGCCCCAGACAGGATACCGAAAAACTTACTGTTTTCTGATGCTCATACCATGACTGCATTGTATCATGAAGTAAGTGCAATGGTAGGATTCAAGTCTCCAAAGACTATCATCAAATGAGTTATACATTTTGAAAACTACATGATCATCAATGAAAGACAATTCAGAGCAATATGGTAAAATTTGCACTACTTCCACACATTCGTATCCATCCTGGCATTTAAAAGCTTGAATGATGGTCAGTAAAACTTAGCCAATTTGTAGTATTTTTGCCTTTCAATGCAATGAATACCAAAAAGTTCGCATTTGGATGATTCTAATACCATGCTAGTGCAACTTGTTTGAGTACAGTATTGATTCATATACATAAAAGTATATAAGACCTAGGGGACATTTCATGAAGCATTTTGTACGACAAAGTTGTCGGACAAATTTGCTCTCAGCCAATCAGATGCAAGGATTTCAGTAGCTTGTAACAGTTTGTCAGAAAAATATCCGACCAAAACGCTTCATGAAATGCCCCCCTGGCCTGTATATCCTGGAGATATGTGACCACTTGTTATTAGTTGCAAGAACATACCATTTTTTTTTCTCATACTGTTTTAGATTGAAGACGCTGAAGACAGAAAATCGAAAGAGATTGTTAAGCCATTATGGATGGAAATTGTTGTCCACGTAAGTTTCTATGACACATGGCAAAATGTAAATGTACTGAAAGGGTCACAGTGTATATGAACGTGAAATATTTCACACTGCAAAGAAACGGCCAACGCTGGCAGGGTTTATTTGGTCAGGGAATATTTCCTGGTCACCATAGTGATTTGATTACCGCTCATGAGTCTGCAAACTTCTTCTTCCTCTAATATATACACTTGCCTACAATGAGGGAAATGGGTATGAGCCATAAATAAATTGCTTTAAAATGTTTGCACTTTTGATCTCTTTTCACACCAGTGGCTCACATGATGTTTAGATTACTACATGGAACCAACCTGCTGGTGTCACTATGTTCCTGTGCCCTAAATCTCGAGTCTTATCACCCACAATCACTTCTTCTGCCATATTTCTCTTCTTGCATTCAAAAGGTTATTTGCAAAACTGTTTTCACAAACTATGCCACCCTATCAAACCTAAAACTTTTCATATGCTAACGATTGGCAATGAAAAGGTCACCCTTTCTTTTATATTTCTCCTTTGTTCATTTTATCCCCCTCCTTTCTTTTTTTTTGTTACTGATTTTTTTTTTATGTGTGTGTATTTATAAAGACATTCACATGCTGACAAGTTAACAGGACTTGCACTATTTTCCTTGTTTTCACCATCACTTTGCAATCTCCATAAACCCCTTAGTCTGTATGTTTTCTCTCCCTATTGCAAATATACATATATTTCTGCATACATACTCTGTTCTTTACTCTCTTTTATCCACTGTTTATTTGAAATACACTCACCATATGCAAACAATTCCTACCAGTAGGTTTTCTCTCCTTAGATGTGTACCTGTCTGCAAGTCTGAAATATGTTTGCCCAGTCCATGCATTAAAGTTCAGTGTCACTCTGCTAAGCCTACAGGGTTTATGTTGCCTGTAGAATGCTTCATACATAAACACAGTTGAAAAGCAAACAAAACATTCTTCAACATGATTCTCCCGCATAAAGTGTTAAAGAGAGATAGAGAGGGAGAGAGAGAAGGGCGGGGGGGGGGGGGGGGGGGTGGGAGAGAAGAAAATGTTTGAGGAGCTATCTCAGCCATCGAAAGGTCAACGGAACTCTCACTTTCAAGAACATTCATCTCACATCTGCCTGAACGCAGGCAGACGGGCTAATCTTCCCTGACAGTGAGGCCAAGCAAACTAGTTTCCACCAGTGGATGCGGATTCTCCCTCGTAGCTAATCCAGGATGTAATTAATAAAATGAGATGCTAGGAGGTATCATCTCAATGAAATGAGAACCATCTTGTATCCACCATAACGGAGACTGACAGCCGGGAGCTCCAACCTCAAAGATACCAGGATCAGGACGGCAAAGTACTCTTACAGGTGTGACGGGAAGAATGGAGGAAGATGGAACAATGGAAAGAGACACACAAAGATACGGAGGCAGAGACAATGAGAAAAAGAGAGAGAGGAGAGAGAAGACTGACAGACAGACATACAGACGAACAGAAGATATGAAGAAACAGAAACAGACATATACAGACAGAGAGAGAGAGGGAAAAAAGATGAAGAAACAAAGAGACAGATATTACCACAAAGACAAGAAAAAAATGAGAAAGGGACAGAGAAAAAAAAAAAGAAAGAGAGGGAGAGACTGACAGAAAAAATAAAGAAATGGAGGGAAAACACACAGACAGACAGACAAACAGACAGAGAGACTGACAGATATAGAGAAAGAAAGAGAGGAGAGATGGAAAATAGAAAATAGGAAAAGACAGAGAGACACAGACACAGACAGAAAGGAATAGATAAAGAGATAGAGACAGCCAGACAGCCAGACAAAAAGAGATAGAGAGAGAGGACAATAGAATGAAGACTGAGACCAATGGTCCTGATAATGATGCAAAACTTTAAGGTATTTGTGTTGATGACAACAGTCATAAAGAATACCAAATAACAACTGATGAATAATGGACCATCAAACAATGATTTCACATTGACTCATAGCTCAAATGTGGACAATTTTGATAATGACAGAACATAGGCCTAATTAACCTAATGCCAGTGGGAATCTGATGAGGTCTGTACTAAATGTATAAGGGCTTTAAAATTCATGTGGGAAATGGGTAAAAGTATGGCATTCCCCACAAGAGATACATGAGTGTAATCACAAATGAATACATTACAAATAAGAGACGAGCTAAAGGAATGTGGGTAGTACATTAAAGTGAAAATGAATTGGAGGGTGCATATAGGCTGAATGCAAGAATGAGATGAAAATTGAATGAAGTAGAAGACAGCATACACTCTTATGACTCTTGCTCTATTTTCTACCATCATTTCCTTGGCTGTTTGAGAGTTGGAAATGCAGCTTGGCAGCAGGATAACAACCATAGACAAGAGATTCTAAGAGGCCTGATTACCCCTAAAATACTCGTTATGTTCAGCCACAGGGTTATGGGGCGGTATCGGGAGGTGCAGGGGAAGAATGGCAAGAGATGGGGATGGGGGTGAGGTTAGAAGATTTTACTCACATCTAGGGCCTGGATCATAATTTCATTATCAAAAGGAATAAGATAAAACATGAAGGATGGTAACAAGAAGCTTAAAGGGACTGTACAGTTCTGGTCGAGGTGAAGATTTAGCTTTTAACGTTTTGTGAGATAATCAGAAACCACTCTATGAGATGTCAAGGAACATGCAGTTCTAAGGGGTATCAAAAGTTTATTCGATGAAAATCGGTTTTGAAATGGCTGAGATATCCAAAAACAAGGTGAAACAAAGAGATACAAATAAAGTTGGGGCATGTCGCCTTTTATTATTAGCACTTTTTTGGATATCTCAGCCATTTGAAAACCAATTTTCATCAAATAAACGTTGAATCCTTCTTAAAATTACATGCTCTTTCATATTTCATATGAGGCTTTTCATTATCTCACTTAGGAATGTTCAAAACATGAATCCCTACCTCAACCAGTACTGTACAGTCCCTTTAAAAAAACTCAAAATGAATACTAAAACAGTGATGATGACAACTGTCATGGAGAGAACTTGCAGAAAGGTCTTTGTCTGTCACAAGAAAACAACAATCGAAGCACTGTTTAGAAAACAACAAATATTGCATGTACTTACATAAACCTCATCTCCACACTAAACAACATGATCCACAGTAGTCCACTCACTGGAACATAATCAAACAAAAGTTTGCTAATTCCTTCCACACCAGAATTCCACACAAGTTCACACAGGGAAGCAAAGCTAGCAATCTGAAGCCTATAACAGTATGTTCCTGAAAATGTTATCCTCTGGTATAGTTGTCAGTGCTGGCCCAAGCTGCGTTTTATAGCCATTTATTTTCCATCAATCAGTTATCAGATCATTAAAAGAGATTTTAAATGCCTTTGACTTCCACTATGAGTAATATGCGGAATCAAATATTGGGACTGGTTTCTGTAAACAAAGCAAGATAAGGATGGCTAGCAGAGTGGAGGAACCATGGTCAAAGCCGGCCCAACAACATAAACAAAGACCTAGACTAAGGCCACAGTACGATAGCCTCTGTTTGTCATTGTTGTTGTTGTTGTTTGGAGAGGGATATGCTGATGAATAAGATAAGGCTATTCCCACTGGCAAAATACTTTGTGAGAATGAAACTTGTGTGATTGGCAGTCTTCTGTTTACACTCAATCAAATTATTAAAGAACTTGTGCTTCACTCAAGAACTTGGGTATTCCTGACATTGCGCGATGTTGTGAAAAATGACTCAGTCGGTGCATTCCCAGCTTGCTGTGAGTATTTGCAAAGCCCATGGGAATTTGTATGCAGGAAACGTATGTGGCCTACAAATGTCTTGAAATGCAGATTATTGAAGTCAACGCAAAGTTTCTAACATCACGAGACAATACCTGCGAGATTTTACCACCACCAACTTCACACTGATGTAACTCTAGAGCAGTTTGAGTGCAAGTGTTGAAAAATTGGAATATGCATGTTTTCACTCCAGAAGAGTCACAAGTTTTGGCCACATGACAAAAAAAAAAAAATCTAAGCCTACTCTCAAAGTTTTAAAGTGTAAAATTTTAAAGTAAGTGCAAATAGCTTGGATAGATGTGAATCTAACTCTTTACCTGATGATGGAGTGTTTTCTTCACTTCCACATTTACAAACTAGAAAACACATCCTGGTTTCTTATAAAAATTCATGATACAACATTTCCCCTTGTGTATGAAATTGAAAAA
The DNA here is from genome assembly GCF_040938485.1 of Diadema antillarum. Lineage (NCBI taxonomy): Eukaryota > Metazoa > Echinodermata > Echinoidea > Diadematoida > Diadematidae > Diadema > Diadema antillarum. The sequence continues at coordinate 1,410,911 of NW_027271146.1, forward strand.
ATAATTATAAGATATGAAATGACACAAGCAGAGTAAAAATGTGTAACATATCAATGACTATAAACAATATATCAGACAGGATACAACAGTTTCTTCTGCTTTCTGCCAACTAATATTAGTTTGCCTTATTGTGACATCACTGGTCATATTCCTCCAGTATTTCCCTAAATCTCAGCTGGATATGAATCCTGATTGAAGCAAAAACTATCTTTATGCTAAAAATTCCTTCATTGCTGAGTCCTCCAGGCTAACAGCTGTTTAACTTTCCATGAAGGCAGGCCATGTAAAACCTTAACCCACTGAGGACAAGCTGATTTTGCTAAAACAGACATCTCCCATAGACACTTGCTTATGAACACTCGAGACTAGTCTTCAAGGAGTTAAAGTTTGAATGCCGCAGGCAGAGAAAGTCACTACCATTACGCACAAAACTATTTTGACATCAACACCACAGAATGACAACCAAAATACAACTCAATACCTTAGTTTTCATTCTTGAGGACTAAACTTACAAGTGTGCCTTACACCTTATGCTTTTCTTCTTGTTACAACAATCCTTGTTATCCAATGCATTTAAGATCGAGAGTGATGAAACTTTCTGTGCTACTCTCACCTTACATTCCTATCATTTCATGCAATCCCTGACTGGTATATTTCAATTCCAGACATGAGATTAATCTTGGCAGATGACGTCACTGGGAGAAACTGAAATAGCCACTTCAGTGTCCTTCCAACACTTCAGGAAACCAAAAGGCCAGGAAAACAAAAAACAAAAACTTCAGTAGCATGTTACTGCTTTCACACAACTTCAAAAATATATACAAACACAAACATATAGAAAATAGAGAGAAAATTAAAGACAAAATGTAAGTAAAAAAACAAATTGGCAGCTCAGTGTGATATAGGGCTCACACAGATAAATGTTTCCCCATAGAGACATGTGTTAAAATTCAAAATGCTAAAAATTCTGTAAAATAGCTGGGAGAAATGAGGTGTGTCATCTTCACTAACCTGAAAAAGTGAGATATACCCTTTCATCCATCAAATTTCCAAGGGGGGTCAGCTCACACTCTGTCCAAGGGTTCCCAAAGCAAGGCTACTAGTTCTTTTTACTCAAAAAAAAATCACATATTTTCTGTACATGCACCCAATCAAATATAGTCCCTTCAAATTCCACTGGATGAGAAAAGCTTTCATCTTCCAACCAAAATGTAGTTTGTAGAGGAATTCATACTTAATATCTACAGCTATTCAGGTTTTTTTTTTTTTGGTGCCAAACTGCATTTCTGATTTTAATTGATTTTTTTCTGCATTTATTTTAGTATCTTTGGTATGATTTTGTGAAGCAGTCAGGGATATTCCATTATATTTACAGGTGTGAGCCTTTAGGTGATGAGCAGCTCTCCATTTGTTATGTTCTCAAAATTTCTTTTATTTAAATTTTCTCAAATAGGTGGGTACAGACAATACTTATCTGCTGAGGAAGACATGCAAAAACATATTACCCTAATCATATGGGGGAAAAAAAAGAGTTCTGAAGAACTTTTTTTTTTTCTTGGGAGAAAAACAAATATTGGTGAATTTTTGCATACAAAGCGAATGGAGAGCTGCCAGCTTGTCTTACTACCTATGCTTTTACCAATCATACCTTACCTTTGTGATGTCAGACTTTTTTCCCAAAAATTTTCATTAATCTATTTCTCTGATTTTCCTGTTGTCATACAAGGCAACACATCAGGATGGAATTTATTCCTTAACTTTCTTATTGCACATCAATTCTAACAGAAGCTTCAACCATTCTATTTATTCCATTTTGCTCCATCAAAATCACCTTGACATGCAATGATATAACACTCTGAAAGTAGACTTCTCCCTGGTCTCACATTCATCTCCAACCAAGAAGCACCATACGATGGATCATGTGCCAATCAAGTCTGTCACACTCAAAGGCAAGACAATCATGCGTAATACCAGCGGAATTAGGAAACAAGAGTTTTGATAGGGTTAAGAGAGTATCTATCGTATTCAATCATCCTTTATTCAACCTTCATTTTTTTTCTTTTCATTTAACCCACTGAAGACCAGTCCGAAGTATACTTGGGCAGGTGTCTATGGGGAATGCGTGTTATAGCAAAATCAGCCCACATATCCTACCAATCTCATAGATATCAAAATATCCTCTCCCAAGAGTCTGCTATAGTATTCACTTTCAATTCTATTCATACCTGCATGGATTCATGCTGTCTCTCATTGCAATGATTCTTGACCATCTTACATACTATATCTGTACCATATGTCCCCCCCCCCCTAAAAAAAAGAAAAGAAATTACAATGGGACAATCCGCAATGGTAACTTTAGAAATAGTAAATCAATCCAAATACAATTTCAGGGTATGAAACTATAACTTATTACCCACATCTTACTGAAAACTCCATCCGATTTGCTTCAGTGGTCAAAGAGAAATTAGGAGGTTTGTAGAACATGTCACAAAATTCCTCCAAGTTCTGTCCATTGCGTTCACACATTATGCAATTCCAAGAGCATCCAAGTGCTAAATTTGAAAGAATCAGACCCATGACATGCTTTATAAAGATCCACATTTCTCTGTGACCACTTAACCAAATTGAATGGGGTTTTCTGCAAAATATAGCTAAGATGTTACATTTTAAGACCCTAAAGTAGCACTTAAACAGTTTAATCATATTGGAAGTTTTCAATGCAAAAATCCGATTGTAATTTTTTTGGGACATACTGTAGATATCACAGTGTAGTCATCTTCTTACTGCTATACTCTCATTTTATTCCAATATTTATATTTTTTCATCTCTTCCTGCAAAGACCCCATTAGTTCTTCTTAATCCTTAGATATTCTCTTGTCTTTAGCCCTGAGATGTCAAACATTGCTGTTGTCAGTATCAATGACAGTGGGTTTCCTCGTTTCCATCTTAGTTTATTTAGTCATCATGTGATAACTCTTACTCACCTTAGTGTTCTGACTTCATGATGAATTCCCTTCATATCTTTTTCAACCTATTTCCCCCTTCTTCTCTGTTAGCTCATCCTATCCCTTTTTTCACTCTACATCCTCCCCAGCATTCATTGCATCCGTTGTCTTTCACTTCAAGGTCACAAACTGTTATATTCGTACTCATCGTTATGTTATTTTAGTGAAAATGAAACAGCAGTGCCTTTCAATATATCTTCAGTTCATCATTTTATTCATATAAGGCTTAGTCATACACTTGAATTATTCCAGAACCTCCTCCCTTTTCACTTTTCCATATATTATGACCCCTGAGTACCCCTTATCATTTCATATATGCTGCTGTGGGCTAGAGAGCAAGACCTTGGACCCTAGATTTGAGGTTGCTGCTTCAAGCCTCTTGTCAGTGAATGTATTTTCTTGCATGTCACTTTTGCCTCATTGCTCAGTCCCTTGAATTGGACATCACGGTGGTGGTATAGTGGTGTATATCATTAGTGAGGTTACTTGTTAAAAAAACGTTCAATTGCTTCCTTGAAGGTGACAGAAAGTCAATGTAAATACAATTCATATGCCTTATGTGATCTTAAATGATTCCAGTGGCATTAGTGTAAGCATTTTCTAAACTGTATATTTGTGTGTACGGTTACATTTCATTATTACAAAGGTTCGTAATTCTGAAAATGAAATAAGGTTGATTATTCCGGTAGTCCATCAACATGAAAATGAAATAAGATTCCTAATTTTAAAGGTTGGTGCAACCGTATTCTCCTTTTTTTTTCGGATTATCGAACCTTTAAAACAAGAAACCTATTTCACTTTCAGAATTACAAACCTTTGGATGATGAACATTGAGAATAATACCACAAATGTTTGGATTATTGAACCCTTTCTCACTTTTGGATTAACAAACATCTACATATGAAATTTGTTTGTTTCAGAACAAGGAACCTTTGGGATAAAAAAAAAGTCACCAGTGGGTACATATACTTTACCATCTATGGGTAGTTATTACAACTGTGAAGCTTTCCCCAAGTTGTGCTTGACCCACCTACAAAAGAAACATGCATGCTTAAGGTCATTTCTCTCATGAAAGGATTCACTTCCACAAAACAGGTGAGGTTGGAGCTGGTTTGATTCAGAAAACTTATTAAAGAATGAAACATCCCCAGATACAAAACATATGAGAAAACATTACTTTTTGAATGACTCATGTTCACCTTCCAGTGAATCAACCAATTTTCTTGGCAAATTAAACTCTTTGTTCATAAAGATATCGATCTTCTAGGTCCCTATACCCACGTGGAGTTGGCTCAGCTGAATAAAATAGAAAGTATAAAAGAGAATTTCTGATAGAAGTGAATGACACATTCAGGGAGCTGATACCTTATCTAGCACAAACTGTTAGCGCTGCGTATACATGGCGTGTCGAGACATGGCTGTTGATGCCAAAATTGTGCAATCTATTATGAGAGGTAGTGACTCACACGTCACGCATTCATTACGGCAGCAACACTTGCACAAAGCTTTCTCATTAAATCTCTAAATCTTCACTGACAATAGATCTTAGAATCCCCCTGATGTAGTCATGTTTCTTTACCTTTTCACTATAACGACCAGATACAACTTTAAGTTAGACTATGAGCATCATACAGCAAATTAAAGACACAGAAGGAATGGGCAAGGAATACAAAGTTTCAATTTCATCAGAAATTTGTGTGTTACTCAAGTGACATACAATTCCACGAATGCTGTTTGGTGTCAAATTGTGCATAGCAACAGCATCAGAGATGACCACATTCAACACAAAATGGAAAAAAAAAAACAATTAATAAAAAAGTTGTAAAGGGGAATGTTTAAAGCATTTCCTACAGTATGATATAAGAGAAAAAAAAAACATTCTGCATTGAATACTTGATCATAATATTTTGTAAATGTGAGCAAATTCATACTGTCATTAATAATGCATCTGCAGTCATCAAAATCAAAACACTTTTGACTACATGTGAAAACATTAATTCATTCATAAAGTTAGAAAAAAAAAATCTCTTTAGGCAGTATTCATGCATATTTCATAAGTAAAATACTGGTAATGACTCATGAGCATACTGGTTCAATGTATGAGAAAAATCACACAACAAAACATTTGCAGTAAATCATATACAGTTGAACCTCTATTATCCGGCCTCCCTTTATCCGGATCTCTCTATTATATGGACGCAATCTCGCCGTGATTTTTTTTTTTTTTTATATATAATTACGGGAGGAAAGGGGGATTCCCAACTCCATGAGAACTCCTACACAAACACACATGAATTACATATACTTGATACATTTTTAAATAATTATTTAGGTAAATCATCCCAAGAATTTATAAAAGAAAATGATTTCATTCTTGCAAACACAAACCTCTATTTTGGGGTCTGTTACTGAGTGTAACAATGAAAAGGTTGCAGTATACACATTACTACATGTGGTACTACAATCAATGGGCTACATCAGTACATGTAGTGTGAGTGGGATCTAATGATCAACATACAGTTTTGCCAGCATTGTTGATGATGCAGAAAAAGTCAAGTAGAATATGGGGAAAACAAAAGGAAACTGTTTGGGAATAGAGGAGGAATTGCAGACATGACTCTACAGTACGTGGAGCATATTAAACTTTGGAAGCAGTCCATGTATACTTTGACAAGAGACAGATGTGATTACTGTCCACTTCTGGCCAGTTCAGGTGGTCAGTGACCTCTAGTCTAAGCACAGGAAGAAGTATGATACAGTTATCAGGACTTGACGGTCATCAGATAGAAGGCACGTCTGATATACCGGTCATTGATACATGTTCTGTCTGAGGAAGGTTCATGCATAAATAACTCCTGTTTCTTGTATGTAAGGAAAGTTTGGTAAAGGTTAAACCCAAAGTGAGAAAACATGTTGCATCACATTTTTGCAGTGATCAAACAAAAGAACAGATTTATATAGATCATAAAAAAGAGCAAGGATTAGATACAAGAATTGCAAGACCACAATATGAAGGTGAGTTAGCTCTTCACTTATTTTAACCCATTGAGGACAGACTAATTTTGCTACAACACGCATTTCCCATAGACACTTGCCCGAGTATACTTAGGATTCTTCATCAACGGGTTCATGAAAAACTAAAATATTTTCATATACCTTTAGAACAATATTAACATCATTCAGTTTATGTGATTTCCAATTCTTTAGTTCAATTCAGATTAAGCTGATCCAAGTGATCGAATCAGGAATATTGTAAATATTGTGTAATACAAATGACTTAGAACAAAATTTAGAGACTAAACTATACACAAGGATGATTATACAGTTTTACTTTCTAGAGGTGTGTGTGTGTGTATTGGGGGGAAGTAACATGTGCTGCTTGACAATTTCATAACTGAAATTAGCTTTCCATCTGTTTAAACCTGAGCAAACACATTTATTAATATCACTACTCGTAATAAAGGCAAAGGTACAATCCACAGTTTACGAGCTGCATTTTGGCTGGGCAATGCAGCCTTGCTCAGTTATCCTTACCGTAATAATCCTACAGCTTTCTACAAATTCTGTATGTCTTCTCCTAACTCACATTTCATTTGGAGCGGCAAAACCTTCCCTTCTCGAGAAAAAAAGTGTGTCAGTGAGTTCGGTGACGCAAATTTTGCCAGGTTGCCATAGCGACAGACCAAAACATTTTCATCACAAAAAGTTCTGTCTGCTAAGGAAGAATAGAGGAAAGGTAAGTCAGCTGGATTAGGGGCGCATTTGTGCTTAACTTTTTTGGGCCATAATTAGCGTTTTGAAACGTGACCAGTGCAAAACAGGGTTGCATCCCGACTCACTTCAAAATGCACAGAAAGGTACATTTACGCTCTGTGATTCTTTCCAGTCATGTTTATACTATGGAAGCATAAATGCAATGCCGATTCTTATATCACATTTCTTGGGGAAGCATAAATGCAAAATCATGTACGCTGAAGAGGTCCCTACAATAGGGGTTTATAATATTTCAACAATGCGCAGAGCATGTTCACAAAATCAGCTCTTTCTCAAGCTTTAAAAAAAAAAAAAAAATGAGCGTAAACAGTTCCTCCCTGAAAGGCATTTTGGATCAGTGTTTTGGATCAGCATTTAAAAAATTAGCAAATGCTGATTCTACTTTCATGAAGGCAGCATAAACACACCCTTGTCGAGGAGCCGAACCTTAATCAGAAACAGAGCCGACGATGTCCAGTTATACAGACACGGTGATTTTGTGAGTCACAGTGTTCAGGGTGGGTCACTTCGTAGGGGGAATGCAATAAGGAAGTTGGTGCTTAGGTCTCGGGGAATAACAGTACTAATCTCTTGCTGCAGACTACATCCCTGACATAAGCAGAGACTCCAACTCTCCCGTTTTCGACGGGAGATCTCCCGCCGAAAACCCATTTTTGCAAAATCTCCCGTTCTCCCGTTTGAGATTTAATTTCTCCCGCCCTGGCTCTTTGTCTCCCGTTGGAAAGGATTTCTTACATATTTCTATCGTATGTTGAAAAAATAAGCCTTAGATAGCACCAGAGAGCATCTAGAACCCTGGGAATTTCGCGCTTCGCACACATCAACTTTGAGTCTCCCGTTTGCTCGGGGTTTCAGGCGGGAGAATCTCCAGATCAGAAGGTACTTTGGGTTGGAGTCTCTGCATAAGTTCTATCTAATTTGCTTGATTAGCTGGACCCCAACGCTAGTAGCTTTTTGAACACCATGCAGGTGGAGATGAAGATGATGATGATGAATGGAAATGGGAGAATGGGAAGGATGATGATGAATAGTTGATGATGGGAATGATGATGGAGATGATGATAATGTTGTTGTTGTTGATGATGAAGATGATGATGTTAATGTTGATGATGTTGATGATAAGGATGATGACAGAGATGATGAGAATATTGTGATGATGTTGTTATTGATGATATTGATGGTGATGATGATGATGATGAAGATGATGACGATGTTGATGATGTTGACAATGATGATGATGATGACGATGAAGATGATAATGTTAATGGCGATGATGTTGAGGATAAAGATGATGATGAGGAGGAGGATGTTGCGGCCACTGCTGATAATGATGATGACAATGGAAAGGATAATAATGCCATAGTGATTAGAATGATGTAGATATTTAAATGAAGGTTCTAGGACAATTAACACCAGGGGGTATTTCATGAAGCATTTTGTCCAACAAAGCTGTCGGACAAATTTTTCTCTCAGCCAATCAGATGCAAGGATTTCAGTAGCTTGCAGCAGTTTGTCAAAAAAAGATATCCGACCAAAACGCTTCATGAAATGCCCCCCTGGACAATTACCAGACCCTTCCCCAACCCTCATTTTAATCCTTATCCTAGTTCAAGTTCAAGTTCATTTATTTTCATTTCCAACAAACAAAATAATTGGAAGTACAATGAAACATTCGTATAAACAGATGTGGGTCATTCCATGAAGTTGGGTACACAATGGGCAGTACTGTTCATCATGTTATGTATCTGTTTTCAGAGGTCCCAACAAAAGTTATTTTAATCTAATATCCACATTGTCTGATTAATGAGGAGTGATAGAATATATTATCAAAAGGGCATAGTTGAGACTTTATGAAAATCCCGTTTTTTGATGATTAAAAATGTTATTTTTTTGTAATTTTTGTGTTTCTTTTGTGACATCAAAACATTGTTTGTGTTGTTTGAATATTAAATAAATACAATTTACAGTAAAGAAAAATGAGTTGTGTATTTATTCACATTATTAACTCTCATAGTCGGCACTAATAGACAATTCCCCAATGAAGAGGTTTTTCTTGGAAAATTACCTCTTATGAGATCATGTTACTATCGTAACATTTCGTGTCCGCGAAATGGTAATGAGGATTAAATATTTGCGAGTGGAAAACTGCAGAAATACGAGAGAAACATGGCAAGAAATGTCTTATATATGTTTGTTGTCAATGGATCTTTAAAACTGTGAAAAGAAACAATCGCGTTTGACTGCTTTTGGAAAATACGGAGGAATAAGGTGCTTGTATATTTTCTTCGTGTCCGTGGAAAAAGTTACGATGGGAACAATTCTCCACGATCCATTCGGCAAATGACGTACGCTCACGAGTTGACGACACATTGCCCGGGTTTCCGGATGATGCGACTTGAATGTGACGAGTGCGATCGGCTTGCAGACGACCGGTTAGAACAGCTCAAGCCGCTTTTGTGTTTCGTGGGCAGCTGTTACGATGGAAACGACGTGTCGCTTTTGACAAGGTAGGCTAGCTATCTTTCTCATGTTCTGACATGATCGTATCGTACTTATATTACACTTTATGATCGATATTTCGTAGATTATACCCACAGTTAACGAAATTGTGTGGGCAGAGCCTCGAAGAATATTTCATTAAAAAAAAAACCACAATCGGCGCGAGTAAAGTAATTCGTAATGATATTGCATCTTTAGTCCCACTCGTGTCTTTTTATGTAAGTAAATACATGTAGTTGATTACACATGGAAGTCTGGTGGTAAACGACGACATCAGCGCCCTTTAGTAGTATCGAGTCTAGACTAGTATGACCAAGGAGGTACTACGCTTGCCTAGTACCTCCTTGGGGCTTGGTATGACCTCTTGCTGTAGTATAAGACTTCCTTATTGAGTTATCACCACATAAACCAAACGTAATTTATTGGTGAGATAGTTTGCTGAGAACAAGGTTCCACAAGGACAGGCGCATGCAGAAGAACGTCGCACGCTATTCTCGACGATATTTCCGTATGGGATGACCTCATCGAGAGTGTGACAACACGATGTCAATATGCAGGATTTATAGCACATTCTGAGCTAAATTTTAGGTCATTTAGAAAATAAAATATTTCACTAAGGAGGCTGACAATCGCTAGTTTACCGAAACTAGGGGCCCTCAACCATACAAGTTACTACTAATATGACACTAGTCTCTGTCTATCTTACAAACGGCAAAATTTGCACATGAAGTTTACTTCGCTAGTGTTTCTAAGTTTAAAAATGACCATTTAATCGCAGAGGGCACCCTTCAAAATACAATTCAAATAATGCCATTAATATACAACCCAATATAAATTTGAGGTACAGTGGAAACTCGATATATAGATCAGTGTTCTACTGTTCTTTATAACAAGATTCCCCTGTATTAAAAAATGTAGTGTTCATATTTACCTAGAAGGTTGCCAGAATATAATCTGCAAATCATATTTGAACTACATTTCAGTTTTAATTTTATTTTAATTTTAATGTTGTCTTTTCCCCCCTACAGCCCCCCCCCCCCTCCTTCCAACTTATGATTACTTCAAGTTCAGGCTGGTTAAACACCGATAGACATGGCTAAGAAAAAGCCTTTCCATCTTCGGTTGCGATGTAGTATTGATTCGGAGGCCCGGAAGCCCTCAAAAAAACAGTCAACAGTAAAGTTAGTAAACAGTAATGAAGCTGCTTCCCGAACAACAAAGTGGCGACATAAGTTGAAGGCCAACAACCCACAAGAATACACAAAATTGTTGAAAAAAGCTGCGGAATATAACAAGTTACAGAGGATCGAAATGTCCCTAGCGGAGTCCACCTTAAAGAAGAGAAATATCTCCACTGAAGAGAAGGAAAAGTCTGAAAAGTTCCTAGAACAAAAGAAGCGGTGTAATGCGACTGCAGCTCTGCGAATGAGGAAAATGAGAGCAAAGAAAAAGGAGGAGCAACTACGGCTTCAATCAAACAAAATGAAACAAACACCTAGCACCAGAGCTCAAGACAAAAGGCAAAAAGAAAAATTACAAGCACAGGCAAGAAAGAAGCGAGAGAGACGAGCAGCAATGTCAAAAGAAGAACATGAGCAATACAACGCAATGCGACGAGAGAAATACAAGCAGAAAAAAGAAAAAGAAAAGCTTATGTGGATTGAATCGCAGAAGCTCAAGGCTCGAGAAGCAGAGCTAAAGAAAGAAGAGGAACGTTTGAAAGAAATTGCAGAGGCATTCGATCAGAAACATGCGGAGTTGGAAGTCACTCGCAAGAAACTCTCATCTGCAGGATGTGACGTGAGAAGTTCTTCGGCTAGAAGAAAAAGTTTGGAGAGAGTAAGGGCAGTTATGCCACAAGACCGAGAAAAGTGTGTTTCTACGATGATAGATCTATTTCAGAAGTCCTCTCCAAAAAAGCGTGCAGCACTGAAGAAGAGAGGAATGCACACTGGCCTTGAGGATGCCCATCATGAAGTCCAAAATCTCCTGACATCAAGCATTAGTGAGGAAATGGGCAGACTAAAGAGGAGCAAGAAGAAGAAAGACCTAGAAAAAAGAAGGAATATTGCTGCATCACTAAAGATCTTGAGCAAGTACCGACTTCAGAAAAAAGGATCGGCTCTCTTGCAGATGGGCCGCAAGATCATCTCCTCGGCAAGCAAGAAGAAGCAAATGCACGACAAGAGAAAGCTGTCCCCAGAGGTAGCAAGCGCAGTCATCTCGTTCTACGAAGAATCAGCCATCGACCTGCCTGATAAGAAAATGGTATCCATGAAGACCATGAAAAATATTCGATATCTTCAACAGTCAGTGGCGGCTTTGTTCTTGAAGTTCAAATCACAGAATCCAGACATGAAAGTAGGTGCAAAAACATTCTACAGCCTCCGGCCACATCATGTAAAGCTCCAAGGATCAATCAAATTCAGGGCATGTTTGTGCGAATACTGCACAAATATTGAGTTGAAGGCAACAGCAATTAATAATTTAGCACACAGTTACGGAATGAAGTCCTTCTTTGATGGCGTTCACTCAGTGAATCGCGTCACAATGTGTCCCAAGTCTGAAGGAGCGAAGACGTACATGCGACATTGCTCCGAGAGGAAATGCAAAGAATGTGGTCCCAAATTGTTGAGATCTTACCTGAGACCGCTGGTGGAAAAACACGGCCCTAAGCATATGACATGGAAGAAATGGATTCGGGTCAGAGTGGACGAGAATGGGAAGACGATCACCAAGCAACAGATTGTCACCAACGACGGGACAGTATCTCAATGTCTGGAGGAACTTGAAGGGGAGACGGTCACTATCAGTAAGCATCTGCATAGTGCGTCTTGGCAATCTCAGCAGTTTGCTACACTTACCAAGGACATGCCAAACAACTGGGTCGTCATGGTCTTGGACTTTGCAGAGAACTTTGTATGCAAGTACCAAGACGAAATACAAAGCGCACATTGGTATCACACAAACGTCACAATCCACCCTATTGTTTGCTATCACAGATGTCCAACATGTGATGAGACAATGCAGGAGTCACTCGTCTTCATAACAGGCGATAATCGACATACATATCATGCAGTGCACCAGTTCATGTCACAGGCAGTACAGCATCTCCGGCAAAACATGGAAATTGACAAGATCATCAGATTTACAGATCAATGTGCAGCCCAATACAAAAGTAGAGGACCATTCAAGGACATTGCTCTTGCACAGCAACATTACCAAGTTCCAGTAGAGCATCACTATTTTGGTGCCAGACATGGGAAAGGTCCGAGCGATGGGGAAACGGCTGTTGTGAAACGACAAGCTTCATTAGCTATTAGTTCTGGGCGTAAAGTAATGAACAATGCAAAAGATGTATATGAGTTCTGCCAAGATGAATTGACAATACAACCAAGCCAAGCCGAATGTCTCCACTTTCAACGGAAAGTGTTCTTCGTAGAGGAAATGAATCACAACAGAGATCACAAGGACGTCCAGACCATCAAGGGCACCAGGCAACTGCACTGTGTAAAGGGTGAAAGCAGTGGACGGCTGTGGACAAGGAACCTGTCTTGTTTCTGTAAAGGCTGTGTTCTCGGGAATCAGCAGTGTGACAGCAGAGGGACTGTAGATGACTGGAAAAGTGAAAAGCTGTTTGCTGCTACGATTGAGACATCTCATGGTAAGAACTAAATTAACCTTAATATTTACCTAGAAGGTTGCCAATATATATATTCATTTAGTATTATTGACTAATGCTAGTTATTTGTGATCCAAGCAGAAAGTTTTCAAACAGACCCATCTTATTCATTGGTTGTTTTAAAGTCAGTGGTTAATATTGTGGGTCGATTTAAAAAATTGTACAACTGCGATGTCTAAGCAGTGTAACAATGTTCAAGTGGATGAATAAACGGCCAAGAATATAAAAGTTTTGAAAATCCTGCCTTCACTATCCAGATTTCTATGAATAAAGAATGAACCATTTCAGTAACAGTTTATTCAACACTATAGCCAATGGGGAAATTTGAGCATCGTAAAACAGTCATTGCAAATTTACATTTTTGCAGTAGTATTTGAATTATCATTTTCACAGCAATTTTTGCAGGGCTTCATTTCTACACTATATCAGATTTACTAGTAGCACGTGGGACCATGTAGCTCAGATTTTTTTCAACTGGATTCATTGTTAACCAATGCCTTTAACATATATTTCTGTAAGTCCAGGGTTTTTGAAAGATGTTCTTAAACTTATAACTCATGAATTGCTGCTGCACATTACACCATTGTCTTGCCATACGCTGCCACGATGACCAAATGTTGTTCTATACTACAGAGTTAAATATGTGCGCACTATCTGTACATATTTTTCTTTGGATAGACCAATGTTTTTGTTCGTTACAGAGTGGTACAACAGCAAAATTGTGTAAGTGTGAGGTGTTCTTTACAGATACAGGTGATACTGAAGACCCGTCTTCCATGACTGTTGCAGATGATGACTTGGATGCTGACGGCCCGTCTTCCATGACTGATGCAGATGATTACTGGGAAAGCGAATCCTCCCCTTCCTCTTCACCTGTGAAACAACTGCATGTTACCGGTTTGTACAAATCAGTAATATCGCTGTTTATGTTTTCTTCAACCCTTTTTTATATTAGGGAGTTAATTTTGGCGATATGAAAAACAGTTTATTTGTCCCTCGGATGAAACATTTAAGGTAGTCAATGCCTTTTGCAGAGCCCACAAAATGCCCCAATCATTGTTTGAAACCAAAGATATTAGTATTTGGGCAATATCTGTGAAATTTCGAAATCAAAAGTTGTGTAGAATTCAAAAGATAACAGTTGTAGTGTAGTCGGCATTCAAGCAACAACAGTGCATTTATCGTTCGGGGACTGTAATATAATACTTAAAATCCAAATAATAATGTCAGTAGGTATACGAATGTCATAGTAAAGAATTCACTTATTTCTTTTTGCTGTATTTTTAGTGATAAAATATACCATGAACATGATCAATCGATCAAACAGGTCTGTAAAAGGTAGACTAAGTCTAGAATAAATGTAAGGCCTTATAATAAATATACCAAAATAATTTGAATCATAGTTTTCAACTTAACTCCATAAATAAAGTTGCACAGAGGTTTCACAATATTGTCTGCTTGAATACTGTAGTGTTCCCACTAATTCTGACAAATTTCATGCAAAAGTCATTGTCTACCATTAAGGTCTTTTTTATGTATAATCTTCAACTTTCACAGATAACGTGGTCATAGGTTTATGGAGAGACATACCAGTTCAATTCTGTTCAAATGAGTTTTTCTGTGGATCAAAATTCTCTTTCAGAATAACTATGTCTGAATGCAGGAGGATGTATGTCTTCTTTCATATTAAAGATCACTGGAGATCCTTTTACTGATTATGTTACGTGCAGTACTGGTTATCTGAGAATTGTCTATTGGTGACAGTTTTCTTCTATTTTGCAAAAGCATTGTTACTTTATAATTTTAGATATTTTATCTTTATTCACATATACAGCTTATCGCCAAACTCAGGACCTTCAAACTGGGGATTTTGTTGCCGTTGTATATGGTAAGACGTGGTGGGTCGGAGAAGTCCTGGAGCTGAAAGGAGAAGATGCACATATCAACTTCTTACTCAATAAGGGTGATAACAAGTACTCTTGGCCAGACAAACCGGAGCAAGACTGGATTCGGAGAACTGGGATCTTTGCCATCTTCCCCTCTCCACCAATTCCTGTGTCCTCAAGACATCTTGGATTTGAAGAAAACACTTTTCGTTCACTGGCAACTAGAATCGACACATTCATCAATCTTGAAGAATAGGATTAGTAGGACAGGATGCTGCATTTTAGAACAGGAACATGTATATGTGAATTAAAACAGCCTCAGGACAGCTTTGGCATTCTTCAAATTTTCTAAAATGTTTTATTGGAAGAGTATATGTAAGGAATAAAATACAATGTTTAATGGTGAAAATTCACCTTCCGTATCTCATTCCATTGTATGTTTGCCTTTTTTCATTCTTCCCATGAAAGATATTAAAATTAGCAAATGCCGAAGCTGTTTCGATCCTTTTATGTTATGAGGCACTACTGGCCAGGATCTCCTGCACATCATTCAGTGTAGAGTCTTAGTGCTGTAGTATTCGGTTATTTTAAAACCCAGTTAACCTACTTCAAAAATATGGTTGTGTTTCGGTCATATAATGTACAAATTTTTATACAGGTTGTACATATTCCTTCATTATTTTGCAGGTAATATTTATAGTGATAATTTTACTCGTAATTCTATTTGTAATAATATTTTCAGAACATAATGAGAATCAAAACAGTTATCCAAACCCAAACCATTTTGACCAAAGACGGTTTGGTTACTGCTTTGTTAACCTTTTTACTACAGCACTAGTGTAGACGTGCAGGACTGCGCTGCAGTCATCAGCTGAGGAGCTAGTAGCATGTGGCCTCAACTAGAACAAAATGCAAATGAAAGTATGGGTTATTTGGAATTTTTCATGTGAAAAATGAAGTTTGAATTCTGAATCAAAACATTGATTGAAAAACAAACACACATGCTCATATAAAAAACTGTTGACAACTCATGAGAAACAGGAAAATCTTAAATCAACAAGATATTGTTATAATTCATGGTTTAGGAACTTAATTTTTAATTCATTTAATAGAATTGATATTTGTATGCTAATCAGAAATCAAGTTTTTATGTGACATTACTTTAATACTAAATAGAATGACACAAGTTAACAATACAGGGGAACCGAGAACAAGATTCTTAAATTTCTTGGGACCATCAAAGTTAGATTGCTGTATTGAATCCTTGATAGTATCAGGGCTATTATACATAAGTATTATGAGTATAGGGAACTTCATTATAGTGAGGTCCTTAAGACCATATAAATTAGTGTGTTATATTGTAAATATGTTCTACTAGTAACACAAAAGAATACAAAGAAGTGGGACAAGAAAGATTACATTGTAGTAGTGGAGTTCGTCAGATCAGTGTTCTACTGTTCTTTATAACAAGATTCCCCTGTATTAAAAAATGTAGTGTTCATCACAACGGTGATGGCAAAGAAATTCAAAGTTAGAATTCCTGTAATAACTTCAAAACTTGAACAAAAGCAAAATGCAGGCACTATGTGACTAAAATTAAAAGTATTGTAATAAAATAGTATCAATATAATGTACATGCAAGAATATGGATGTAAATATAAAAGTCACTGTAACTTGAAAACGCATTGATAAACCAATACAAGAACTGGAGTGCCAAAAATATTAGTAAGGTAACATGCAAGAAAATGTGAATATGAGTTGTAACAAAATCTGAAGATATTGGGAATTTCATTTTGAATTAATGAATAAAATTATAATTCTGTCGTTCAATATGTCATTGTGATAGGCATGCACATTAAATTTGAGCCTACCCAGACTACATGCATCAAGTTTTCTGTAATCTGTACATTGTGTAGGAGGAAAGATAATCTTTCAAAGAAGGGTAAACGATTGTAATTAATTAAAATTATCCATGTGATTGCTTATTTTTGTTCAATTAAAAGCTGTTCTTGAAGAAAATCAAACAAAAATAATGAGATACATGCATTATTTGAGTAAAACTAGCAATTTGATGTTTCACGTGTAACAGGACGCCGGTATCTTGGTGTCTTTGTTACATGTGAAACCACCAAATAAACTTTGGGACAAATACATTATGATTATAAGAATAAAATTCTTATATATATCTTTATATAATTATTCTCAGTCATTACTTGAAATTTAAAAATGTTGAAAGTCTGATAAATCGAAAGACAAATTTATTGTTTCACATGTAACAGGACACCAGAATCTTTGTGTAATTGTTACATGTGAAACCTTAAAATGAAGTTTGGGCAAATAGTCATTTTGTATATGTGTCCGCATCTTTACTCTCCGATCTTATTTAAACATTAACCTGTCCTCTTATGCTTCACTCTATTTCCTTTATTATTCATGCTACATTTAAAAGAATATTAACAAATAGGACACTATTTTAGTGTTTCACATGTAACGGGACACCGGTATCTTGGTGTCTTTGTTACATGTGAAACCACCAAATAAACTTTGGGACAAATACATTATAATTATAAGAATAAAATTCTTATATATATCTTTATATAATTATTCTCAGTCATTACTTGAAATTTAAAAATGTTGAAAGTCTTATAAATCGAGAGACAAATTTATTGTTTCACATGTAACAGGACACCATAATCTCTGTGTTATTGTTACCTGTGAAACCTTAAAATGAAGTTTGGGCAAATAGTCATTTTCTGTATGTCCGCATCTTTACTCTCCGATCTTATTTAAACATCAACCTGTCCTCTTATGCTTCACTCTATTTCCTTTATTATTCATGCTACATTTAAAAGAATATTAACAAATAGGACACTATTTTAGTGTTTCACATGTAACAGGACACCAGAAAATCTGTGTAATTGTTACATGTGAAACCGTAAATGAAGTTTTGGGCAAAGTAGTCATTTTTGTATGTCATTTTGCATATTTATTTTCTGATCTTATAAACATTAGCATGTCCCCCTATGGCTCACCATATTTCCTGAATTATTCATGCTTCATTTCAAAGAATATTAACAAAAAGGACTATGTTTCAGTGTTTCACATGTAACAGGACACCGGAATCTTTGTGTAATCGTTACATGTGAAACCTCAAACAAGGTTTTGGGAAAATAGAGTCTTTTTGTATTTGTTAACCTTTTCACTTTCTGATCCTATTTAGGCATTAGCATGTCCTCTTATACTTCACCCTGTTTCCAGTATTAGTTGTGCAGCATTTCAAAGGTATATTTACATTAAGATTGAATTTCAAAATTGACCCCTAAAACTGTCTGCAGACCTTTCTAATAAGAAAATGTTGTAGGATTTTTAAAATTTTTAACTTTCGATTGGTATTTTTTGCTGTTGCTGGTGTGGAAAGAGTCACAACATACTTTCCAAATATTTCTTGATTTATAAATATCTTGTGGCAAACTAAGAGAAAAAGCAGATTTTCTTCAGATCAAATTGGAAGGTTGGTGTCCCTGTTACATGTGAAACAAGTGGGCGTTATCTTGAATGTGTGATGATGTGTAGTGGCTACGCTGCAAGATTCAAACTTCTAATAGTTTGTTTGATATACTCCATGTATCTATGTTTCTTGAGATGACAATAACTAAGCTCTGCATTAGTTTTGAAATTTTGAGCCTCATGTCACACTTTGTGTACCCAACTTCATGGAATGACCCATGTCAGAAAATCAGTACCACAATGCGATCAACAGAAATAACATTGTAACACAGATATAGGTAACTTTCCAACATAGATACAAAAAATAACTCGTGTCGCTGTGGTAAATGCATACACAATATTGCTGGAAATGGAGGGGACTGCTAAAAAGCAGAGCTTGTAGAGTGCAGTCCCCTCGTATAAAAAAAAAAAGAACACACACACACACACATAGTAACAAAAACAACAAAACAACAATTTCCCTAAGCGGAAAAAAGAAAAAAAAGACAGACAAATACACACATACATGCACACATACCAATGCACATTGACAGACACAAGGCGGCTCTCTTGTAAGGAAAGATAGATGAGAGGATAGAGATATAGTGAGGAAGGTAGTAAGTCCTAAACTTAATCCTAACCCTAACCCAAACTATAACTCTAAACTTAACCCAACCCTAATCTTTACTCTAAACCTATTACTAATAAATATCTACTAGACCAGGGGGGGGGGGGGGGGGGGTAATTGTCGTGATACGTTAAATAAGATATATGGCAATGATTGGGAAAGTTTATCCTAATATGAAAATGAAGATGTTACAGTGATGAGGATGTTTGCTGCCACTACTGGTAATGATGATGATGATGAAGGCAATTAACGGACAAAAATGCAATGATGATTGAAATGATGTAGATGTTTAAATACAGTATGGCAATGATTGGGTGATCCTGATATAGGAATGAATTGATGTCATGCTAAAGTGAACAAGATTAAAGAAGAAGATACAAGTATGATAAATGTGTCAAGACTTTTATAAATCAGTGCTTTGTGCACATGTTTGAGATTAAGCTTTTAAACAGAGAGATCATTTTAACATCATCATCAGTTTGATCAGCTGCATCTTGATTGTAAATCCTCATTGTTTGGCAAAATCAATTTTCTCTTACTATCACATAATTCCCTCTTATTATCATTACATTTCAACAACAACAAAAAAATCCTTTCATGGCAGAACAGAAACATAAAGTTATTGAGAGAATGACACGATCATGTCAGGATGGAGACATGAGACACATTCAACTTTACCTCAGTTTCTGTGGAAAAAAAGGTCTGATCCAAAAATAGGAAGATAAATGCAAATAAAGGTACACATATATGTTCATTATGAAATATATAAATACAGCAAACGAGAAAATGAGAAAACATCATGTTCCAGGGTCTGAACACACAACAAAAGACGACATGCGGCATTTAAATGTATATGAATGCTGGGGATGTTCTGAATAAGGGATCACTTAGGGGGTCAAACTGTCACTGTTAGCAAACCAGGTCACTTCCTGTTGCAAAACAAAGGGAATCCCAGCGGAAAGTTTTTGTGGCAGTTTCGCAATAGCTGGGATTGACGACTGGCAGAGTGTAGGGAAATGTCTTCTTGACAAACAGAAAAAAACAGAAAGAAAGAAAGAAAGAAAGAAAGACAGATTGCATTGTCTTCAGAGTGCTTGCTTCTTTGTGAAGGAAAGAATCTTGGTACATGACCAAACAAAGTCTTGAAAGGCTGCGGAAATGTGCTCTCAAGTTGTGCAAGAGGAGGCACACTTATGTTCTTGTGATTTTGCAGGCTTCAGTGAAAGTTATCTCTTTGGTAAACATCACTTACACGTTTCAGGGTTATGCTTTTTTTGTGTCTCTCTCTTTCTTGAGTACACATGTGGCAAACAGGCATGTGAGAAAACTTTCTATAACCTTATACACTAATCTTGAAGCTGTTGTATAAATGGTTGTATGTTTATTGGTTTTTTGTTTTTGTTTTTTGTTTTTGTTGTTTTTGTTTTTGTTATGTAGCAGTGTTCTACTATGTCACCATGCTCAGAGTGCTGTAAAACATAGTCATACTATCATCTCTCTTCAATGGAATCTATAGCCCAGACATGCAGTGAAGTATTTTATGTTTTACAAGGTTCTCTTCTCCCTTGGCCACTCTGTTTCATCACTTTATTTAGTCTTTGTTTCTCTTGCAAAGTGTGCATTGCTTTCCAATCATATGATTATCCATATATATATTTTGTATCATATTTCATGACTTGTATTTTTTTTTTGTCAAATCGCTCAACAATATGAATTGACAAATGTATACTTCGTATTATGTATTACTTTTTGCTTGATGGAAAATAAATTGAATTGAGTTGAAAGTCCTTGCACTCAACGAGAAGTGGTCAAGACAAACTGCCAATCTACATTGTCTATGTATGCTTGCGATGCTGCATGAGTTGGTTAAGACTAGATTAACAATTCATTATAGCATGATTTTGAAAACATACACAAACATTTTCTCTCAATTCCATTTTTTTTTTTTTGAGATCACATTTCATAATTTTGAAATTGGTTCTTCCATTTACCATGCTTCCTAGAAACAGAACAAAGGTTCTACTTATCACCTGCCACAAATGTGAATGCCTTTCTCTGCACCAGCACAAATTAAGTTAAGTCTTGTAACCTGTCAAGAAGCTTAAATTGAAGTTTTCCATCCGGCAAACTCGTCAAATAACAGTGTGGAATATACACATTCTTTCTATTCCTAATATTCTACTAATCCATTCTAAGCATGATGTAATTCACAACTGCTTTCTCTATCTACCATAGCTTTTTCTTCAAGGGAAGACAGGATGAGGTGGTAATGAAGCCTTAACACCACTTGCAACAACTTAATCAAAGCACGTACACCTTTAAGTCCAATAGGTTAAACTGATTAGGGTCCACCTGTCTAAACTTTGAGTTGACTCAGACCTTCAGTTTATTCAGCCCATGGGCGACCTTACTACGTTCTGACCAAAAATGAAGCAAGTGAAGGTAAGGTGTCAATTCACACAGAAAAATGTGTAGTTACTGCCACTACTACAACATAATTATACCTGCTTCATATTTTCAATGCTTGTTGCATGTGATATGGCATAACGAAAAAGGAAGAAAGCACCATCCTATGGCAGCTACCTTCTGTTTCCTTGGTTACGAATGATTTTAATTACCTTTTCCTCAATGCCGTCTCACTGCTATGGCTACTCCTAGTAACCTGCAAACCTTGATTTTAAATGTGATGGTAGGATGTGTTGCCAAGGGAATGTACTCAGATAGAGTTAATGATCATTAGTGTTCACCACTTAAACTTCCACCAAGAACGCCACTGCAGTGACATATAAACGGTTCTTTTTCAAATATTGTTGCAATGTAAACATTTTTATTTCCAGAAATACTCTTTTTTTTTCTAGATCAAACAAGGGGAAAGGCTATCTTTTATTGCTGTGCAAAGTGTCAGGAATTTATAACCTTGGTGTAGGATGTGGCATCTTTGGGTCTGGTATCAGAGACTAGCCTCACTGATTCACACCTGTTGAGTGTGTAATGAACTTCCAGAAATGAAGGAGACCACTTTAGGAGTAATTTGTGGTCATTGTGGCATACAACATGGACGGTTCCCTGACTAATTTCATGCAATGTATGGTCCTTACACCTGCTACATTCCATAAGCTGCTTCTGTTGTTGTTATCTTTTTTTTTTATAAATCATCTCCCTTTGCTGGTAAGTTTTAATTTGTTGCAAGGTCAGTTTGAAAGAAATACTGTTTAGGGAATCTCATTAACATTTTGTACCAGTTTAAGTTAAAGTAATATCTATTTCCTTCAGGGGAAAAAAATACTGTAAAAATGTAAATGTCCAAAATAACAGAATCTGCCAATTTAATCTGGACTATGTTTTACACTTCATGACTTCAAAATGCTAGTTTCCTAGAGTATGTATGAATGAGTGAACTGTTAGAATAAACCTCATCATACATGTGACTCCAAAAACCTAAACCTAGACTTGACCATTAACCTGTTGAGGACGGGATGATTTTTCTACAGCATGCATTTCCCGTGGACACTTGCCCGAGTACACTCGAAACTTTCCTCATGGGTCAAATAAAATTGTTATCACTCAATCTCTTGTCTACAGAAATGTACCACAGTCAATTCTGTGCAAAGACTACATGAATTTAGACAATCTTATACTTTACAAGCTGAAATTTTGCACTGATATTTTTGCAAATTGCTACTTGTCCGACATTTTCGCATAGTGTTCATTCAACAGTTGCGGAGGTCTAGTAATCATTATACTTCACCTTTCACAAACTAGATAAGGATTTGTAACAGTAATGATACCAGTACTGAGTGTTTTTGATTCCCTGTACAAGCACTGGTAGTGTGTTCTGCATTTGAAGTACTGTTAGTGTGTTGTTATGACCTAGATATTGCTAAGACCCCGTTTACAGTGCGAGGCTCTGCCGCGGCTGAGCCGCGGCCGTACCCAGCCTTTTCTCAGCGTAAACGCAAACTGGGCCAAATGCGCGGCCAATATTAGTCTGGCTTCCAAACCCTCTCCCTGTATCTTTCACTATTCTGGATATTAACCCCCTCAACGTCAAAAACTAATATAGTTTAAGGTGGTTTTGTCCTGCAACAGGTTTTTTCCTTCGGCAAAGGCCTTTGACTGAACGGCGACTTTGTCGCCATGGAATTCAGTGGGCACGGGTCTGAAAACCAGACAATACCAAATTGCGTTTGTTTACAAGCAGAGCGCCACTACGACAAAATATTGAAAGGTTTGAATTAAAAGCGCCGCCGAGCCCAGCAGTGTAAACGGACAAAATTGCGAGGCTCGGCCGCAGCCAAGCCGCAGCCGAGCCTGGCCCCTCACTGTAAACGGGGTCTAAGTCAATGGGCCGCTCAGCATGCTAGGCCTACAGTAGGTACTAGATGCACACAATTCACCACTGGCATGGCTTGCTTTCTATTTATCTATTCTTTAAAGAAACAATATAATGTGTATTTTCACTTGTTGTTTTTGCACATTTTCATTTTTGCACATTGTTAATTTTGCAATTCAAAGGCAATTAAATAAATTCACAAAAAATGAAACCACTACTAAAATTTCAGCTTGTGCAGTAATTAATGTCAAATTGAAAAAAAAGAAGAAGAAGTTAACACAAACTTTTCCAGCACAAGATGAGAGTACAGTCAGAAAGCCATTCCAAATACAAGTTCTTCTCTTTGATACCGCCATGTGAGCCAATTGCCTGCAGCAAAATCCCCTACCTGCTGATTAATTGATGAATAACGCTAGTGAGTATCCAAAATAGGCCACATCTTATGCAAGTAATCTAGAAGAACCAACCTGTGATGTTTGAACCATGTGATATTTGAGATGTGAGTTATGACTCCATACTACATGTCTCCCTTGGAAACCTGATGATTGAATTTGTTCGTGTGTGTCAGTGAGCAATATGGAGCAGAAATATTATTAATTGGTTCCTGGATTGTAGGTGTGGGTCACAGGGGTGCGAGGCTGCACCCCTCATAGGTGACAGCTATGCTTAGCACACACCACTGGCACTAAAGGTATGAAAATACTTCTAGTATTTCCGAAGGAATAAATTTTTTTTTTAAAGATAGATCTTACAAGATCACAGAAGGGGAACACAATGTCTGATAATATTACTAATTCACCAAATTTAATATCCAAATTCAATTTGTGATTTTTCTGTTACCTTTAGTGCAGCAGTGACTGTTCAGGAAGGAGTTTTTCCTTGTAATGGGACAAATTTCTTCCAATGGGGAAAAAAAAACCCACTGAAAAACAAATATTTATATTTGGAACACTGTGAGCTAATGGAATTACTGTAATAGTGGACATTTTCATGCAGGATTTTTTTTGTGTGTGCCAGATAAGATATGAATTTTGCTTGTTTTCAATTCCACAGGATCAAAACATTAATCAGTGGAATATATAACAAGCAGAAACATTTGGATGCTTTTATTTTTGCTAGTTTCTGGTCGTGCGAAATGCGCAAAAACTGCCACATGGCATAAATTTCCACCTTTACAGTATTCTTACCTGATTGAGAGTTGTATGTATTTTTGTAGGTCTTTTCATTGGCTTGCATGATAGTTAGATTGTGAAATCTAAATGGTCAAACTCTTGATTTTGTCTCAGATATTTACAGATGTATTACTTTCATTCAACTAACTTTATTCAATGTGTCATCATTCGTCCCAGTTCTCCCATATTGAATTCCCCTTCTCATAATGGAGGAGTCTAAAAAGTATGCATCTACAACTTCCTGTGAAACACTCACACGTGAAAACCAGACAGTCATATACTTGATCAGGCAATGTTGACAGATGCCGATTTTATTGTACTGAAATTAAAGAATAATTTTCTGTTCCTCACCAAAGTATCTCTGAAGCTTTAAAGCAGCTTTCAAAAGTGAACATAACATCCTGTTTCTATGTACAGAGCAGGACACTGCACTATGATTTGCATAAGAACTTAATACAAAGGTTGGTATACAAAGTTACAGTAACTGCTGCTGTTTTGTGCCTGTAATAGAGTAGTTCTGCATTTTTTTTTCTAAACTAAATACTAGTATTTTATAAAATTTACTCCACCAATTTTCTATTCATAGGATTGGAAAATGCTGCACAGGCCTTGTTTGATGCATCTTTACATTTATATCAAAATACCACTGTATAAGGTTGATAGTAGCCAGGTTTTTGTAAAAGATTTGGTAGTTATAAAATATTCAGAATCATTAAGAGAATCTTTACACATTTCTCACTGTTCCCTGAAATTAAGATGATCTATATAAGTAAATTACTCAGAGTATAAAAATAACTATAGATGTAATTGTGTACACACACACATACACACACACACACACACACACACACACACACACACACACACACACTTAATTTATGTACACACTTATACATATAAATTCACATAGGCAGTTAGGTACACATGTGGAAGTCTTGGAAATGAGTAGGCATTTTTCAATAACTTTATCCATCATCACAGCTCAAAAATGAAAGTCCACTAAATCTATACTAGTAGGAAAATTCCTTGACCAGTCTTCTTTTCAATGAGTTATAATGAATTTTTGAGCAGTGATTGGTATGCTACAGTCACAGCTTGCATTAAAAGCTTCTCAACTATATCCACTTCTTCTCAAGACACAAACTTTACTCAAGACACAAACTTTCAAAAGAAATTTAAGCCAGTACATTTCCCAAACGTCTGTCACCACTCCTTCAAAATGCCGACTTCCCACATGAAAAGATAATTAACAACTTTGCCTTCTAGCTCGGGGTGTGGTAAGCAGCCGACGGGCTGACAAGTTTGCTGCCATGCGAGGAAATCTGCTGAAAATTGCCAGCCACGAAATCTGTGACACGGAAAAGAAAGTACGGCAACGTCAACAATCATATCTCAACAAGACAGACCTAAGCCTGGCGGGGAAGACAGACAGTATCCATTCAAAAGTTTATAAGACAATCTTGGTAAAGAGGCGGGGGGGGGGGGCATTTCAAGTCAAGATTGAAAGGTAGCGATCATTATACACTCGCTGGGAGTTGACATCTCACTCTCCCGAATGACACATCCGATGGCCGGATTAAAACTCTCTCCTTTTCTCCATTCCCTTCAAAATCTTGGAGGCAGGTTCATCCTGTCTGTCAAAATCATTTTGTCTTCTAAACATTTGCCTTCCTCGATGGTTTGTTGACTGATGGATTTAGGGAATGTCTCATGACTAACACATGAAGGACGATGAAGTTTTTAGACCAACCTAAAATTAGATTCCTAGACAATTTCACAGAAAATTTACTGCTGTACTTTGAGGCAAACATTGAAATGAAAAGGTTCCAGGTGACTAAAAGTCTTAAAAGTTAAAAAGAAATAGATATAGTAACAAACTACTTCAACAAAATGAACTTTAACTTCAGTTGTGACAACCCATGATTCCTTTACGCTAATTATTCAATTTCATTTGTCAATTTGTTGTTTCTGGGGCTTTTGGTTACTGTTTGTTTGCCCAGTCTCTTGATTTCAAATCATCAAGGATTTGACAAGATGTAGAATGCAATTCCCCAAAAATCAATGTGTGTAAGTTAACAAGTATGTGTGTGTAAGTATGTCTGGGTTTAAAGGATTCTCATGCTTGCCCTAATATCTCAATTTCTGTGGGTTTAACAAGACACTGACATCACGGCTCCTTAAGAAACAAAGGGGTAATCTACATCTTGGATTCTTGGGTGTGGCCAAGGAGCTGTCATTTAGCTGAGCGTTGTGAATGTCAGCGGAAGTTGGCCATCTTAATCCCCAGAGGATGAAGTCTTTCCTCGACGGAGGATGTAAGATCCCTCTGCATGATATCAGCTCAGCGAGATCCGATTTGGTAATCCCTGAGTCCGAGGGAGGAAAAAGTATTGTGACTTGTTCCTATTACAAAAAAGCTAACGTTTCTTTGACAAGCTTTGACCACATGCTACTACAGATCTTAAGCTCTCTTTTGCATGCAATCCATTGCAGTTTTTTCTTTGTAATTTGTATTTGATCCATGGGCATCTGTGTCGCAAGATCATTCACTGATAAACCTATGCAGGCTTTGCACTCTGTGGTAGACTATAACTTACAATCTCAGTATTGCGAATTGTTCATATGTGTTTGCTAAACTAATATCTGATTTTGTAAACAAAAACTTTTAAGATAAAAATCTTGATCTATGATTGTAGTGAATGGACAATGACAGAATACAATGATTATACTCTGCTGTCTGCTTGTTTGTTCTCGTCATATGATGAAAACTTGGTGGTCAAAAATTCAATGATAATTTGCATGAATGCATTGAACTTTGTTTTGATATTCAATTTGAAGAAATTAACTTTCAAAGCAAAATCTGTGAGCAATGTGTCTGTATTTCATGCTTTTGAAAGGAAGTGTAAAGTGAGCATTTAAGTGAACTTTGGCAAATAAAAATGGGGAAATCTGCTCTAATTCTCTCCAGAATGTCATCCTCTGTGATATATGTTAATGTCAAAGATGTTGCACTTTGCTTCAATTTCCAGGGAGGGGCTGTTCGTCTAGCCGACAAAATACCCTGATTGGGTTACGTCATTAAAGCTATCAACGGCATCACTGCATGGCACCCTCCCATGTACCACATCATCTTCCGATCCAATCAAATCGGCTTATCTCATCAGGTGGGTTTCCCTCCCACACCAATGCAGGACTTCCCCCTTCCCTCTCCCCCTCCCTACCAGGTGTCACAGGGGGAAGAGAAAGACATTGCGAGGGGGAAGAGGGGGTGTTTGTACTGGTTACCATGACAACAGGGATGTAGACCTGAGTCAGACTGGTGTAGGAGAGTGGATTACGTCATTCTCTGGAGGAATGGTATGGCCACCTTGATCTTGACTCTGTGCCTGTGAAAATTTTGCCTGCATTTCTCTCCACTCCTGTGAATGGATGCAAATCCAATTGTAACTTTCACAGGACGTGATTCAAGTGACATCGGGGGTCAGCATCAAAGTAACCACTGCAGGTGCTGACAGGGAATGAACAGAGATTAATTTAATTTATGACTAGAAAGGGAGAAACATGTACATCTGAAGTATATGGACATTTAGGAAAAAAGCTAATTGAGATTTTGTAATTTCTGTGGAACTGAATGCATAAAACAATAATTACTTGTTCATGATTCTACACTCTTAGAGATCATATCCCACAAAATATGATGCCAACAAATATTTCTTAATTTCCATCAAAATTGTGTTCATCATAAAAAGATAAGAAATATGGGTCAAGTGACATGACTTTCATTTTCTTTCTTTCATTCTTATATATTTCATTTCTCTTTTTTTCTTTTTTTTTTTTTTTTTGGGGGGGGGGGGGGTAAGTGTCCAGCAATATAGCATAGAAACTTGAGTTTGAAGTCTGTCAAACACCCCTTGTTAGGTAATAAGCTAACAGCGTATCACCTATTGTTTATTCTTGTCTCCCCCCCCCCCCCCATACTCAAAGCTGCAAAAGAAAAAATTTAGAGCATATTTCTATATTTTCTGACTACTTATCAAACTTACTTGAAACTACTTGATTTGGATCTTGAAATACTTTTAACACACTGGCTAACATCCCGCGAGAGTGCCATTATACTGGATTTGCACATCTTATCATAAAATATTATGGTTATTCCTACTTTTTAAGTCTTTGAGTCATTTCCCTGCATGACAATTTAAATTGCTTGAATATTGTTAATAATTATACCAACTCATGCTCTCCAGCAATATTCTGGAAAAAGTTAAGAGTTACGGAGCAGAAAAAAATATATACACGGCCTGAAGCTGGATTGCTGTGAGGTCAACAAACTCTCTGTCTAGAAAACATTGCAGGGTTTGGTGATTAAGAAACACTGGCACAAAAATCTCTTCAATATTTCTACAATCAAAATGTGAATTATTTCAATTCATATGATTTGTTATGTTAGCCTTCCGGCCATTTGCATCACTATCTTGAAAGTGTGTAGCAAAAGCCTCAGTGTTGGAGTAAATTGCACTTTGATTGCAATTTTTACGACCACCAAGCCCATCACGCTAAGACTCCACACACTAGATGATGAGGGAAAAATTTGCCTCCATGCTCAGAGCAGCGTGTCATGATAGGACTCCTGTAGGACTCAGTTCATAGTAACAACTGAATTACATTAAGTGGATTGGTTGTTGGTCCTTTGTCCATTGTCCATTGTGGCAAGCTAAGCTTTAAAATGTGACTCTGTTGTTTGGGAGGCCCCTGCAAGTGGCATTCAATGATGGGAATATATCATAAATCATGTCATTTCATAAATGGACAATACACCAAATTAATGGAATTGGATAGATTTGAAAATAAAAATGTTCACATTTGATATTGTCAAACTATAAATGCACTGATCACATAAATACATTGGTAGTATCTTTTTTAACTTTGTCAAATCTGAAAGGTTTATCTACAAAGAGACATTTCTTTCTTTAAAAAATCCTTTAAAAACAAAACAAAGAAATAAACAAACTTGGTGCTAGTCTTAGCAAAAGGCTGATCTGTCAAATGACATTTCATGATAAGAAGACTAGCAGTGAACCCTATTAGATACAACCCTGTACCATCACAACTCATCTCGGAATGATATCTCACAGTGGCATGCCACATGGAGATGGAAGTTGAAATGGGAGAATAACAGATGTAAAATGCTGTGAGAATGAGTCATGGGTACACTGAGCTGTAAATCCCTTAAAAAAATGACCATTAGTGACTCATGACTGTGGTCATCTGGGCTGTGTATACATCATCCTTGGTCAACTAATTTTTGGAAGTATGTGGAAGTAACACCCATCCTCTCCCTCGCCTGTGGTCCTCAGAAGAAGGCGGCTAACAGCTTGGAGAGGAGACTAATGAAGCATGTCCCGTGACTTGCTAGATTTCTCTCAACAATTTCCTGTGTTTCTGTTACTAATTCTCTCCTGAATGTCCAGTTTTTACACCAATTACAACTAATCAATGAAGTTGGACAGTGACCCCAGACCGTCATCATAGCCAGTGCAATCACATTCTCAGTTTAAATCACTGTGCAGTAAAATGCATTTAGGCATAAAATCTTACCTACGAACCCCTTTTAATGACAAATATAAGATCTCCATTGCAAATCCTTGTACTAGTTACATGTAGGTACTGAAGAAACTTACTGAAAAACATGATATTTTCGCAGCATGAAATTTTCACAAGTTGCCCCTCACATTCGATGCATATAGTGTAAACAAGAACTTTTGCGTGCATTTTAATTTTGCAAATCATGGCTCTCGCGAAATTCGTGAAATTAGAACGCACGCAGACATTCTTCGCTTTACAGTAGCTGCCTTCAGTACTACTATATCCTAGTCAAGTAACTTGCCACATAGTGAAATTTGTACACACAAAATGCACTACAACATGATTATAAAGACTATTAAAAATCACACATTCCAAAAGGTACAAATACAGATATGGATGTATAAGACTGACAGATTCTCATTGTTAATTAGAATGAGTTGTCTGTAACTTATTCTTTTTTTTCCACCCTCTCTGTCTGTAAATTACAATCCAGCAACAATGCAATTATGATTAGGATGATGATACAATTACAGTCCAGCCAGATATGTGTCAACATTTTGACAAGCACTTGTTTCTGTCACAGCTAACAAGGAAAAGTAGAAATTACGTGGTGCGTAAAATATGTCCCCGCCGGAAGTAGCATTTAGTAGCAAAATGTACAATATCGGTAAAAAATCAAGGTCAAAGGTCAAAGAAGTCAAAGGTCAAAATTCTGTGTAGAAGTTTTGAAGTCCTCACCTAGTGCCATCACAAAAAGCAAACGGAATCGAAATCGGGTTAGAAATGGCGAAGGAGTAGCATTTTGTAGCCAATGTACAATATAGGTCAAAAATCAAGGTCAAAGGTCAAAGAAGTCAAAGGTCAAAATTCTGTGTAGAAGTTTTGAAGCCCTCACCTAGTGCCATCACATAAAGCAAACGGAATCGAAATCGGGTTAGAAATGGCGAAGGAGTAGCATTTTGTAGCCAATGTACAATATAGGTCAAAAATCAAGGTCAAAGGTCAAAGAAGTCAAAGGTCAAACTTCTGTGTAGAAGTTTTGAAGCCCTCACCTAGTGCCATCACATAAAGCAAACGGAATCGAAATCGGGTTAGAAATGGCGAAGGAGTAGCATTTTGTAGCCAATGTACAATATAGGTCAAAAATCAAGGTCAAAGGTCAAAGAAGTCAAAGGTCAAAATTATGTGTAGAAGTTTTGAAGCCCTCACCTAGTGCCATCACATAAAGCAAACGGAATCGAAATCGGGTTAAAAATGGCGAAGGAGTAGCATTTTGTAGCCAATGTACAATATAGGTCAAAAATCAAGGTCAAAGGTCAAAGAAGTCAAAGGTCAAAATTATGTGTAGAAGTTTTGAAGCCCTCACCTAGTGCCATCACATAAAGCAAACGGAATCGAAATCGGGTTAGAAATGGCGAAGGAGTAGCATTTTGTAGCCAATGTACAATATAGGTCAAAAATCAAGGTCAAAGGTCAAAGAAGTCAAAGGTCAAAATTATGTGTAGAAGTTTTGAAGCCCTCACCTAGTGCCATCACATAAAGCAAACGGAATCGAAATCGGGTTAGAAATGGCGAAGGAGTAGCATTTTGTAGCCAATGTACAATATAGGTCAAAAATCAAGGTCAAAGGTCAAAGAAGTCAAAGGTCAAAATTCTGTGTAGAAGTTTTGAAGCCCTCACCTAGTGCCATCACATAAAGCAAACGGAATCGAAATCGGGTTAGAAATGGCGAAGGAGTAGCATTTTGTAGCCAATGTACAATATAGGTCAAAAATCAAGGTCAAAGGTCAAAGAAGTCAAAGGTCAAAATTCTGTGTAGAAGTTTTGAAGCCCTCACCTAGTGCCATCACATAAAGCAAACGGAATCGAAATCGGGTTAGAAATGGCGAAGGAGTAGCATTTTGAAGCAAAATGTACAATATAGGTCAAAGGTCAAGGTCAAAGGTCACAACTGAAATTCTGTGTAGAAGTTTCAAAGCTCCCATGTAGTGCTATCATATAAAGCAAACAGAATTGAAATTGGCTCATAAATGACAGAGAAGTAGCAAATTGAACATTTTGATCACACACGGACGCACAGACAGACGGACGGACAGACACACGGACACACACACGTACGGAGCCCGTTTCATAGTCCCCTGCTCGAACTCGTTCGGCGGGGACAATTAACAGGCTCAAGTCAGGGAGAAGAAAGTTCCTTCAACTCTCCTAATGTCGCTCGTTAGCAACTTGACTCACAAAATGGTTACAATGGAACAATCATGATGTGTTCTGTGCACAGAACAGATCTTATCTTTACCTGCCTACTCCCCCAGTGGATAGAAAAGAGCAACGGGTCCAAGTGCTAGCATATCTCTATACATTCAAATCTTGCTCGCTTCGAGAATGGAATCCATCATTTTAAATCATTAAAAGATAATAATCATGGAATATATCCTACCTTTATGACTTGTGATCCAGTTTTGGTAAATAACTAAGGAGTTGCTGATCTGTATATGAGAAGAGAAAAATAGTGAACATACGATAGACAAAGCAATGCACTACTTTTACTCAATAAGCTCTTGTATTGCACAGTGAAAATCGAGCGGACGAGATTAGATGTAAAGTATTTTAAGGTTCTATCATTCTAAGAAAAGGTCTTTATCACCTAACACTAAATATACCAACTTATGAATGAATTCTAATTTTTAGGGTTGCAAAAGGGACACACGAACTCTAAGATCAGTACCTTTAATCCCAGTTTAGTGGACATCAAGCTCAATAGTAATAGGTAAAAATCTCCTCCTTTTTTTGCATCAAAAAAGGTCACACAAATATTTTTGGCTTATCAGGACTTTAAATGACAATTAATGGAGTATGATATTCCCTGTCATTTAGATCACTGAAAACATGCCACAGTACTAGGGCTCCATTTCCTTGCCATGATAGATAGCAAGTCTCGCTGCAATGGAAAGTGTCATGGCAACGACAAGAATCCAGCTTCCTGATTGGTTGGTGCCATACAGGAAGCTATCATTCCGGCAATAATTGCTATCATGGCATCTTTTATTAAATGCGACCCAGAAGACAAGAAAATTGATATGTACTTTTGACAAATTAAAAACGAATGATAATATA
Source organism: Diadema antillarum (assembly GCF_040938485.1). Lineage (NCBI taxonomy): Eukaryota > Metazoa > Echinodermata > Echinoidea > Diadematoida > Diadematidae > Diadema > Diadema antillarum. The sequence continues at coordinate 1,444,076 of NW_027271146.1, forward strand.
ATACCTCGAAAAAATCTGTAACTTAACTGACAAACTTGACAGGAAATCAGACCTAAATGTGACAAAAGCAATCAATATTCCCCACTTTTATTTTTCCTTCAGAAGATATGGAGTAAAAGAAATAAAATATGGGATGGCTTCTAAGAAACACTTTGTGTCATCAAGGTAGCTTAGTGTAGATCTGGTATACAATGAGTTAAACAATCAGTCAATTGGGTAACAAGTAAATCATAATAACACCTAGAAAACAAGCTGTAACTTGTCGTGTGCATGGCAGATTTCTGTTACAGAGCTTCCCTGTGCATGTCAGATTGTTGTTAGAATGTGGGAGTGCGCATAGGGTTAATAACATTATGCCATGCACAGGGAAGTGCGTTAATGACAATCTGCCATGCACAGGGAAGCACATTCACGACAATTTGCCATGAGCATGACAAACTTACTGACAAACTGGAGAGATGATCAGACCTCAAAGTGACAGAAGCCATTATATGTCCCACATTTTTTCTTCAGAAGATATTTAGTACATAAACCACAGTATAAGATGGCTTTAAAGAAACATTAGAGCCATTCTGATTGCAAAGATTTTGAAATTTAGGTGGTGATCAGGGTTGCACCTTTTTGATTCAGCATTCTCACTGTTAAAAAAAAAGGGGGGACTTTTCTCAACAATTTCAAAAAATTTCGCAGTCACCGTTCACACCGCACAATTTTGTTTCTTTTTGGGGAAAAAAATGCACAAAGTAGTGCAATTTGGATTGCAATCCAAATCTTGGAAAACAATGTGTTTTTCCTGTTCATACTGTAAGAACGTGAAATAACGCATTATTTTCAGTGCAAAGAGAATGGTCATATTTACTGCCATCAAGGCGGCTTGGTATAGGTCTGGGATTCCATGAGTTAAGATATCAGTCAACTGGGTAACAAGTCAATAAATTGTTTAATGACCGCCCCTATCCACCAGCATCACAAGTTTGACATTCCTCTTGGACCACTTCTGTCACTCTCAATCAATCAACTTTCATGGTCTCCTCCCTCCCTCCCTCTCTATCTCTCTCTCTCCTTCTCTATGTTTCTATCTTTATAGCACTTTCTCTGTGGTCTCTACTAAATTTCATAGTCTCCTTCTGTCGGTCTGTTGGTCTGTCTGTCTGTCTGTCTGTTTGTCTGTCTGGCTGTTTGTCTGTCTCCTTCTTCATTAGTCTGATAAGATATGTGACCTGCTACAACAAAAGGATCCGAAAGTCGGGGGAGGACAATTTTCTGAAAATGACATGGCGTTATTCCCTTACTCTTCTACTTTAATTTCATATATAACACAACTCATAAAAGTACTCGGTTGCGGAGATATCTATGATTTTATTAGCGCATGACAAGTGGTTGAGGAAATCAGAGTTTCGAGAAAAAACGCCTTCAAAGTTTTCCTTCTGATGCTATCATGATCAAGGGGAGGCGAGACAGTTTTCATCGCTTGACAATAGAAGGTACGCTCCTGGTGACCTCTGCGATGTTCATTCAAGATTAGCACCAGCGGTCTGCGCACGACCAATCAGTAATCCGGATGCCATGCACTGACCAATAAGATCACTCCCTTGTTGCGAGGGGCGGAGTCTAGTTGCGGTGCTAAATCCAAATCTTCAGACACATTTCCGTTATGCGTGAAGTTGGAAAATCATGGCCCAGAAAAACGTTAATTTCTTGCCTTTCGTTTGATCATTTAGCTTCGAAATTTCAGCAGATGATAGACAAAACATTAGACTACAAAATTATTCAAAAAACAGAAATCCGATTGTTTGGGCCAATTTTGATGATGTGACTTCACACTCGATTTTCTAGGCTCAGCCGTCAGCGACTTTAGGATCCTTTTGTTGTAGCGGGTCACATATATCCACCAATTCAACCAGAAAACCTACTTGCTATCTACCTAAGATGATAAGTAATCCCTGGACAGTTTTTTACATGATAAAATCACTACATTCAGGGAAAATTTTTGAGGAGCATGCTTTTCTTTACTTACATGAACTACCTATAAGAACTTGCTTACTATGAACTTTACTTATATAAACTTCTTACATTTCATTCATCATCAAGTCACATGACTGCTCACTACAGTGACAGTTGAAGGGATGATGTAGTGTTGGTTGAAACAGGTATTCAGATTTTAACTTTTTGTGAGATAATTGGAAATCGCTTACATTGAATATTAAAGAGCATACAATTCTAAGAGGAATTAAAAAATAATTTGACGAAAATCTGCTTTGAAATGGCTGAGATATCCATAAACAAATTAAAACAAAGTGGTCCTTACAAAAGGTGAGTCCCACCTTTTATTACGACTTCTTTGTTTTTGAATATCTCTAACATTTCAAAACAAATTTTCATGAAGATAAACTTTAAATTCCTCTCAAAATTGTATACCGTCGCTGGGGTTACAAGACCTTGTATCTGAAATTTTGATGAAAATGACTTTTTTGGATTAGTGGTCAAAAAATGGGTTAAGTGATGTCCTGTCCAAATAGCAACTGTCTTACTCCAAAAATGAAGTCACCATGGCATGTCATAGGAAAGGCTTTCCCATTAGCTCTAGTGCTTTGGCCGCCATGTTTTTTGGCTCTCCTGAACATTTGACATTTTGTAGATACAAGGCGTTGTCGTCACTGGTCGCCCCAGCGACGATATGCTTTTTAACATTTCATGTAAGTGATTTCTAATTATCTCACAAAAAGTTAAAATCTGAATACCCATCTTAAACAAAGCTATATTATCCCTTTAATCCCGAGACAGAGAGGCTCAAAGTGTGCAGCAGTGAGAGACAATTTGGTATTCAATCAGGGGTCTGTATTCAAGACTACCAGATGGGACATCCCTGAATGAGCTTCCATACTAACTCAGTTTGGTTTGAAGTGAAAGCTTTTTCATCGAGAAGCGACAAATCGTCGTAGTCAGTGGCACTTTCGTCTGTCTCTGCAGCTGCTGAATGTCAATATTTGAAGACTTATGATGCAAATATGACACATTCACAATCCTCCTCTGCTTCCAAAAATGGTAGAATTCAGGGCAGAAATACACATTAGCAAAGTTGCCAATTCATTTCATTACAAGAAAGAAATAAAAGAATCATGGACACACATCCACTTCAAAACTTCTGGTTTAAATATCATTCTACTGAAGCCCATTGCTTCACTTACTTGAGGGAGAGTTTTATCGAAACAAGACCTAGATTTACATGTTGCAGCAAATACACTTCATTGCCAGTGTCATTTCTCATCAATTCCCATTAGCAGTCATACTCAAGGCATGCAGGAACATTGTCAGTTCTCTGTCACACTGCCAAGTATTACAATAGCTACATGTACCTGTATGAAGTCGTGATTTTCCTAAGCTGCCTTTCGATGAAATCTGGGTTTCCCCTCCATGTCCATAATTGCACAATTGTGATCCTTCTGTCCCATTTTCTCCCTCTTCTTGGAAAGCTGTCTGCACCTCACCCTCACAGACATACAATGAAATACATCAACACACACAAACATGAACAAACATATACACCTCTTGCTCTCCTTAATTTTCTTTCATCTCAATTATATTGTCCATTTCTTGTCATTATTTCAGAGAGGCATAAGTGCTAATCATCTTCAAACAGCTGTAATTTCTTCTCATATTTTCTGTTTGTTTGTTAATGTTTTCAAGCTATCAGTGGTGCTCACCGTTGGTTGGGTCAGGGGTCAATGCTCCCTGAATCTCAGTGTGGTTCCCTCTGAAAGTCATGGGTTTTCTTGTGATCATTTAAAATTTTTTCCTATTTATTAAGAGTCAAAAGTGTGAAAGACTGCAGCCCCATCCAAAGCCCCTGATCAGAAAAAAAAAAAAAACAGTTACATTGTAAGATAGCCACCAATCAAACCTCACCAAGATGCACTGTTCAGCAAAAGGCATGGAGGCTGCTTTTAAAAATGTTAAAAGTTGCCTTTTATCCTAATTGTGGTACCTCAGTACAGCATGTTTTAAGCTGGTGCACAAACACATGTTTATCATACACAAATACAGTCATGCATGTACAACACACATTAGGTATACCAACAAACACACTGATATACACACATGCTGAATGCTCCCCTATCCCATCATGCCTCTGCCTTTAAGTGTCACTCGCTCACTCTCTCTACATCAACTGTCCAAGTTCTTGGCACCCTGGCACCTGCAAGGTCACCTCCTGTCTCCCACCGGTCACTGATCAATCATCCCTCTGCCATCTTCTATGTGCATGACATGTCCAGCCAGTGTCCAGTCTAGTGACACACAAAAGGTCAGTCAGTGTCATCAGACCATCATGGGTTCTGACAGGCACCAAGAATTTGAGTGAGGATATATCCTATTAACAAAATAAATTGATGTTGTCATGTGGGCTTTAGAAGTCATCCCAAACCAACACCAGCTTTGTTTGAGAAATGAAACTCTCATCTAACTTTGGACACACTATACATAACTGTCCAATTTTTCAAGAAACTAAAATGTTTTATATATCCCCTTTTAGTCGTCAACACTCTTATATCATTAATGATATAGCTCTTTACTTTGATATAAACAAATTCCTTTAAAAAAAAAACCTTTGCATTCAGGAAAATTGTCTTGTTTGTTTGTTTTCTGCTTTAAATGTGAACATAGTGCATTTCACCATGGTTGTTCACCATGGACCTAAAACAATAGGTCCATGATTTCACCAAGATAGTTCAAGAACTAGTGTCTGCCTCAATCCTTTATTCAATACATGTTCCCTTTCTGTATCTTTTCCTTCTCTTTCCATAATTCTTTATCTCTTTCCCCATTCTCTCTTTCTCATTCTACAATCTTTCACCATCCTCCCATCTTTCTTTCTTCCCTCCTTTCTTTCTCTCCATCTTTTCCTATTCTCTCTTAATATGTTTTCTGTTTTTGTTTTCCGTTTTTGTTTTCCTACCTCTTTTCCATTCTCTAGTCTATATTTCCTTCTCTCTTCTCTCTCTAGTCTCATTTCCATCCATTTCTCCTTCATTTCTTCTTCCCTTTCTTTTCCTCTCAATTTCTTTCCTTTTTTTTTTCTTTCCTTGTCTTTATTCCACAGATTCTCAAACCTTTGTGACAAGTTAGCCCAATGCCATGTCGGTGTCTGACCATCAATGAAGAGGCTAACGGCTGCAGACTGTGAATTCCCTAGCCATTGCCTAGCCATCGGTCAAAAGATCTTGTAGTCATACTGTAAGGGTCAGTGTTCTCTGGTCTCGTAAACATCACTGTCCAGTTTCTCCATCACCATCTTAAAGTCCAGACAGACATCATTTCCTTTACACCCTTATGACTGAGGTATTTAATGAGCCATATAATATGGTTTTATTGTTTCAACATTTCTGTGTCTATATCAGACAGTACCGGTGTTTTTCAGAAGCCATCATCAGAAACCACTTTACCAGGGGAGGTCTCATAAAAGTGTGCTGAGGTAAAAAGCACCCTGGGAAGTGATTTAAAACTGATGAAGAATTTTCAAGGATAAAAAATTGAAATAAACATGACAGCTATTAAACTTTGAATGGAATTAAAAAAAAAAAATCATCAATGTATTCCTTATATAATGTGTTTGATTGCATAATGGATTAAGCATCATTTTTAAACATTTTAAAGTAAGTCCATCATCAGATACAAAAAAAAAATAAAACCTTTTCTACTGAAACCTCACATGTTACATAAGAAGATATTTTTGAAATTATGACTAAAATATCCCATATCCCATATTTTCTTGTCACTTTCTTTGGTTTTTAGCAGCTTAACTTACACATGTTTCAAATTAAAAAGAATGGAGTTACCTTGTTTTTTAATTTTTGAACATAATTGATGAATTCCATAAATTGGTGAATTGGGCAAGCTTATGCATTCTGCTACTGTGAAAATGAGTGAAGCGCCTACCTAACTGAAAAAAACAGAAAGGTCAGTTGGTCTAATGTGGAGATGAGCGAACTCCAACTGGCTTATTGCATCTCTTCCCAATGCTGATCCTGCTGGGCATGCATACTAATTTCACCCATGTTTCACTCACACCACTCAGGGGCAGATCCAGGAATTCCATAAAGGGGGGCACATGCACCCCCCTCCCATTTTTTTTCCCTTTTATTTTTTTTTGTTTTAAACAAAAATAAAGAGGGGGCCCCCTCTGGATCCACTACTGCCACTCCCCTTGTGCTTCAAACACATGAATGCAGCTGATGTCCCCTGACCGTAAGTCCGTCTACCTTCATTTCCTTCCAGAGTAAAGGTTTTATGAGGTCATCTGTCATCCCTCATTGGTTGTAGTCGTTGTTCTTTATCACCTCATCACAGACGCAAGGAGGGTCATCCGTCTGTGATTCTAGTATCTTTATGACATCATCCTTTTCTTTAATCGCGCTATTTTTGTCTGTCATACAGCGAGACACCTGTTACTGCCTGACGTAGAGCAACGTACTATCAGCACCACGTGTGCCTATAATGAATCGTTATCAGCGATGACTAACAGTGGATGTGATAGTGTATACATAGATAAGGTTCTTTGTTGTGGGAGCTAATTTACAGGAGAGAGTGTTAACAGTTTGACTGAATGAATTCCCCAGGGAACAACTGTGACGTGGAATACATCTACTCATTTTGATACGTCAGGAAACAAAGAGGTGTCAGTCCATCTCACAATTTCTTTTAATCAAAGGGAGCTTACTATTAAAACTTTGAAACATCAAACAAATGGTTTAGAATATTAAAAAAAACTGTGATGAACAACTGTGATTAAAGTTTCATTCACGAAAGTATTGTTCCAACTTTGTCATTTGAGATAGAACAATACAACACATTTTGATTTTTTTTTATTCAATCAGCCAATGAAATAATAAACAAAGTCCAATATCTTCACATTCTCTTTTCATATACATAAGAAATGATCTTTCATAAAACGACATACTTGCAAAACATTCACAGTGATAAAAGTTTGTGGCAAAAGCATACTAAATTCCTAAAAGTAGAAGTGGATGGTGTTTCTAATGCCCCTACATTTTATCTTTGCAGACTTCCTTTAAATGCAGATCCTCAAGACAGGCGCTTGAAATGGCTTACAGGGTCCCGTTTCATAAAACTTAATATCAGTGACAACTGCCACTTTTCTGTGACAAATTTGCTCTCAGCCAATCAGATGCAAGGATTTCTGTAGCTTGTAACAAGTATTGCAACTTGTCACTGATAACAAGTTTTATGAAATGGGGGCCCTGGTCATGTGATACTTGATTACATCAATCTTGTGACGTTATCTTTCTTAAGCCATGCCATTTCATATACACCTCATATCATTAGTCAGCATGGTTTGTTGCAATGACACATATTATGACAAGCCAACCCAAACTACCATGATGCACAGGTGATTGAAATCTGTGACGTGAAAGACTAAAGCCTTTGTTGCATTGAGGCTCTTTCTATTCAGGGGAATTACCATCTTGCTATGACTCTTTAGAAAGTGGTGAAATAGTATGAATCACAGGCCATTTACTACAAAGAAAATCATGTAGAAAATATCTCTGCTGGTTAAAGGAAGTCAGATCTACCCAACTAGAATATCTTATTTTGATTGGTAATTTCTATTAAGGAACATCATGAACATTATAATAGCAAGCTAGATTTGTATAAATGATGTGTAAAAGGAAAGGGAATATACCAGGGCATTGTTACTCGAAAATACATTTTCAAAAGGGATCTATTTGCTCCTGTGTTATTAGATCGTACAATACTGAGGTGAAAAATTTCCACTTGTTAAAATGTTCTTGCAAGGACTGACTTCTTTTCAAGAGAGAGAGTAGTTTTTTTGTTTTGTTTTTTAATATAAATATCGGAGAGTAATAACCTATTGCAAGGGTGCAAATCATTTCCTCTTGGCATAACAAATAGTTATGAAAATATTACAGTTGTATTATGGAGATTTCTTTACCCACAGGTAATTCAAAAATCTTGCATGAAGAATGTAAGAAATGTGCATTCTAATCTCCTAGATTTTTGACAATGGACAAAGGTGCATCTGGCTTTTAAAGGTTTTCTCTTTTTTTTTTCTTTTTTTTTAATACTGTAAGAAAGAAGAATTAGCGTTGAAATAGAATCTATTAGTGGAAAAACGAGCAAAGAAAACGGGATTCCATCAGGATTCGAACCCGAGACCTCCAGAGCTAGCCCGGTGCTCTACCGACTTAGCTATAGAAAGCCCTAGTTCAGTGTTCATTCCAGAAACCCTTAATTCTCAATAAGATAATGTTAAGTAGTTGGAAACATGGAAAACACAGAATTTTACTCTCTGCTCCCGTCTCCACAACAAATTGATTTCTTCACGATTATTAGCCTCTGTCGTTTGTCCCACAGACATAACAGTAACTCTATGGTAAAGTCAGGAGTCGGTAGAAAAATAGGGTGTAATGGTATGGGATAGTGTGTGAGGTTGGTTGTACAAGGTTGTGTTGAGTAGGACAAGATGGAATGAGGTAGGATGGGGTAAGGTTCTGTAAGATAGGGTGGTATGGTCAGGTAAGATAGGGTAGGATGGATAAGGTACAGGGGGGGGGGGGGTAGAGTAGGATATGATGGGATAAAGTAGGGTGGGGTAAAGTCGTATAATACATTGTAGAGATAGTGAGGTAGGATGAATAAGGCAGGGTGAGTGGGGTTACATAGGATAGGGTGGGATATGATGGGGTGGGATAAGGTTCTGTAAGATAGAGTGGTGTGGTAAGGTAGGGTTGGATAAGGTGGATAGGGTTGAGAAGGAAGGTGGGTAGAGAAAATAGGGTTAGATAAGGTTTTGTGAGATTGAATGGTATGGTAAGCTAGAATGAATAAGGTAGGGAAGGTAAGGTTGAGTAGGGGAGGGTGGGGTAGAGTAAGATAGAGTGGAATAATGTTCTATAAGATAGGGTGGTATGGTAAATTAGGAAAGGCTAGGATGGATAAGGTAGAGAGGCGAGATAAGGTTCTGTACGGTAGGGTGGGTAGGAGAAGGTAAGGGATTTGAAGTATTGGGTAAGATAGAGTAGGGAAGAGCAGGGTAGGGTAGGATAGTATACGGTAAGGTAGGGTAGGGTAGGGTAAGGTAGCTAGCTAGGATAGGGTAAGGTAGGGTAAGGTAGGGTATATAAGGTAAAGTATGGTATTGCAGGATAAGAAAGGGCAGAATGGTAAAAGGATAGGTGGGATAAGGTGGCAAGGGATAAGGGAAGGCTATGGTGGCTCAAGGTAGGGTCAGAGAGGAAGGGTGGCAGGGATTAGATGAGGTAGGATTGGAGAGATGGGGTAGGAAGCCCTGAGGAAGGCTGACAGTGGGGGTGGAATGATAGCCTTAAATACAGTCTGACTCACTAAGGATGACCCAACAATCCATCCCACATCCTTTCTTATCTCAGCAAGATTCCTCCCTCAGCTCCCCCAGGAGACTCTGGATTATCTCCTGACAGTAATCTCATCTCTTTTTATCTCTTCTTTCCTTCTCTAGATATCATGGGTACGGCTAGTCTACTCTTCAGACCCAACACTTGTTACAGAACCAAGGGCCCTTATTCTTCACAGACCTTTCTGTAATAATTGACCTCAAGATGACTGTTCCACTATGAATATGATTTGCCGTTCTACCAAATTACATAATTCTGAGTACTCTGAAGATTTACATACACCATTTGTGTGCAAGCTACGAGTCTAACATCAGTCTAGGACAGGATCAACATATTCTGTCTTAAAGACATCTTCAGGATCTGTTGGTATGACTCCTGTCACATGTTTGTGATTATATTATTCCAGCGCAGCTTGATTTTCTCATACTGATATATCTACTTATTTCATTTCACTGCCCAAAAGACATTCAAACCATTCATAGTGTAATGCTCACAATAAAAAGAGACAGAAATGAAGGCTTGACACGTTCATTTCCATTCCATATCCAGTGTATTATATTTGGATATCCAACCACAATACCACACTCAATTAATGATTACATTGTTCAAATTTCCCTCAAACCTTTAAAAGATGTATGACAAAAGTTAGATTTGGACAAATCAAAGCTACAAGAAATATGGTTGCCTGAACACGTATCTATTTTTACCACCTGACAATCAGCTAGAGAATTTCACTGACCATAATTATGTCTCATACATAATGAATTCACATCCCATAGCCTTTGGACAAGGTCCTTAAAGTTACATGATTTCCCTGTGCTGGAGAAATATGAACTAAGGACACCATTTGAACTTACACAAAGAATATCTTTAAAACAAGGAAAAACAAAACAAAACAACAGGTAAGAGTTACAGATGATAGTGACGCTTCATTATTTCTTTTGATTCTTTCTCAGAGTGTTCCCTACCTGATTGAAGAAAGTGAGATTTATGTTTATATATTATCTTATTGTGGGAAAACGAAATGAATTTGAATTGAACTGAACTGAACAGAAGGAGGGTGGTTTAAGTAGAGAGACACTATTACACTGATCTACTTTCAGCTTCATGTTCTTGAAAACTTTTTTAAAATTCATATATATCTATTTGAAAGGACATACCATACCTGATGAAAATTTTTTTTTGCAACCTCTTTAAATTCAGCCTCAGACATTCTAAATCTTGTGCTAGTATGACTACATGTGATGTAGTACATGGCATAATGAAATGATGCAAACTGTTGGAGAGTTAAACCCTCTTAAATTCCAGAGCTAGCTTTATCAGTTTTTCTGAAAATTGTGGCAGTGAACATTTGTATTTGTTTGATATTTCTGTGAGAGCAAGATGAATGACAATGAAGAGAAGAAGGAAGCTCTTGAAAGCATGAACCCATTACTCATGGAAGGCTCTGATCTGTGACTTCCTCTTCCTCTCCCAGCCAGTGTTCCTCCTACCCAAGGGATCCCACATCCATCCACTTCCGACCCCCTAACTGGGTTCACAGCTTCCCCCTCCCCCTCCTCCTCCCCCTCCTCTTCCCCCACCCACATCCTTTCTTCCCCTCTTAGTTTTAGTCATCCATTTGCAGTGGCGGATCCAGAGGGGGGAGCACTGGGTGTGCGCCCCCTCTTTGTCTTTGGTTAAAACAAAAGAAATTTTAAAAAATGGAAGGGAGTGCATGCGCCCTCCCTCCCCCCTTTAATTTTGCAAAGGCGCCTCCCCTTTACGGAATTCCTGGATCCGCCCCTGCATTTGTGTCATCATCAGTCTATTCCATTTTTCATCTTCAGTCATTCAAGGACATCTGTTTCAATGATTTCATCTACTCCCTCGATCATTTGTATTTTGTGAATTTATAGGAAGCAACATCTCAGGAGACGACAGCTTCTGACATTGATACATATCACTCTATTCACCTGTATCCCTCCCTTGAAGACACCCCCCCCCCCATCTCCATCCCTCCCCTTCTCCCTCCCTCACCCCATTCTTTTATCTCTCTCCCTCTTCCTCTTTCTATATTTCAGTTAATGGCAACATCTTCTTATTTGCATATCTGTCCACATCAATTCCTTTCAATATATTCGCCCATCTCTATCAACATATCTATTTCTGCCATATTTCCCATTTTACATCAATATATTTCAGATAATGTTACCTTATCCTGTACACTTAGTTTTATTGTACAGTTCATATGGAAATTTGATTTCTCGAGACATATATTTGTAATTTTCTTCCTCGATCCTACTTTAACCCTCTGCACACCACATTAATTTCTTTCCCATAGGCATGTATGAGAAATTTGTGCACATCTGACTCACTGGCATAGAAAGGGTTAATTTTTTATTCACCTTGGATAGGAAAAGTCCATAATCAAATCAGTTCATCTTCATTCTCAATAATAATAATAATAATAATGATAATGATAATAATAATAATGATAATAATAATGATAATAATAATAATAATAATAATAATAATAATAATAATAATAATAATAATAATAATGATAATAATAACAACAACAATAATAATAACAATAGTAATAAAACCCGTGTGACTTTCTCTTAAATTTGCAAAAACTAATAGAAGAAAAGTGTTATGAATCATGCTGGCATATTTCAAACCTGTTATATATCATCATTATCCGAAACTTCCACTTCCAACTACGAAATACTCCTCACAAGTGCAGAATAGTAGTGTCTGTGAAAAAGAAAGTTTGTGTTGACCTGTTTGGATTTTGGAGCAGGAAAGTGGGATAACCCTCTTGTACTTCCATTCTGAGGTCAAAAGAAATCCCCAGCTGCACTGTCCAAAATGTTCGGATGGGGTACGACAGATGGGGGTGGCAGACTTTGGAAGAACAGAGCTAACTGGAAAAATACCCCCCCCCCCAAAAAAAAAAAAAAAAAAAAAAAATAGAAAAGGCATCCTGTACACAGTTGTTTCCTCATCGTGCGTAGCCTAACTTCAAAACTGAGACCTATTTCTCTGTATAGAGACAGCTTACAACATTGGAGTACAGCAAGGTTAAGGTTGCGGGTATAACAGATAAAAGACTAAAAGACCTACACAAAAGGGGTTCCTCTAACAACAAAAAAAGAAGATATATCTCAAGGCAATGGTTGCAATGGCGCCAATCCCGATTGGCATAGAAGACCAACGACAATCACCCATGGCAAGAGATCAATTTTACTGAAGGTTGCGTACTTTATTTGGTTCAAGTGAACTTCGAAATTAAAGCATAAATATGTTAAAATCTCCTCTGAAACTGAAACATTTATTTAATATATGTTTAATGCAAAAAAAGAATGCTTCACATCAAGAAATATTTATTTGGGAAATGAGAACACAAACCTCCTCATATACCAGTGGTGTTAATGTGCTCACAAGCACGACCCCAACCTCCAGATATGAGGACTTGACTTTCACCACAGATTTCACAAGTAATTTTCTGGTTTCATAGCTCTTGGGAATATACAGCAGAACTCTTGGAGATGCACAAAACAAATGAGGGAGATAGATATATCTATCTAACCTGAAAACACATCTCTGGCATTGATTTTAAAATTTTGTCTTTACTTGGTCTTCCTTGTTTGAGAAGCGCCCTGAACTGTTCTAACGCCAATGGAGCACATGAAAAACACAAAATGACTTAGAATATGACTTAATCAATTCTGATGAATTCATCCATCTAAAAGCAGAGTAGTCCCACTTAGAACCACAAAGGCCTGCCCTACAATGGATCCCTGTTTGATGATATCTATCATTAGTAATAAATGGAAGGCACAGTCAAAATTAATGTTTAATTTCTTGTCTTAATCCCAGGGTTCCACTGCTGCTGCCAAAACCAAATTTGGTTGCCAAAGGTAGGATGTTCCCTGAAACCTCCATAACCACAAATAAAACTCTCTAAACATTTTCTGTATTTTGTTGCTGAAAATTTCAAGTGCTTCCCTTCTGTCCATAAAATACCACGTCTCCCCAAACCCAGAGCGTCTGCCCTGCTGTCGCCAGTCCTACTATAATTAGACAAAAGATGACCACCGCCACAGCTGCTTTTCTGCAACGTTTTCCTCTCACTCTCTCAAAACTGAATTTCCACTCATTTCCCTTCATCCTTTGTCTATTTTTTTAAACAGAAAACTGTTCAGTTGCATGTGACAGTCTGCTTCTGGCAGAAACAAAAAAATACACAAAGAGGCACAGGACTGACTCAAAAGTTTGACCAAAATAATGAAAAGTCACAGGTTTTCCCACAAAAGCAATTATATACTTATACCATGACACAAGGACAATATATTACAATTTTAGGTCTGGGAATGATGTATCATTTCCAGGCAATTAAAGGAAGTAGGTGAAATTTCTAATTTCCATCAAGCAGAACAAAGTAAAGAAGGAATTTTCTTTTTTCTTAAAAAGAAGGCATTACAGTAGACTAGCTATATCTATTACTGTATCACTTTGTTGTGTATTTACTGTAAATGCACCAATTTTTGTGGTGCATTAATTTTTGCATTTTTTGCCGCTACTTTTGGCAAGCAAGAATTCTCAAACCCACGAAAATGTCTTCAAGTTTTTCTCTGCACATACTGAATGAGTTGGCAATCTTGCAGTACAAATTCAAGAACCTTGGAATATGTTTTTGAGCAGCTCAGTGAAAAATAAAGAATTAATCGTGCAAAAATATGGACATTTACAAAACATAATCTCCACAACATTCTTAAGGGTCCTGTTTAGCTTTGGGAGCAGTGATTTAGAAAATGTTCAAGATATCACATTTGATGCATATATGTGTAGGTCAGTTGTATATAAGAAATCCTAACCATATTATTATTTTTTTTGCAATAAAGCCTAAAATAAATAAAAAAATCACCATTTTTCTCAATAAACCATAACTGTAGATGGTTTAGTCTGGAATAATTTTTATTATATCTATTGTCATATTTTGGATATTCAACAATACTTCATATTGATTATACTGGTTCAAATTTTACAATGGTAGTTTGTATCCCTATACTATTTTGAAGCATTAATACTGGGTTTTTGTTTCACCTGCAAATGGTAGATTATGCCATCAAAGCAATACTTAATACTACAGTGGATTTGCTCCTCTGAAGAGCTGATTTAATGTCAATGAATTATAGTTCTTTAAGAATCACTGACATGCTATCTTACAGGAATCATTAAGTCTGAAGTCTGAAGACTAAGAGCAGCAGCTATATAACAATAAATAACCGTAGATAATGTTCAGGGCAGTCATTTGACTTTGCAGTATATAGATGAAGCCTGCAGTAAGTGTAATGGTTCATGAAGGTGCAAATATACTCAGAAGAGATTCTTGTAGTGTGTGATGAAATGAATAAAAAAAAAAGAAGAGCAACAATACAGATACAATAGAGCGCTTGATTAAAACACATTTAAACACATTATTTCAGCTACTTTTACAAGCTTGCCAATAATGAAAAAGTATTATTTCAAGATATTTTATATCAGGGGAGGGAAACAACTTGTGGGCATTTGAATGAACAAATGCAAAATTTGCTCTTGGAACATAGTCAAACTTGCTCACTAAGACTTATATTATATTGCAGTTTACAGAAATGTTGTCAATAATTTAATAATAACAGAATTTAGATAACAGTGACATCTTGTATATTATGATTTTTTTTCATCATCATTATTGTGTCATTCATTTTCATGTGCATGTTTTGTGTAATGATTTTTGCACTTCATAACTCACTTTTTCTACTGCGCCTTGAACACATTAGTTAAGTGGAATTGACACATTATAAGTACCCTGCATTATTATTATTATTATTATTATCATTATTATTATCATTATTATGTTGATCTTGATAGATAGGAGGCTATAAAACAAGATCAATTTTGCAAACAGCATATATTTCCCATGTCATATAAAACCTTTTGGTAATGTTCCTACAGAGAGTAGAGTTTCTAATTTGAAGCGACAATGTAACAAGACTATCAAATATGAGGAGCTACAAAATCTCCTTGAAGCTACAGACAGACTGTCTGAAATCCATGGCCACCATAAAATGTGACACGAAACACCATACACAATATATTCTTCTGGCACTGTAAATTAATCACAACTCCTAATTTGAAAAAAGAAAACAGACAAAATTAATTTCAGATATGCATTTCACCCAGGCCAACACGGCAAATTAAAACGTCTGTGAAACAAAGGAGATGGATTTCATGAGGGCAGGATTCGACGTCGGCGTATGCAGGAGTCTGTCTGTTGCGATCGGGTGAACGACTGCAGAATAACTACAAGTCTTGTTGACATTCGACCCCCCCCCCCCCTAGTGGCCCAAGGCACATGTAACTAAATCGGAGAGCTAATCCGCTGTAATTGCCCAATATTTTCAGTTCTCAACCTATACATATAGCAAGTAGCAATGAACTCTATGCAAAAGGAAGGGGGAAAATATTCACCAACATCAAATGCATGAAGAGTAGCAGAGACTCCAACTCTCCCGTTTTCGACGGGAGATCTCCCGCCGAAACCCATTTTTGCAAAATCTCCCGTTCTCCCGCTGGAGATTTGATTTCTCCCGCCCTGGCTCTGTGTCTCCCGGTGGAAAGGATTTCTTACTTATTGCTATTGTATGTTGAAAAAAACAAGGAAAAGTAGAAATTACGCGGTGCGTAACATATGTCCCCGCCGGAAGTAGCATTTTGTAACAAAATGTGCAATATAGGTAAAAAATCAAGGTCAAAGGTCAAAGAAGTCAAAGGTCAAAATTCTGTGTAGAAGTTTTGAAGCCCTCACCTAGTGCCATCACATAAAGCAAATGGAATCGAAATTGGGTTAGAAATGGCGAAGGAGTAGCATTTTGTAGCCAATGTACAATATAGGTCAAAAATCAAGGTCAAAGGTCAAAGAAGACAAAGGTCAAAATTCTGTGTAGAAGTTTTGAAGCCCTCACCTAGTGCTATCACATAAAGCAAACGGAATCGAAATCGGGTTAGAAATGGCGCAGGAGTAGCATTCTGTAGCAAAATGCACAATATAGGTCAAAAATCAAGGTCAAAGGTCAAAGAAGTCAAAGGTCAAAATTCTGTGTAGAAGTTTTGAAGCCCTCAACTAGTGCCATCATATAAAGCAAACGGAATCGAAATCGGGTTAGAAATGGCGAAGGAGTAGCATTTCGTAGCAAAATGTACAATATAGGTCAAAAATCAAGGTCAAAGGTCAAAGAAGTCAAAGGTCAAAATTCTGTGTAGAAGTTTTGAAGCCCTCACCTAGTGCCATCACATAAAGCAAACGGAATCGAAATCGGGTTAGAAATGGCGAAGGAGTAGCATTTTGTAGCAAAATGTACAATATAGGTCAAAGGTCAAGGTCAAAGGTCACGACTGAAATTCTGTGTAGAAGTTTCAAAGCTCCCATGTAGTGCTATCATATAAAGCAAACAGAATCAAAATTGGCTCATAAATGACAGAGAAGTAGCAAATTGAAGATTTTGATCACACACGGACGCACACACGGACACACGGACACACGGACGGACGGACACACGGACGGACGGACACACGGACACACACACGTACGGAGCCCGTTTCATAGTCCCCTGCTCGAACTCGTTCGGCGGGGACAATAAG
The DNA here is from genome assembly GCF_040938485.1 of Diadema antillarum. Classification (NCBI taxonomy): domain Eukaryota; kingdom Metazoa; phylum Echinodermata; class Echinoidea; order Diadematoida; family Diadematidae; genus Diadema; species Diadema antillarum. Next base: position 1,461,154 of record NW_027271146.1, read on the forward strand.
CCTTAGATAGCACCAGAGAACATCTAGAACCCTAGGAACTTTGCGCTTCGCACACATCAACTTGGAGTCTCCCGTTTGCTAGGGGTTTTGGGCGGGAGAATCTCCAGATCAGAAGGTATGGCATTACATAGGGAAGGTTAATTGATCATACACCCTGTAAAATGTCTTTGGAGCTAGCATTCTTCTGCTTCTCAGCCTATGATATCATCAGGTTATCAAATCACATTGTATCATTCAATATTATGTTGAATACATTCTGTTGTTCTACTGCTAAATGCTACATTACGATATTACTTTATGCTATGATATAGTGTGTAAGTATTACAATACATTATGTTTTCAGTTTCAATTGTTGTCAATAAATGATATAAACATAGCACCAATTATTCCAGAAAATGTCAAACTTCCATACTGCTGAGTTTTAAGAAACTACAAACACGGAATCTTCATTGAATGTGTAGGCTCTTCATTATCTTGAAGGGAAATCCCAATTTCTTTAACCTGTGTCCTTGCCATAACGATGGAAAATTATTGTTCTTTTTCACTGTATGGTCAATTGAACCTATATGAATGCAGCACAGCAAAATGGCTAACAGAAGAGTGAAAAAACTTTTGGTCTCAAAAATTGACAACTTCAAGAATAAAGACAAAAATTATCATTACTCACTGTCAACCCTTTGTTGCAAAGGCCTATTAAGATTTGAATTGCAATGGAACAAATACACATTCTTAACAAATGTAGATAGACTACACTGAAAAAAAATCATACTTCGAGGACACTACGTCTGTTTGACGTGGGTGGGGAATCAACAGTTGATACGATAAAGAAAATTTCATTGTCACAGGAATCTAACATCCTGAAAAGCATTTCGAGGGAATTTAACATCCTGAATAGAAAGAAAATCTGCACATATCACGGATCTACTTGGCTAATTTCCATCTTATTGCATATGTCGTGCATAAAACATGACAATATTACAGTTGACTAAACTTGATGTGGTAACTTTTTTTTCATCTTGGTATATCTTTATCAGATACAAAATCCCTCAGGCTGATGATTAACTCTCACAATAGCATCCCACATGATACTTTATGAACAAAATGACATACTAAATTGCTCCTTTGCTTTGCGAAAATCATCTGAGTTTGTTCCAATTACAGCTGGATTACCCCCAGTCATCGCTGCATGTCAAATCCCAGGTAAAAGGCTTGTCAATCACAAGTTGAATGACCCTACTTCTGCAGAAGGCCATTTAACACCCCATGTTGAATCCATTACGTAGAGAAGGGAGTGGGGAACATGTCCTCAGCTGGGAAGCAGAAGGGCGTAATATGTTCTAACATTTGAGCACATATATAAATGAGATGATTAGTTTTCATGAATTACATTCAGCTTATTTAATCAAAAGCGGGTAGACTTATTAACATTGTTCCATTACATATTGGATAAATCAACACTCTTGTGGTTTTGATTTTTAACATTTCAATAAAAGATAAAATGATTCAAAATTGACACCATTATGTAGAGAAGAGCAAGCTCTATGTGATACCAATATGCCAATACCTATAAAATAGCAATAACACCCTTATGGTTCTCACCCAACGATGTGATTATATATGGATATATTTGCTGATTTAATCCTTTATGTGCCCAAGCATTTTAGGTTGTTTTCACACCTATCAAGAAACGTAATTGTAATGCTGCATAATGAACACAGTTGGAATTACGACTGAGGTTATAGTCCATTCACACGACCAAAGAAGGCTTCGCGGATTCTGCAGATTTGAATTTTAGAGCGATTCTAGTGATGCGTCATTACAAACGTGTTTCAAATTAAGCACTCTCCGTATGGGTGAAAATGAGGTTAGACTAACTTGCCATGCTTTTACATCAGCATTTTGAAACTAAACCATCCAATCTTGACCTTAACTTATTGTAAAGACTGCAAGCCTACCCAGGTGTAAGCAATATGCCTCAGTCCTACAGGAAGGCCATAGTGACACAATAGGGATTTAGTAGATTAAGTACGAGAGATCTCCATTCTTTTCTTGGGCAAATTACTTTTCAGACATATATTGTACTTGGCAAAGAAAGCCTCCCAGACTGTGTGCTAAAACAGAGCACCAGAAGGGTTAACAAACTTTGTGGTAGTGTGATATTATTGTTCTGATTTCACATCCCTTGCTTTCACACGTACTGAGAGTTTTTTACTTGAATGGCGAATTACAAACACGATTCCAATCACAATTCGAACCATCGTTTGTTGATACGACCGAGGAAGGCCTCCATTCATATATTCACAGGCTTTTATGTCAGTTTATTTCTGCTGCAGAATTTTGGAAGTAAAGTGAGGACCTATCACAAAAAGTTGTTCGAAAGCTTGAAATCTAGAGAATGTGATAGTAGAAAATGACAACACGGGTGTTAAATGTCTTATTAGGCTTTTATGGTGATAATACAACGTAGGGTAAGTGACTGACACTAAATAACATGTCATTGATGCGGTCTCAAACCAATTATTTCTATCATTAACCCGCTTAAGAATAGTCCTGAGTATGATGCAGGCAGAAAAACAGAATCATTTTGATAATGAATCTGAAATGGGCAATCCATCCATTTTGTAAGCTTTGATTATTCATGTATATGATTTAAATTTTCTAGGTATTTTTTTAATGTCAAATGGAAAATAAGTAAATAAACAAGGCGTCTATGTGAAATGTGTAATAAACCAAAATCAATTCATCCTCAAGGGTAAATGTATCCACACAGCACCAAGGCTAATGTTAGTACATGCAAACCTTCCATTGCCAAGTTTACAGTCTTTACCCAAAGATACCTAAAAGATATCTAATTACTGGTGATGAGTTTCTTCCTACAGCTGATTTGCCAACGTGAGCTTGGTAGGTGTGCTCACTACACAATTGCCTCATTTGCGTGTCTGGCGTAATCCCCTGTTGCAACAGACATTAAAACAATTGCGCGACAATTGCGAGTGTACATAAGGTTGGCATCACCTTTTACATGATTATACATAAACTTAGCACATAAGTGACACGTTCGCATGAATTTGGCACTCTGGAAATGTGAGTTTTATATTTTTGGCACTCTATCACAATGAAATTAACATGAAGGTATGTTAACAGTTGAGTATCTAACAGTACAATGACCTTAAAACATTACATAAACTACAATGAGAAGAGGAATTGATATCCCACTTTATTATGAAATACAATCAAACAACAGTCTCTTTGATTAGATTTGTATAAAGAGATAGTTAATGATCACATTATCAAATTTAAGAAAGAAAAAGAAATTAACTAGCATGAATAGGTAAAATGTCGCATGTCCCATTTGCAAATTTCACAAAACCTTGCGGGGTTGATGGATAATGTCTCCAAACATCGAGTATGAAATCTTACATCAATACACCGCACAGAGTTTTAAAAAAAAAAGAAATGAAAAACTCACCCCATGTCACTTGGGAATATACCAGGAATAATGGTTGGATATTTTCCAGGGTCTGAATAAATTCACTAGAAATCTGTAGTATTGTTTCTCCCTCCATCATAAAGAAGTTTCCAGTTTATTATTCTGAGGAAAGGTCTGCACTACCTACCTCTACTGTATAACACAGCTTATGAAAGGAATGAAAAATGCAATGTTCCAGTGCTTGAGAAATATTTGAAGTTCTTGCTGCTATAATGCACATTAGCAGTTGGCTTGCTATTATGCTGTTCATGACTATGCATGGCCATAATGTGAACATGGCCAGTATTGTGAGCAAGTGGCGAGTCATGTGACAAATATAACAATATATCAAAACAGAAAACTTCAGGTGTCATTAAAACAATCACAATCTAGTCTGCAAGTTTTCTGGCAATTATTTTTTTCTTTCTTTTGTGGGGTGGGGGGGCGGGGGTGTGTGTTGGCAGAGTCGCATTGTAAATTCCAGTGATATGTTGCTGATATTTTTTTAAGTCATGATTTTTCATTGTTAGTTAGTATGAATGGCACTACCCAAGACAGTGGATTAAAATGTCTATCTTGCATTAGTTGTAATTCAGGTAACCAAAAGATGAAACTAAGTATATTAGATCCTTGTTGATATGTGATATATCTCTTCAGGCACATCACAGGAAAAGTGTGATAATATCATTAGAATCAAAGCAAAACAACTTGGCCACGAGTCAACGTAGCAACCAAAGTTGAATCTTTCACAGGATTAGACGTAAGTGATTTTAACAAACAGCCCTGAAAGTAATCTACCATAAACTCTTCACCGTTGTGTGTCACACAAACAGTAATTGAACAACAATCCGACAACACCATCGACTTGCAACGTGACACCTTGTCCTACATGGCGTGATAAACTGGTATGGAGATCAATTAGGCGCCAGTAAAGAAAGAATGAACTCCATGAATCTGAATAAAATAATTAATGTTAATTAGGTTGAATGAGGATCAAAAAATGAATGAGTCTGAAAATAGCTTTCATGTTGAAATCCCTTCAGGGCTTGGAAAGAAGCCAGTCAATTTTATTCTAACCCTTAATTTGCTGTACTACATTTATTTAAAACTGTACTCTTTCACACCATAAAAGAATACATTAAATGCTATGTTTGCAATATTTCTACTATTCCTTTTTCTGTACTTTCTTCTACATGATAAATTAAGTTGTAGTTTACTTTGCAGCATTGTTGAGATGAATTCCTCTATGACAATCTGATATTACTACATGAAAGAGCTTTGTTTGATTAAAAGCACTTTCTTAAAGAAATAAACTTTAAAACATCTCAAGGCACACAAAGTCAGGTATATTTCATTTGTATTGTTTATGAATAATCAACAATAAAACTAGAAAAGCACTCGAGAGTGCAGACCTCCGCCAAGCATGCAAATCATTTTCACCACTGATCTTGTTCTTCCGTAGAGATATCAGTGATTTCCACCCATACGTACTTATAGCATTGTGTGCTGAAAGTTGCCAGATTTCCCAATATAGAAGCCTTTGTTACATCATAAACACTCAGCTGCACGGCGCGCCTCACCCCAGCAGAAACTAGAGCACGCACTTTAGTGCGCGCAGGAAAACCTCAAATGTGTGCAGGCAAACCTCAAATACGCGCAGCCTGAACTCCCAAGTTCATTGACCCTACCTGCCAAAATGTCAAAAATCCTTCATAAATTCCCCAAAAATTCTCGGATCACTACCAAAAGTTAATCGTTTGTAACTTGTGTCATTCTCAACTTTTCCTGCAAGTTTCATCCCAATCTGTTCACTACTTTTTGAGTTATTTTGCACACGGACAAACGAACGAACCAACTAACAAACTAGAAAAGCACTCTGAGAGCGCAGACCTCCGCCGAGCATGCAAATCATTTTCACCTGTCCACTGATCTTGTTCTTCTGTAGAGATATCAGTGATTTCCACCCATACATTATAGCATTGTGTGCTGAAAGTTGCCAGATTTCCCAATATAGAAGCCTTTGTTACGTCATAAACACTCAGCTGCACGGCGCGCCTCACCCCAGCAGAAACTAGAGCACGCACTTTAGTGCGCGCAAGCAAACCTCAAATACGCGCAGCCTGAACTCCCAAGTTCATTGACCCTACCTTCCAAAATGTCAAAAATCCCTTATAAATTCCCCAAAAATTCTCGGATCACTCCCAAAAGTTAATCGTTTGGTACTTGTGTCATTCTCAACCTTTCCTGCAAGTTTCATTCCAATCCGTTAACTACTTTTTGAGTTATTTTGCACACGGACAAACTAACAAACCAACGGTAACGAAAACATAACCTCCTCCCTTGGCGGAGGTAATAATCTACACTAATATCTGAATCTGTGTGGCACATATCATGCTACATGCATCTCTATCATATTTTCATGAAACTAATTGATGACACCCCAATTTACAAGTTGTCTTATTCATTTCTTCCTTTTATTTGTAATACTAAAATGCAGAGTTTCATATATTCTTGCCACTAATAACCATCATGAAAATAAGAAATAGACTGATGAAGTCTTACCTTGAGCGGGTTTGTCAATTTCCTTTCTTTGAGGTGATTTTCTCAAGGTGACCTATGGAAAATAGTATGAGAGAGTAGACAATGTCAAATTAATATATAAAAAAGCAGCTGATGTTCTATAGGGAATTAAGGTGTGAAAAATATTATGTGACATCATGTGTAGATAAACAACAATGGATATCTTAACCACATTTCCACCCATTCATAGCCAGTAGCAAGAGTACCAAGTACAACAGCAATTACATTTTGATGCATCTGTGCTGAGAGGAATAACAACATTATCCCCCTTGACAATCAAAGGAATTGAGAGTTATCTCAACTCCTTCAGTGTTAACTATCTTCTTCACTTGCTCATAGCCTCATGGCAAACCCCAAAGAGACACACCCTACACCCCTGGAAGGCACCTCCACACCCTTGGAAGACACCTGTACAACTCATGCAGCCAGCCACTTCCTGGCCTATCACCAGAGCGGGAAATACAGAGCTGTATCCCACAATCTTATCACATATAGAAAATGAAATGCCTCCTACCACAAGACAATGCTAAATACCTCTACATGCATCATAATTGAGAACTTCATGTCAATTTGCTTATGGCACACGTGACTGATATCCCACTTTCCCCCTTCCTTTCAAGCTGATAGGAGATGGGAGTCAAATCCTGCATCATCTCAAACAGCTGTGTTGCCATGGTAACATGTCAAAATCTGTTGTATCAGTAATACCACTTGGACAGACTAAACACTCAGCTCTTCCAATTTCCTCTTTTTGGACTGATCTCCACGCTATAAGGAAGTTTGTTTTGTTTTTGTTTTTGCCCCACATTTTCATTTTTTTTTCTGGTAATGACAGCACTTTTTGTTCTTTCCAATTCTAATTCCTTTTCCTTAAAAATTTGCTGTGCATTGCACTTGACACTAGTGTATTTTGATCCATGATTTCATAGTCAATTTGACTTACTTTAAGCATCATCATCTGGATGAATTTTACGAATAACTTGGCTCTCGTATATTTCCATTTTTTGTGTGCACACTTCTGGTATGGTTTCCGGACCGTGTGAAGGATCTTGACATCTTTACTCAAAATGTTAAGCAGATCTGACATGACATAAGAAAGCTCTTCACATATCCTTTTGGCATTAGTTTAATTCTCATTAATAATTTGCAAGGAAGGGTTTGAGGCCTCAAGAGTGGAGTCATAAATTTTCAGGACAGCATTATGAATCTATTTCGACTCTGAAATCGGCAACGGGCTTAATTTTTCCTTCCCAAATAAAGGTGAACCTGTTTCTAGTATGAGTCCAAGCACATACTTCATGGCTCTCGGGTATCCCTTGTGGATTGCTTATCATTTCCTTTTCATGGCCAGTACCACAAGTCATAAACCACAACAAATCAACAGAAAATAGAAAGGATGCCTTCAGTGAAACACCACTTCAAAGTCCACTTGTGGTATGGAAGGAGTTAATCTTCTAAATTTCAGTGACAGAGAACCGGATTACAGAATGTGGGGGGAAAAAAGGAAGAGGATATTTGGGTCTGAAAGGTGAAAAAGGTCAAAAGTAAATCATGTCATCCAGTCTAATTCATAGATAATTAAGGTCTAAGTCTCAAAGTGTCATAACAGGTGCATAATGAAAATGATTTAACACACAGCATTCAAATAATCCAGGTAAACTTTGACTGAATTCAGGTGTAATACTTCTTATCAAGACCTCTGCACAGGAATTATATGTTACCTGTGCCCAACCTTCACCCGGTGATAAATGTCAGTTAAGTAACACCCACACACTCTGTATAAGATAGATCTGCAGATCAATGATATAAACTCCTTAGAACATAAAGGCCTATTTCCCAACAGGGTACACTTGACCATTAAAATTGCTGTACTGATCACTTAAGGAAAAAACAAACAAACTTCAACTCTGTTTCCCTGGCAACCGAAGATAATCATGGTAGCCATAGAAATGAGATAAACATTAGTTACAAATAGATCTAACACTAACATCGAGGAGTGGGAGGCTCTTTCCCAAAAATATGACCCAGCATATGACTTGTAAACGGTTAACATGCACTCTGATGAAAATATTGCACCAGTTCAATATACAGTCAATATATGAATGACAGAAAATAACATACAATGTACTTTAACGTACACTACTACTGTATATGCCAAATATTTTGCAAATTTCATGAGTCGGGTGCTATTTGTGAAATTATAGACACGCAAAAATAATGACTCTGATCCCGATATGAAAGTTATGCACACATAAACATTTCTCTGTTCAGTACAGTACTCCACGATTGCGAATCTAACCTCTCGCGAAATCGTTGGGAAGTCCCGATTCGCGAAAATTTAGACTCGCTAAATGTGTATGGTGTATACAGTATTTTACAAGGTAAGGATTTACTCTGCAGCAGTGAGCAGATAACATGATTCAGAATCTTTTCCTCAAACATGCTAAAAATTCTAAACCCTAGCACGAAAAATTTTTATGTGCGCCACACAAAATATATTCCATATAAAGTCTTATGTATCAAAGCCACTTTCATTCTCCACAATGCTGAGTAGTCTCTCATTAGTTAAAAATCCCTGTAGAAGGAAACCTTAATATATGAATGTAACCTTGAAGAAATCTTGCTTACTATGTTACAACTTTTCTCAGTGGTCCTAGAGATTACATCATACAATATATTTTATCACAATCCAATACATTATCCTAATATTTGTATATATTGCTCTACATATCTATAAGCTTGATGAGAACACAATCTTCATGAGGTTTTCATATCAATATCTATTTATGTTGGTCTATGAAATACTTTGTGGAAATGTCTGCACATTGCTTTGCTCCATATTTCATGAAGTTTCTCTCACACTGTATTTCTGGGAAAGGAAATTCTGCTGGCCTTGTTGATATGGGCAAGGTGTGCTGAAGTCTTGATATCATGGGAGGCAAAAACCTTTCCCATGGGAATATATCCATGGGGAGCACACTTACTTGTGAGAAGTTTTCTTCCTTCAAGGGTGTGTGTGTGCCATCACATTCACACTGACCTAGCTTGATATTACCTTACTTCAGTGATAAGGGAACCCTATGAGAGTTTTATGATATGCTAAGGTAGCCTACATAATTATGCATTCCCTTGTGGCCCACTATATCTTCAAGTTAGAGTACAGCCAATGCTCTAAACCTACTCTAAACCATACGATTTATTGTGATAAATTATCATCATCATGGACAGCTCAATGAAAAAGATCATCATCACTTCAGATGTAAAGTTTAATAGGCACTATGTGTACAGATCCCAATTATCTACCGATCTTGTGGTCAAGCTTGACCCTGCAAAATACAAGTAGTAAAAAAATTCTTGGTGAATATATACACCTTGAAGCATTTCACACACCAGTTAGCAGAGAACGTGACACTTTTAGATTTTGTCATCAAGCAGTACTTGTTGATGGACTCTATGAGTTGTATTCATCAAGAAGCAAAATATAAAAGGCATGATGGTAAAAGAATGATTTATATGCTTATCTATGAGAAATCATTCTCACTGATAATGTTCCTGTGTAAATGAACATACATAGAGTGGGGTTTCTATGCATGAGAGTAATTTGAGGTTGTCTACACCCAAGGTATTGGGAAGCCTGCCCAGGAAAGCAAGATTAAAACTGAAGGCTAGGCCAGGGATGCAGGCAAATTAACTCTATCCCTGCCATCAAACAACCTGTTGGCTGTATGCAAATTGATTTAATTCCTGAGTCATTTTGAGATTGTGGTGCTACATGTAAGAGGGTTTAATAATGTTTTCTTCTTTATATTCTGGATGAAGGAGTAGCAGGTAGCATCATTCACTTAAGTACTTCATGAAAGTGTAAACTCTGAAATTGTTACCCAAGTTGACTTCAATGATCAGGGTGAATTCCCCCGATAACAAACAGAAAAGTCGCAAAATTCATAATGATTACTTCAAACAAAATGTATATTAAGTGGAATAATGATGTCATTCAGCAATAAATTAGCTCCTGTAATCTCTCTTAAAAGTGATCAATGAATGTTATGCTAAGACATTATAACTCTAGAATAATTTCATGCACAGGATAAGATTTCTTTTTGCAAGAACTCTCTTCTGTAAAAGAACTCAAGTGAAATTCAGACATTATTTTCTTCTTTCTTTTTTACTATATTACATTTTGAAGCCTACTTCTGTTGGTGGATGGCGATATCCTTCAAAATGAATCAGAGCATCATGTTCACCAAAGGTACTTGGAGACAAAAACCAACTTCCTTCGTTATCACACCTTGCTCTGACGTAGGGAAGGGGAATTACTGTCCCCCATGGTTCCAATGATTCCCTTTAGTAACGGCCAACACATCCTCCCTTATAATCTACAGCTGATGAAAGCATGGAAGCAATATCACCATAACACATTAAAATTGATAAATGGCTATTAATTTTTGTATGATAAAATAGAAGATTCCTTTTTTAAATTATGAGGATTTCCTGCATAAATTTAATGATTTCTCTTTAAAACTACTGTTCGTTAAAAAACAAACACCTCATACTCATGATAACTGCTGTGTCATACAGCTCCCTCGTTTGGCCGCCAACAATGATGCCGTGACACTATGACGAGAGAGAGGCAAGACGTTCATCAATTACCCACAATGCCGAGTAACGCCATGAGATATGGCTCTTATTACTACACAGGTGACAAAGTGGGCCATAATGTTTTCACAGGAACTGTTTATTGCAGGGCACTATTCCAATCACTTATCTAGCTTCCACATACTGTAGACCCAAGTATTACCCATAGTGTAAGATATATGTCTGATTGAGTGACCAGTAAATGCCTTCACTCGAAACCATTTTTTTTTTGATCTCCAGAACATAATTACAATACAAAAATGCTTTCTCATAAAATTAGTTATTCTAAGAGGTAAGAACTGTGTGATAGTTAATATTTTGTAAAAGCTATTCTGCTTACAAAATGTTGATATTATAATAACCTTTAATATCACATGTGATTATCATACAGGTGACTTATGTAACACACATTGGCCAGTCTTTTAAAATGGACGGTATGTCTTTAGTAGCTTAATTTAGATAAACATATTTCCATTCTATCAAAATATGATTAATATTTTCACAACACTATGTCAATGTTTTATCATTTATTACAACAACATTCAATCCCTAGCCTAATTCATAAACAAATCCGAGCCCATTCTGATACCTGTTATCTCAAATATATCTCTTGAGTAGGAGTATACCTCTATAATGCAAACTAATAAAAAGAAATATACACCCTCTGTTATCGGAAGTATACCAATCCTAGCATATAATTTGCAAAGTTTAACATATATCATCAGTCAGAATTGGATTACTAGCATATGAATTCAATTACACAGTAATTACAGTCAGCAGTAGACTACTGACCAGTGTTTTTTTAATCACTTTTTGTGGAGTTATCAATGCAACTGATCTTCATGTGATCTATAATAATACTTTATGGAACCCCCCACCACCAAAAAAGAAAAAGAAAAAAAGGGACAAGTCAATATATTAGTTGACATTGACCATGAAGCATTAACAGGTGATATTGACAAGTATTGATTGCTGGCAATGCTCTGACAAAGAACAAAAACAAAAAGCACTCATGTGTGATTGTCAGATGTGAGTGGTTTATGGTATCCATGGCAACCTGCCAAGTACACTCACCAAAATACACCGTGGATATTGTTGGTTTCTTCAAGTCATTCAGTACGACGATACTCTTTGATACTCTTTGAGAGTGATGTACTTATCAGAAGAAGAAGAAATAACATCGGCTTTCATTCTTTTTCACTCTCTCCTTTCACTACATGCGTACTGCAAAATCAGGGCCCCGTTTTATAAAAAGATAAAATCGATTCTAAATCCTTACCACACAGGCTGCCATAGACTTACAGTTGAAATCAACTATAATCAATTTTAACTTTTCATAAAGCAGGGCCCAGAAAATTTATTTGAAATTGGGAGTATACTGCGTTCTGAAACTTAATAAATGAAATGAAAATGAAATGAAATGAAATATACTAGTGATACAGGGAATTGTTGAACTTCTGCGGGCATTTTATTTTTGCAAATCTTGGCTCCTTGTGATATTCACAAAAGTTTCATGCACACAAAAATATTTCTGGTTTTGTATAGTTTATTGCAAATACTGTAGATGTGCTCCCATAAGTGTATACATGTATGGATAAGATTTCATCTGTCACGTTGTCAGTCATGCTGTATTTCCATCCACTTATTTTGATGTGATGTCATTCAACTATGAAAACGAAATCAGAACCTCACATCATATGCCTGACCACTGAGCTTCAGCTCTTTGGGCCAATACACAGACTAAATGTATTTGCCCTTTTCATTAGTGAAACTTGTCTTCTCTTAATTAAAAAAAATAAATAAATAAAATCTTATTTGGCTCACTAAATCTGAGATGTGTCCTGTTATGTTGTTGTTTTCCATGTTATACAGTATTCATTTTACCTACCTGTATTCATCAGTCTCAAGCACTAAAATAAAAGAATAGGCACATGACCACATAGATGGAAAAAACCAAATAGGCTAAAACAGCCTGGTCTCTTTCTAAGGCAATACATATTAAATGTTTGGCCAGGTAATGGTAAGGGGAGAAAAAAAAATCACACAGATGCCAAAAAGTTCATTCATTTAGGGGAACAATCAGTGCAATATCCTCTTCAAATGAGCTTCACCTTGGAGAATAACATTAGCCCAGATTATTTAGCAGAGGACAGGGCCAGGAGAAGGCCACCGGGCAAAGTTTGGTTGAAGAAACAGGAAGCTCCTGATTGGCTGGAAGTTGAACAACCCCTTCCAGGAAGTTCCTGTAACTTAAGGAGGTGTGGTCAATAATATCCTCTCACTTTTTTTCAAGCAATGCCCTCCTCATTGAGTAACGGAAAAACAACAGGAAGATAAACCAGGAACAATGCTTGTTGTCAATATTATTGATTTTCTTGTTTATTTCCACAAACAATTTGTCGTCCACTCAAATTACAATGGTGTGTAGCCTCGAAGTCTGACTTTTTAGGGAAGAAATTATTAAAGCTATTAAATTCTGAGATAATAAGGAAGAAACAGTCATAACTGAAATCCTGTGTGCCACTTTTTGATACTATCCAGTCTTAGCTCAAAGAGAAAAACTTTGTGAAAGAAGTTGGGTATTGTGATGGATGTGTTTTGTTTGTGATTTTTGTTATTTAGGTTTTTATCAGAAGTAACAACTTAACCACACCAAGTTAACACAATCTCTGGACTTTATTTTTCACTTACTTACAGCATACTTTTCTCCATCAGCAACTGATTGCACCAAAGTGTTTTATGAAGATGCAGTCTCATCAGAAAAAGCAAAACACAATTGCAAAGAAAAGAAGATTAATTTCTTCAATCAGATTAAAATCAAAGCATTTTTAGTACTCAAACTGACATATTACCTTCTAACTACCAGAAGCATCATACACTTTGTACTAACACCACACATGTTTTAATTCTACTTTGCTACATTTCTTTTCCTATTTCTGTAAGTCCATATTTATGACATGAGTGTAATATACGCACATCTACACTTACATCCCCATGCCAGAGCTTTGATATATATATTTTTTTCATTACTGTAATATATCTCCATCACTGCTAACGGTTTTGGAGCTACATTGTTATGCCAGTGAGACCCTGGCATCTTCAGATAATTATGTTCTTCCGAGCTCATGAAACTTGGCAGCCAATCTGACACCGTTAGACATACTCCCCCTTTCAGCTGGCTTCATGTTTCTCCGACTTGCGTCAAAGCCCTATTCTCTTTCACACCTCCTTACGGTGCTCTTGGCTTCACCACACCATACCTTAACGGACTCCAAGGCAGTGACCCTAACTTGAGAGACGGGGGTGCAGCCGACAGCCAAAAGGGTGTTGGGCTTCTTCCAACATCTCACCTCAGCCTGGGACTTATTTCAGAAATGTACTAGGCTTACCCTCTCGCAAATGATTACCACATGCTGAAACATGAAATCATGAATTTATACACATTCAATATTTCTTTTTCTCTTTTCCCTCATAACAACTAGACTATGTACTGAAAATACAGAAACAGGATTTAAACACATTAAACTTTCTTGAATTTTGCAAGGAACCAAAATTCGCAAAAGTAAAATGCACATGTAAAAGTTTGTCTACACAATCCATTAAATGGCAGTGGCGATTTGTGAAAGCTTCATGCCACGAAAAAAGCTGTTGGTTCCAATTCACAACTGTTTCTGGTTTCACAGTATGTAAATCTTTGAATAAACATGATGGACATTTAATGGCTCAAAACACTGCCAAAATTGTGATAGTTTAAGTCATTGATAAGAAGACATGGATAGGAGTAAAACGACACAGGTCAATGCAAATCATAAGTTTCAAGGGATAACATCTACAGGATCTTTCCTTTAACCTACATCTGTCTGTGAATTCTGAGCCGTTACTACATTTATTTTGTCTGTCCCCCTTCTCCCTTTCAATATCTGTCCCAGCAGACTCCTCTCTACCCTGTCTTTCAATACTCGGTATCACCAATACCTAGGTGCTGTGCACAGAGCAGCGTTTTAGATGCATTATGGGATAGCTCAGGGGACAAACTTGCCGCGGTTTTGGCTGCACATGCACTCAGATCACGCTCTGTCTTTATCCAGCTGGGTATATTTTGTTGAAGATTTCTTTGCTTTCCATCATGTGACCAGCACATTGAAGCTTTGCAGTAGTGACCCATAACTCTAGTGACCGCAAATCAACAAAATTTAGAAACTTTCAACTCTTTTAAGCTGAATTATAGCGAAGAAAAAGAGGGGAAACAACAGAAAAGTAGACAAATAACTCCATTGAATTGTACAGGAAAAGCGACTTGCGCAAGACAACCAGAAACAAACAATGGCACCAAGGAATCCCACAGTGCATCTGTGACAGGGCTCTTCAGAGTGCGCAAAAGTTTTTCTGCCCATTGGCGATACCAAGAATTGTTCCCTCTTTCATTCTATCTCTCCCTCCCTCTCCTTCTCTTTCACTCTCTCTATCTTTCTATCTCTCATGACACACATTCACACATCGATCAACCTCAATCTGTCTGTATTCTGACAATGTTCTAAACTTTTCTTTGCTGGTAGCCTTCTTTGTTTCCAGCCCCGTCATTTGTTTCTCCTTGCACATTTGCTCCTTGTCTGTGACTCAAATGTTTTTACTGCATCCAGCATTTAACCCTTAGCCTACAAGATACGTCAATCCCCATAGAGTTATTGCACGCCACACCAGGTTCACGTAGGCATAGTGTTTAAAATCATGCACAGACATTTATTATCAGATACACCTGTTACCTTGTTTCTGTCTGATGAAGCAACTGGGTTTATCTAGATGGCGAGACAAACATTATAATACACTCATTGTGCTTGTGAATCATAATGCCATATGTCACACAGTTCATGTTCATTATTCTAATCGACTCTGAGAATTTAACCTATGTTTGAATGTTGTTTTGATATCACAGGTTTCGAAACCCCTCTTCAAATATATGGCCCTTCCATATCCTCCCCTATGATTGGATCTTCAATTTCTCCTAATGGGCAGGTTGGAGAAGAAACTGAAGACTATTTTACTTGAGTCATAGCTCCATTCAATGTGTACAGTATGTCTAATTGCACTTATGATTTTTTTTTTATTTGTCACATCGACCATCACATGCTAATTTATCTCTTGATGAACATTTTTTGATTGTACTCCTTGCAAACCATTAATTTCTCTTTGAAGATTATTTTAAAAAAATTGGTATTATCATCAATATCACAATTATACTATTGACTTTTCTTCAATTAACACTCAAAATGCAAAGACAGGGTGACTATGTAAACTTTAAAGTTTCTAAGCACACATTTTAGTCCATACTGCCGACAGGAAGTCACATAATATCAAACAGAACACCCGACTTGAATGCTGGATTCTGATTGGACAGAAGTCAGGTTGTATGCATTTGGTCTGACTATATATTAGACAGAACATTTTATACAAGAGGATATGGTGAGCACAAGAAGCATTTGATAACTGTGAGCTCAGTTCTCATTTGTAGGAAGTAAAGGGCACTGGGCCTCAAGAGACGAGACTAAACTCTTATCCTGCCTGGTGTACTTTTCATCTAGACATACAAAACTGATCGGATGTGGATGTTCTGTGTTGTCAGGGTGGGCTCAGTGTACATTAAAACGACATCCAGACAACCTGGCATGTAATAAGATGACATCTATCACTGTCAGCAAGCCATTAAAGGTCCAGTATGCCAGCACTTAGACCCCGTTTACAGTGCGGGGGCTGGGCCGCGGCTCGGCTGCAGCCAAGCCCGCCTTCATTTCAGTGTAAACGTGCAAAAGGCCAAATTTGGCTGTGCATTTGGCCACGCTCCAGAGGTGGTCTCGACCGCAGCCGAGCCACGGCCCATATTGAAAACTGTCGGTCATCTGCGAAGCCGCGCTTCCGCGCGAACGCTACAACACGTAAAACGGGTAAAAACTCGACACATTTTTCCACAAAATCTGCCATAACTTTAGAAATATTTAAGAAGCAAACTTGGGGCGCCCGGATTCTGAAAGTGGACACTTTAGGGATTATTTATGTGTATATATCTTTATTGTAACATTTGTAGCAGTGACGCAAATTAGATCAGAAAAGTACCTTATGAGTAGAATTGTCTATGGCGAACAGTCCAAATTTGACGAATTTGAGCATATTTTACCGTCTTGCAATTCTTCCAGACGGGATATCTCGAGAACGGAAGGTCGCACAAACTTGGGGCGCACGGTTTCAGAAAGTAGAGATTCTGCCCATTTTTGTGATATAAGAATCTTGTCCATTGGTTGAGCAGTCCTGGCGCAAATTTGCAGTAAAGCTAGACTAACCATTCACAATTGCTGTCATAGGGAACGTGTACAATCCATTCAGAACTATCACGTGACGAGACTACCAACGAAAATTTGAGCCGTTGACCTTCACTGTCTGCCGTCGTCAGCAGTGTGAATTCCTGTAATTTCAAGCTTTTGTTTCTCGCCAAATATCATTTTCAACGCAATATCCAGATACAGTTGTATGTGAGACATTATCTAGATACGTAGCAGCCTTATTAACAACATAACTGTTAAGTTTGGGAGCAAAAACAACCAAATACATTCCACATTCCGTCTCATTTTTCAATGATGGCTCTAGTCGGACTGGTGCATTTCCTTCGGAGGTGGTAATAATGTAAGTAGTTGCAACGGTCGCTTGCCACCTGCTGTCTGCAATCGGTCGCTTATATACACGTGTTG
This sequence comes from Diadema antillarum, assembly GCF_040938485.1. Taxonomy (NCBI): domain Eukaryota; kingdom Metazoa; phylum Echinodermata; class Echinoidea; order Diadematoida; family Diadematidae; genus Diadema; species Diadema antillarum. The sequence continues at coordinate 1,478,575 of NW_027271146.1, forward strand.
TACACAGGTAATCAACTGAAATAATGTTGTAAAGGAATGATAAGGTCATAGACTATATCATATTAACTGTAGATTAAACCCGATTTTTGTCGCCTACACACAAAATACACTACGCGTGAAATTATGTGAACATGATGTCCCTCCACGCACGGTGCTGCAGGCCACCCTCATTAAAGTGTCGACTAGCCACGCGCCCCACACGCACTCACTTTCGCCAGCGTCTGCTACCTCGGATTTTCTGCGTGAATTAGGGCAAAAGTTTTCAATATGAGCCCGGCCTTTTCTCAGTGTAAACGCAAACTGGGCCAAATGCGCGGCCAATTTTAGCCTGGCTTCCAGACCCTCTGCCCGTACTATTTCAGTATTCAGGATATTAACCCCCTCAACGTCGAAAACTAGTATAGTTTAAGGTGGTTTTGTCCTGCAAAGGATTTTTCCTTTGCAGGAAAAGCCTTTGCCCCAACGGCGACTTCGTCGCCATGCACGGAATCCAGTTGGCAAAGGGTCTGAAAACCAGACTATACCAAATTGCGTTTGTTTACAAGCAGAGCGCCACTACGGCAAAATATTGAAAGGTTTGAATGAAAAGCCCGGGCCAAGCCCCGCACTGTAAACGGACAGATTTGCGGGGCTCAGCCCCGCAATTGAGGCCGGGCTCGGCCGCAGCTCGGCCCAGCCCCGCACTGTAAACGGGGTCCTATAGTCCTCCTATATTTTGATTTCATAGATTTCGATTTGTAGATTTCTCCCAGGGTAGTCATGCTTTCAAGTTTTGCTTTTTGTGTCATCCCCTGAAATGAACATTAGGTAATACAGAACACAATTCAAATTGTCTTTTGATTATGGGATGTGTTGCCACTTTTTGGGAATCAATTTTAGTTAAAGAGATTAGGGGCTGTTGAAACTACTGCAACTGATACACACACACACACACACACACACACACACACACACACACGCACACACAAAATGTGTATCAAGAACGAAGGGTTCAATAAAGAGAGAATTTTTACTCCACTGCATGAAAACTATTAAACAATATTTAACATTTTATACAAAGAAATACAGCACTGTTTTGGGGACTCAATGGGTTAAAGGGATAATCAGCTCAAAATTGAAGACTTCAGCATGACATGGAGTGCAAGCAACCTGTTCATAATTATCATTCTTTCTTTCTGTGAATGCAAAGAAGGCCCGCGTACCCCAACAGTATAAATAACTCTTCACAGATTCCAATGTCATCTAGCTCTTAATCCCTTCTCATTGTTGACAAATAAATATATTGTTGGTACCCCAGACAAATGCACAAACATATCGTAACAATGAACGTTGAAAATTATAATAGCCACATCAGATTCCTGCTGGATTTAAAGATTTGTTATTCACTGCTTCCATTCTTCCAGACACATTTCATTCCTGGCTACCTCTGAATGAAAACTGCTGCAAATCCTTGAGGTTTTCAGGGTCACTGTTGATATGTATGTGGTTGAATGAACCATTACAGCATTTTAGAACTTTCTTACACTTTTTTTTTCTTCTTTTTGTAGCTAGCCCAAACCATGCTGATCTATTTTTTGCCAGTAAACAAATCTATCTCAATTTATATATATATAAATTTTTTCCTCCAATACCTTCTTTTTTTTTCTAAAGAAAACACAAGCATTTTCTCTCTTCACAGTATAAAATCCTATTTCTGTATACCTTTCATGAAAAACCAACTGTGGTGGTGTTATCTTGTGAAAAACCTCCCTTCAAGGTTTCCCTTGTGTAACAAATGTAAATGGAAAATAAATGAAAGTGAGTCTCGTATTTACTAATTCATTATTGTTTTTCATATATAATTTTTCACGTTAATTGGGTAATGCTACAAGTTTTGCTTTTTGTAAAAAAGAACAACTCACAAATCTTGTGCATAAATTCCAGGCAAATTCCGGTCTGTGCCCAGATAGGGAAAGATCAAAAATGTGTACTAAATATATTATTATGATGAAGACTACTAAATTCAATCCAATTTGGTCAAATCCTGTGATTTGCGTGCTGCAACTGACAGATGGCGTGGCGAGCTGAGGAAGCATCAGAGATCGTTTCCGTCATAACTCTGGGATGAGCTGAGCTTGGCAGACAGCTAGATCTCACATTCGGCAGCCATTTCAAGAGATTGACGGTTCTCTATGCTGCGTCGGTCGCGTGGCTTTCGACTCGGCGAAAAGGAAGAGTGTAACGACTGATTGTCATCCAGGAAGTCCAGAGTCCCTGTATCATCAATTACTGCCCCTGAACTCGGCAAGAGATCTCTAGGATTCCAAAAACTTAGCCTGGCCTACATAAAGAGCCGCTGAGATCTGCTCTAGCTCCCCTGCACTGTAGATCCTCTCAACGAAGTTACAATATCTAGCACAGTTTTGTCTAAAATTTAATTCAATTATTTCTCCATTATAAGGGGGGGGGGGGCAGGACCGGTTGAGTATTGGACTGATATATCAGCCTAAAGTGTGACCCTCAGCTGTCAAATTATTATGTTACCATGGCAACAGGACACAGGAGGACAGCAAACTTTCATGTGCAGATTAAAAAAGCAGCAATTACAGAGAGGAAAGGGGTGGGAAGGAGGTAGAAAACTAAACATGTGCTATGTCAATGCTTACTAAAAAATTCCTTGACAAATTGCTCTACACACTCAATATCTACTACTAAAACTAAGAGATGATGAAGGCAATTTTTATGCCAGACTGACAGAAATTGGTTTGTGAATGTTCTCGTTTATCCTCTTCAATGAGAAAATAGGTTTGTTTCTGGAGGGATTTATCAAGAGGGGAACAGGGAGAACTAGAGCTGACCAAAACTTTATTGTATTTTTTTTTTGACACCTGCAGCATGTGTTCTACAAAAGCGCTTCTCAAATGGTCGACCGCAAAGCTCTTGCATGTGGGCCTCGTGATGTCGGCCTAAAATAAAATGAAATTAATATTTGATTTAACTGCACCTCAAAAATAAAATTGTAGAAGCCAAAGTGGGGCTCGGGTTGAAAAAGGTTGAGAAGCATGGTTCTAGAATGACCACTGATAGTTTGTGAATTATTACTCAACAGCTTGAAACAATAAGTGTAAGAACCTTTGACATATATGCAAACAACCAACCTACCTAGAACAGCAGTAGTCAGGTTGCTGATAAACCACATCATAATCAAATAACACGCCATATTTCTCAAAGCTGCATGTACCTTTAATCTTGGAGCAGTTTTTTGATAATGTACCTTCCGTATCATCAGTAGAAAGTACTTGTATGGCATTTGTGACTTGTAATTGTAGACAACAACAGCTGCAGTCTTCACTGTCAGTCCATATTGGGTCCTCACTCTTACAGAATGTGATTTATATTATATTGTGTTGTGTTGTCATGGCAATATCCATTGTCTTCAAAACATTTTCCACATCAACCTTTCATTAGGTTTTCTTCATTTTTTGCCTTCCACTTTCAAATACAGAGTAATTTTAAAAAGAGCTGCATTTTCACTACAATGTGAAATGTCTTGTTTTTAGTGTTATCACATCTTTGTCAAATATAAGTTAGTTCTACATTTATGAACATACACATCTTGCTTAAAAATGTATTGTAGCATAATTATGTCTTCACATTGTCTTTCACTGTAGATGTCTTTTTATTGTGTATGATACAATCCAACTGCATTTTTATGAATCAGATGCAATGAAATATAAAAGAATAATGGAAACCTCTCCTATTCAATTAGTTTGTCTACTGTTACCATCAATACTTATATACTTGAAAATGGTATGACATACCACTTTAGGGTTCTACATGATTTTTTTTTTTGTCTTGAGAAAGTTTGAATCTTAGATAAAATGCACAGTTTAGATATCTTAGATAAAATGCAGTTTGTTGAACCTTGTATAGATTCTTTTAAAGGACTGTTTTTGTTTTTGTTTTTACAAAGAAGTCAAATCTGTTAAAACATTGTACAGAAACTTTTTGAGCCATGAGTTTATGAGAACAAGGTGCCCATTAGCTAATAACTTTTCCCAAGTGACTGCGCTACAGCAGACGACAGTGAATTAGATCATTGCAGTTTCTAATCCAATCATGTGACTCAGGGTGTTCAGGCTTCTTGATAGTTCACTTCATGGGACACAAATTATCACAAAAGGCCTCAACATTAATGAGACCACGATTTGCGGCAGTTTAGTTTCACAGGGACACTGCATAATACCCAGCCATTTGATCACATTGAAGGGCGAATCATTATTCATCCAGTACCTGGGAACAACACAACACAAACCATGGGTGCTAAACCACACAGCAACATGAAACCAAAATTCAAGCAATTAAGTTCACTGATAGTTGCAATTCTTCAAAAATAAAGACAAAATAAAGATTATCCATTGTAATTTCCCCTGCTGCCCCCAAATCCATTCAAAACAAAAATTAAACTTATCATGAATCATATTTTCTGATCTTTAACCAAGAGCAATCTCTATACATCATTCCAGATTCTAACTCATCTTGAAGTTCTGAGAAAACTCTGGTGAGTTAATACATTGTATGTTATGCTCCTAAACTCGCATCAGTCTTCATTTGCATAACATCTTTTGTTATTTCACATCGAAATGATTGCATTATACAGATGAAGAATGACAACTCATATGGAAATCAGTTGTCTTTGTATCTCTTCATTAAAGCAACTATCAGACACTATGTGACGTCACATATGGAAAATGATTTAAAGAAAATATAAAGAAAATTTGACATGGTATATCATTTTAACTCTGCTAGCATAATGAAAGAGCACTTGACTTAAATACCTCTTTCAGAAAGTAAGGGGAATATTATCCTGAACATATGTCAGTACAAAGACAAAAGAATTTGTACAAACTGTACTTGTGTTATAAGAAAATGAAATTTTGCAGAATTCTCTTATATTTCCTTTGTACAATTGTACATGGTATCACAAATTGCAGTAGTCTTCTCATCTAGCAATGGCTTTATCAAGATTTTAAAAACTCATAACTTTTCAGTGGATTGTCTGATTTTCCTTAAACATTGCTGATGTGTTCTGCTAATATTGCTGCATTCACTCAGCCCACATTGTTTATTTGGGCTTCATACACTTTCAAGACTTGAGTTGCTCCATAGTGCTGACTTACTCGGCATTATTTGCATTATTTGCTGAAGTCAAAATCCTCTCTTCTCCAGAAAGCTACATTTCAAAACAAAAATGACTGAGCAAAACTGTGAAATACCAACTGCCAATAAATCAAGTCACAAGACACACCAAATCTACAACATCAAGTACTTACCTTGCAGGGAAAAACACGATCAGCATGGGTAGAATTACTCAAACATAACACAATAGTGCAAACCAATACATTCCTGGACAATGTTTGGTTAGGATCAATGCAATGAAAACAGACATCGATCCTTCACACCACACTGAAGACAATGTGAATGAGTGCAAGAAATTTGGATGAAAACAGCTTCCAAATCGACCTTGCTGTGGGGACCATTGGCCCCTGACGATGTTGGTATCTTAGAAACGGCGATGCCAGCAGCTCAGGTTCAAGATCTAGGGTGGTAGAGACTGGTGAACTTTGACTCCCAACATCAAACCCCCTGGGCAGATCTAATTGAGGAAGATATGTGATCTGGGCAATTCTCTGTATTGATCTTCAACCATACATCAAGTGAAAATATGATGGAAGGAGGCAAAGAGGCTAAATGACAAGATATGAGGAATGTAAAGATCAAACAGAAGATAAAGAATGCAAGTTGACATATGGAAAGTGTTCAAATGGTGAAGAAATTAATTACAAAGTCTGTGAAAGAGAAAAATCTTTTAGAAATGTTGTATGCATCTGGAAAGTCATTCATTCTAGATGAGAAAGTTAAAATACTAGAAATGCATACAGAAAATTCTATTGTACCTTTACTTGGTGGATTTAGACATGAATATGTGCAATAAATGCAGAAGGATTCTATTTACCCATCCCCCTTCTATCATCTACAAAAAAAAAGAAAAAAAAGAAAAGAGGATACTACTGTTGGCAGTAAAAGGGTGCTTTTAAATATTTATGCTCACTGTCTGGAAATTGATATCAAAGGTAAATGCACTTGTAGCAGGCATATTGAACACCATCAAAGAGAGCACCAGTGAATGAAAAGTTCCTCAAAGTTGTATCCCGACATAAACCACTGCAATCATTGGTCCATGTTCCTTTAACTATACATAGAAAGTAGCATCTCATGGTTTAGGTTCACCTGTTCACTAAGGTGGTGTTGTTGTTGTTGCTTTTTTGTGTTTCCACATTAGCAATGACTGAAAGTCTTCCCATGGTATGTATACCACCACTCATGTTCATTGGGTCATGAGACTTTCTCTCCCAATCCACACCATTCATCCCAATTTATCATCCCGCCAAAGACCAACCAGCATCACTGCCAAATGTCACTGTGCTGAATACCACATGACATCTTGCCCCTTTCTGACAGGTGTATGTGTGTGTGTGTGTGTGTGGGGGGGGGGGGTGGAGTCTTCATTACATTAAAGGCATAATTTACCATTTGCAGACAAAACAAAAACCCAGCATTAGCATTTCAAAATAGTTCTAAAATGTGAATTAGGGATAGAAGCAACCACTGTAAAAATCTGAATGGATAAAATCAATGTTATTTATGTATTGTTAAATATACAAAATGTGTACAATAGTTATAATAAAAATGTTTCCAGACTAAACCGTCTACAGTTATAGTTTATTGAGAAAAATACAGATATCTCCTTACATTTTAGGCTTTATCGCGAACATTTTATATTGATAGGATGATTTGTGGTACAACAGACCTACACATATGCATTAAATGTCATATCTTGAACATTTTTAAAATCACTGTTCCCAAAGGTAAACAGGACCTTTAAGACCATATCCCATACCAAGGTTGGATATGATTACCTTCGGTGACCCATGACCCTCACACCTGACTCCCGACTAATCGCACCTGTTGCCTCAAAGTTTGCTAGTAGAGTCAGTTGGCTCATGACTTCCACAGCTAGGATCTGTCAAAGATGATTGTTTTTCAAATCAAAAGTGTGTCAAGTCATTCTGTCGTTTCCTAGATAGTACAGTCAGTACTGGACATATGCACTCTGCCGATTCATGGACTGACAGAATTTAAATCAATGCAACTACTATATCTTTGTATTGTCTTACAGAGAAATAAATTGCTTCATTACAGTAAGTTTGTTAAACTCAACAAATCCCAGAAAGCACATTTCTGTGGTTTTGTGCTGTAACTGTTGTATGATTTTTGATATTTACTGATCATGTTTCACGAGGTAGTGTAAAGATTCTCATTTCAGCCTTTCATTGTTCATTTATGATTATTTTTTTTTCTGTGGTTTTGTGCTGTATCTGTTGTGTAATTTTTGATATTTACTGGTCATGTTTCATGAGGTAGTGTAGAGATTCTCATTTCATCCTTTCATTGTTCATTTATTATCCTTTTTTTTTTTCTGTTACAAAATTTACACAAGCCTCTTAATTGCAAAATGTATAATTGACTTTCAAATTGGCAGCAGGGTAAGAAATCACTTTAGAAGATTACTGCCCCTGTTTCTCTCTTCAGACTGGCATAAATGCTTTGCTAGCACAGAAGAATGACGGATATTTATCGTACAAATGTAAATATTTGTCTGGTACGATCCCCAAGTAGAAAATTTTTCATTTTTCATTTATGGGTTTTTCAACTTTTTCATGAATGTAAATTTTACCCAGAAAATACATATTCAAGATACGAAAGTACACAGGTACATTTTGACATCATGATATGATATACCACAGGCTTGTACAAATCAAAGAGCAATATAAATTGTGTTTCCCAAAATGTTTTTCATATGTTTGATGGGGTTGCAGGGGTTGACACAAAAAGCAGGGATTGAAAGCATGACAACCCTGAAAGAAATCTATAATCTTTATTTACTTGTAAACTTAATATAACAGGTGCAGGTGTATTTGTGTATGGGGGGGGGGGGGGGCTGGATTAAGGTTCACCTTGAAGAAACTGCCTAGTGGTATCAAAATTGTTTGGACCTTGCTCTTTGATGCTGGATTTTTAAAAGGATTTGTGGCATCTTCAAAGATATAATTTATCCAATTTTTCATAAGGGCTTTCTCCATGTCATTCTTTTCAGGTTGAACTGATTTCTCCCTAGATTGTATCATCTTAAATTCAGAGCAATCATGAAGAATCTATAACTATGTACAGCTATAGCAGAGAAAGATTATTACATAGATCATTCTCCTCATCCACATAAAAAAGAAAAACAAAACAAAACAAAACATAACTTACTCATCCCTGGACCAAGTTTGATCTTTGATTTGTAAACATCAGGGATGATATTGAGGTTTGTTGAAAAAATCGGAAATCAACATTTTTAGGTGATTTTGATACATGGAAAAAGCAAAATGTGTGTAGACTTGAGAACAGAAAAATCGTAAACTACATTTAAATCTACAGAATTACAAGCCTGAAACATGATACTCAAGCAGCTGTAGTACTGTATTTTTACCAATTATCTGGATGATAGAAGGAGAGACACCACAAATGAAGAATTTTCATTGCAAAACAAGTTGAGTACCCTTTGATAATACAATAAAATAAAATATATATCCATCATCAGACAGAGCAAAATAAACCCTTTAAATGGATGTCACTTGTTGATAACAAGGAATATTCTTGAAGTTATGATAATCCCCCCCCCCCCCCGCCACACACACACACACACACACACACACACACACACACAGACACATTTTCTTATTATCTTCCTTGCTTTTGCAGGTTTAATTGCAAATATCTCAAATTAACAAGATGAAGCTAACTCGTTTTGGGTTGAAAACTTTTCATATGTAGCAATGTGATACAAAGTCTTCAACTGGGGGCAAGTCTGTGCTGGGACAAGTCTCTCAGACAAAGGAAACCTGTAGTGTACAGTAGAAGCATGAGGACTGACATATCTGGTATTTTGGGCTTTCTCTACTTGGAGTGAGGACCACCATTCACAAGAGGAGATGATTGAGAGACAAACGAACAGCCTCTAAAGAATAGGTACCAACATACAACCATGATACAACCAAAATCATGGCAGAAAATGATAAACTAATGTCAACTTTGCAATAGAAGCTGACACGATATCATCAGGGGTAACAGTATCTTTCGTCTCTCAATCTCTACCTAATCCTACTGAAGAAAAGAAGGGGTTGTACACCCCCACATTGTACTCTTGGGCTGTACAACATGCTCTTGACCTCAATCCCATCACCATGGTTACCGCATCAACAAATGCAAGCTAGATCCTAGGGGTGTCTGCAGGTCCTCTTTCCATGGGCGCAGACTGTGAGGTAGATACAGGCCAAACGTGAGCCCTTGAGAGGCAAATTGAACAGAGGGTCGTATAGCTTTTTAGTCATTCCAGCAAAGTCACTTAACCTGCTGAATAATAGCCCCCCTCCCCCCCCCCCCCTACAGTATTCTCAGGCAGGTGTCCATAGGAAATGTGTGTTGCAGCAAAATCAGCTTGTCCTCAACGGGTTAAAAAGAAACTTAGACTTTGCTCCAATGCATAAAGAGAATTGATACTTCAGTCTCTCTTTCATCTACAAGTGAAGTTGACAGCCTTGCTGTCCTGTGTATGTCTACGAAAACAAACCCCTGTTTGTAAGCGATCCTTGCAACTCGTTTTCATTTCCAAGGCAGTATCTGTATCATACATCCTGCAGCTTAATAGTAAACACTAGCAGAGGCTGTAACAATGTTTGCGATATGCAAGACACAAACAAGATTACATGAAGAGAATGTGCACAAAGCACAGAGATACCAACATCAGAAAGCAGGTTGGCCTGACATTTTGCAGCACATTAGTGGAAGGGTGATGGGGTGTGTCGCCTCTGATAGTGAGGAGTTTTAGCATTTTTGAAGCTGCAAATTATGCAATCTGTTGCAAACTTTCACAATACTTTGGCTCATCCTGATTTAGAAAATATATCGTCTCAAAATGTGACCTTATTGGTAGTTGGATATCCATGTTTTCTTGTGCGTTTTTCTATTTTTGTCAGGCATGAGAGAATCTCATTAGACGAGTGAGCATGAGAAAGAGCTCTGAGGCACGAGTCTCATGCCTAATATGTGAGACTTGGTAGGTTTGAGATGGAGTGAGTTAAAAGAGACTGAATATTTCACCAATATTTCAATTGCACATTAACCCATTGAGGACAATCTGATTTTGTTATACCACAGGTTTCCCATAGGCACCTGTCCAAGTATACCCAGGACTAGTCTTCAACGGGTTAAGCGATCATACAGGAAGGGATTGTTTGAATGAATGCTGATTTAGGCACTCTTCTTATGTCATATGTTAATGTGTTCTCATAATTTGATGTATTGTTTCAATTCTAAGAAATCATCAAGAGAATATTTTGAAATGTATGCAAGACAAATCAAATCTATGGCAAAAATCATGTGTTTTGAATACTTTCTATAAAGAGTTGTTAATGATAATCCTACACCTTGCATATGGTTACTATTGTTTGAAAATAGTAATTTCATCTACCATAGTTCCATCACTTTAACCCATTGTGTGTTTTGAGTGCTGTTTGGACACCGGAAACCCCATAGCATTGCATACACTGTCCAAAGTCCTCGGCACAGACAAGGTTAATATCATTTTAGTCATCATTATCAGCAATGATGAATATATGCATGACTTTCTCATGTATTAACCCGTTGAGGATGGACTAATGTTGCTACAACACACTTTTCCCATAGACCCCTGCCCGAGTATACTCGGGGACTCATCCTCAATGGGTTAAAGTCCGATAATGTACCTCTAGGTCTTTATGACATGACATTATTATCAGCACAACAAAGACATTTCTCTATGGTCCCCTGTTGAGAGTGTCATTCCAGAGTTTTGCTTATCATCCTCGCTTGGCACCTGAGAGGCGGAGCTAGCACTGACTGACATCCTGGTGAATGGAGGGCCTGAGGGGTTGCCATGGCGACAGACAATCACATACATCGTCACCTCTGCAAGCCTTGGAAGTTTCTGTCTTGACGAGGATGTTACTCATCCAGTCCAACCGTGGGACGTTGGCACGAATGCCGGGAGGACAATAGAGTTTAAGGTTTTAGGATGTCTGCTGTTTTCAATCACTGATATAAAACTCTCTGGAATGACCACCACATGAGGCAAGTTATATTTCATCACACAAAGGGATGATACTGCATGGCATTTTGGCAGTCTCTCAGAGAGCACAACTTGAGTGGGGATATTGACCGAAAGGCCAGCGGTAATTCAAAGCACATTGTGATTCTTTGGGAAACTTTCCCTTACCTACTCTTGACTCATCTATGTCTAATGAGAAAAAGCTTGCTGTATAATGAGTCAAAGACTTTGCTCGCGTAAGGTTTGGTAGCTTCTGCCAACAAGAGGAAATGGATTAACATAATCTTCATGTCGTGTCTCTACACTCAGGCATTCATCCACACTTTGACTTTCAGAGCTGTTCTACTGCAGCTACTGGAGACTCCTTCACATAAAGTCATTTCAGTAGTCTATCTGTACACTGCAAAGACATCGGTGTTAGATTTTAACACCATGGGTGTTCAATCTAACACTGATCAAGTGTCAAAAGAGGACCACATGAATAGGTGTAGAAAGTATGTTGTGATGGTGTTGAAAAGTGTTCACCTGGCATTTTGTGGTGCTAATCTGACACTAGCTGGTGATATTTTTGACACTGCACTAGTGTTGATTCAACAATGACACCACATGGTGTTGATTTGATATTGCTGATGTTAATGTCAACAGTATAACACCCGCCCAGTGTCAATAGGACACCACTCCAACTGGTGTTACTTTGGTGTAAATGTGTTCACACCTTTTTTTTTTTCGAAAATCAGGTACTTTTTCAGAAAGTTTTAGATTGTCTTGTTGAAGTTCAAAATAAACAAGAACAATAACTAAGTAACTACAAAAAACAGTGTTATATTTTGAAGTGACACCCGGAGGTGTTAATCTAACACCACAAATGAGCACCAGAAATTTAACACCTGCTCGGTGTTTCATATTTAATGCCGGACTTTTTGCAGTGTAAGTTACATTGGCATAGGTTATATATATACCTATTTCTTCATGAAATAAAATTTTGTAATATTTTTGTTTCCAGCACAGAGATCTATTCCATAGTAGCTTCTTACCATGCCACTACTCATGTATCTTTGAAAAAATGAATGATCAGAACATTTTCACACATCATCATCATAAATTTATGACTATGGCTTTAGCCAATCCGATTCCAATTGTGACTCAACTAGCCAATTCAAACTCAACTGCTCAACTTTCGGCCCCAAAAAATGAACAAACATACTCAGCCATTATGTGGACGTAACAATGATACTGTTCTGGATGAAGGCTATTATGACATAAAATATACAGATCAACAGGCTTATATCATCATCATTTAATGACAAGTAGTTTTAGGATATTGTGGCAATAGTCAAAGACAGCTCATGAGTGAATAGTGAAGAAAACATTGTAAGAGTTAAGAACATCAAAATATGTCCACCTTTAGCACAACAATTTCAAGCTCTAATAAAATCTGTTTGCTTTGTACCAGGCCTTCCCACAGTGCTTCACTATCAAGGGATATAGACAGATTAGCCTTAAACATAATTTCTTCCTGTTAATAGATCTTGTAAATGCAGAGCTTCCATATGTAACAGTTACTAGTATACTGTGCAAATTCATCTTACAGTGTTTCTGAATTCATCACGCTGTCATTGAGAGAAATTCACCATAATCATCCATCCTTTTAACTTCCCTATACAAGTACCTACTAGTGGGGTGGCTTAGTGACAAATATACTGATAATCGTGACACGCCGGACAAAAGTGTCATTTTTTCCTCAGACATTGGTATATATATGAGGATCAAAATTAGGGGGTGCTCCAAGAAATCCGCTAACAGAAAAAATGAGAAAATGCCCTTAATTTGTACATAACAATAATGTCTGAATTCAAAGACTATACACAGGGCATTCGCCAGGTTTCTGTACAATGCAATGCAATGTACATGGTTGCTAGTCTTAAAATTCAGACCCATAATACGACATATTATGTGCATGTTTACAGTAATACACCATTTTTACTGGTTTTCCTATGGTAACAGGTGGTTAGTCTGTGTTGCAGACCTGAGGGAGGTGTGTTGGAATAGTCCAGTTTTCTTAAGCACCTTTTCATTGAATAATTTCATATAATTTCTGGTAAAGGATTTTTTTAGTACTGTCTACCTCCTGTAGAGAAATGGCAAAGAGTGACATGTGACTCTGGCTCAGATACTTTAAATCTTGGGCAATGACTGAGCCAGGTGTAGGACTATGTCACAGTTCATTTTTTCTCCCAGAACTACTAGTTTACCAGTAGAAGAGCTGCATATTCCATTGAGAACTTAAGGTTTTGGGTATTGCCCTACATATTTCCTAACAAATTTAACCCGTTTCCTCCAAGATTGTGTGAATTCCATAGGTTTAGCGCAGGGATTACCTGGTTCCCGTAAGCAATTTTTATAGTCCGCACCTCCCCTCTTTATATGTTTCTTATTTCTTATGGGGGTTATTCAAATGTTTAAAAAAGTTAAAAGTCTGCTTTCATAGATAAAGTTGAATTTAGACAATTTGAATATTTTTAAAGATATATTGATATTTGTAATTTCACTCATAAAGACTTAAAGCGGTTTGAATATTTTTGGTCTGATAGCTATGTATAGACATGTTATTAAAAAGTAAAAGCAATGTTTGATTGGTTCACATTATCCAAAGAGGGTGGGATGTAGTTGGCTGGTGAACAAAGTCTATGGGGAAGTTTAAAAAGTTGATAGAAATAAAACAAAATCGGCATAGAGCAGAATCTAAATCACAATATGATATGACAAAATTCCCGACCCCAAAGGCGGTTGATTCTATGATGCTTTATGTCAAAATACATTCCACCCAAAAATACATGTGATTGATAGGAGGAAAAAGTATAGCACATTAAAAACAATATAGTTCAACTAACCCCATTAGTCCAGAAGCATAATGAAATGATTGTTAAGTTTTATCGCCTTGTCAATTGAAGATGATGTTACATAATGACAATTATCAAAGTCAGGTAGATCTACTAGTATATCAAGAAACCAAAAAGAAGGGGTGGGGTGGGGAGAGAAGAATGAAGTAAGTTATTAGTATCTGTAGTTTTGGTTTTCAGTATATTCATTTTAATTTCCTTAATTTCCGTTAGGTCATCATGGATTGGAGCATTTGTGTACTAGTAATCTGCCAGGAACAAACACAAGAAAAACTTAAAGGTCCTATATATACACTTTTGGGAGAGTGACTTGAAAAAAATGTTCAGGATATCACATTTTATGCATAATATGTGTAGGTCTGGGGGCATTTCATGAAGCATTTTGTCCGACAAGTTGTCGGACAAATTTGCTCTCTGCCAATCAGATGCAAGGATTTCTGTAGTTTGTAACAGTTTGTCAGAAAAATATCTGACCAAACTGCTTCATGAAATGCCCCCCTGTTGTATCACAAGACATCCTACCATATACAGTTTTTGCAATCAAAGCAAACATATAAAGAGATATCAGTATTTTTCTCATTAAAGCATAAATGCGGACGGTTTAGTCTGGAAACATGTTATCATAGAAATATTGTTCACATTTTGTGTTATTAACAATACTTAACATTGATTATACAGATTCATTTTTTTTTTTTTTACAGAGGTTCTTTCTATCCGTAACTCACACTTAAGAATAATTTTCAAGCACTAATTTTGGGTTTTTGCCTTTAATTATCCACAAAAAGGAGGACTCAATGCATAAAAGGTGTATGCTTTATTTTTGGAAAATGTTGAGGAGATCAGGAAAATAATATATATTGATGTAGATTTTGGACCTGAAGGAGCAGTTGAAGCATTTTTAAGAAACAATGCCTTGTGGCATCGTTCTTATCATCAAAAATTAATAATGACAAACTCAAATGAAAATTGGAGGGGGGAAGAAAAGATGAACATAATGACATGAGACAGCTTGGTAAAGATTAAACGCTAAAATAGACAATGCAGCCTCTTTTCTCAGTTCATACTTATCCAGAGTGTGTGCTTTCTTTCCAGTACCGGTATTATTATTTAGATAGGTTAGGGGAATCCCTTTGAATTGTGTGATACATCATTTTAAAGCTTACAGTCTGCTCTTTCAGAATCTGTCCTTAAAGGACAAGTCCACCTTCATGCGCACGTGGATTCAGTGAATACAACAATATTAGTAGGACACATCACAGAAAGCTTGGAAAAAATCGTACAATCCGTTCAAAAGTTATGATTTTTTAAGGTATCTGCACAGTCGCGGCTGGATGAAAAGACTACCACAGTGTATGATGTCACATGCGCACATTCTAAGGAAAATGAAATGAGAATTTCACAAAACCATACTTTTTGAATAAAGTTCACATAGTTTCTTTGACTTGCTAGTGACGTATGTCAAGGGTAATATTATTCCCCCTGCCTTCTGAAAGAGAAGTCGAGTATCCTTTTGTAAGCGAAAATAATTTATGTTGAATTTTCTTTATTCATTCTTTATATCGTTGTACACATGTGATATTACAAGGTATAGTAGTCTTCTCATCCAGCCTCGACTGCATGAGCAGAAACTTCAAAAATTCATAACTTTAGAACGGATTGTCCAATTTTCCTCAAACTCTCACTGATGTGTTCTACTATTGTTGCTGCATTCACTCAACCCACATGCTATAAAGGTGACAAATCTTTGTCTGGCGACTTTTTTGTTGATCAATAATACCAACCCTGATGGAAATCTCTTCAAATTCATAAGTTCTGAAGTCTCCTTTAAGTTTAACCAAAATCTATATATGTAGTTGCCATGGCAACATACCACTTAACACTAATGAAAAGTATTTCAAACCTCTATACATCCCGTTGACCAGTTGTACCTATTCAAATGGAATCTCTTCCAAACTGGAAAATAGCCTCCTGTAACTAACTTCAATTAAAAACCCTAGTTTTGGGTTGCCATGGCAACGCACAAATCAACAATTATATTTGACCCCTGGTTTATACTCTTGGTACCTTCTATACAACGTTCATATCAAATTTTGTGAAAATTGAATCTTCCTACCTGGAGAAATAAACAAAAACATGATTTTTAGAAAAAGTTCATTGACCTTTGACCTTTGACCTTTGGAAATTTCACCCCAAATTCAATCAAAATATTTTACTTGTTCTCAATATTCTTCCTGCCAAGTTTTATCCAGATTGGATATTCCTGACCTGAGAAATAGCCAAAAAACCTATTTCACAAATAAAGGTCATTGACCTTTGACCTCTAACCTCCTTCCCAGCATCAATTTTCTTGGAGCACCCTATTTTTTGAGAAGGTACATCATGAAGTACCTTTGGTGAAAAAATCATGCTTTTGTCCGCCGTGTCACGATAATTTCACTAAGCCACCCCACTATACCCTGGGATTTGGACACCCTTGTACGTCATTCATCTGTCAAGTTAGTCATCATTTTTTGTGTGTCTCGTGAGCGATTGTTGAGTCCTCACACAATGACATCTGTTTGAAGCTGAAATCTGTTAATCTATCAAAGCGTCCATCTCCCCGGCACAACCATTATCCTGTTCATCTAGTCATCTGTCAATTTACTCATCATTCCGTCCTTCTATCAATCCACATATCTGACACTCTGTCTATCCTTCTACGAACAACCATCCAATTCTTTATATTCAACATCATACATCTCGGAATACTCATGTACCTGTACTAATATCTAAAATATCTGTTTGATTGACCTATCCACCAACTTACCTTTTTCTCCAGCTGTAATTCATCTGCCCATTTATCTTTCATTTTCCAGCTTCTCAAATCTACTCCTCTGTTTACATTCATCATCTAAAGCACAGTTTCAATGATGCCTCATATATTTCTCTCAATTTCAGGCATAGAAATGCAGAAAAAAAAACTGAACAATAAGATCTCTTGGACTCTTCAAGACAGAGAATGAATTATTAGAATTGAGAAAACATGGCCAAAGAAATTATTGCATTCTTTTTTACTTATTCATTTGCCTTTTTTGCTCAGCATCATTTTCACCAACTATTTTCAACCAAAATTCCAATATTCCCATTGACCCTCTGCTGGAATAATTAGGCCCCTGCAGTTAATGGGTAAAAATACTGATTCTTTCAAGGAACATGTCCTGTTTCCTTCAGCTGGTACACACATTCCAAAATAGGCAACAGTTTGCATGGTGCGCGAAGTCTTTAAATAGCTGCCGCTGCAAGATTTTTCAATGTCCTAATTGCTTTCCGGTATTTTCACAATAAAACAGAGCATTCACGGGAAGCTATTTACGTAGTCCCTTAAATGATAAAATGTTGCAGATATTTTTCTGACACAGGGGTGGTAAGACAAAAATGCAGCCTGTCTGTAAAACAGGCCAGCTTCAAAGTGTATTTCCCTCCAGGAAGTCATGGATAAAGTTTATTCAGATTTAAGCTTCCCATGATCCTCTTCTCCGACACATGACTTCCTGTGGATGACATGTAACAATCTCCAACATTAATGTGAAAAATGCCAAGCAACAAGGCTCAGCAAATGCTTTTTCCTACAACCTACATTTTGCTACAGTTGAGGGCAATACACAGATTATTTGCAGTCCACTATATGATAAAAGGAGTCTACAGTGTAGTTACAGTGACTCTGTATAAAGAGATTTAAAAGGACAGTTTCCCCTAAACAGATGTTGATTCAAAGAATGACTTGCAATAACATTACAGTAAGAATCCCAACTAAAAGTTTGAGGAAAATCAGACAATCAGTTCAAAAGCCACAGAAATCAGACAATCTGCACAAAAGCCATGAAAGTTTCTTTGGGTTGCCCTCTTTGAATAGCAAGTTCATAAACAAGTTTTAAGTCACATATTACAATGATATTTAGAAAATATTGACAAAATTTTACAAGAATCCATTGTCCTTTGCCATCCATTCTAAGTGCACTTGACCTTGCCCTTCAAAGAGGTATGGAAATAATATTTGCCTTGACACGTTGAGGATGAGTCCCGAGTACACTCAGGCAAGGGTCTATGGGAAATGCATGTTGTAGCAAAATTACAATTCTAGGGGTTGATAAAATGATCCATTTTAAACAGCTTTCAATTGCTCTAATATAATACAGGATTTTTAAGGAAAATCTATTTGAAGAAAAAAGGGACAAAATGTGATAAAAAACTGAAAATCAAACTGAAATCACACAGTAACCAATGATTTGCAATGCCTGAACATGAGTCAATATCTCATGGAAAAACAACTTGAGCTTCTGAATAAGCCTGATCTACAGTTGGACTGAAAAGGTAAATTTAGTCACATACAAGGATATTCGGCATATTAAAGGGAAAACAGAAAATCATAACCCTGGTAACATACACAGACAAATTTGTCATCGCAAAAATCCTGAGAAAACCTTGAAAAAAAAAAGTGACACAATGTTCTAAATATGTGACCATCCTGCAATCAAGGAAGCAGGATGACAGCTCCGTATCCCCAAAAAGGGAACACTGGTCCAGATTTAGTAGGCCAGTTGCTAGGTACGGTGCTATTTTAGGATCGAACAAGCGTGATCAAGAGCTCAGGGATGTATGCATACTTTGAGTCTTGTCCTTGACTGGGACCCAACTTACAATGTACAAACTTGAACCCAGAATTTATCAAAAACGTTCAAATGTGCTTTCCAGTTTCACATTCAGTTTGTTACCTTCAACTTCAAACTTTAACTTTATTTTTCATTTCCATTAAATAAACATGGAAAATTACATACAATGCAATAGCAGAACATATTTGTAATAATTTCAAAAACATAAATTGACAAAATACATTTGATCACGAGTAACAACGTAAATTCATATTTTTAGGGTATATACATATGCATAATACAAGGATTGGAATGGAAATGGAGGGTCCCACTAAAAAGCAAAAATTGTACGGCATGGGACCCTCAGAAAATACATAAGAGAACGAATAATGACTTAATGAAACTACAGACAGATATATGAAACAAAATTTCTCCACAAGCACAAATGAAACCATAATGACAAATCAACAATGTTTGCATCAAAATATACATAAGAGTACTTGAAAGAAATTGATTACAATTATGTATATACATTTTATTATATATATTATGATGCAAGTGGATTTGACTGAAAATGACCAATAATGACCGAATATGATTAGGCCCCCCTAAGAAAAATGCAATCAAAGTTTGCTTTCAGACTCACAAAAATATCTCAAGAACCATGACACATGTTTCTAGACACATTAAAAAAATAAGCTCTTATGCCAGTCTGAAGGGGCTTAAGTCTTTTTCCCCCCTCTCTTCTCTCTCTCTCTCTCTCTCTCCCCCTCTCTCTCTTGTTCGTCCTCATCATTCCTCTTCTAGCTCCCTGTAATTCCTAATCTCCCTTTCACTTTTTTTCCTCACTCTTTCAAGCTCATTCTTACTTTCTCTCTTTTCAAAACTCTTCAAAGTGCTTCTATTTTTGTCATAATGAAAATGCCTTGAGGTGCAGTAGGTACACAAAGAGGAAGTTGGGATCGTGGCGATATGAGATGGAGCTCTTCAGAAATACCACCAGCAGGTCATCTCCACCTATCCATCACTCACCAAGGGGATGTATCACTCTCCTTGAAAATAGGTGTGAACAATGCCCCTCCAATTTGACATGACATGCGGGTGAGTAGAGCGTGAAATGAGTTCACACCGCAAGGGTTGTAAAAATACTTGGCATATTAGATCCACACCACAGCCTACGGTATAGATTATTCTGAACTTTTTCCCTGGCAATATGAAGGTAGTGCTGTGGAGCTGCCCGAAATCAATTAAAAGAGCAGACCTGGAGTTAGAACATCAAAGAGCAGGTGTGATATGGCTAAACACAAAGACATGTGGTAGCTCAATTTCAGGAATGTTCAAACTTTTGCTGGCTGAGCTGTATGATAATGTTCAAATGCATGAAAAACACTCCAGCATAAAAATAGTCTTTTTTAACTAATCTTATATCACTATCAAGGGGTTTCTGAACAAATAAGATGTGTTGTTCAAAGAGAAGTATATTCCTGATGAACACCTTTACTCTCATTTATGTTTATTATGTTATCTCAACATTTTTTTTTTTTTGCTTTTTAGATAAAAGCAGTCCTTAATGAATTCATAATTGTACAGCCCTAACAAAGTAATACAGTGATGATGTCATAGTCTTTTGCTTAATCTGGGTTGGAAGCTAAAAGAACCAGGTGCATGCATAAACACTCTGGTTGAGGTGAGGTTGTTTAGAACCAGTTGCCATGGCAATGAATGGTTATAATTTCACACTTTGGTACCCTACAGCATGCTTCATATTGAACCTATACTTTGAAGGATCATAAAATATATCATACAGTTGTAATAACATTTCAGAGCAAGAGAGTGATATTTTTGGTCTATCCCAATCTACATCATTAATGCAAATATATTTCATATAGGCAGTTCCTGAATAGACATACAAAGATATAATTCAATCTTCTCTTTAAATGACTAATCAAGAAAATATCACAAATATGGCAGTATCAGCAATATAAAAAATATAAAGATCTTTGATATAATCTTGAATAACAAAGAACATAAAGCTCCAAAGATGGTAAAAGGAGGGCTATTTTCAGCATTTCCGAATTAAGAGTGAGTCATTTCATATTCGTAATAGACTTTTAACAAATGCTGCAGGCCTTGCTGAAAATAAAGTGACATGCAAAAAGGCTGGTGAGTTAATTATAACTATATACCTGTACATACATGCATACATACATCAAAAAATTTGTGTATATTTATACACACACAGACAGAGAAAAAAAGGGTGTAGGAGAGATGTTATAGGGTATACATATAGAAGCAATTTACGAATTCTCTATGAGGTAGGCAGGCCTGCATGAGTTTAAATGCATAGGGAATATTGTTAAGTTTAGATCAACAGGGTACTTGACTTGTTTTCTGATACACAATAGATCATGTACCCATGAAAGTATTTATCAAATAATAGTATTATAAGTTCTCATTGATTCTTTCCATCTTCTGTCCTTCCTTTCTCTCTCCACATGTACCTCTTTATCTACCTATTATATCTATCATCTACCTATTTATCTAACTATACATATATATCTATTTATCTCTCCCTATTTAGCTATTTGTCTACCTATTTATCTATATATTTAGCTATTTGTCTACCTATTTATCTATCTCTTTACCTATTTATCTACTTATTCATTCATCTATCTACCTATCTATTTATCCATAGATCTATCTACCTATGTATCTATCTAACTACCTATCTATCGATCTATTCATCCATCTTTTTACCTATCTATCTACCTATTTATCTATTTATCTATCTACCTACCTATCTACCTACCCATCTACCTACCTACCTACCTGCCTATTTATCCAGCTATCTATCTACCTATCTATCTATCTATCTATCTTCTATGTGTATCTCTCTCTGTCTCTAGCCACAAGATTCAGATCAAATAGCAAGGTTTGGACTAAGAAAACATGTGCAGAAGATGAGTATATATTATCGGTCCACGGAAACATTCAACTCTGTACCAAAAATAATCTTTCAGCTCCTTCCAGTCTGCGAACCCCCCTAATTAGATCAGAGGGATACCTCCCTACCCTGAATCCGCTTACCCCCTTCTATGTTCCTCCAATACTCCTTGCACTAAATCATTTCTGCGATGTATGCAGAAAAGGATGATGAAAATTAGATTTATGATATGATCCGCCAGGCCAGGGTACTGAGGATCTGGGTTAGGGATTGATCGCAGGGGGGCAATGAAGGGACCCTGTATGTTATTCCAATCATTTTTGGCCGTAAGATCAATATTATGCCTTGCAGTCATTCACTTTGACTGTGTATATCAACTAAATTTTCCTCATATTTCATCATGTATTTCCCAAATGACTTGCTCCAACTGTTTCAGGCAAGTCAATATTTGTGCAATCTGCTAATGATGACTTGAGCAAACACCTATTGGATGATAGTACAGAATCTCCATGGTGATGATGATTGAAGTCAACAAGCTGCGGCTAGCATGAATTCATTACTGGCCCATTTCAATCATTAACTCGCTTTGCTATAGCACTCCATACCAAGCCAATGCCTCCTGCAAACCCAAGTTGTTGGGTCTTTTTTTTTCACTGAAAGCATAATTTATGAGCAAGTAGCTATGAGAAAAATGTGTAAGTTTTTGTCTGTTTGTTTCAAATTGTTTATATGTTTGCTAATATGATGATTGATTTGCTTGTTTGTTTATTTGTACATTAAAAAAAAATGATACTTCTGGCTTATGGTACTTCTTTCTACATGCACAGCAAGTCCAAAGGCTGGAGACAAAGACTATCAAGTCAGACACTTCTTCAAACTTTCCTTTTGACCCCAGCGGCTCTCGCAAGGAATTCCCTGAGATTTTTCCTGAGAAGAACTGCCTGATTAAACTTGATAGCAAGTTACTCTTACCATTAACCAGCAAACCATGGACCAAGGAAAATCCTCTTCTACTTTTCTGGATCATTAACTATCAATAGAAACCTGATGAACTTGAATTATTTCTCTACACTGGAGGTCTTTCACATGGACTGAGTCACCTTGGGAACCCTTAGAGTGACACTCCACTCTATTTTCGATTGGACTATATGAAATACAATGAATCAAACAGCACATCAAATATTTCATTAAAATCTGATCCAAAAAAAGACAGCATTTGGGATTTATTACAAGTTTTATATGACTGCATGCAACAAAGATGTCGATCATAACCAGGTATGCATGGGACTATGTCATCAATTCACATTCACAATCTTTTCTCCTTTTTTTCTTTTCTACCACAAACCTTTCTCCCTCAAAAATCTTTCTTTTGGAATAAGTTCAAGTAGGAGAATTCATATCCTTATTCCTAAAATCAATCCAGAGTTGCAATTATTTGTTTTCATTTCATGTCATTTCCAATTACCATTTCCAACAGAAACATACAAATATGTAATCATGATTGTAATGGTGACTCTTTATATGGAAGGGGTTATAGATGTCGTTTTTTAAGTTATTTTCAAGGACATACACATGGGAAGCTACAACATGATCAGATCATTCAATTTGTATGTGGATGTGATTGTACAGTCAGACCATTATGTTATGTTACTCCCGCACGCAGTGCGCACGGGGCTGCTTCGTGCGGCTGCGTGCAGGTTCGTGCGATCTCGCACGGGAGCGTATGGCTCCGTGCGCCCCTGTACGCGCCCGTGCGTAGTCGTGCACCTCCGTGCGGATCTGCACGCCCCCGTGCAGATCCGCACGCCTGCGTGCGAATCTGTACGCCCGCGTGCGGATCCATACTCCCTCGCACGGGCCCGTGCGAGTGTGGCGCACGGACCCGTGCAGCTCTGCCGCACGGACCCGTGCGGCTTTGGGGTGCGATTTCGCACGGCCCCGTGCCGCCAGTGCTTGGTTCCCGCATGATCCCATCCCAACCTCCCTGGTTCCCGCGCAGTGCTTACATGGTACATGTACAGTACGTGTGTGTTATCAGGCGTGTACCGCGTGCGAGTCCATGCGCCATTCCCCTCGGTCGGCATAATTATGAAATGAGACGATTCCCGACAATATGTGCGTACAAGGGTTGTTATTTGCGCATTGCCAGTCAGTTGGCAAGCCGAAAACCCCGTCTAGAATATCCAAGTTCTCGCACGCGTGACCACGAGTTGACCCCGCAGAAGATGATCAGTGAATTACGTTTTCACATGATTTTTTTTTTTTTTTTTTGATTTGACAGGTTACGGTTAGAACCTGAATGCAATACTGTTCAAATTTTCCACGAACGACATGAAAGACCATCAACTTCGAGCATGGCAATTACATTGTATTCATTACCGATGTACGGCACCGGAAATTATGGGTTCTCGTACTCGTCTAAAATTCTCCCACAAGTCTTCTTTTTCATCGTAGGGCACCAACGAACGTATATAGTAACATGTAAACGGAAGATTATGTAAGATGATACCTACAAGGTGTGACGTGCGTGATGATTAGATGGGTCAACAGCCAGCTGAAATCATAGGGATATCGGGATATCATGCCTTTACTCTGCACGAAATCGCGAAAATATCGTACTGTCCCACATATAGAAATTGACGTTTTCTGGATGCCCTTGTTTGTGTGTTATGAGCGACCCCAGCGTAACTGACATGGTCAGTTATAAGCGTCTACTAGCTGTGATATACTGTACTTGTGTCTGTGGTTGGGCATTATGTACAAGTAGCCTACTGCCTCTTTCTTGGCCTCTCTCTC
Source organism: Diadema antillarum (assembly GCF_040938485.1). Lineage (NCBI taxonomy): Eukaryota > Metazoa > Echinodermata > Echinoidea > Diadematoida > Diadematidae > Diadema > Diadema antillarum. The sequence goes on from NW_027271146.1 coordinate 1,503,073, forward strand.
TCTCTTTCTCTCTCTCTCTCTTTCTTCGATTGTTTGTCTTCCCTTGATCTTGTAATTCATAATACATTGTATGTTTATTTGGTTTGTTTTTGTCAATCCTGATGATTTCTTCGACTGGAAGTGCTGTCTGATTCTCAGTTTCTTTCTCCACGGTGAAAATCCAATTGAATTCCCACTGAAAATAATGCCACCAATCATTCAGTCCACCCTCTCTCAATTCAAAGCATCCTAGGCATACACTCAATTACCAGTATACTATAACTACTAGTTATACCGTTCACTTCCGTGAACACAGTTACATTACCCGTATATCGAAATTCCGCTTACATTATCCACTCTGTTATTGTTTTTTGTTTTGTTTGTTTTTTCTCGGTGAAAACAACATTTTGACGTAGCAAAAGAAAACTGCTGATCCCAAGGACTGGTACTATGGGAGGCCATTGTATCTATTCTCACTACATTAGTAGGCCTACATATGAAACTAGGCAAAGAACCTTTGATACATCATTACACATACCTTTATCATTATTTAGTAAAATACCAGTACATTCTTTTTCATTATTATTATTAATAACAGAGAAAGGAGCACAATCGACGAGTTGTTTTCCTTTATAAATGTATATACATACACGTGTATCCATATATTTATTACATGTAGGTGTTGAAAGAACTACATTGTAGTAAAGTTTCAAGGTATCCATCAATCTTCATGGCAATGTATCATACCAGTACACATAACAAAAATATGTATAGTATGTTACCAAAAGTAAGAGCTGTATAAGCAGTTTTTCTTACTCTTTAGCAGCATAGTCAAATGTGGTTTATACTATTTTATTCATTAATTGATTTACTCATCTATGTATTTATTCATTCATTTATTTTTGTTGATTAATTTTTTGGTGGTGGCCTTGGTCTCAGTCTCCAGCTAAGTCACATGTAAGACCCTTATGCAATTAAGGTACAACTGTCGGCGATCTTGTGAGTAGGAATGCGAGTAGGAACAGTCTGTCTCGACTACGACAGTGATGTACAGTGAACATAAAAAAAAAAAAAAAAAAATATATATATATATATATATATATATATATATATATATACACCGTGTATATATTCGTCTGGTGCAGCTCATGTAAAAGGCAAAGGCATGTACCAGCTAGTTTGAACAATTGCAGAGCTACACTGTGTCAAGCAGATCTATGCAAATAATTTGCCATCAAGTTTTCACACTGGCAATAAACTACACTATATCATGTTACACAAACAGGATTCTGAATATTGCTTGAATATTTGTAAGTGAAAAATAAAGCTAGAATATCACAAATGCTTTTGAGGCAATACCATGTAAATTACAACATTGTACATGCCATCTGCACTTTTGGCAAGGTTTTACTTAATTGAGACAGAGATAACTTCAATAACAGTCCAAACTGCATAAAGGTTTGAGGGGGTAAAAATGCCCTTGAGTACTCTGAAGGCAGGTATGTGTATCTACTAGTACAGTGTATTCACACCCCCAAGGTTACACATATACATCAAATAGAGGGTCACATAAACCAACAGCTGCAAAAGAAATTTGAAGATGTGCATGACTACATATGAAGTGTATTTACTGTAAAAAAAATAAAACATGTTCAAAAAATATGAACTTCATCAACAGTCCAAACAGCAAAGAATTTTTGAAGGTGTTGTCTGTAATATGAAGCATGCTTATTGGAAACAAAACGGATATAACTTTGAATACACTTCAAAACATCGATAATTACTAGAAATCAAAGGAGAAAAATTTCAGTACAAGTGACCCTTATACGTGTAGCACCTGGCAAAATATTTATGTGAAGAGATCTTTCATCCCAACTTTACCATTATACTGTACACAATCTTATCTGAAATGTCCATAGGCAATCTAATCGTCCAAACATCTGTATTAACTGAATACACATGTACTGTTAAAGTGAAAATTTTGTGGTTCGAAATGTACACGCTTTCCGCGCAACCAGAAACTAGCGCGAAAATAAAAGCATGCAAATATTTTTGCTTGCCATATGTTTCTGTGCCTGATGTCCTGATTCCACAGATTTAAAAACACGTGAAGCTCTTCTTATCCGGCCAAATGCGAACAATATGTCGCTAAAAAATATATATCCACTTTTACAGTATCAGTACATGTGGACAAGCAGTATCAGACACATTTAAAATACATGTATACATGTACACAATGAATGTGTGTCATTTTTTCATGGACCTTATGAATAAGTGAATGATATTTGACCCCGTTACCAGTAACAACACTCGACTTGTGGAGTATTAATTGGCCTACATAACTGATAAGAACAAGTTCGTTCATGCGAACATACAGGCAGATTTGGTGGAAACTTTTTGTACACATTTGCACATGTAATGTATTATCATCTGTCTAACTGCTGTGTCAGAATCTTCATTTTCCTTATCCCTTCTTGACCGTTCAATTCCTTTTGGTGACAGACCTTGTGTATTTACCTGTTAAAAAACAGAATTCTTACATCTTTGAAACCTCTTCTGAAATGGGTCAGAACCCAGATATCAACAATACAAGATGAATACTCACTAAACCTCTTATAGTGCTTCATTGGTGATGTACAAACATACCTTCAGCGGCAATTAAGACATGCCCCCTGTTGAGTATTGGCTGGAAGTGCAGCTACTACTTCATATACAGTAATGTACTCGCTTTCATAACGTTTATCAAGGATATCATAGTTCCATGCATTGAATATCTGTAATGGTCGAACTTCACATTTACTACAACACCCTTTTGCTTTTCAAAGGACATAAATGTACCATCGTCTTTACTAAAAATTTGAAAAAAAAAAGTAAAATAAATGTTCTTGTAAAGATGAATGAAGAATTAAGTTGATAGAACATATATGTTTTATCAATTTCATTCTTCTTGTTGTATCATACCACATATTTAGCACCTTTGTGAGGTAGATTATCGTGATCACATACTGTTCATGGCCGGTGCAGCCATGGGGGCCGTGGGGGCTCAGTTTTTGTGCACCATACAGAAGGTGTCAGCACTTTGGGCCCCACACTTTTTTCAACCCGGAAATAGGTACCGGTAAGTGGCACTAAGAAAAATATAGATACACCTTGAAGTATGGTGGTGGTAAGGTTATGTTCTTTCTCTGAATAGCTTTTTCTTGCTTGTCAGGCGAAAACACCTGGAAGTGGACTGGTAGAGGTGAGCCGAGGACCTTTTTTTTTTTTTTCGCTTGTCAGCCGAAAAAACCGGAAGTGGATGGTAAGAAAAGATATTGTGTGTTTTTTTTTGTCATCTTGTTGTTGGTTGTTGTTTTTTTTTTCCTGCTTGCTAGCTCATGAAACCCGGAAGTGGGCCCCCACACTTTTTTGAAAATGCTGTGCCGGCCATGCTGTTCTAGGTTTTTCAATGAACTGACAAAGTCTCTTAATCAATGTTTCTGTTCTTGTTAGAAAGTCATTAAGCGCTTGCAACAACAGTGCTCTACGGTACTTGATAAAATCTGTCAGAGATTGAATGGTGTTCATCCAGGGAAACAAAATATAGCAGTGTGCAATATGATAAGTAGATCTTCTCGTTTATGTCCTGCAGGTTATCCTGGAGGCCATAAAGAGGAGAATCATCATAAATATGCACGGTCAGGTACCGGTACTGTACTGTGGTAACCGCAGCAGCGACCCCAACGCTACTGGTTACGACGCCCCGCGCCGGGGTTAGTACTGGGGATACCTACATGCAAGTGTACAATGCGACACAAATAGAGAAAGGATTAGAAAATGCATAACAATTTTTCCAACCATTACTCAAAATTAATCATAATTAGATGATATTCTAAACCATTATTCATAATAACATGTCCCTAACATTATGTTGGAGTAAACCCCAATTCAAGCAGAGGCAACTACAGACAGACATTGTACAATGTACATGTACTAAACATGTACACGTACTATACACACATTTACCTACAAGGAGTGTGATCTGAGAATTATCAATCATAACATATTTTTTTTTTTTTATCTCAGTGTCATTGACAGCAAAAAAACAATCAAACAAACAAAAGTAATAATTGATAACTCAGCTCACACGCCTTGTAATTGAAACCTCTACCAGAATAATTCAGACTACACTCTTTTAAACCTAATTGTCACAAGTGTGGAAGACTCTACATCTCTATGATTTACTGCAAATATACCGGGTACTTAAAAATTAAAATATGAAAAATTAAAAAAGCCCACCCAGTTCTCAGTCACTATACGTCCATTGCAACAGGGACAGCACTCGATGATTTCCTGAAAATTATCTATACCGTTAGTCAGGGCACCAGCTTGCCACATCTACAGGTAGGACCCAGGTTTCGACGCCCAGCAGATAATTCTTATTAAATTTTATACTCAATACAAACGTCTGACTTCAACAATCAACAAAGTTATCAATCACATTTCTAGTTTTTATAAACCCTGTTTGTCACTTGTCATCCTAATCTGATGGTGGAATATTTAGGGGAAAAGCAACACAGTGTCAGCAGAAATGCTGATATCAGCCATTTTTAGGGGTTCAAAACAATATGATGCATTTTGTATGACAACGCCGTAAAATGAAATTCACTCATGACCACTATTTTACTTTAGTATCAATTTGTTTGCCATATCCTGATGTTTGATTTCTGTAATCGCCTTAAGCAATTGCATGACTGAAATTCGTAATTAATGAGCAAACTTGTAGAAGGCGTTGGCTTTGAGAATGTGGCACCAGATTTCGACAATGAAACAACAAGTTCTTGCGCTGGTGTGATTGCTGGTTTGCGTTTACAATGTAGTGTATGCGTACTGTATGCACCATGTGTTTTATGTGTGATGCGTGCTGCATGATTGTGCGAAAAATCGCTTAAAATTGAACAGGAGCGCATTCAAATGGGAATTTGTTTAAGGCATATCATTATTGGCCTTTTAAATAGCTCAATTTCATATCGAAATTCTCAGGTAAAACGGTGCAGTTTTGATGGTAAACAAGGAAATGTGCTAAAGTGTCGAAAACTAACTACGACAAGCAGCCCCATACGCATCTACGCTGTGCATGATAGAATGGGCTGCCGGTTGCAGTTACGAAAACTGGCACCCTAGCTGTATACTAGTATACAGCGGCAGCGTAATTCTGATCATTCTTTCTTAGTATAGGTGATCCCGATGAGCCGTAAAATCCAATCCATAATCTCAGGGCCGCCAACATTGGAAACTAGTAGTAGATCTAGTTGTAGTTCAGTGTTAGACTCCCATGCTATAATTTGGGTGTCAAAATGAGTGAGATCAATAGAAATGCATGCAAATGAAATGAAGCTTTAGACGTGTAAACTGAGCAGTCAGTCTGAGGATGATGAGGTGAGTGAGCTGTGAGAAAGGACCAAAATGAGCAGAGTTGAGCGAGTCTCACTCTCAATGTGAGTGAGAGTTGCAGTTGGCATGAAATCTAACCTACTACTACTAGTACTAGATTCTAGTACATCTTTGCACACTGTACGGCTAATGAGCAGCGCTAAAGTAATTGTAAATTAGATGTTCGGTCATGCCATCGCCACATAGATTACACATGTATGCAAATATCACACATGATGTCCCCTGTCCCCCTATTCCCACATCCTCTCCCCCTATTCCCAATACTGGCAATAGTCAATTCTGATGTCTGGATGTGGGATGAGCAGTAATTAGGCGTACCAGCCTGTCTGCCTTGCCTTTTTTTTTTTTTTTTTTTGAACTGACGATACAGTGTAGATGAGGATAGACCTGGAAGCTCGACTGCTGCTATACAGCAATCTTCCAGTATCTTCGGTAAAGGTTTAGTAGGTAAATGATCACGGGCATGGCACCACGGGCCACGGCCATCGCCGGCCACGGAGTTTCATTTGACGAATTAGCAACGCTAATTTCAATGTATGGGACTACCTCCGCACAAATCGTCATCATCAGCAGCAGCACGGATAACTACAATACACAGCAACAGAACGAAAGTTCCATTACGCTGTGGTCAGGTGGAGATTTGACTTACAACTTATTTTAAGCGGCTTTGAATTTATCTGTGGATGGCATTGATGTATCATAGCAAAGGGCAGATCTGATCCAGAGTCCCGTATGGTTTGCTAACGGTGCATTTGCGGTCAGTCCTAAAGTCGACCCGCCTTTTGTTTTAGACGGTACAGATTGGGGACCCTAACTCTAAACCTAACCCTAACCATCAAACCCTAACCCTAACCCTTATCCTAACCCTGGCCATAACCCTAACCCTAACACTCAGACTCTTAGGCCCTAACCCTTAACCCTAAACGCTAACCATAACCCAACGTATTTCCCATAGGTCTAATATGCGCCATGCCCCAATCTGTGCCGTCTAGGGGAAAAAAAAAAAAAAAAAAAAGCAGGCGGGACACAGAAAAAATGCCTTCGTTCGATCCAACCCGGTACCCGCAGAAATGGTTTGACTGCATGGGGTGGTCGGTTGGACCCTCTGGAACACCCGTAGGCAGTATGTGATTCCAAATTATGGTGTTCATGAAATTTTACAGTCCACTTAGAAGCGACAAGATCAAGATCTTATTGTTCGAAAAAAAGGTCTGCGCATTATAAGACTACTACTGTACACACAACAGTGGTACCCAGTGAACCGTTTTTTTCTTTTTTTTTTCTCTTTTTTTTTTTTGTCCTTGTCGCAATCACTGGCTAGCTATGCGCCCTCACTCGGCTTAGAGCAGTTGATGTAAGAACAGAAAACTGTTGATCCCAACATGGACCTACAGGTCCATGATCCGAAGGACTCCTTTACAAGGTTACAGCTTGTTATTCCAAAGGCTCTTTATTCCTAAAATTCGTTATTCCAAAGGTTCATTGTTCCGATTTTCATTTTCGGATTAACCAATCTTCAGAATAACGAACCTTCGGAATAACGAACAGCACCCCTTTACAATGGGAGGCCATTGTACACTTTCTCTTTTCTACTACAGGCAAGAACTCTAGATACATTACTACACATGCCATATTCTCATAAATTAGTAACTTCCATACCGTTACCTTCTTTTTTCATTAATAACAACAATTATCTAATACATGTAGGTGTTGACAGAAATACAGTGCAGTTTAGTTTCAAGGTACCCGGTACTAGAGTCTATCCATCAATCTTCATGGCAATGTATCACACACATAACAAGAATAATACGTACACTACTGAAAGTAAGAGCTGTATAAGCATTCCACAGTTTTATCTATTTTTTTTTTAGCAGTATAACCAAGTGTGGTTTAAACTGTTTTTATTGATTGATTGATTGATTGATAGATGATTGATTGATTGGTGATTGATTCATTGATTCATTGATTGATTGATTGATTGATTCATTCATTCATTCATTCATTCTCATTTACTCATTTATGTTTGGTGGTGGTTTGGGGCTCAGTCTCTGGTCAAGGGACATGTAAAAGACCTATGAAAGGTACAACTGTCAGCGGTCTGGTGAATAGGACAGTGTGTCTCAACTACAATAGTACTGAGTAATGTATAGTAAACATTTCAAAAGATAGTTCTTCTAGTGCAGCCCAGTATCAAGACAAAAGTAAATGCTTGTACCAGGTAGTTTGAACAATACCATTGCAGATCTACAATATGTTGAGTAAATACATGTATGTACCAATAATTGATGGACTGCTGTTTATGTGGATCCCCGATCACATGTTTTAGGTCCACCACATACACACACACACACACACACACACACACACACACACACACACACACACACACACACACACACATACACACACACACATGCGAAAAAATCCATGCTGAAACACATACACACATGCGAAAAATCCATGCTGAAACACATACACACACGCATAGAGACAACACACAAAACAAAATGTACATTTCTTTTGCTTTTGGCGTCCGGACATAAGTACCGATTATATAAATAAGCAGTTGAATTGCCGGACGCTGTAGATACACGTGTACGTTCACCTCCATTGTGAGGACGGTAAAGCGTGCTACCTTCTCGCGAGTACACGTAAGACGCGATAATTGATTTATTTTTGTTTTACTCGCTTAGGCTCTTATACTGATGTCGGACACCGAAGAACGTATTCCGAATCACTTACCATTTCAGTGTATTAAAGGGAGAAATAAAGGTGCAGCATCTTAAGTACAGCGCTAATTGACCAGCTTTGGGACCGACTTAAACTAAGACGCTTTTGACTTTTTTTTTTTTTGCTTTGTTTCACCAACCACTCACCAATGAACTTTTATAGTGATGTCGGACACCTAAGAGCGTATTCAAAATCAATGGCCCATTCAGTGTATTAGTATGACGGAGTATAAAAAGTGGAGCTTCAAAGCGCTCATTGTCCAGCTAATTGTTGGCCGTCTTACACGTAAGACGCTATTGATTCTTCATCTCTGCTTTATCCACCTTTTAACAATGGATTTTTCTCGTGATCTCGCACACCTTATAAACAGCGTTTTCAAAGTCAATTGCCCTTTTACTGTATTCGAGGGACAGCGCTAATTGGCCAGCTTGTAAAAGCCAGTGTGACTATAATATGTGTCATTTTCTCAGCTTGTTTAAGCCAGCGTGACAAGTGTATAATTACCGGGATTTTGCTCAGCTTGTAAAAGCCATCGTGACTCGTTTATTATTTACTCAGCTTGCTTAAGCCAGAGTGACTCGTGTATCATTTTCTCAGCTTGTCGCCCAAAGTGACTCGTGTATCATTTTCTCAGCTTGTCGCCCAAAGTGACTCGTGTATCTTGTTTAAGCCAGCGTAACACGTGTATCATTTGCTCAGCTTGTAAAAACCATCGTGACTCTTTTATTATTGGCTCAGCTTGTTTAAGCCAGCGTGACTCGTGTATTATTTTCTCAGCTTGTTTAAGCCAACGTGACTCGTGTATCATTTTCTCAGCTTGTTTCAGCCAGCGTGACACGTGTTTCATTTTCTCAGCTTGTAAAAGCTAACGCGACTCGTGTATAATTTTCTCAATTTGTAAAGAAAAAGCCGGCGTGACTCTTTTTTATTATCTGGAAGTCAGCGTGCCTCGTGGATTATTTTTCCTTGCTCATCGAAAAACGCAGGGCGAGTGACGTGTACTCTGTCGTTTCTATGTTATAAACATACTCTACTTTTATACGTGGCACCGCCATGCCACGTCTGAACAATGCCGACCGTGAGAAGGTCATACACTGGTGGCACGAAGGATTGACGGCCAAAGAGATTTTTCAAAAACTAAGAGAATCCCTGGTCGAAGTGAGCTCAATGACAGTGCGGAGAACCATCAAGAGGTACCTCGCGACCGGGTCAACTGGTGACCGTCCAAAATCCGGTGCACCCTCAAAGTTGACGGAGGTGCACAGGATGCTCATCGACGAAATGATGGGAAAAGATCACGAAACTTCCGCTAAGGAAATTCAGCGTAAGTTGGAAGTTGATTTCGGGGTTCGTGTCGCTGAACAGACAATTAACGAGGCCAGAAAGAAACTTGGCTGGAAGAGGACCCGCCCATGTTATGGTCAATTGATCCGCCAGAAGAACAAGGCTGCGAGATTGTCATACTGCCTGAGAATGGTGGAGACGCAGGAAACTTTCAGCAACGTTGTGTTTACAGACGAATGTACTGTGTACATTGAGAGGAATCGCCCCGGGTCGGGATTTTACTGGCGCAGGGGTACAGAGGCCCCAAGGAAATTTGATCGTCCAAAGCACATGGGCAAGGTGAACATATGGGCAGGAATATCGTACCATGGGGCGACGCGACTGGCAATCTTCACAGGGATAATGAGGAAGGAATTTCTCATCGAGAAGTTATATAGTGAGTACCTGCTGCCATTCACCGAGGCAACATTCCCTGACGGGAATTTCCGTCTCGTCCAGGACAACGATCCGAAACATCGGAGCAAAAAGTCCGTCGAATTTCTCCGCACAAACCACATTTCATGGTTCCCTACCCCACCCGAATCTCCTGACCTCAATCCAATTGAGCATGTTTGGGCCCACATGAAGTGGTTTGTGCGGAGACACGTCAAGGCGACAACAGAGGAGGAACTGAAAGTTGGCCTGGAGAGGTACTGGCAGCAGGTACTCACCCAAGAACTCATCGATCGGCAGATCGGGAATTTACGTCATGTAATTCCCGAGGTAATACGATGTGGTGGGGATTCCACCCACTACTAGGAGTGTTTTTTCCTTCATTGTTCCTTGAGAATATTGACGGGGGAGGGGGTGTCCTCATTTTCAATTCTAAGGGACAATTCGCGTAGTTAAACGCATCTACACAATTGTACTTTGCACACATTAACTGACGTGAATCATTTATACTTTTCGTGAATTTTTCTTGTGGAATGTATGATTTTTTGCATACACTTTGTCATGACGTGTTACCGCATTGTAACTTTGTACGCAGTCAAAAGGCTGATGTGAGAAAACTCCGTCGAGTTGCAAGGAATCTTCTAGTTTTTTTCTTTATTATAATTGTTATTGTTGAAATTGATGTCAGTAGTTATGACATTGTGATTTTATGCAATTTTTATCATCAAATTATTAGTATTCTTATCACGTTTATGGTAATTTTGATTCTAATCTTTATTATTCTTATTATTGCCATTGAAAGACGATGTGTATCTTACGAGTTTTCATTACTGTTCTCCTGTACTTTTAATGAACTGTAATATACTTTTATGACGTGATTCAAACTTCATTCGCAGTATGCATTACATGTACGATACCAGCAACGAAGGGTGCGTCCAACAGTGTTTGTAGACGTATATTGTTATACAGTGTAATGAAACATATTTGTTGTTGTAGGGAGGTGGCTCCATAGATGGATAGATAGAAAGACATAATGTATAGACAGATACACATGTAGCTGTATGTCTTGAACCTGATTAGGAAATTCATGTACACGTGTAGTGCAATATGAATTTCAAGTGTACTTTACAATGTACATGTAGGCCTACGATATACTTCTGCTTTCGAACCTGTTGACTGACCAGGAAAAGCGTTTTGTTGAGTTGTAAACTAAACTACGACGTATGACGTGCAGTGTAAGCCTGTACTATAGTGTACAATAAGATGTTCATTGTGGATTGTTGACTTTATACAGCTTACGATGAGTAAAATGTAGTATACTGTGTACATGAACGTGTTATCATTTATGTAGCATTCTTCCATCACTCCTCGAAAATTTGGCATAATTGTCTGTTGAATTTTACAATGCTGCTTTTGCACTTTCGAATCTGTTATGAACGTAATTTTCAGTGAAACATAATGAAACTTTGATACAATTTATTTCGCATGCGATTGATGAATGTGTGGATTGTTTACATTTCTGTACGTTCATGCCCGGGAAACTCAGTATCAGGCTGACCAGGGTAGCTGTGTTTGCATGAGTACCCAACGTTTAGTCCATCAAAATACAGAACATTTCTGTCGGCATGTTACAAGACTTTAGCCATTGACAGGCGGAAGTACTGTACATGTAGAAGTTTCACAACTGCAAACTGTTATGTTTACGTATACATGCAATGAATGACAAGAAATTGCTAAGGTAAACATCAATGCACAAACTACTGCAAAGACTCATCGCATTATACACAAGTACATTCACAATAGTAAAGGTGCACATGAGTTAAGAAGAAGTACCTTTGTGTACATGGAAAAGCCAACGAAATTGCTTTCACGAAATCAAGTTATTTAGCATTAGTCTTGTGTGTTTCTACATTGTACACTGTTCATCTGCGCACGAGCACTGAGGCTACACATGACATGTATATAACAAAACTACTGTACATTTATCGTGGATATCTGTTCGCTATGACACTGAAATTCACATGTATTATTAGATAAAGTAGCACGTGCGGGTTTGAGAGACGAGGTTGGGATGTTGCCCGTACTTGTATTTACTTGTGATAAGTATTGGAATTGCCTATGTCACTTAAATCATATCCTTCATTACGAAACTTTTTCTTACTTTGGATGAGAGACCTGTGCTGCATATTGTATATAATTATGTATCCTCACTTTGAAAATGAAGCAAACCTTTCTTTAACAATATCGATATAAATTTGAGATATAATTCGAAACCTCTTTCGTATAAAGTAACCTGTGAATCGCAATGGTTGTTCCTGAGTTAATGTTTGTGTACATGTAGATACTCACAATTCTTACTAGTGGGTGACTTAGACAGAAGTCCTTTGAAAACATGTTCTATATACTTTTCTTTATTACACTGTAGTTGTTTAATGGACGTTTTATGAAGAAAACATGAACAGAAAATTAACATGCAAGTACATACATGTATGTAGCCTACATGTACAAGTCGAAATGATAATATGTGCATTTGAGATTTCAGGCACATTTCGAATTCATTATGAAATGATATGAGAAAAATAAATACCAATCAACTAAATTGGTGGAGCCAAGAAGAAGGTTTAATAATTACGAGTATACATCTCTGAGTCTGTTGGGTGTAAGGTCGCATGCACTGAATGTCTGATGTGTTGTGTGTGTGTGTGTGTGTGTGTGTTGAGGCAAGATGGGGGAATGCTTCATCTATGGTTAACAATGAAGGTTAACATACCGCTGAACGTATATATATATATATATATATATATATATATATATGAATATATATATATATACATATATATATCGATACATATATATATAAAGCAGAGTATACGCATACACAGTCATATATGAATACACTATAGGTATTTACATACAAAATTCTCACCCAAATATATATATATATATATATATATATATATATATATAAAGATGAGTAACAAAATTGCAACAAAGTTCATGCTATATTCCCCTACGGTTTATTTCTTGACACAAATTTTCGAGCGTCTCGCCGCCCTTTCTCAAGTGTTGATACTTGAGTGCTAGAAAGGTCAAAATTTGTGTCAAAAAATAAACCATCGGTGAATACAGCATGAACTCTGTTGCAATTTTATTAATTATCTTTTCATCTTCATTTCATTTCATTTCATTTTTATTTCATTTCCGGCCAAAGCATATTATATGACAATTTCATATAAACAAATTTAAAAATTTTGCCAACACGTGGAGTATATATAGTATATATATATATATATATATATATATATATATTGTATATATATATGTATGTATACATATATATACATATATGCATACATGTACACATATTGTTGCATACGTATATATATATATATATATATATATATACACACATCTATATATATATATATATATATATATATATATATATATATTTGCAGTATCGTCTTCTCGCGATCGCTTGCAGGCAAACAGGCATGGGCACGGAGCCACACGCAGGCGCACACATACTAGTAATGCAGATGCAGATGCAGATGCATTCTTACTCCAAACACCCAGAGTAAAACATGGGTATGGTGATCGTGCTTTTTCCGTTATGGGACCAAAATTGTGGAATCAGTTACCTCTTCAGTTAAGGGAACTGTCATCGACAGAGTCATTCAAATCCAAACTTAAAACTTATCTGTTCCTTTCATACTGAGGACTGTAATTGCTGTATGTCATTAATATTGGATCAATATTGTATTTTTAATTGGTATATGTTGTATTCTTTATTTGGTATATATGGGATTGTTTTTGTTTACCATTTTCTTATTTGTTGAAATGTTTGAATATGTATATGCATGTAAATATATGATATCTTTTCATTTTTGAAGCGCCATGAGCACTGAAAAGTGGACCTGTGCGCTATACAAGTAGCCACTATTATTATTAGTAGTAGTAGTAGTAGTCATGATCATGAGCACACACTTACAAAGGGGATATTTATGTACAATGCATGCACGCACGGCCCCCAATGGATTCGCACGCAGGATGCTAGTCCACTACCAGTACCTGGACTGCCTTCGTATACGGTGTGTACTAGTATGGTGTGTATGGTATGAGCAATATCGCACACGGAAATACCGTCGTTGAGGGCGTGTAGTATAAGGAGAGACCCCGTGCAGATCTTTTTTTTTTCGAGGGCAGCAATTAGGCCCCCCCCCCCCAAAAAAAAAAAAAAAAAAAAAAAAAATTGTTGTATTGGCGTAACACACCCGACCCTACTTTCTTTATTATTATTTTTTTTTGCTATCGATATCAAGTATCTTGTTGATTGCGATCACGATCGCAAAAACCCGGAAGTGGAAAAGGCTCTGGGGACATCGGATGTACGAGGAAGAGATCTAGCTTGCGACTCGACTCGCATAGCCTCGCTTGATCAGTACTAAGTACTAGTATGTCATCTGTTTCCCACACGGACGCGTATCTATATATATAATACGCGAAGTTGTTGTTGTTGTCGCGACCTTATGTACATTGTATTTCCTGTTTTATTCCGGCGTTGCTGGTTTGTCTATCTCCTCCCGAGCCGTCGGCTCCGGGCAGCTGCGACCGGTGCCGTCGGCCGCAGGAGAGTATCCTGCATCGAATGGCGCGGGTTTCGTCCCCTCTCAGCCTCCGTGTCGACGTCGAGGATGAAAAAGAAAAATTAATCAGATAGATGCATAATGCATTTTTGTGCGTGACGAAAGAGCCGAATGTTTTAATATTCACCAATCCTGCGCTGGACTCCTACTTTCTCGATACACAGTAGTGCATCTTTTAGCTTGCAGAGACAGTGGGATACTAAAGATAATGGGTGCAGCGAAATTTCTGACATCTTCCGGCGGACACGCAGGCATGCACACAATGTACTCTCGGGTGGGTACGGTATGCCAGTGTGTGGCCTGCGCCTGTGTATGTATTGACGATGGTCACACGAAACACTATCTGGGTGCGCGTGATATGTACACTCATTATGGTATAATACACGGCGCGGTCATACAAGTACAAGGGCATTTACGTACAGCGACGTTCGCCATTATTGGCGTGCCCAAATGAAAACAACGAACGCTGTTATTTTATTGTATTTTGCACAACTGCAGGATACTATGCAGCTCAGGTATGTCATTTTGTTCACTCTCAAGTCGGGTATCATTGTACTCAGACTGTTCAGGACGGCTAAATATCCACTTAAATTTTGTCCTTGCCGATCGTACCCTTCCATATCAGAGTACACGCGCCGCTGTTCTTTCGTTTACTGCATGCATGCATGGCTGCTGTAAACATGAATATTCATGAGACAAGCGGACGCGGGGGAAACCCTCGCTTTGCTGACCGCCAATTTTTGAAGTTACAAGTGGACATCAAATGTGTGGTTCTATGGTGCATCAAACCAAGTTTTGGTGACAAAAATAAAAAAGAGGGAGCAAATGACGACAAAAATATTCTTCTTTCTCCCATAACGTGGGAAAAGAAATATTAAAGAAAAAATATGAGGCCCTGAGACCCACGGATTCCAATGACAATGATCTCTCCCTCCTCAAATATAACAATGATGATTATAATGATGATAATTATCATAATAATAAAAAAAAATGATAATAGTGATAGTTATAATACTAATAATAACAATAATGATGATAATAATGATGATAATGTACAGTCTGAAGCAGAAGAAGAAGGACATTCATGATTATGATAATAATGATAACAAAAATGTACAGTCTGAAGCAGATACGCGGGTGGTTCTATGATCCATCAAACAAAGGTTTGGTGATAAAAACAAAAAGAAGAGAGCAAACGAAGACGAAAATATTTCATTTCTCTCAGCACAATAGTAACAAAAACACTAGGGGTCTATATATGAAGTAGTCCTCAGCACAAGATTACGTATGTTAGTGCAGTGAGCAGTTTTGGACAGTTTGCGCAGGACTGTCTTCAGAAAAGCTTTTTATCAAGAGCAGAAAAATGGGGGATACAGATTTTTACAATTCTTAACAAATTAACATTTCCGCCTCCTTTGGTTGATCATTCCTATGTTATGACTCTACCATCTGTCTACTCTCTCCTCTCCCCTAAATAATATTAATAATTTTAGTAATAATAATGATAATAACAATGACAATAATACACTGAAATAATGATGATAAAACAATAGGCCAATGCAAATGAATGGGGAGGGGATGCTATGATCTATAACTTAAGAGTGGGCGGAAGAGACACAAACAGGTACAGGATTGTTTTGATGTTTAAAATGAATTTGCAATGATAATGAAGCTATTTGAAATGTATATCAGTCGTAGAGTAACCTTGACATGACGGAAAAAAAGATATTCACTATCCTTGACCGATAAACTTTTTTCCTTAATTCCCTTGATTCATCCCCATGTCAATGAATAATATAAAATGATAAAACCGAATGACTATGATCTCCCCTCCCACAAAATAACAATAGCAATAACAAGAACAATAATAATAATAATGATAACTATGATAATGATGGCGGGAACGATCCCAACCAATGGACTGGATCGCAGGGCACGTACTACAAATGTAATATTAAATTTTTGGGAAGGGTGGTCATTTAGAGGACAGCGCGTCACAATTAACGAAATGAGAAAACTTTCCTTTTTCAATTTCTTCAATAAAAATGTACAAAATCGTATCATGAGAAAAAAGAATAAAACCACTCAGACCCGAGGATTTCCACGGGTGCTGCTATAATAATAATAATAATAATAATAATAATAATAACAATAATAATAATAATAACAATAATGATAATAATAACAACAATAATAATAATATAAATCGTAACAATAATAATAATAATTACAGTAATGATAATGTACAGGGTGAAGGAGATAAACGGGTTAGAATATGTAGACATACATATTCATAAGACATGTGCGGACGTGGGGAAAAAAGGGGGGTGTTCTATGATCTATTAAACCAAGGTTTGGTGATAAAAATAAAAAGAAGAGAGCAAATGAAGACGAATATATTTTATTTCTCTCAGTACAATAGCAACAAAAACACTAGGGGTCTATATATGAGGTCCTGCTCAGCTCAGCTATACCGTTTTGCTTTTGTCGTTTTGGTTATTTTTCTCTGAATATTTGTTTTTGTATTTTGTTCGGGGGGGGGGTGGAAATGTGTGTGTGGGGGTGGTGGTCATGGGTAGAAGAGAGCACACTTTACCAACGAAAGGATGAGAAAACTTTTCTTTTATTTCATCAATAGAAATGTCCAAAATCGTATATAATCCTTATTATGAGGGGAAAAAATAATAAAACCCCTAAGACCCGTGGTTTTCCACGGGTGCTGCTAGTTCTATCAAGATTTATACAGTGTATACTTTGCATTCAGACTGCAATGTACTAGTATTGTGCAGCGTTTCGCCATAGGTTCTTCTGTGGAGAACTTACGCGCATCTCTATATGTGGGACTGTATAGAGATCGCCGTGTGCGATGAAAAGATCGTACACATGAGGTCAATTTGCACCTATCTTATCTCATTCAAAATAGTAAAATATGAAGTGATAACATTCAGGATAGGGATTTCAACATCTTTTAATTCTGTGAAGGGGTATAATTCCAGTAAAATCGGCCCCATAAATGATTTGTAGAATAGAGGAACGCAGCACATTCGGTGCGGCAGTTGTGACTGTTTACTGAGCACGAGTTGTACACGTAAAATGCACGTAAAAAAAAAATCAGCCCGCCCGACCCTATTTGAAAATCTCATGTTACGCCAATACAACTTTTCTCTCTCTCTCTCTCTCTCTCTCTCTCTCTCTCTCTTTTTTTTGGGGGGGGGGCCTTAGTGGACTCGCGCGATGCGAGGACTGTCGCGATCGAGAAGACCTCGCGCTACCGCCAATGATGGCGTATGAGAGAATGAGAAAAAAGAAAAGAGTCCCGCATCGGGACTAGCAGGATGCTGGATTCGCACGGATTCGCACGGTAGCGTGCCAACACCACGCACGGTACCGTGCCAACACCTCGCACGGTACCGTGCCACGCACTCGACGGTGGCACGCAGCTGCACGGAGGCGCACTGACTGGCACGCAGCCGCACGGAGGCGCACGAGGGCGCACGAAGGCGCACGAGGTCGCACGGGGTCGCACGGGGGCGTACAGAAGCGCACGCACCCGCACGAGGCCGTACGAAATGGCACGGAGCCGCACGCACCCGTGCGAAACCGCACGAAGCAGCCCCGTGCGCACTGCGTGCGGGAGTAACATAACATAATGGTCTGACTGTAAGCAATGTCACTATTTCATTTGTTAAATCAAATTATAAACTTCTTCTTTGTTTTCTTTTCAGCATTTTGCATGAATTCATGATCTGTTCTTTAGGTCAACTTGAACAAGAAGTGTAAATTCCCTTTAATCTGGCACTGCACACAACACAAAACCCTGGTTGGAGGTTTTCCACATGATATAACCACTTTCACAAGCATGCCAAGGATTGCAAATCATTACCTTTACATTGTTTCTCGGTACAACTTTCTTTTGTTTTTGCTGTATTGTGGGAAGGATTTGTAGTTTTGTATTCTATCCCTCAGACAGAATGAGGTTACTTCTATCAAACATCAGATGTGATGTTAAAAGACAAACATAGGTATGCTCTGTTGTCTACGCAAAGGCTTTGTTCACAAAAAGGAAACCCTATAGTTATAAGCTATCAGTCTTTTCTAGTGTTTTGTTTTCTGTTTTTTCCCGTTTCTCTCAAGTTTCTTTGGTAACTATTATACTTGTTCACAATCCTTCTATATTTTTTTTTCATGCCTAAATTCTTCATTTTCTCATAGTCAAAAAGTATTTACTATTGTCTATCAATGGACAATTAGTTCTACACAGCTTTTGCATTTTTGATTGATTAAATGATTATTTTATATGATATAAATTTAAGCAAATCTTTACCACAAAGTTGTTGGGAATTTGTGTGTGTGTTTTGTTCTGCTTGCTTATTGTGTGTGTGTTTTTTTTTTTTGGGGGGGGGGACTTAATTCATGATCTACAAAGTGTATGAAACAGAATTAACATATTTTTAGTGAAAAATCTACATACCATTATGCTTCTTGATAAAGAACACAAACACTCTGCATATCACAATATTATTTGCTTTAATTTTCTGTTATTTAATTAATCAAATCATATCATTGATGATTATACAATCAAAAAAAAAAGATAGATAAAAGCAAAAATCCTTCAGATAGCAACTTGTATTTGAAAATGAACTTTTGCCCAATTCTTTGAGGACCGAATCGTGACTTTGACAAGCACATAGTCATGTTCATATGGCTCATGTGACGTCCGTATATTGCTCTCATCTTGCACGATCGGAAGCGAGCCCCGAACACTCTTTGGTCAGAGCTGCAGATGTCATTATGATCTGTTTTGAAGCATATCTCTTCCTGCCTAGGAGACTGAAGTCTGCCATTATCACCGGCTATCACATCACACATGATGTCTATGATGCATGGAAGAATTGGTTGTCAGAGGGTTAATGACCCAGAAATTGTGTCAACCCGGCAACTCAATCCTTCTCGCATTTCCGTGCTCCAGTGGGGTAGAACAAGCAGGACAGTGAACTGTCTCCTTCTGTGTCTCTCTCTCTCCCTCTCTCTCTCTCTCTCTCTCTCTCTCTCTCTCTCTCTCTCCCTCTCCCTCTCTATCTCCATATCATTACAGTTAAAGGGATGGTATAGTCTTGGTAGAGATGAGGATTGCTCTTTCTTTCAGTAAATCTTCCTTCAAAGAAATCCATGTCATGGAATACTGCCATCATAAACCAATCCAACTATCAATCCTAATTTTTTTTTAAAGATACCAAGAAACCACTGATGAAATTTTACAAAGCATACCATTCTAAGAGGAATTCAAAGTTTATCAGAAGAAAACTGGGTTTGAAATGGCTGAGATAAAGAATCAATGCAAAACAAAGTGATCCTAATGAAAGGTTGGTCCCACCTTTTATTAGGATCCCTTCGTTTTGGATATCTCAGCCAATTCAAAACCAATTTTCATCAAATAAACATTAAATTCCTCTTGGAATTATGTGCTCTTTCATATTTACAAAGAGGTTTGTAATAATCTCACAAAAAAAAAGTTACAAGCCTGAAACCAGGTCTCAACCAAAACTATACCATCCCTTTAACACTCTTTCTCCCTGTAAACCTTCATTAAAGGACAAGTTCACCTTCATAAACATAAGGATTGAGAGAATGTAGCAATATTAGTAGAACACATCATTGAAAGTTTGAGGAAAATCGGACAATCCGTTCAAAAGTTATGAATTTTTGAAGTTTTTTTTCAGTAACCGCTGGATGAGAAGACTACTGCAGTGTGTGAATAACTTAGATGTCACATGCGTACAACAATATAAGGAAAATATATAGAGAATTTCACAAAATTTCATCTTTTGAAAAAAGTACACATTCCCCCGACTCGTTACCAACAAATGTTGTGGGTAATATTATTCCCCCTCCCTTTAGAAAGAGGCAAGTCAAGTGCTCTTTTATCATGCGAAAAAAGTGAAAATATGTTGAATTTTCTTTACATTTTCTTTATACTGTTGTACGCATATGACTCACAAGCTGTAGTAGTCTCCTCATCCAGCGGTTCCAACACAAAAATTTTAAAAATTCATAACTTTTGCATCGATTGTCCAATTTTCCTCAAACTTTCACTGATGTGTTCTACTAATACTGTTGCATTCTCTCAATCCTTATGTTTATGAAGGTGAACTTGTCCTTTAAAGGAATTCATGCTGTGATAAATTGCAGTCGTAAATCAGTCCAATCGTAACATAGGAATCATGAATTCTGATGAAATCGCTTTTGTCAAGACCTGCTCCTAACAAATTATTTCTTGCTCTAACATTGATATGTAATACTTTTTCATGCATTTCATATGTTTTTCACTTCCTTAGAAAATGCCTAGCACTATCTGTTGCAGCAAATTTTCTTCTACCAAGCCAGTGTTGTTCTATGACTAATCAGGATCATAAGAGGATAAGAGTAGAAATAGATGTATGAATGAATGATTGAATGCATGAATGAATGCATCACAAACAAGACCTACTCCATTCAACAAATCTTCAATTGTCCTGACAAATAATTCAAGCTATATGTTGAAAGTCTCTGAATAAAAGGCCATCGTGTCCCCTTGGTGACTGATGAATTTTGATTTTATTGAAACATTCAACATATTTCCTTCTCAAGTTTCTGTTACATCATACAAACCAGAGGCCCCTGCCATCAAGCAGATTTCTTTATCCTTTGGCGTGGTAATTCCGCATAGAGTTTCAACACATGGCATATCTGGTTCCTATCAGTAAAAGGGTAAAAGGATAAAGTCCTATAATTTCTCACACATGATTCCTGACACCCACCCATCCCACTTTTCCTTCCTTTTCTCTTCCCCTAAGTTTATGTGAAGTCATAGTTTATGACATATTTCTCACTCCTCGTCCGCCGGAGTTTGCCCGGTTTGGGTTGTTAAAAAAAAAGTGATTCACACAGAGTTATGAATTCAGGACTTCAGGGCGTGGCAAAGAATCGAAACGCCTATCAAAAGATCTGGTGGTTTCCTCCCTATCTGTATCTCTCACAGCTGTCTCTCCTACCCCTCAACAGAAGCCATACTGCGAGATGACAAAGAGAATCCACATGGCATCAAAAGATAAAGAATATAAAGAATATGAAGACATATAAGAGTGAAGTTTTTGACCACATGGACTCAAACGTCACTAACAAAACCACACCCAAGTGAATTCAATTGTCAAGAAAACTACACTCTCTGGAGATACACATGGAATTCATCAATATGACTGATTTTGATCCATGGTGTCATATTTTGACAATTCTGCAGACAAAAGACAGATTGTTTTTAAAATTATGCAATCAAAATTGGATTCCACAAATGTACAAATCAATTCAGAACAATACAAAAGAGGGGGTTGATGGCACCATGTAGGTATGTCTAATTTTATGCATATGTCACACACACACACACACACACACACACACACACACACACACACACACACACAAAACAAAAAACATCGCAAACTTTGGTATTGGGGAACAAAAGTAACAAACTGCACACAATTACAAACTGTTCTCTTTTGGGAACGTTTAACACTTACAACCAAGTTGATGAATGCCGTGTATTTCTACAGACTTCTGATATTTTAGTTTCATGGAGTAGTCAAACTGTAACTATTCAAGAGTGTACTCTTCACATTACATATTCTAGATACCTACAAATTGTTATTAGATGGATCCAGACTTGTCCATGTCAAAATAATTCATTCAGAAATGCTTGAAATTTTGGCTCAGGGAAAATAAACAATTCATTATGAAACCACTTGCACGTTGGAAAAATATCGCAAACACTATGGTCAGTTTGACAGTGATAAGCAAATTGAAGTCCATGAAGTATAAAGTACCTACAGCAATTTCTCTTCTTCAAATATCTGTATACGCTGAATATTTTGCGAGGTTTTTATTTCAGCTGCTTTTCGCGAAATTAAAAACACGCGAATATATTGACTCTGATCCTGATATGAATGTGACGTACGCGTACACATTTCTCCGTTCAGTACAGGACTCTATGATCGCGAATTTAACCACCCGCGAAATCGTTGGGAAGTCTCGATTCGCGATAATTTAGATTCGCGAAATATATGGCATATATAGTAGCATTAACTTCAAACTGCTGCTACTAGACTGTGTTCATGATACTACAGTATCTTTCTCTTCCCTCACTGCCTATGAAAGAGAAACATATACTCCAAGTGGTGATAACACTGGCGACTAAAAGTCAGCAGAAAGATCTATATGTCCATTGTATAAATTTGTTATTGAACACAAATTACTTAGTGCATAACCACCCACACAGTGTAAACACGAAAGGAACCGATTCCTTCTATCAATACAATGCCATTCACCCCTGATATGCTGGTCATTAACTCCTGGCTCATTACACATGCATTCTGCCATTTCTGTGTAAATATCAACATGTTTATTTGCATCAGTGTGGGTGGAGGCCACTGTCCCAGTTCAGAAAGCCTGTGTGCAGCTATGCTGCAAGGTGGTAAATTGGTGGCTAAGAGGTTAATATGATTAGAAGTAGGGAGAAGAATTGATAAAAATAAAAAAGTTTTCATTACAAAGGTCACAATAATGAAATGAAAATAATTTCAGTGGAAATCTAAAGGGCATGCCTGTAGTGAGAAGAACTCAGCTAAATTCTAGTATGAGACTAGAAAACTAGATTTGTGAGAAACTTGATGGTTCCTTCACTTCCTACCATTTTTTTTTCTAATTAATGAATTCGCAATGAAAACATTTATATTCATTATTGTAAATATGTTCTTGTTGAGACTCTCATACTCCCTATCGGGGTTGATAGAGTTGAATAAAATCTTACAATCATTGGTCATTAGTTAGTTCAATGACAAGAGATGCAACATTTGTCAAGTGGATGATATACGGTAGAATAAAAGTCTTGAACTGAAAAAAAAAGTTGACAAATAAATGGCAGGCATCACAGGCAACTATACTCACCCTTGTTTGAAAGGCTGCATGAAGATTTGAAGATATGTACCACACAATGAGTGGCTTGGAAATAATCCTTCAAATGCTCTCATATCTCCACATCAGATTGTGTTCACCATCAGCTCAGGTAGCTGAAATTCCTAATAGGAGATACTGTATATGCCATATATTTCGCGAGTCTAAATTTTCGCGAATCAGGACTTCCCAACGATTTCGCGAGTGGTTAAATTCGCGATCGTGGAGTCCTGTACTAAACGGAGAAGTGTACACGCATACGTCACATTCACATCGGGATCAGAGTCAATATTTTCGCGTGTCTTTAATTTCGCGAATAGCACCTGACTCGCGAAATTCGCGAAAATAAAAACCTCGCGAAATATTCGGCGTATCCAGTAGTAATGTTTGTTATCTATGTATAGCAATCAGTGTTTTACAGTCGGAGAGGAGTAATATCAGTGGTACATACATGTAGATTGACAGAGTAAACGACGTGAATGGTATACAGAGCTGGGAGAGAACTGATATATGCAAGTCAGGGTATAGCACAAATATGTATACTGGAAAGCTGGTGCAACCATTAAAGGACAAGTCCACCTTCATATACATAAGGATTGAGAGAATGCAGCAATATTAGTAGAACACATCAGTGAAAGTTTCAGGAAAATTGGGCAATCCGTTCAAAAGTTACGAATATGTTAAGTATCTGCGCAGTCACTGCTGGAAGAGAAGACTACTACAGTGTATGATGTCACATGCGTACAGCTCTATAAGGAAAATAAAAAGAGAATTTCACAAAACTTTACTTTTTTGATAAAGTGCACATTTCTTCGACTTGCTACTGACATATGTTAAGGGTAATATTATTCCCCCTGCCTTCTGAAAGAGAGAAGTTGATTGTTCTTTTGTTATGCGAGAAAAATGGAAATATGTTGAATTTTCTTTACTCTTTCTTTATATCGTTGTACTCATGTGACATCACAAGCTACAGTAGTCTTTTCATCCAGCCGTGACTGAGCAGAAACTTCAAAAATTCATAACTTTTTAACGGATTGTCCGATTTTGCTCAAACTCTCACTGATGTGTTCTACTAATATTGCCATATTCACTCAACCCACATGTCTACGAAGGTGAACTTGTCCTTTAAAAAAACAGGGAAAAAAGGAGAGAGAACCATCTTAAATGGTGAATGATCACACTACATGGTTGTATATAAAATGGTTAGTCCCACATCTGGGTGACCAAATAAAAGCTTTCTGATCCCCATTCATAGATGTGATTGGTGCGGAACATCCAGACATGTAAGCTGTCATGGGTCTGCAGTTATCAATAGTCAGAGGAATGAAGCCTAACGGAGAATAGTCAAAAGCAATTAAATGGGTTTTGCATTTAAATGTAGTGCAGATACAAGCTTATTCATCTTCACACACACAAAAAATACAAACAAAGGAACAAGCATGCTACAATTGCCTTGTACTTGTTTCTACAGTATGAACTCAAATTCTCATGGATGATTCTCATTAAATATGATAAAATAATAAATTCTGCCACTAATGAATTCCATGTTGATGTTACTCCCACTCATCATCACAATCTATCACCGTGGTTACGGCAGCAGTGTATCACCTCCCACTTAACATGGACTGAAGAGTATACACACAGTCCCATCAGAGGCGCCAAGAACCTTGGAACTTGTCATAAGTCGCTCCGCCCGCATCCTTTGTGCGTCTCGCAGCGATTTTGAGTAAACACGGGGAGCCAGAGCCTCTCCGCTCCTACTACGACCAAAACAAACAGACCTCTGGTAGAGTTTCAATCAAATTCATGGATGCTTCGACTTCATTCATCATCGGATTGGATGAGCTTCTGCTCGCTGGAGGTGTATAGATGCAATTATGTTGACTGAACTTCCTCCCTCAAGTGCACTCGGATATAATTACTAAACAGAAAAATCTTCTTTGGGTCAGAGCTGTGCAAATACCTTCACGTGTGATTTGATCTAGATTTCACGGTCACTGTTTGTGTAGCATACTTTACTATCTGTCACACCAGAACAAATTTTGTTTGTAATGTTTGTTTCTGTTTACTCACATTGACTAGGCTGTCTTTCTCATCCACTCCTGGATAACAAAATACAAGCATGAACCTCCCCCCCCCCCAAAAAAAAAGAGATTGACTTTGCATGTTGAATTCATAAGTGCTCCTACTCAATCATGCATTATCAACACTATTTTGTCGAGAAAAAAATCAAGTGTGTACAGTTCTTGAAGTTCTTTAACCAATTCCTTACCAGTTCTTGAAGTTCTTTAACCAATTCCTTACCAGATTTTGAAATTACCATAGATTTTGTACAGGAGAAACCAGATTACCATACACAATGGGTTAACAACCGACAAACTTTGAAACTTGTCTCATATCTTTTTAGTCATCAGCCATCACCACACTGCAAGAAATCTTTTTCACATATTCCATGATGTTGGTACATGTACAAAGTTGACTTGCCATACATGTATTATATGTGGTAAATATGTATGATTTATAATGATAAGTTGAGCTTATAATGCATTCTTTTCAGAGGCTGCCATCAAAATCAAGCTTCTTCAGTATAGATGGCGGCTTTCCTGCATTTCTTTGTATTAATTTGTTTTAATTAATGATTTTTCAACTGTATGATTAGTGTATTGTATTATGTAAGTATGTGCAATATTTTTCAATGTTTAATTAATTTCTGAACATTTCTTTGTGACATCATATTCATTTTGTGAAAATGCAGAAATACAGTTGAATATACAAAATAAATAACATAAATTGTATTTGTCTTTCTTATAATTCCATGTTAATCATTGTGTAGCTTGTTACACTTCACACATGTATTTTTTTTTTGGGGGGGGGGGGGAGAGGGGGCACCATCATATGTAATTGGGAAGCTTTTATCTATCAGGAATGCCCATTTCAAGGATGCAATAATTCACAAAAAAAAGCACATCTGACTTGTTCCAGACATGTTAACAATCTAGCAATGAAACTTATTTGAATATCAAGCCTTTATGATTTCACTTCAACAGAAACTTCCTGTCTCTGTGAATGTCATGATTATTCTGTCCATACAATGATGTTTGTTTGTCATTCTGTTATAATATGCTGTCAGCAAGTTAATATTTGAAAAAATATTTAAAAAATTCTATCAGTGAGGAAATAAAAAACCACCTATTCCACTGTTATTCCCAACAGATGGAGGTGTTTACAGTTGAACCAAGACACTTTATACGCTTTACAGGGCTGGTGGTGATGGGGAATGCTCATCAACTCGTGCAAATCACAGCACCACTTCGGAAGTCTCATTCACACACACTTGAAATCAACAGTTTTGAGAATCCATTTTGCAAAGCGATGCAAAAACCATTAATCATTTTGTGTGGAATTTGAATGTGTTATTTGGAATAATGAACCTTCGGAATAACGAACCTTTCATTTTCAGATAAACCTTCAGAATCACACGCAGCCTGGAGATTCAAAGCACTTCGTTTGCAAGAGAGATTACTGGTACTGTATACAGCAAATATTTCGCGAGGTTTTTATTTTTGCAAATTTCGCAAGTCAGGAGCTATTCCTCCAGAAATCCTGATTCGCGAAAAATTAGACTTGCTAAATATATGGCATATAGAATAGTTTTGTTAGTTTGTTGTTGGTGTTTTTGTTGTGTCTGAACGGTGGCAAATAAAATTGATTTTCACATCATGATGAAAAAAAAAAAACCCAGATGACTCCTGTATGTGGATGTGGCTACTGAATGTTATGGCAAACATATGGACATGACAAAGAGAGAATGGTTTGGACTGAGTTTTATTGAGGATGAAATGAGACACCCTCTCCAGTAGATGGATGGATGAAATATTCTCCATTCAGGCTGAATTATTGATTCCTTAAAGGGTACGCACATCCAACTACTCTCACGCTGCCCAAACATGAATGGGTGACATTTGCAAAGAAGAACAGAAACTAAAATGATTTTGAAAGAAACCAATTGAAATTTGTTTTTGTTCTAATTATGATAGTTATCGTTGATGAATTAGATAAGGAATATTAAAAAAAAAACCTACTAAAACACTGATCAATTCAGTGCTTATTTACGTCGATGCAGGGCAATTTGTCAATCAGTTGCAATGAAAGTATCTCGACGGAAGAATTTCAAGCATTGGAAAAAAAAATCACTGAAACTTTCTGAGGACCATAAACTCTGCAGGCAACATCAATGCTAATTTCATTCTTTTGACACACGTGTGAGAGAGTAACAACTCATGCATTCTATAGTTACCTTATGCACACAATTCCTAACACACACTCAGACCGGGCTGTGCATCATTTGTGTAATGACACCCTCTTTCATAAGACTGTAAAATTAAGGCAGAATCTACTTTACAATTTATACACCATTTATGTAATCTTGTCCAAACTTCATGAGAAACTGAAATCATTTTGATTATTCATTGGTAGGGTAGATTCCATTCTGGAATTCTTCAGTGACATCCCACAACTTCTTGAAAACTAAATCATGTGTGCAAATTGTACCATTTGTGTGTGATCCACCGGACTGTGTTTATCAACATGTCATTTTCCATTCATACCGTAATGTCACTTCATCACACACACCAAGCTAGTGGACAATAATATTGCTGTAATTATGCATAGCTTGCAAGTAGCATGAAAAATCTATGATGTCTCCCTCCCCCCCCCCCTTCTTTCCTCACCCCATTTACCCCCCAAAATAAATCACTATCCATCAAGAATGGTGCCACAGTGGAGTGATGGACTGTTCGCTTGGGAAGATTTTTATTAAAATTTCTCCCCCTGGAGCACAATGGGAAGAGATAATGGCAACTAGAGGTCCTCCAAGCATGAGAGAGGTATCTACAATCAACTCATCCAAATATCATTGGAGAAGTTTGAGAGAGGATGCGTTTCTTTAGAAATGCATTTATGTTGCTGCAATACGTTGAGTTCACGCACTGACGCAAATATTCTGACAGTTACTAAACTTTTTTTTTTCTGTATTCAAATGTGTCATTTCTCTTTTACTAACTGGGATAAATTCTCTCACTTTCCCCAACTAATGCCAAGTGAATCTCGATTCTTCAGAAAATTGCTATGAAGAATAAAATTGATATTTTTTTTAAAAATCATTCTTTCCACAATATTTTGCCTGTTTCATGTTTGTCTTCATGTTACACTCTTTCCTGTACTTTTTCCTTCACACAACTCCTATCTTGATGGAGGGTGGAATATCAGGTAGAAGAAAAGATAGATGATGCAGATGGTGATGTTTTGTTTTTGTTATGATTTGGTGTTTAATCTAGGGAACAGTTTACGACTTGCCTAGCATGTAGGCCTAAATGTCCTGTCACAAGACCTCGTTTTATAATGTCTGTATTTTACATGTTTCTTTTGTATGAACATTTGTTTTGTAATCCTTGTTGTCTCTTTTACAATGTAATTCTTTGTGCAATTCAGTCTTATGACTGTGAGACATGAATATCTCAATAAAATACGATTCATCTGAAGAGAGCAGATTGAAGACAGGAAGACATCATGATAAGCAAGCCAAACTTCATATATTATGGTATTTTTCTGTTTTGTAATGTCAATATACTCTAAGCACTACAAAATAAACTTTTTCCACTGAAGATACCACTACTCAGATCAACAGCAATAGCAGCAACAACCAAATCTAATGAAGATACAAATAAATATGATAGTGTGTTATAGGATGAAAGAACATATCAATAATAACATTGGAAAGAAAGGTTTATCACTCAAAATAGATCCAAATGAACTCTGATCTATCTCACCTATATGTACAATGTCATACTATTTCTATCAAGTAAAGGAAATTATTCAAAAGCTCCAGCCTCCTGGGCCCGTATCACTGGTAGCTGGGCTGACCAACAATCACTGTCCAATGAGACGAGGGAGAGAAAAGAGAACCCAGGGCGTCGGAGAGTGTCCATGCCCAATTTATGAATCTTTTATGCAAACATGACTCATGCTTATTAATATACACCCCGAGGCAGATGGCACGGCAACCATCCATTGATGGGACCAGTGATGCTGTATCGGAGGACGGGCGGGGATGGGATGGGGTGGGGTGGGGGGATGTTGGTTACCTCAGCTCCACCGCTGTCCGAAATCAGTGAAGCATTCCAGCAGATGGAGCCAACACTTTCTCTTCTCCCCACAACCTACGCATCACCGGGATGCTCTGATACCACTCATTAATGTCGGTGTCATCCGCACTGAACGTGCCCTGAATTTCTAATGATGTTGCTAATGATCTTTTTTTTTTCTATAATCACTTAAAAACAATTTCTGTCGGATGAAAGCAAGCGGTAATCATTCAGATGGATCCAGGGGGACCTGGCAACCATAGCAAGGAATGTACGCTGACTGAATACACACTGAAATGTTAGCTGCAAATTGTGGAAATAATGGTTTAGAGTGTTTCTTTACAGAAAAATAAAAGAGGGCATGTAAAATTCATTGGTGAATTCTATGAATGTTAATCAAGAGGTTAGTAACAATGTATTGGAAATGACATTTGCTCAGAGAATACAAAGTAACACAAAGCAAACATACACACACACACACATACACACATACACACACAAGCAATTTATAAATACGGATGATTCTTAAATCTCTTCTTCCAGAACATACAACTCCAGCCCCGATGCCTTACCAAAGTCTTTTCTTTCTTTCTCTTTCCTTTCTTTTTTTTTTGGGGGGGGGGAGAAATGCAAATGCATTAAACTGTAACTTCAAATTAATACACTACACTTTCTCAGAAATGCATACATAGTGTTGTCATTTTTTTTTACATGATAGGTAATTAAAGTTATCTCTTTCTTTTATTTCAAATACTAATTTCCTTACATAAAACTCAATTCGTTTCTTACCACCTCTACAATACTCAAATGCACATTGAAGGTACGGAACCTTGTCAGCTAGCAACAACAACAAAAAAGTAATTTTGGGGAAACTTAAGGTTCCCTCTTAAATTCTTATCCCACAGCTTGGAAATAT
This sequence comes from Diadema antillarum, assembly GCF_040938485.1. Lineage (NCBI taxonomy): Eukaryota > Metazoa > Echinodermata > Echinoidea > Diadematoida > Diadematidae > Diadema > Diadema antillarum. The sequence goes on from NW_027271146.1 coordinate 1,533,618, forward strand.
AATGGAAAATGTAGACACATACAATTGCTTGACATCAACATTAATGTTTATGTCAGCTCTGGCTGTTATCAACTTTAAATCAATCATCAGGCTAAGCACTAAAGACCGCTCTATATGTCTTAACTGTCAAATTTAAAAGAAAAAATGAAGTTACAAAAGACACAATTATCAGACATACTAAGCAGAAAATCTAAGCAATTATTGCAAAGCCATCCAATCTCTTAATACATACTATCAATGAATTCAAGAAAAACTCGAAAATGTGTTCGAAAAAAAGAGACTGAAAATACATAATAACTCTTTTGAAATCATAACTGTCTACCAGTTCACTGTGTTACATTTACCAATTCTTTCAGCAATATCATAAAGCAAATTTCACAATTCAAAAACATGTTTTATAAACCTCTTTTGTGATTTAAAAAAGACCTAGTTATCAAACAAATGAAAGCAGAGACAAGCTACAGTGAAGTTGTCAGGATTGTTTAACCAAGCTCCTCTAAAGTCTTTATGAGAAACACTTTGTTTAAATTACTGTCATCTGGCAATCTTGTCTTCTTTCATTATGAGTTCAGCCATTCTTTCATTGTTATCGAATGCCTTTTTCATTGTATAGGTCATGTAGTGGTTGAAACTACTACTTCACTTCATAATATGCAAGCAAAGGCAAAGTTCACCACAGAACTGACTTACACTGATTGTAATGAAAGATAATATTATTAATTGATTTAAAGTAACATGAGAGTTTCTCTCCACCTATGACAGATACAAACTAGAAATGTCGCTACAGCGACTGGTTATACCCCCGCCAAACAACATTTCATAAGCTTTGGTCAAAAAACTGAGGAAGTAGTTAAATCCGCAAGATCTTTCCTTGATCTTCTGCCATTAATATGCCGTTACCATGGCAACGTACTTTCGGGTACTGTCGAAAAATGCGTCTTGCACATCTACAACCAAAGGCACACATCTGTACCAAATTTCATGGAAATTGGGCAAAAACTGAGGAAGTAGTTTGCAACACAAAATTTTCCATCATTTTGGCTCATAATATGTGAGCTGTTACCATGGCAACATACTTTTTGTCACTGTCATGAAATGTGTCATGCTGACCTATATCCTAAGACAAACATTCAATATGAATTCCATGAGAATTGGAAGAACACTGATGAAGCAGTTTTGCCATGAAGCATTTTGCCCTATATTTTACCAATAACATGCCGTTACCATGGCAACGCACTTTTTGCCACTGCGGAAATATGTGTCTTGCACATTAACATATTCAGATGAACATCTGTACCTAATTTCATAAAAATTGATCAAAAACTGTGGGAGGAGTTCGCGACGCAAGATTTGTACCCATTTTTGCCCATAATATGCCGTTACCATGGCAACGTACTTTTGGGTACTGTCAAAAAATATGTCTTGCACATCTACAACCCAAGGCACACATCTGTGCCAAGTTTCATGGGAATCGGTTGAAAACTGAGGAAGTAGTTCGCGACGCAAGATTTGCAACGGACCGACCGCCCGACCGACCGCCCGACCGCCCGACCGCCCGACCGACCGTCCGCCGATTCCTATATACCCCCTTCAAACTTCGTTTGGCGGGGGTATAAAAATGGACAGGTTTCTCACCTTTTCATTCTCACTAATTGGACATCTGTTATTATCCCCGCCAACATCTTTGCATACAATGTCAAAAGGTATTTTGTGATGGTCGGTAAAATATAGTTAAAGAATTTAAAGACATCCCAAAGACAAGAAAAATCATCAAAGTCACAGTGAAGGCCTTTATTCTATGAATCTGGTTTGATGTGTCATAATCTCAGGTAAAAGTTAGCCACTTCAGTTTGACTGAGGGCATCAACATTCAATAATAGATGAATTAGGGAAATCATTTCTATGACACTCACCTTAAAATGCTCAGCAAGCAGAGTTTGTGTGATTGAGATTATCCATGGGAAGTTCCAAATTATGAGTAGGACCACAAACCTTGGGGAAAATCAGCAAAACATTACTCTATTTGACAGTACATATTCCACAGGAAAGTACACCTCATCTGCAATGTTCTTTAAATCAATCTGCAGAATGTAGACAGGTATATCCAATGTGTCCGTAACTTCTGGTTTTCTTTGTTCTGCACGATTTGAGTAAAATCTTGTGTAGATCTATGCAAAAATTCACTTATATGTCCCCGTAGTTGCAATTCTGTAAACACAAAATCACCGCACAGAAAAATCCAGGAGTGTGCACATTGATGTGAAATCAAATATTTGTCTTCTCACACAACAACCTGTTCCAATATATTCAAAGCAACGTTTCCTCACTTAATCTCCAGAAGCACTACAAATCCACGCAAGATGTGATGTCAAAGTAAGATGAGGAGGAAAATTGAAGCCCCTCAGCTTCCTCCAACAAAGGCATCGACTGAGCGAGATGCGAGTCGTACGAGATGGGGAGAGTGAGTGGAAAATAGGAGAATGGGGACCACATGTCTACCAATCCCTCGTCACCAGGATGCGATCCGGGGGTTACAATCTAATGCGGGGTGATGTTGGCCAGACCACCGCATCCCCAGCGAGCCAGGCACGCTATTAAGCAATCCAGGCAATCTTCGATGAATGAAGGGATGAATGGAGAGTACGGGAGACAGAGTACGCTTTCATCCATGTGGATGTTGGAGGAAAAGATGCCTGCCTCACGGATATTGTGTCCCCCTCCTCCTTTTCAATCAGTGCAAGCATCATTGTTTGGCTCATTGAGAGGCACATTTGATGGTATCTTGACTCCATGAATGGAGGTTGATCACACACACTGATATGAATCATTAGAGAGGGGGAGGGGGATGCTGGCAAGAAGAGATATATCGATTGATGACAGCGGAAGGTTAATGTGGAAATTATGGCATGATGAATACATGCATGTAATGATGATGACCGAATGATGATGGTGGTGGTGATGGTGATGATGATGATGGTAATGATGTAATGATAATGAGGATGATGATTGTGATCATAATGGTGATAATTGTGATGACAATGATGATGATGATGGTGATAACGATGGTGATGATATCATCACCATCATTATCACCATCATCATCATAGTCATCACAATTGATGATGATGATTATGATGATGATGATGATGATTATGATGATGATGATGGTAATGATGTTGATAGTCATGATGTAGTGATGCAAATGATGTTGTTCTGATGAAAAGTGTGATGCTGCTCCTGATAGTGATCGCAATGATGATGATGATGATGACGGTGATGATGTAATGCCAATGGTGATAGACATGATATACTGATAATGTAATGATGATGTCATAACGATAAATAATATGCTGCTCCTGATGATAATGATGATGATGTTAGTGACGAAGATGAGCAACAATGTCATGATAACCATGGCAATAAAAAGACTTCTGTCTCTCTGGTCTAGACTGACTGATCTTTAATTGGTCAGAACTCTAAAATCATGTTTGCAGTTCAGTTCAAGACTGCGTGAAATCCTACTGGCTTTGATCACATATCGTGCATACTATCTATAGCAAAATACTGCAATGGAATGTGCAACTCTTTACACAGTGATACATGGTGGTATTCAAGCTCAGTTATAATGAAGAAGGATGAAATAGATAGACTCTAGTAAATGCTTTATAGTAAGAAAAAACAACAACAGCAACAACAAAGTGAAAAAGAGTTGATTCCTGAAAGTCTGGATGTTCATCTTACAGAACATGAGGAAATATTTTAAAACATGAGGAAATATTTTAAAACACCCAAAAGTCTTTCATTCTTTACAAGCAGTCTGTCAATAAGACAGAGTAATCCTATGACTGCACCTTGGACAATCTATTGATGACAAATCATTTGCAAACAAAAAGTAAATTCTATTAGTTCCACAACATCATATTCATAACTACTTTCATTTTCTGTTAATGTTTGGTTTCAAAGAGTAGTTTTCTTAATTTGCAAGTCCACATGGTCAAAATAAATTACAATTTTTCATAGTTGATAATGGAGGAAATATTCTGCCAACTTTTGACTTGAAAGTAATATTACTTCCAATACAATATTCACTGCCCAACGTCCCTACCAGACAAGGAGTTAAAGGACAAGTTCACCTTCATAGACATGTGGGTAGAGTGGATGCAGCAATATTAGTAGAACACATCAGTGAGAGTTTGAGCAAAATCGGACAATCCGTTCAAAACTTATGAATTTTTGAAGTTTCTGCTCACTCAAGGCTGGATGAGAAGACTACTATAGCTTGTGATGTCACATGAGTACAACGATATAAAGAAAGAATAAAGAAAATTCAACATATTTTCACTTTTCTTGCATAACAAAAGAACACTTGACTTCTCTCTTTCAGAAGGCAGGGGAAATAAAATTACCCTTAACATATGTCAGTAACAAGTCCAAGAAATGTGAACTTTATTCAAAAAGTAAAGTTTTGTGAAATCCTCTTTTTATTTTCTTTATATGTGACCGTGCACCTCAAAACGAACATAAAGTCGCACACACTGATTTTACGTGAGGACTGAAAATAAGTGAAATGGGTCAACCTAGCCGAACTTGACATTTTCATATTTTCTGAAAGAGCGGGTCTTCTTTTACATTATGCTAAAAATTTGGTATCATAAAACGGGCAGCAAAGTGTGTTTTTTCAGCAGTTTATCTCGAACATTTTTTGGTTGAATAGTGTGATTAGTTGTGTCTTTAGAATCCCCTTTTCATTTCTGAAAAACCTTGTCCACACTCTTCACTTTTAACTTTAATAACTTTTAAAAGGATAGTGCTACTGCTTTGAAAGTTGGCTTCAATTATGGACAGAATGTGCTAATGAGGCATTCTTAATTTCAGTTTAATCTGATAATCCCTTCATTGTTGTTACTCTGGTGGTTTACTTCCTGTTTTTTGTCCCATTCATCGCACAGCCAGCACGGTTTGGTAAAGATTAAGCGCTTGAATAGACACTGTACTTCAGAGCCTCTTTCCTCAGTTCACACTTTTCCCGAGTTTGTGCTTTCTTTCCAATATTTAGAAAGGTTAAGAGAGTCCATTTTATTTGAGTTATACATCATTTTAAAGCTTAAAGTCTGCTCTTTCAGAATATGGTCTTAACTAAAAATTCATGTCTGGCGACTTTTTGTTTGATTTGAGGTGCAGGGTCACATATGGTTGTACGCATATGACATCATGTATGTAGTAGTCTTCTCATCCAGCAGTGACTACGCAGATACTTTAAAAATTAATAACTTTTGAACGGATTGTCCGATTTTCCCCAAACTTTCACTGATGTGTTCTACTAATATTGCTGCATTCACTCAATCCACATGTATATGAAGGTGGACTTGTCCTTTAAGGGAGACAGTGTTGCTCTTGAAAAGCAATCTTTGTCTTGACTGTTCCAGCCTAGACTTGAATGACTGGATACTAGCTTGTCAAGTGGGACAGCATCTTATGAATTATTCACCAACCTGTTTCCCACTTTTTATTTCACCAAGATATGGCAACAGGGCAGGTTGAAATGGAGTTACTACATTTCTCTTTCCTTCATTCAAACTTCCTGCTGCTTGCATCAACCACTGTTCCACCTTCTTTTCTCATGCTTTATCTCTGTTGTCATGGTGATATAATGATTTAAAGATGCCCTTCTTTCACTCTTCTCTTCAATTCTCCCATATCTACTACCTCCACTACAATGGAGTTACATTTCTCTTTTCATCAGTCAAGCTTCCTGTTGCTTGCATTCACCTTTGTGACTACTCCTTTTCTTTTTTTTCCCTTCTGTTGTCATGGTGATATGATAATGGATCAAACATGCTCTTCTTCCATTTTTTCTTTTATTCTCCAGTATCTACGACTCCACTGAAGCGACATTATTTTTTCGTTTCCTTCATTCAAGCTTCCTTCTGCTTGCATCCACCTGCTACTCCTCCTTTTCTCTATCTGTCTCTCTGTTGTCATGGTGATATGGTAGTGAGTTAAAGATAATCTTCTTATCATTCATTTTATTCCCCCTGCATTTACCACCTCTTATTTGTTTTCTCAAATATGTTCTTTTTCTTTCCTTTTTCATTTCTCACTCTTCATACATCCTTGATGTGTACCTTTCTTCTGTCATTCTGCTTTACACTTTACTGTTTCCATTATGTTGAGAATCTTTGTCATCTAGTGCTCAAGAACCTCTCTTCTAGGTACCTTCATGCCCTCAGCTACGCTTGTGTTGTTTTGCAATTTTAAGTCATCTTCCTAATTTGACACCATCCACTTAGTAGGCTCAATTGTCTTTTCTATATTGAATCAATAATTTCCTCCTGTAAACCTTTCATGAAGACACTGTGTTTCCCCATCCCCTTGCTACCAGTGACATTTCACTACTCTTAATCCATCTCAATTTGATCTTCTTATGATGTTCTCTCTTGACTGGAAATTTTATAACGCCTTATTTCTTTAAATATTCAAGGAAACAACAAACAACATCCACTTTCTATTTCCTATTGCAACCACTGACTACTGCCCCTTGTATGGAAGATGGAATGTGTGCCAAACAAACATTCTACTTTTGAACACTAGAAGTGCAATCAACACGGATATTTAACCCATGAAACATGATTTGTGTTAAAGTAGTCCCACATGACTTACACAGTGACACTAGAAGTGCAATCAACATAGATATTTAACACATGAAACATGATTTGTGTTAAAGTAGTCCCACATGACTCACGCACATACAAAAAAAAATCCAATGTTCAAAATACCTTACTTGTTCTCAAGACTGAGCAACAAAACTATTTGATGCTCATTAGTCCCTGCCTTCCTCAAGCTCTTTGAGACAAATCGGTTCTAGGATAGCATCATCCTCTAAATCACTTCCTTCCCCTCTCTTCAGCCGATACCAGCGACATTCAATCACATCTCGTTAATAAGACCTGCCAGTGTGGGAGAGCTGGGCAAACACATTGATCAAATACTCATCACTATTCTCCTAATCCCTCGACTAGGATGGCATCAGCTATGAACATTGCGTGGACTCATCTATTTCTAAAATCTGATTTGGGTCATAAGAGTCAATCTCATTAATTGCTAGTAATGCACACTATGAAGGATATTTTAAAAAGAAATTAACAGCTTGACTACTATAATGACAATATGTCTAATAAGGTTTGTCATTCTAATTGCTTAACTAATGAATAGCTTGTAATGTCGACAAATGATATAATTATCATCATCTTATGCAGAAGACGAATATCCTCTATTTAGCCCAGGAGATAGGACAAAGAGACTCAATTTATAGGATGTATTTTAAATTACCGTGTTTCCTATGCAAATAGTAACTAGTAAATCAATAAAGATGCAATGACTGTTTGCAAAGACTATTACTCTGCTACTTGTAAATTAATCAAAATTTCATAACAACGAAGTTCCATAAGTGATTTCATGATTAGCTCTCTCATTACCATCATCCACTTGCCCCAATAATCATCATTCATTAATTTTATCATTACTACCACTGCCAATATGATTTTTCATCATATGTGTATAACGTTTAGCATCATCCCAAGCGGTTGTGTCTAGTGCACTCATCATGCATGCATAGAGCATCATTTCCTGTAACCATCGGTATCTTCTTATGACCATCACTATCATCATCACTGATCTAAATTAAATTAGATGAGACTTTTACCTGCTTAGGAGGACAGCAGTCGTGATGGATGATACCGACAAAGGGGATGAGGAGGCAGGAGGGTTGACTCCAGTGGTTGGCTGGTGGGAGGATGACCAGGATGATGATGAATGGAACCAGCCATTCACAAAACCCATCTTCTTGGATGCGCCATCCATTGATTGGCTGACGCCAGCTGATACAATCCTAGAGTTGCCTTGGCAAGGAGTGAGATATAGCTCGCTGTGAGAGGTGGAGAGGGAGGGAGGGGAGAAAAAGACTTAGAGGCAGGAGGAGGGAGAAGAGAGAAATAGAAACAAGAAAGGAGACAATCTGAAAGAGACAGTATATTTAGATAGGCAGATGAATATGAAAGCAGGAGAGAGAGAGAGGGGGTGAGAGTATGGAAGAAAAGAGGGAGGTTGAAAAGTGAAGGGAATGCTGAGAAAATAGATAACAATACTTCATACTCAAACATGCAGTGCAACATGATTTTTAAAGAAGAAACAAATGAATTTTAGCATTATTATAGTGATGAGATACATGAGAGGAAGAAGAAAAAGGAGAAGAAGAAGAGAGAGGAGCATTGTTATCTCTGAACCTTCGTATGAAAGAATGAGATACTGGGTTTTTTTTTTAAAAGCAAAAAAACAACAACAACAAAAACATAGGAATGTAGCGAAATAAGAAAAGTGAGAGAAAGATAAAAACCCAACCTGTAGGTAAAATAGATAACATTATGAAGGGTAAGAGAGGTAGGTTGTATATAGGGGAGAGAGAGAAAGAGAAGAGAAAAAGAAGAAGAATGTCTAAATGACTTGGTGGAATACTGACTGGAATTTCTGTTCATATACAGTGTATGGGGCAATTTGTTAAAGGCAGAAACATAATGTGTTCTAGTGACTACATCATATTCTAGGGGTCTGACGATCCCATGTCAGTTTATAGAAAAGTAAGGGTTGCTACTGTTTTTTAATTTCTCATATTAGTTCCACAGTCCATTAAAATAGAATTTTTAATTCAATAAATTCATGCAGAATGAACACATACCCACCGGTATATACTTTTCCTTTCAAAGAGAATTTACATGTATCATAATTTTACATGATGTGTAGCATTATCTTCAGTAAGTTATGAAAAGAATAACTCTTGTGATTGATAAAACAGACATGGTTTCAATATCGAGACAGAGATCTTAAATCTACACAATGTTTGGGTGTGCCATATCCTCTGAGGAGCGTGCTCGGATCGGCCGTTTCGGCTTGATATTGGCTTGTATTTGATCTACATCTACTGGAACTGAGCGCGGCTTAACCTAATTATTTCCCAGCTCATCTGAAGATCCTGGAGCCTAATCCTCCGGGGTGACTGAAGTCTCCAAGAAGGCATGTGTGCTGCAGCTGCCTTCCGTCCCAAATTCTTTTCTCCTCCTCTCCATTTCTTGACCTAGAAAAATGATACCCAGCCCCTTACATCAATATGCGATTCCCACAATCTGCTCCCGACATAACAACACACGTTATGAACAACAACAAAAAAAGATTTAGAATAATTTTATCTCACTCATACTGATGACCTGCAATTACAACCTACATTTGTACATGCCAAAGCTTCTTAAAAAGATAATTTTGCCTGTGTTCCTTTTCTACAGGATGCAATTTAACAACAATCCACCAGCAATATGCAGTCCTAAGCCTTGTCTTTGATATGGGTATCACATTTGATTTTATTCATGCCAATGAACCAGCAAAAAATTGATTGAAGGCAAGGTGGACATGCAGTGATCAACATTAATGCAACTTGACTCTTGACATTAAGTACCGGTAGGGAGTAGAATTGCAATGAATGATGGCATTTCCTATCAGAAATGTCTGATGCGATTTGTCAGTGCTTGTCTCTCAAAACAGTGTGTTTCTTATGATAATTTTGATAGCATGTTTCACCTATCTAAACTTTCCTATAAAACACATGCAGAGAGAATGTCTAACACTTACAATGTTGCAGAGTATAAGAGGGTTTTCATTACAAAATGTCACGTTAGACATTGGTATACTATAATCGATATGAGAACCAAATTGAAAAAAGAAAAGAAAATGGTGATACCTATCAAATCAAAACACACAACATCACTGCACATTCCTCTCTCTATGTTTTCCAGGACAGTGCAGGATTACAATCAATACGGAGAAATCATCTTTCGCTTCTTCGATCCATTCTTGGATTTTTCCCTTTGCCTGTGTGGCTGTCGTGAGCTCATCCATTATCTAATTCAGCATCTGCCTTGGACCCTAATCAGCTCAACACATCAGTTTATTGGATCATAAACCTTGTGAGTCACCCTCTAAAGACTGCCAGATACAGTCTGATGCTGCAGCTAGCTCCGTACGAAGGGGGGGGGGGGGGGGGGGATGGGGTGACTGAAGTAATGGACGCAGGTCATGCAAGCTATATCTCACTCACTAATCTGCCTCGGTAAATTTGATATTTGGCCAATAGTAAGCTGGATCAGTTCCACTTCACTGCCCACTTTCTTGGTTTTAACTATATGAAATATTCACTATACGTATTCATTTCATTTTCTATTCATTCATATAGCACTGAATGCAAATTACGATCCATGGCTTCCAGCAATGAATCTGAACAACAGCCCTACATTCATTTGGCATTTCATACCTTCTTCTCAGTTTTTCATTATCATTACAGTCTGGAATTTCTACAAATCCAAAACAGGATTCTTGTAAGATTACTTGCATCATCAATAATTCAGTTTCGTTGTATTATATATTGTAATTTCTGGTCAACATGTATGCACACACACACTCATACACACATGCACACACACATACATACATACATACATACAAACATACATACATACATACATACATACATACATACATTTAAGAAATATGCACATACATACATGTATATGTGTACCTGTATGTACATACAAAACCCATATTTGCTTGACATATAGGCCTATTCAATGTACTGGAAGGATTATAGAATAAATGACAAGATATTCAAATTATTCAGACTTTACGTCAGCAGATGTAGAGGAGGGCACGGAGGCCATTGCCCCAATTTATGGCCGAGCTCCAAGGATTTATAGTCCTTCACTCAATTTCAACTGTACATTCCCCTCATCACAAGTTTCCATCAAGTCTTTCTTTCCCAGCATCAGCCCAGCTATGACTCATACCACAACGGATATGACATCAGTACATAGCTGTATGTAAACTATGACATATTACAGTAACTCGTACCGTAACCGAAATTCAATCAAATATGGTAACAAACTAACATGTACGCCACCTTCCCAGCCATTAAACATAGCAGCCATGCATAAATCATACAGAACAATTAAAATGTCTCCCCAACTCCATTCAAAATTACCTTGTAAAATAGCACAGAGTGTAAGCTCCACTGTAATTATGTCCTGTTGAAAATCTCTAGGTATGTTACTATGCCACCCATTATCTACCCTCCCCCCCATGATTTAAAACCTTGTGGCACGAAGCTCTTTCTTCCTCTCTTGCTCTCTATCTCTCCCTCTCTCTCTTTCTCTCTTTCTGTCTCTCCATCTTCTTCTTGATGTATGTACTGCTTTTTTCATCTACAATAACTTTTTTTTTTTGCTTCACTGTGAAAATGGATTCCATGTGAATGCTGTAAAGGTTCACTATGTGAAATGCTAACATCCAAAAAACATAAAGTAACATGGTTTGTTTTATCTTCAATAGTCACATCATCACATCCAACCATTGGTGCCCACTTGGGAGGGGGGGGGGGAGGTTATGTTTGTTTTTGTTGATAAATTTCAAACATGCTTTTTATGTAGTCTAATCAAGGACATTAAGGATTAATTTCACACCAAAACTGAAATGTGACATTTTGATTTTCAAATACAGAAGATAAAATGCAAGGTATGAATGAGATTACATCTTAACCAAAAAGGATGAAAAATTTGAATTTGTTTGATACTTTCTCCAAAGGAGCTCATGTTTTTGTTTCCTCTTCCAACATCCAGTATCCATCCTCAGTCTCATACCCCTTTCATAAACTCAATAATGCGGATAATATCCGCAACATTTGGTCGTAAAATCGGAGCGGGGAAAGAATAATGCGCTTTATTTCAACCCTTCTATTATCCGCATAAATTAATAGCAGCATCGGGACCAGATTTGGAGTTTATGAACGCAAACCCAAATAATGCGGATAATTGCCGGGGTGCGGTCAAACATCACCTGTCTTTCCCGCAGGAGGGAGGTGTGCAGTCACCATGACGATTATCCGCCTTTTTCAGGACGGGTGCTCGTAAAAATAATGCGGATAATTTTCAGAGTTTGTGAACGCATTTTTTATTGAATTGTCCGCATTATTCTTATGCGGATAATTGGAGGATGAGTTTATGAAAGGGGTATCATTCATGTCCTACATTCTCTGCAGCTAGCCATATTCCAACCCCTCTACTCTTTCCTCAGTCTCCCTTCCCCTCCCCCTACCATTAAAGGGATGGTACAGTTTTGGCTGAGACGAGACTTGAGGTTTCCAACCTTTTTATGATTGTTTTTTAAAGGTAATGAGAAACCTTGTATGAAATATAAAGTAGCATATAATTCTATAAGGGGAATTCATAGTTTATTTGATGAAAATCAGTTTTGAATTGGCTGAGATATCCAAAATAAAGTGATCCAAATAAAAGGTGGAACCCACCTTTTATTAGGATTGTTTTTTACTTTGTTTTTGGATATCTCACCCATTTCAAAACTGACCTTCATCAAATAAACTTTGAATTCCTGTTAGAACTGTATGCTTTCTAACATTTCCACCAGTGAGTGGTTTCTAAGTATCTTGCAAAAAGTTAAAAGCTGAATTCTCACCTCAATCAATACTATACCATCCCTTTAATGTCCAGCTTTGTAAATGCCTCAACTTGCCCCATCTCCTCCCCTACCCCTTCCCCGCCCCCGCCCCCACCCTTTCGCATCGGTATCCCCTTCCACTAACTTATCTATACAAGATGTGTTGACCACATATGTTGGTGGGTGCGGTGGCGCCCAGTTTTCTGCTGGGCATTATGAACTTCTAGTCTGATTCACCCCTCAGGCTTCATGAAATAAATCAGTAAAAGATGACGGGGAAAGACGAATAATTTCCCCATGGTAGAAGAACAGCCAATCAATCCAAAGTGTGTTATGCATACCAATGGAAATGATGCTAACCAAGGCAGCAAACCTCACAGTTACTATAGGTTTTAAGTAGTAACAGTTCTTATACTGCCTCAATAAATTATCAACCTTTGTTGTTGCTGTTGTTGCTGTTGTTTCCAATATATTGCCCCTGTTCCTACACTTTCATAGGAGGGAGATCTCAAGTGACAAAGGACTGATAAGGGAGGTTAGTGACCTCAACAGGAGTAACTTTTTCCAATACTGTAAAACACAATATTTTCGCGAGATGAAATTTTCGCGAGTTGCCTCCAACATTCAATGCATATAGTGTAGACAAGAACTTTTGCATGCATTTTAATTTTGCGGATCTTGGCTCTTGCGAAATTCGCGAAATTAAAATGCATGCGAACAATCCTCGTTTTACAGTACTGCATGAAACTCGATGACACGACATTTGCTCCTTCACAATTACTCCAATCTTATTCTCTCCAAGGACTTAGGGTTATCGGGTTGTGGTAAGGCTTAAAGGGATCGTATAGTTTTGGTTGAGACCTAATTTCAGGTTTCTAACATTTTTTGGTGAGATAATGAGAAACCTCTTATGAAATAAGAAAGAGCATGTAAATCCATGAGGAATTCAACGTTTATTTGATGAAAATTGGTCTTGAAATGGCTGAGATATCCAAAACAGAGCGATTCTAATAAGTGTGGGACCCCGCACACTTTATTACGATCGCTTTGTTTTACTTTGTTTTTGGATGTTTCAGTCATTCCAAACCCGATTTTCATCAAATAAACTTTGATTTCCTCTTAAAATGGTATGCTCTGTACTATTTCATAAGTGTTTTCTTGGTATCTCGCAAAAAGTTAAAAGCCCAATTCTCATCTCCACCAATACTGTACCATCCCTTTAAATTAGGTTTGGTTCAATGTGAGGATTAGAGTTAGATATATGTTTGTCGGTAGAATTTATGTCCGGCTTAGCATGCAGATATTTCATGGGAGCAATTGTTGCAGGAGCAAATGTCATGGAACCGTGAAACTCACATATTACGATCAGTCTTGCTGTTGAAAGTTTTCCTTTAAGGGGTATGAAAATCTTTTCATGAATAATGAATACTCTCTGTGAAAGTGAAAATCAAAAAGTACAGATGATTGTGTTTACAATAGTCTTCTGCAGATCAATGTAAGTCTGACCTCAATAAGAGGTATGACAATATATTGTGATCATGTCCATGTATTTTCTTATATCACAAGCTTCAAAACTTTGCAAACTACTTTTGTTTCCTGAAGAAAAAAAAAGAAAGGAAACAGAAAAGAACACTGAAATATTTCAGTTATGTGATATCATCATACACCCTTGTACAGAATTGAATGCTGAATATATCACATTCAAAAGATTATGGGGAAAAATGTGTGGTTTGCTTATTTCTGAGAAATAAGCACAAAGGTACAGTGCTCTTTCAAATCAAAGCCAACTGACCAAATGTCAGTGATTCATTCAAAATGAACATCTGGTGGAAATCAAAGCTGCTTTTGATTTGCAACACTGACTGCAACACATTCTGTGATATGCAAAAACCCAAGGCAACTCTTTTTCATTAGAAAACCATTGACTTTTATGTTTTTGCGTGGAAAATCTAAATGGTATGGAGCTTTATCTTATGGCCGGGTAGCAAGATAATAATAACTGCCTGACATCATCACTGCTCTGATCTTTAACATGTGATTTGGGGTCTGGGATATTAAGTGTAAGTCCCCTTGTACATATTCATTCATTCATTCATTCATTCATTCATTCATTCATTCATTCATTCATTCATTCATTTATTCTATATTTTTTTTTTTTTCAACAAAGAATATCAGTATACAGAACATCTGGCATGAAGAAAAGCAGAATGCATATTATACATCCATCGAAATATGACTTTAAAAAAATGAATAAATGAAATACATCAGCTGAGCTTCAGTTGGTAAAAACACTATAGTATTCAACTACACACCAGAGGGTGTTCCATTCATCTCACCTAGATCACCTTTATTACCCATCTTTCTACACATGATTCTGCCATCATGTTCAAAGTTTCTCTCATCTATTTATCCTACCAAAACATGATGGCCTTTTACACCACAAACAAGACAAATTCAGTAACTGTAACAAAAAAACAACAAAAAAGTTAAAATAAGGAAAAGAATTTAAACAAAAACTTGACAGCTGAGGAAGCTCAGCTGTTCTATGAAACAAAAGAATCTGACCCCCAAAATCAGTATGAGTCCACAAGACTGCTATATTAAGATACCTGTGCTCGTACTACCATAGTCTATACATACATGAAAATTCCACGAATTGCCTACAAGGTACAAAAATAATGAACTGAAAACAAACAGTACTAAGGTTTCTTGTATCTTGTTTATTTCCAGATCATTCAATTTGAATATATATGCAAAATGTACAAAAGGAGACTGTAAAACCAGAAACATTCACAGCATGAAATTTTTGCACATTGGAGCCACCAGCCTTTTTCATAGCGTGAAACTGATGTGAATTGCCACTAACATCAAATGCACTGTATACACATGAACTTTGCATGCATTTTACTTTCACGAATCTTTGCTCCTCACTAAATATGCAAAAATTTCTGGTTTTACAGTAACTACACAATGTACAGTTTCTATAGTCACCAAGTTGGTGATTGCGCAGGTATAAAATGTGCCTTGTTGATGAAGATTGGGATAGGCAGTTTGGTACAGTATATCAGAGATAAACTTAGTCCCTCCAGTAAAGGTCGATTGATATTCTGCCCCAGACATCAGTGATAGATTTATATCGTTAGAATGAACTGCAAAGCAGCTCAGTATAGCTGTAAGATATTAATTTTCTTCATAAAGATGTGCATAGCATGGAGCATGTGCTACATTTACTGCAAAATTACAGAAAATCATCATTTTCAATTTTTTAGTTCTTTCTTCCAACTTGCCCCCACCCCCATTTCAACTCGACTGTTTTCATTTTTCTAGTAATGGAGAATTAGCAGTCATGGTGGCATGACCAACACTAGAATCAAACCTAGACTTCTCGATATCATCATACCATGACAGCTCATGTGGCTAGAAGAAAAATTGCAATATCATGCCAAACAAGGATAAAATCCTGAGCAACGATTTCTTCATGTGGCGCTCCGATAAACTGAACCTCTGTGCTAAACAACAGACTTGTTGGGTGGAGGGGGGGGGGGATTTTTAACATTACTCATCAACTTTCTATGCCACACTGAAACTTGGTTCCTCTCTATGGCAGAACATAACCAGGGTCCCAATTCATAGAGGTTTTTACTTATTGCACCCTGAAATAAAGCAATTACAACAGTGACGACTAAAATACTAAAACAAAGTGAAGCCATTACAATTGAAACTACAATTTAATTACTTTATACTGCTACTGAACAGCTTTAGCATGCTTTAGGAAAGGCATCATAAATCAAGACATTTCTTTATGTTTCATTCACAGCAACAAAAATCAATCTTTGATTCTCCAAATATCCTGTACACAGCTAATGATTGTTCCAGTTCAATAAGTGACGATACTTGAATACTTGAAATGAATACTTGAAACTTGAATTTATTAAAATTTATAAAAATTTATGATGAATATCTCATGATTTGCTATTATATTTCTATTTAATGTTTTATGTGTTTTCCACTTAAGACTTGAAACAAAAGGAACGTCCAAATGGACAGTAAAGATTGAAATTGAATTTAATAGAATTGAATGAAGTTTGATAACTTTACTCTTTTTAGTCTTGCTCAAACAAAGTTCAGAGTAAAGTATTTGTTAAATTAGCACAGAAACTAACAAGAAATCCCTGGATGTAACACAGATCCTTGCAACTGCACCATCGATGAACTGTATTAGCCTGACTGTCTCGTCAAACATCAACCATCAAAGTTGTTTTCCCAGCAAACCTCATCCTGGGAGACATCAATGCCAGAGAAACTCGATGGATCCAGGGAAAGTTTTGGTCGGCAGGAAACAGAGTCTGCCCAACAAGTCACGACAAAAACAAATGAAAACAGTGAAACTGGGGGAAGACCTTAATTTAAAGGACATAAAATTTTACGACAACATGAAAAATACTGCCGACTCAAACTTTTCTTTGGGAATAAAAAGGATTCATCCCATTACTGTGAAGGTAGGATTGACAAGTTTGCTTGAGACGTAAAGCCTGAAATGAATCATGAACAAATAATTCCCACAATGCCTCATCCCATATGCTCTATGCATAGATTTGGACATTTTTTAAAGGGTACATGATATCTAGAAAAGTTTCTTTTACCTTACCCTGAGTGATTCACATAATCATGGAATGTGATGGGCCCCTTTACAGAAAATAATATATGCACTGTTTTGATAGGTCATATACAAATCTTGGGCACCATTGTCACAAAACCTCAATATCCAAGGCCAGCCTGGAGCTTTAAAGAGAGCCAACAGCATGTATTACTGTCAAGTTGCTAATACCAGAAAGGAAGGGACTTCCCCTGGTTTAGATGGCTTTCACACGGCTTCAGGAAACCCCTGGCCTATCCATGCTGGCAACAACACGATGGCATCCCTGCAGTGTGCATCGCAGCCAAATTGTGTAATAATTCACCAAAAGAGGGTTACAGTATACAAGGTTGCACAATAGCTCATAACCATTATTCTCCTCCCTCACCCCCCACCCCCCCCCCCCCCCAAAAAAAGGGAAGAACATTTTGAAGAGGAATCCTGATTTGACATTGTTGGTATGGTGTTCTAGGCATATTTCACTGATAACTGTACAGTAGCTGTACATAATCCATGGAGAACTGTACATTTGAATCACTAACTTCCACATATTGGTAAACTGTGTAGGCCTCAGAAAAAGACAAAATAAGACTAAAATGTGTAGAAAAAAACTCTGCTGGAGTAGAAATAGATAATTATACTCGATCTTTAATGCTCCCTTTAATGCTTTTGAGTGCTAATTGGCACAGAAAACCCCATAGCATAGTGTGTGCACTGTTCAAAGTCCCTGGCAGAGAAAGGGTTAACCCCCTATCAAGCAATTAGATCAAAAGAAACACGTCTAATATCTCCACTTACCCAAGAGCCTCTTATAAGCATATAATCAACGTTGGTGAAGGTGATGGGACAAACTATCACTTCTGAGGCGATCTGGATGTAGCTATCTTTCCGAAGCCAGCTGAGGAAAGATAGCGTACACATTCAGATCGCCGAGGAAGTGATAGTTTGTCTCACTGCCTGAAACTAAAAATTGATTATTTGCTTTATATTCCACATCTAGGGTCCTAGATATTCCCATTTTATTCCACATCTGAAACCGTTTCAGCTGTCTTTAAGTATCCTCAGGGTTTAGGCTACGTAGTTTACTTTAGACGTATGCGCATAGATGACAAAACAATGAATCCCCGCGCGTGGCACCGAAATAAAAGTGCATTGCACTGTGGTCTATCACTTGACCCAGGTCAAATGATAGACCACAGTGCAACGCACTTTTATTTCGTGCGTACTCAAAATTGTAAGTTACAATGTGTATATCAAGCTTTAGGACTGTGTGGACTAAGAGATCAGCGAAACAAAATGACCATCATCATAGAGTGTAACAAACTTTTCTTCTCAGGTGATGTGATGGGCAAAACTACGCTTTATCACGTGATCAGCTCTTGACCAATCCTATAGCAAGATTCTTAGTATGTGGAATATAATATCCTATAGCCACACTCATAGCTCATCTTATCACCATTTTGCAAAATATATCTATGAATTCTATGTAATTAATGTAAATCATCGGACTGAACTCAGTATTATCAATGTATCTTCAGGATTACATTCTGAACTGTGTTCAATCTAATCTACATATGGGAGGGGAGGGAGTAGGAAGTTGCACATTGTCATTGGCTCCAGGTGAAATGACAAGTGCGTACTGCATTTGCACACAAGATGGCGCTATTCATATTTGGAGTCTATGACAACATGAATGCCAGCCAGACTATTGTAACAGTATTGGCTGTTCGGTCAAATGCTACTAAAACAGCTATAAGCTAGACACTTGACTACAACGTACAATATGTATAACTGTTCCTTTCAGCAAACTTTTACTGATTAAAAAAAGAAAAAAAAAATCTCATATAAATCTTGTCGCATGATATATTCTTGCATCAAAAAAAAAAAAACTGTCAGAACACTGATTGCTCTTCTTAACTCTTTGAGGATGAGTCCCGAGTAGACTCGGATAAGTGTGTATGTGAAATGCGTGTTGTAGCAAAATCAGCCTGTCCTCAATGGGTTGAGGTCACCATTTTTATGCCTCCGCCACGAAGTGGTGCCGGAGGCATTATTTAGTTCTAAAGCTTGATTTATCTTCACACCCACAGAGCTACTGTCTTTTGAACTCAACTAATACCATACGACTAAAATTGTCTTTAACCAACAGTCCAAGGTAGTGTCAATGATCATTTCACTGCATTTGCAAAGAACCTATTAAATTGTCACTATTACCCAAAACAAAGTGTACCACTATAGAGTCTAGAAAAGACATGATGATTTAGACAGCAAATTTGTCAAAATATAAAATGGCAGAAACTTTAATTGATCTAATTTACTGAGGAATAATCAGTATTGTGATTTACAAATGCATCCAGTAATTAGAAATACATTCATTTGTTTTTTATTACTGTTTTTATGTGGGACAAACACATAATGCCTGGTTCACAGTCACACCCATCCAGTAACATCTTGGTATCTACATAGATCTACCTTGGACTTGGTACTATACTGAGATATTCTATGTTAACTAAATACTATAGATCTACATGATTATTGATAACATATTCCACGCAAGTCGTAAAAGAGAACTAAAAATGTTGTTTGCCCTGATGTAGTACGGTAGTGGAATTTCATGCCTATTCCTACAACTGCTGTGTCATTACTCTTGACTTTAGACAGTATATAGGGCCTAGCTAGTGACTAGTGTACTGAAGTGTAATTTCATATTTCGATAGCCATTGATAGCCATGGAAACAGTTCTACACAAACTCACATAGATCTACTGACATAGCATGAATACCTGTGAACACAGTGGTTGCTAGCAATGCCAAGTCGTAGATTCTACCTGGATCCAAGCCACAGTCTGAATGAAATTACAGACTAAACTAGCCACTGTACTGTGCAAGGGAATCTTGACTAGAGTGTGCAGGGTGCAAGTGTGTGTTACTGAATCACAACCAGACAATCTACATCGCTCTGCCCTGTGTCGTGTAAATGTTAATCCGTCGCGCTGTCTTACGGAGAAATTGGAGACAAGGACTCAGGATCGATAGAGGTCTAACGTTAGATAGGCCATGAATTTCATTCAGCCTTTTCGGTATTCATGAGCCATTAGAACGTAGAATCTTGGAGAGACTCACCAGTATACAGCAGTAAATGGATTTAAGTCCCCAAGCTAGTAACTGGCTGTCAGATTTAGTCCTGACGAATGATGCTGATGATCAATTAATGCCATGGACCCCGGCATGGTCGCGATCCGAGCTACTTGCTCAGCCTCAGACTCTGCATCTTCGTAACAGGTGCTCGCGATCGAGTCGTCGGACTCCCTGGTACACACATGGTCGGACCATCCAGGCACGTAGCAGGTGGAAAGGCATTCCCTTACTATCGCCCACCTCCCTGGTTGGACGGTGCTTTGATTTGATGGCCTTCTAATCAAATGTACTCTGAGGTTACCCCCGATATAGAAGGAGCTGCGATTGGCACTTATACTTACAGACACATTTTGATCTTGCAGTACAGCTTCTGTACCGATTAGTTTACTTAATGGTTCTCATTTTCTCCTTCTTTACGTTTGAGAAGAGCACAACTTTTTCATCTACACTGTCGCACCTTTCACAGCAGGTGCAGGATCAAGAGGAGGGGAGAAGGCACACACCATAGACCTGTATTTACATGGCACACATGTTATAGCGCCACCTTTTGTCTCGTTGCGAAAAATATCGTGCAACTTTGAACCAATCACGCTGCTGCCCGAAAGAATGACACAATACGCGTCGATCCGAAACTTTTAGGTAGTTTATCTATAGACCACCGAGTTGAGGAGACTGAAAGATGCTATGATCTGAAGAACACAAACACTTCTTTCTGCTTCTCCAAGATACTCCGCAGGATCCATTTAAAATAAGGATTTAGATGCTGAGGTTTTTAAACTCAAATAGGTCCATGGTGACGGTGCATATGTATCCTGTTGGAGTGCCATTTTACTCAGTAAATGACACAACACGTGAGCAATTTTCTATGGTCTGAAACTGTGGAATTATCTCCCCATATCTTCAGTAACAGTTACCTCATGCTAAGGTTATTCATCTCATCTCTGCAACCTAATGACATCGTGGTTGTTGCAAGTTGTTGCTTTCTAACGTAGCTCTTGCTTGTATGTATCCAATGTAGCATGCTTTTGGAACCTATGTCGTGATGTGCATTTTCACATTTTATTTGAAAATTAGATAATCAGATAATTCTAACATACAGTGGCATTTATGATGAAATCATATTTCTAATTACCGAGGATAGCCTCTTAAGCGGGTGCCACCACAGTTTAAAAGGTCTTGTCAAGCATTGTATATTATAGAAACCCATTTTCATACCCAACTCAATATCTTGTTCAACGTAGTCCTCCCCAGAGCCGTTTAAAGTCCGTAATTTCGCGTCGAGTGCAGAGCCTCAATGTATCATGCATGGGGGGGGGGGGCAGGGGGGCTCGGACCCTCCACTTTTTGTGCACCATACAAAGGACTACATAAAGTGTCATCACTTTGGGCCCCCCCCCCCACTTTTTTTTAAACCCGGAAGTACGTAAGTGGCACTAAAAAGAAATAGATAGAGATCTTGAAGTGTGAACGCGGTAAGGTTATTTTTTGTTTGTTTGTTTGTTTGTTTGTTTGTTTGTTGTTTATTTTTGGGTTTTTTGTTTTTTTTTGCTTGTCAGCTGAGGAAACCCGGAAGTGGAAGGGGAGAGATGAGCTGAAGACTTTTTTTTTTTTTTTGCTTGTTAGCTCATGAAACCCGGAAGTGGGTCCCCCCCCCCCCCCCCCCACACACACACACTTTTGAAAACGCTCCGCCGGCCCTGCCATGCTAAATTACAGGGTTCACAGATCATAATCCGTTAATCAGGACGTCATGCTCACCAATAAGCATCAGCAATTAAAGAAGTACACATACCAACACACAATCGCTCGTGCATGCACCTCTCATCAACCATTACAGCACACACTCACACACACAAACGCAAACTAACAAAGGAGTATACGCATTAATATTTTTATAAGAAATTGTTAAAAGATCCGTTAAAAGACGATGCAGAAATGAATAACGACCGAAGGTAAGCACGTCGAGGATAGATGAATTAATATATCGAAATTATTCGCTACTCATCAAGTTAATGAATAACCAAAACGGATGATGTTCATTATTCCGAAGGTTTGTCAAACCAAAAATGAAATAAAATTCGTTATTCCGAAAACAGACTTGTTCGTTAATCCGAAAATGAGGCATGGTTCCATGATTTCGAAGGTTCGATTGTCGTAAAATAAAATAAGGTTCGTAAGTTCTTTTAAAAAATGCGAAAAAGGTTCGTAAATCCGAAAGTGGATTCTGGTTCGTTATTTCGAAAGTTTGCTATTCCATAGGTTCTCCAGTCCAAAAATGAAAGGACTTAAGCTGCGTATACGTTTGGAATTACCAAGTTTATTTCGTTTTTGGATTAACGGACCTTCGGAATAGCGAAACTATTTCATTTTTGGATTAAGGAACCTTCAGAATAACGAACTGCAAGCGAATGAAACAAGGCTTTTATGCTCGAACATTTATGTTTCATCTGCTCCTAGACAATTCCAGGCTAACTATTTATGCAATTTCCACAAAGAAGCTAGTCAAAATGCATTTTATTCATAATAAAGCCAGTGGTTGGGTTTAAAACCACCTTCCGAGCAAGTAAACAACAGTGTCAGTTCATTTAGGGTCTATATACAGACCAACATCTTCTTCGTGATTGTTTCACTCGTTGCCATGGTTACAACATCGTCTCTCTCTCCCTCTCTCTCTCTCTCTCTCTCTCTCTCTCTCTCTCTCTGTAACAACAAACTATATCGGCTCTCATTAGCAGCACTTGTGCTTAAACTTTCTTGATATTACTGACACCATAATCATGATAATCAATTTTACTTTACTATCGCTTCATTCAACAAGTTTAGTAATGATATTGTAACGACATTATTGAGTTTTATTTTTGCTGGATTGGAAAATCAAGACCATGCAGTCATGTGCTTGAAAGACTGTAAAAATTGTATTTATGTGGAGTTTATGTGGGCATTATGTTTCTCATGATACTATTCTGTCATAATAACAAGTTTTGCGACTTTTCAAGTTGACTTTCATGCAGATTATCTTTAACAATAATTTGACGACTCTTCAAAGTTGCTTCGTCAGTTAACTTTTCTCTTGGGGAATCACCAAAGGTCCATGAAAAGTGATGCTGGGGGCCTTTGAGACAGAGAGAAATTTCTTTTTGGACGACCAGCATGTAATGGGGGCATTCCATTAAATATAGTAGGGCAAGACTTCGGAAATACCACTACCAGTAAGAAATGGTTAAAAAAAGACCAGATCATTCAATGATTTTGAAGTGAACTTTCAATAATATCCGAGGTCTTTTATGATTCCTGAGTGATCTTTCAGTGAATTTCATGGTCTCCATTGTCTCTAGAAATTTTGAAACGATTCAAAATAGTTATTTGGCAGTCTGTCATGAAAATGGTCTTTCAGTTGTCTTTCAGAAGTCTTTTTGTGATCTCTCATTGACCCCTTAAAGGTCCAGTTTACCTTTGGGAGCAGTGATATTAAAAAATGTTCGAGATATCACTTTTGATGCATATGTGGATAGGTCAGTTGTATGACAAAACATCCTATGACATAATTTTTTTGCAATAGAGCCTGAAATATAAGGAGATATCACTATTTTTCTCATTAAACCATGAAACTGCAGACAGTTTAATCTGGAAACATTTTTATAACTATTGTTCACATTGTGTGTATTTAACAATACTTAACATCGATTTTACTGGTTCAAATTTTTGCATTGTTTGTTTCTATCCCTACCGCAAATTATTAGAACTATAATTGAAGCAGATAATGCTGCATTTTTGTTTCATCTGCAAAGGGTAAATTATACTGCATGGTATTTCTTTTATATCTTTACTCATGATAAATCATGATAATTTATTGGAGAAGATGACAGATCAGCATCTCCATCTATCTCTCGAAGATCTCGGGGTCGGAGTATGTCAGATGATCTTTCAGTGATCTCTCACCAATCGTATTGGTCTGTCAGTGAACGTTCAGCTATCTTTAAGGTCCCACTGAGATCTCTCGGGAATTTGCTGAAAAATTACTTTTTGGTCCTTCAGTGATCTCTCAAAGGTTTCAGAGCGATTCCACATATCTTTTATCTGGTCTTGGAGACTGCATTACACTGATTGACCTTGTCTCCCACTGGTTTCTTAATGTTTCCGTTATGTGGAATAAATACGGCGTGGCATGGCAGCGACCGCGCATCCCCTCATAGGGAAGAATGTTCGCAGTCAGCTACTAGTAGTTGCTAGGAACGCCTTCGATCTTATTTTCTAGCGTATAGCTCTCGAATGATTTCACGGAACTGGAGTTCCTACGCCTCAATGATTTGGAGGTCATACTTGTGATCCTGATTTCTTTAAGGAACGAAAGCAGTGATCTTACACTCTTACATCAGTCACTAATTTTTTACACTTGTAACAATGTTCTACAAAGCTTCAAACCCGTATAGTACGAGACAGAGTATAGGCCTATCCTGTTGCCTCTCGTACATACAGTATATGCACGACAAAATGAGTCTGCTGCGGTTTGATGAGGTGTTTTGTGGAAGGCAATATCAAATCCTAAATATATAGCAAAATCATATTTGGCTTGGACGTTGCATGAAAAGTATCGTCAGGCAGCTGGATCAGGAATATTACTTTCCATAATATTGAACCGAAAATATATTCATGGGTTTATAACTTAACATCTGTTTCATTAAGACAAGTGAACAATACAGTAAAAGGAGAATGCAACTTTTTAAAGTTATATATTATGTCTTTCCGTATAAAAAGTCAGATATTAACAGTTAGGCCTATAGTATTTCACTTTGCCATTATCATGTTTTTAAAAAGGCATAATATTATTTACAGAAGGTTTAACAAACTATAATTTAGTGCTCAAAATGTGGGGCAAAAGGGTAATGTTATCAGGGAAGAACAGGTTTTCAAAATTGTTGACTGTCCTTTTGATGAAAAATCATGTTGCCAGAGACTCTCAATTTCTGATGTAGTCGGTCTCAAACTGTAAATGTTCAGAATAGTTTTTCAGACCCTGTTTCTTTTGTTTGATTTGCTTGTTTGATTTGATCTACTTATTCTCTGTGTGGCATCAAGGTTGCGTTTTACCGGCGTTACTGTTCATTCTGTACACGACTGATTGTAAATCAGCAAGGGAAAATAAAGTTGTATTCTGAAATGATATTTATGGAGAAGACACTGTGATCTTAGGTCTCATTGATGGGGACGAAACTAGTTACCGAGCGGAGGAGGTATACTTTCAACTTTCAACTTTCAACTTTATTTTCACCTCCATCAAAATGAACAAAGAACTTTATGTACATTGCGTATACACGGGATATTTGTGATACAGAACAAAACTTGAAAAGGTACATAAGAGAATTATGAAAGTGAAAAGTAGATGTGATTACATCTTTGTTAAATACATAAAGCGTATAATACAAGTCAACTAAGGATGAGGATGGAAGTGGAGGGTCCCACTAAGAAGCAAAGCTTGTACGATATGGGACCCTCAGAAAAATACACAAAACATCAATATAAAACACAATAAACGAACCGATGTCAACTGACATCAAAATGATTGGGAAGAGGAAAAAGAGAGAAAAGGAAAGGAAAAAGAAGAGGAAAAAAAGAGAGGAAAAAAAGGGAGAAAAAAGAGGGAACTACAGCATGTGCCATCATGGACGCAAGCAATCTGGATTTCATAATGTAAAATAAGTGATAAAATACAAGCTGGATTGAATGTAATGCAAAACATTTTTTATACGTAGTTATGTTGGTAAGAATGCAGGAGAAAAAAAAAACACATCGTTATATTTAGAACACAGAGAGGGACATAGTTTAATAGGAGGACTTATGTAAAAAAAAAAAAATGATGACTTGACTGAGATGATAAAGGGAAACTAACTCTGTTGGATGTTGTAAAGTTTCAATAAAAATGGTTTTAATTTATTCTTAAAGGAATTCAGAGATTGAGCAGTAGTAATGTTACTGGGAAGTGAATTCCAGTACTTATAGATTGTTTAGATTGTTTTTACTCCTTTAGATTGTTTTTACTTCTTGGGTTGACAAGAACTACCTGCGTCTTCAATTAAATCTCCCAGAATTAAAGAGATTGTGTTTGATTTTAGGAAAATGACCTATCACAGCCAGGTGCGAAAAATTTAGATAGGTAAAAGTTACAATTTAGTACAGGGCAGGCGGAGCGTTTTCAAAAGTGGGGGCACTTCCGGGTTTCATGAGCTAACAAGAAAAGGTCTTCAGCGGAAAAACATAACCTTACCGCGCTCACATTTCAAGATCTCTATCTATTTCTCTTTAGTGCCACTTACGTACTTCCGGGTTGGGGGGGGGGGGGCAAAGTGATGACACCTTATGTATTTCTTCGTATGGTGCACAAAAAGTGTGGGGGCCCGAGGCCCCCACGGTTCCGCCGGTCATGTAGTAAGAATCTGACAACTTCTGCAGTGGACAAAAAGCTTTCTTCGTCTGGAGAGTATAAGAATTATACAGATCTGTTATATATAAAGCCCGGAATCGAATGCACTCTCTCAGCAAACTGAGATCATTGCACATTGATAGAACTATTCTCAGTCTTTTAAATAAATCAGTTGTTGAAAATACTGCACATGTCAGGGCATTCGGTGAAAAGGAGCCGGTTGCATGACGTACAATACTAGTACTAGTAACTGATTTGAGTTTCACTCAAACGTTTTCACCGCTAACCGTGCTCGCACCTACATAACATAGTGAACTTTCACCTCCCTTCATTATGTAGACTCAGCAATCACAACAATGGCCACCCTCACGCAGTTTGTGATATGTTTGGGTATAGTTTTCAAGTTGTCACTCGCAATCGACACGTCAAAATCTCCATTTGATGATGTTTTTGAGGACGTAACATCTTGTAGCGCATCATGTCAACAAACATACCCTCTTCACACATATCCAAAGGTAGTGTTTCTTCTGTCTTTTTCGTGAGGTGTTCGCATCGTTGGTAAGGTGTCGAGTGTCTTGGCATTGTGGATGTTTACAGTGTGTTGTGCATTGTGTGTGCACACCCGAGGTTTACGTAAAAAGTGTAGGGCCTAGGGCCTACTGGCTATGCAGTGAGTGAACGGTGTCGCAATCGCTATTGCAAATTACGTACTTAGAGACAAGGAATCCTTGCAAATTAAGTGTGAACGAATACAGGGCTCATAAGTTTTACATAATTTGTTCTTGCTGACTTTCACGCAATCTACTTGTACGTGCGCTTGCCTCTATAATTCACTAAATTATAGATACATTACAAGATGAATTAATGGCGATGTTTCTATCATGAAATTGAAATGCATGCCAACACACATTCGCACACTCGCAGAAGAGGGTGCTAATAATAGAAACCTTCTAGATAAAGTCTAAATTTACTAGTAATAGTAATTTAATGTGCTTTTGTATCCTTGTAGTTGTATTGAACTTGTATTTTCTGTTTACTGTAGATCCTAGTTGAGATACAACTGTAGGAACTGTCCTAACGTTAGTCGTTAACACTGTATCGCAAATTTAACTGAACCAAATTGGGCTGAAATTGGATAAACTTTATTATTATTATTTTATTATGAATATTAAATAAAATTTGCATGAATTTGAACCAAATCAGTTCTTGGAAGCGTCAAGTCGTCACTCAAAGCAAACTTGCTCTTTGCGAGAGATCATGACATGGCATGACGATGGCATACGCTGCTTGCACAGTTTACACTACTGTAAAAGTGGAAATTTTCGCGGTGTTCAAATTTTCGTGCATTTCGTGCCGCCAGAAACTAGCGCGAAAATAAAAGCACGCGAATATTTTTGCTTGCCATATGTGCCTGTGCGTGATGTCTTGATTCCGCGGAATTAAAAACACGCGAAACTCTTCCGACCCGGCCAAGTGCGAAAAATTAGTCGCGCGAAAATATCCACTTTTACAGTATGTGCATTGTAACGATAAAATTGAAGTTAACCATGTTAATGGGACTCAACGCGAGAGCTGAATGAAAACTGCATGTGTGCATGTCTGTCTGTCTGTTTATCTCATGGTCTTGTGCAATCTACATGTAGTAGGAACTGCATTTCTCATTCGACATTCAACTTGCCATAAAAACTATGAACATTGAGTTTTGTCTTGTTTTGTTTTTGCTCCTGTCCTGGTTACTTGAAAGATTCATTGTCTGCAACATATTGGTAGATGGCTAAATTCAGTTTCAGATTGTGCAGGCAGCATACACCACAATCGGATTGTTCGCAAAGATCAAGTTGTTGAGCGACAACATGAAGTTGATATTGATATTGATAATTTCCGATGACCGATTTGTAGTTCAAATTTACCTGAGTGATTACAAATATTAGTTATAGCTATTCTATACAAATGTAGTGTCTGTATCTGTATCTGTATCTGTATGGTTTAGTCAGCAAAATGTCCAGGAAGACACATCCACGCTAACTTGTAGAGAAGCACTACGTGTGGATAGAGCGCGACTATTGAAATTGCATCAAATTTTGCTTGAACAGTGTCTACATGTATATCCTGTGATTTTGGTCCAAAAATAGTGATTGTACGTGGATAGGAAAGTACATTAGCGCCCAGGAGGGAAATGGCCTTTTCTTTTTTTAATAATTTGTTAAGATGGGGATTGTGCGAGAAACGAACCTTATTTAATTTTTAACCATCTGTATGTACACTGTAAATATATGAAAAGGTGGAACAAAAACTACATGTACGTGTACAATGTGTAAACCACACCACAGGAGATTCCACAGAAATGTTTATGGCACTATAATACATCGTAGTCTTAGGGCATAAAATTTCATATACTTCAATGCTGCAGGTCCAGCTTGTGAAAATCCCA
Organism: Diadema antillarum; assembly: GCF_040938485.1. Taxonomy (NCBI): domain Eukaryota; kingdom Metazoa; phylum Echinodermata; class Echinoidea; order Diadematoida; family Diadematidae; genus Diadema; species Diadema antillarum. The sequence continues at coordinate 1,562,786 of NW_027271146.1, forward strand.
CGGAGATTGTTGTTGACTGAACACCTGACAAATGGTACAAAAAGAAAAAACAGAAAGAGTACCGAAGAGGAAGAAATAAAAAAAGATAAAAATGAAGGAAGAAGAACTGAAATTCTACTAGTTGAAAGTCTACTACAGTGTACATGTACATGTATTAGCATTGACGGTGGTACTGTAACAATTTCACAGATGATCCTGAAAAGTCTGTTGTACTTCATGGAGGAATATGAGAATTATTTTTTTCTTCTGTTGAATTACTTTATTTCTTGGGGGTGTTTCATAAAGCTGTTCTTAAAGTTATGAATGACTTAAGAACGAGTGGTGATTAGTTCTTGTGCTACATTGTATCGCGCACTCCCCCTTTCCTCCTCGTTTGGTTCCAGATGGAACGTTGAGGAGTATCTTGAAGAAGAAGAAGAAGAATGAATTATTGAAATTCTGATAAGTACAGCACATCATAACGTGTTCCAGTCGTTAAGTCGTTGATAACTCCAAGAACAGCTTTATGAAGCACACCTTTCCTCTCTTTTACACCAAGATGGAAGACCTGAGGGCCTGTCAGAGAGGCTGTCGGCTGTTTTCCATGCTGGAATTTGGAGAGGTGGACTATGAAGAAACGGATTTCAACGCCACAAAGCTGGCATGCAAAGGAGGTAATTGGAAACTTCAATGAACTAGACAAATGTACGGTACAAATACTATGAAGATCAAGAGAATGATATATTTGGAGGATGATATTTTGGAGTAAAAATCACTAAATTCAAAGTGTTCCTGTACAACAACAGCAACAACAAAAGATAAACAAGAAAGAACAATGAGAAAATTATTTCCGCTCTGAAAAGTTTGCCTGTAGACTGATTTGCAATGTAGCATTCATTCTGGATATGGTGAAGATACATGTAGATTGTAGGTAAATATATATGTATCTTTGCTTTATGAATTTGCCCCTTGTAACTTGGATGTATTTGTGTGCACAGAATGATCATTTTCTGACCAACTTTAAATTGAAATGTAAAGGAGTTGCTGGCTTCCCTTTTAAAGTTTCCAAGAAATACATTTGTACCCCTGGATTTGGCAGAATGCTGTTTTGATGGTGGAGACCACCCCTTATGTGCACCAGATAGATATAAAAATTACATTTGAGACTAAACATCTATCTTTATTGGTAACTGAAACTATGTACGTACATGTAGAGTATTGTGTTCATATACAATTGTACAATATTTTTGAGCGATCGTGCTGACAGAATGTAAGCTTCATATGCGTATCCGGGCAATTACCCCCAGAGGGCAATACCCCCCCCCCCCCCCCCCCCCAGCTAAATACTGGTTAGTGGTAAGGTTAAGAGTAAAGATTAGGGTTAGGTTTAGGGTTAGGAGTTTGGGTTAGGGTTAAGATTAGGTTCAGGATTAGAATTAGGATTAGGGCCAGGGGAAGGGTCTGGGGTACAATTGCCCAGGGGGTAATTGCCCTAGACCCTTTTAAATATGTTGTACAAGTACTGTACAATGTACTGTACATACCATAAATTACTCACTGTACATGTAACTACCTGCTCTAGAGCTCTTTAAAGGGGACCTCCGGATGAATTTCAGACTTTTACATTTGAACTACTATAAATTAGTCAAACTGAGCACAGAGTTTCAGAATTTTTAGTGATTGGGATGAGGAATGAGAATGTTTTCAAAATCTATAACAAATTGCAATGAACAAGGATGATGACATAGCAGCCTCACCGAAGGAATGCTTGAGTTGGGGCTCAAGGAAGCAGAACAAAAGAAGGCATGCATAGATTTTTCACAGGTGAACTTGTTGAGCAAGCGGTATTGTAATGGAATTACACTGCTACATTTCTGAAATATATGAGGCTCTGATGTCATCAACACTGTTCAGTGTAATTTGTTTAAGATTTTTAATTTATTGGTTTCTCTGCTCAAGGACCACAATAAATTCCACAAATCTATACATGGAGCTGTCGATTTATGTATTACATGATGTGAAATTATGAAAATCTTCCGGAATGCCCCTTTAAGAACTTGCCTCTTGAATGTCGTGATTTTCATCATACACTGTGTAGTAGTAATACAGTGTTTGCATATTATTTAGCATTCAGCAGCTGTGTGGACTTGATATTAGGTCCTACATTGTGTACCCAGTATTGTGTAACATTTTGTACACATTTGACTACAGTGATTCCAGCATTATTTCTCTGCATTGCCCTGTACAAAATGAACCTCCATGTTTGCCACTGAGCTGTGTACATGTAACCATTTCTGTTTGAAGATATTTTGCCATTTGTTTGAAGCAGCTTTACTGACCAAGTACTTTGTACTTGATGTGTTTCCCCTGCATGTTGGGACATGAATTACAATGTATGAAAACCTCTTCGTTCACACACTTCAGAATTTTGCCACAAAATATTTTGCTTGTTCCTTTAATCAAAACACTGCAGCAAGTCTCAGTTACACATGACAACTTTTAAAGTAAAAGAAGGAAACTTTACCTCAAACAAGAAATCATAACAATCAAGTCATGGTAAAATATTGACATCAATGTAACCTTGTACAGGTTTGTTGAACTGAAGCACCATACAAGGTTTACAACTGTGCATGCATGTGTGTGAATCATTGGGGGATGGGATTGGGGGGGGGGGGGTAGTGGATAGCTGTAGTCTTTAGGGAAATCTTGTAAAAATGATTTGAAGGAATGTTTTTATTGCTGACCTCGTAAATCCGTAACATCAGAGTAAGTAAAGCTAGAATATCATATGTGTAGAAATACACTACAGGTATATGATGTACATGTACATGTGTACATACATGTATGTGTACACTGTACACATTGTACATACATGTACAGTGTACACTTTTTACATCCATATTATGATTTCATAGTTATTTTTGTTCAAAGTACTACAGTACTGTTTGTACCTGTACAACTGTACATACACTTTGTACTGCAGCATGGGCTTGCAAAACAGGGCTCTGACTGTTGATAATCTATCACGTTCCAGCATAATTTTACACCATCTCGACTTGGCTGTAAGGGATACATGACATACCAATGTTTCAGTCAGTCAGTCTGCTAGCCAATCTGTCCATTTGTCTCGCTGATAGCAATATACAGAGATCTTTATTTATTTGCATATTATGCACATATACAATGTGTGCTCTTAAAATCTGTCATACATACAAGGTGTACAGTGTACATGTGTACATTATGTACATATGTACAGTATTGAATCTTTGTCAGCTTGATGTGAAGATAAGCATGGGCAGTTACCAATGGAGAATCCCTCTCCCCGAACAAACAAAAACAAACAATGTACGCTATTAGACAATAGTAATGACACATGAAAGAAATTCAAGTTGTATCATACAATTGTATATCAACAGTGAGAGATGATTCATGATCCATGATGTACATGTACAGTGTACGATAATACAGTAATAATAAAGATATGGTTTTTTGTTCAAATCTGACAATCTAGCAGTTTGAAGGCTGATTTAAGGTTGCTTCTCATCATAGAACTTACAGAATTCACAACTGAATGTACAATAAAGTTGAATATATGCATGAGAATAAAATGCAGTGGAAATTTCTCATTGACACACATCAGACCTTAGCTTCTATAATGGAATACAGGTTAAAACTGCAAAACAGGAAATGAGATTTAGGATGGTACATGTATAAGGCAAGGTGGAGAAAAGGGGGCATGATACAGCTGTAGTAAAGAAGGAAGAGTTGGGGAAATAGGTCCAATGCACAAAAACATGAAAACTAAAAGTAAAGAATGTGGTATCCACACGACATTAAGCAGGAATAGGTAATCAGCATATGTGTATGTCCATACATGTAGATATACAAGAAACAAACAAACAAACAAACATAAAACAAAACAAAACAAAACAAAACCAGTAGAAATTAAAAAGATACTTAGAATGGGAGATAAATCAAGATACTGTCGTAAGAAAAGGCAGGAGAGCGGTATGGTTGATATGAATTGGGGGAGGGGGGAATAAAGGGGACTGCCAGTTGGATCATACAAAATTTAATATGTAAAAAACAACAACAACATAAAGATGATGACGTGTGATGTGAGATCTTTAATACTGGAGGCACTACTGTAGGTACTACTACACGTATACACATTGTACACTCTGCTGTACAAAGATCTAATCCCACAGTGGATCCATTATTGGTGTATGTACAATTGTACACAGTATGTACACTGTACTCTGTTTCTCTTGTGCAGTGTATTTGGCTTGCGTGGAAACACTTGACTCATAGTCACTCATACTGTGGTTTTTAGCCTATCACTGCAGCGTACGTGTACATTAATAAAGGTTTTATACCTCCTCGATGACATGGAAGTGTGCCTTGTACATGTGCTACATGTACATGTAGCTCCATTTGTTCATGTATGTATATGGGACAAATCAAGCGTTGCATCTCAATTTTGATAACATTAACAGTTTAATACCCCATGACGTTAATTATCGCAAAGTTTGTGTAAAGCTGTATTTCATGCAAAGATGTAGTGAATGCAAGAGACCATATTAAAAGGAAGTGATATATTAGAGGCACTGTCATAAACAAAATTAAAGAACGTTGACTCATCTGATTTACTGTGTACAAACAATATTGTACAATCTAAGCATGAACGGTATTACACTGTACAGTACATTGTTTGTGGGAAGTTGATTACATTAAAATGTATGTACTCATAATCTGTGTACAGCTCTTGTATTGAATAGGAAACGTTTTATACCAAAGGTATGCATTGTACATGTATTGTACAAGGAGGAGCAACAGAAATCCAGCCCTCCATTTCAAGAAACTTACTGTCACACTTTCTGTCCTGTCTGAGATGTTTAATATTCATCAATCCACATGTTTTTCACATTGACGTGTGACTGTTTAATGTACACAACATGTTTATTCTGCAGAACTTGTAGTCGTACAATGTATGCTTGGCATGTACAGTGTACAGTGTACTTGGACTTTAAAACACTATACAGTACACATCTGTTATACTTGTACACTGCCATTGTTAATGTTCATGCCAAACATTTTGAATGTAGGCCAAACTGATTTTGTATCACCAACAAGATTGCCACTTCTCAGTGAATACGGGGTATTGTAAATAACCCGTAGTTTAGCCAATTCTGTCTTGTTATCATATTGTCCTGTTAGCAGTGTCCATACACACACTAGAACCACACATACAAAATTGTACCAGTACAATGTTTAGTCAATTGACAGTTCCTTCATGCCTTGTCCTCTAATTGAGCAAATTATTTGAGATACAAAAGTATAGGATTGGTTTCAAATTTGTGAACACTTCGACAGATACACATATATCATGAAACATTTCCATGTAAAGATATAGTTACATTGTAGGGCCTAATTCTTTTCACATTCCCCTCACAATCATCTTTGTACAGCATTTACAGAGCATGACAAAGAAAAAAAATGGTGCCAGTATATCATCTAAAAAGTGAAACAATCAAGTGATGGCCATGCTGGATCACGTGAAAGTGGGTCTAACATGCTGCAAGGGCCATGACATCGCAAATCTGAGGCATAACACGCTAGTACAGTACGTCGAATGCAAAAACACACTACAGCCTGTACTTGTTTGTGTACTTGAGGGAATCACGGAGTAAAAACATTAAGTACTACATTACAATGTACGTATATAGTGTCGTCCCTTGTTACCCATTCTTACTTACTGTATTTTGTGAAAAGTAGAGTAGCAATTACTGGACCCTTGCAACTGGAAAATTACTAACAACACACAAAAATGGCTGACAGGCAGCAATTCATAAAAAATGTCTGTACCGTGTATGTGAAAATTTTGTCTTGTAAATTGTGTCAGTGTGCAGTTTTATACATGACAAATTGTTCTTTACTTTGTGGTTGTATTCATCTCCAGCATGCCACGATGCCTACCAGTATGACGGGGAGGATCTCATCTTTGCCTGCTGTCTGGGCTGTGCTGAGCAACTCCCATTTTCCATCCAAATGAGGAAAGAGGTGAGCCCAATCTGTATAAACAAAGACACAGTACACTGACCGCCCTCCAAAAAAAACCAACCAACCAACCAACCAAAAAAAAACAACAACAACAACAACAGCAACAACAACCAAACAATTATACAGTCTTTATATTCCAGGAAATAGAGAGATAAAGGCAACGTTTATGAACAAAGACTGAAATTAGGCAGAGAGAAATGTTGCTGTGATTTGTGATGTGCTTTCCAGTTAGTGGTGCCTGTCTTTCACTTTCTGTGTAGTACAAAGGATATGTTGTTTCAGCATGGGATGATGGTAGAGGAAATCCCTGTCATGGTTTTGTGGGATTGTTAGCTTTGCTTTCATTGAGAGGGTATAGGGTTCAACCCCTGCCACAACACCTAAATGTTCGAGCAAGATTCTACAAGTTTATCTACTTGTACAATGCTCCTTTCTGATGAGATGTACATGTACAATGTATGGCTACCCTCCAAGAAGTTGAACACTATTACACTGTACATGTATGGTTGTAGTCCTGTGTGCTAGAAAGTTCCAGTGTGGCAGAAATACCTCACCCCCCCCCCCCTCCCACCAGGTTTGATTCCAGTGATTTAGGTATACCATTATGTCTGAAAGGGTTTTGAGCACCTCAGCATAATGGAAAGGTACTATATTAAATTTCATTATCAATATTTTATAATACTTACTGTAAAAAAATGGAAATTTTTGTGGTGTTGAAATTTTCACGCATTTTGCGCAACCCGAAACTAGCGCGAAAATAAAAGCACGCAAATATTTTTGCTCGCCATATGTTCCAGTAGTTGATGTCTTGATTCCGCGGGATTAAAAACACGCGAAACTTTTCTTACCTGGCCGAACGCGAAAAATCAATTACGCGAAAATATCCACTTTTACAGTATATCCATCATTTTTGTTATCACAGTTGGTATTGCTATTAGAATAGTTGTCATTTATTCTTGAATTTGATATTGTCATAATTTTCTTCTTTTTCATGTTATTATGAATCGTTATTGTTCTTGTGGTTGTTGTTGTTGTGGTTGTTATCATTATTGAATCCACTGACATCTTGTGACCTGACCCCTCTGTGTCTGCCACCAGTATGCCAGCCAGGAGCCCACCCTACACCTCCTGCACCCTCTCTTCTCAGTGCACAGCATCTTCCAGCAGCTGACCAGCAACATCCGGGGCGTGTCCTTCTCCGCCTCCATGTTCTTCTGGCAGGGGGACAACAACCAGGTCTACGTCTTTGAGACCCAGCCGGAGATCGACATCTTCACAGTGGACCCCGACCCTCAAGAACCCTTCAGTAAGAATCCAGCCTTGTTGCTGGAACTCTTATGAACTGTTGTGAATCAAATACAGTTCGACCTCGATTATCCGGCCTCCTTTTATCCGGAAATCTCTATTATCCGAACGCGTTCACGCAGTGAAGGACTTTTTTTTTTAATCCAAAAATTGAGAAAAAAACAGTGACTTTAAACTCAACTTAAATTTCTACAAAACTCACACTATTTACCTACAATATTCCCGACAGAACTAACATAAATTCACACCACATTATCAACGTAAAAGTAGGCAGTCATCACCACCGTTGCGGGGTACGCTATCTGCCTACAAGCATGTAGCTACCAGTGCACTGGGACAGCAGCTTGGACGGCAGCTATATACATTAACATTGTGTCTCCCATATCCGGCCAATTCGCTTATCCGGATGAGCGCCGGTCCCGACATGGCCGGATAATCGAGGTTGAACTGTATTGTCGTTTGCCAGTTTGTCAAGCAAGATGCCAGAATCATGTAGTTTTGTTGAGAGTGGTGTTGATTTAATGGTAGTTGAAAATGAAGCCATGGAAGGTATGCATGGAGAAATAGATTTTTGGTACAGTGGACTCCCATTATAACAAAGTCTTCGGGACCGGCAGTTTTCTTTCGTCATATCGAAATTTTGTTATAACCGAACAAATAAATAATAACAATACTTAGAGTAAATAATGTTGAGGCCCAAATTTTCACTTCGTTGTAACCCTAATTTTGTTATAACCGTGTTCGTTATAATGGGATTGCACTGTAAGCTAATTTGATATCTCCAGTAAATGTATCAGAGCTGAATATCAACAATAACAAAGATTGTTATTTATCTTATTTTTTCATAGGCTTCTTTTCTAACCATGTCAGGCAGTGGGGTTTGTATGCTCCTCATAATGTGGAAAAGCGTATAAACTACTCATCAAATGCCCAAATCTATCATATCTTAAACTAGAGAAGCACTCTGAGAGCGCAGACCTCCGCCAAGTATTTTTTTCCACCATTTTCCACCACTAATCTTGTTCTTCCATTAGAGATATCAGTGATTTCCACCCATACGTACTTATAGCATTGTGTGCTGAAAGTCGCCCGATTTCCCAATAATGTAGAAGCCTTTGTTACGTCATAAACCCTCAGCTGCACGGCGCACCTCTCCCTAGCAGAAACTAGAGCACGCAATTTAGTGCGCGCATGCAAACCTCAAATACGCGCAGCCTGAACTCCCAAGTTCATTGACCCTACCTGCCAAAATATCAAAAATCCTTCATAAATCCCCCCAAGATTTTCGGATCACTACCAAAAGTTAATCGTTTGTTACTTGTGTCATTCTCAACCTTTCCTGCAAGTTTCATCTCAATTCGTTAACTACTTTTTGAGTTATTTTTCACACAGACAAACTAACTATTAAACTAACTAACTAACTAACTAACAAACAAACAAACAAACCAACGGCAACGAAAACATAACCTCCTCCCTTGGCGGAGGTAATTAAAGATTTGAGCTGTTATCAACACAGCTCTCTTACATAAACAAAGATGTTAAATTTACTGGGGAAAGAAACAACTTTATACAAACCTAGCAGCAAGCAAAGATACAGGTATCAGCCACAGGACTCAAGTCCATAGAGATGGCAAACCTATCATCGCACAGTGATTCTCACAATATGCCTAGACATTTGCGTCTACTTATTGGTCTATTCTTTTGGTTTTTCTGATTGAACTAATATACATGTATTATGATATACTGTAAAACATGATATTTTTCGCGGTATGAAATTTTTGCGAATGGGAGCCGACGGCCTTATTCGCAGCATGAAATTTTCGCGAGTTGCCTCTAACATTCAATGCATATAGTGTAGACAAGATCTTTAGCATGCATTTTAATTTCGCGAAACTGCTCTCGCAAAATACGTGAAATTAAAATGCATGCGAACTTTCCTCATTTTACAGTATGATATTTTCCTTCTGGTGTCCTCAGATTTTGGCAAGCCCTTTAGCGGCTTTGAGACCAACCTGGAAGTACTGAATGACCACGACCCGACCTCTGACCCCAGCCGACCTTACTCCAGCCACCTGGACACCTCCACGTGGTTGGATTGTGTCGCCAAACGCTCAGGGCTCCCTCGCTGGCTTCTCTCTATCACCATCCTCCTCTCCTCCGTGGCTCTCCTCTGGCTCTGCTGTGCTACCATGGTAACCGCACCAGAGAGGCGGGTCCATGTACCAGTGAGTAGACTCTTTTTACCAGCCCCCTAAAATAGCTTGATTTCCAAAGTTTGTACAGAATTTAATTGTTTCCTTCATAGTGTAGTAACTGTTCAGAAACAGGTATGGCATAGATCTTTACCTGTCTGCACAAGTCAGTAAATTCTGATAGATTAACCCGTTCATTACGGGAACCTGGTTTACCAGGTTCCCGTGGGAGCAACTGATATACGGGAACCTGGTTTACCAGGTTCCCAAAATGAAGACAAGGGTGCCTGCTTCAGTGGCCTAAATTCATGTTTCTTTGTGTTAAACTGCTCAGAAAAGTGGGTTTGATGAAAAGATCAGAGTTTCTTCTATCAGGATTTGTTCTCCTGCTGTTTAAAAAAGGGGTTTTTACAGTATTGTGTACCTTTTCCTTATTTATTTTTTTGCTTGTTCTGCTGTAAACTCGTACGAACATGTACATAATGATCAAGGCTGAGATCAGTTAGAAATGCGGGTTTGCTGACCCCAGTCACCTCATTCAAGTACCTGGTTTTGTGTAGAACAAAAGATTCTGAGAGCTCATCAGCGCACGCTCTATTCATACCTCGCACCCGATCGATATTTCCATTGTTCACGGGCACATGTAGTTGACCGTAGAAAGGGGGACACAATGAACCGCTTGACTGCCTTCACACAGCTGGATTACCAACCTGTGTGCCTCTCTGTCGACGGGCGAAAAGAATCTCGTTTGGGGGCATTAAAGGCACTCAGAGAATTGCGGAAGGAACGGGTTAACAATAAGCTTCATACCTGATATTGGTGGTAAGAATTTATTTTACAGCAGGCACCTTCTATCGCAAGTTCCTCCTTCATATCAATAGGTGTCCTTGGACATGTGTGCCGTTTTTAAAGCAGATTTTTGTGATATCACTTTAATGTTTCATTCTGAAAGTGAGCAAGGCTGTGTTAGTCAATAGTATTGCCTCTGATGTGTGATAATGACTGTGATACTGTTCTACTGTGCAATGTTCTTGTGCAGAGCAGCCACATGCAACATTTTCCCTGATTCAGACTGTCTCAAGAAGTCAATTTGGTGACTTCCGTGTTTGTATTTCAGTATTCCCATTAGGGTTGATTGGACATGGTAGACTTGCAGTTATGACTGATAGACAACTGACACTGTTCAATACATTATGCCATTTTCAATCCATATTCTAGAAACTGAGCATCCATGGAGATTTGGAGTATCTGAAGGAGAGCAAGAAATCCCCCATCGGCTCCCAACCAGTCTACATCACTACCCTCACCTCTACCCCGCCCACATCGGACAGCAGAGTGAGCAGTGACGATGATGACGTGCCACCCCTAAACCTCAGCATCGATATAATGCCCACCCAGTCAAAGATTTGAGCTGGCTGGCCTCTCCGCGCGGCTGGCATATTTTTAATAACTTTAACGTGTAACTAAGAAACAATCAGAGATGTAAAGAGTCTTTTCAGGTGTTTATGTTGTATCACGGCATACAATCATACACATAACACACACCCTCAAACAAAATAAACACAGCAATGTTTGCTGCTCCGTCAGAGGATTAATCTTCCTCCTCATAGGTAATTCTGTGATTGATCATTATATTCCAGGTATTAATTTATGTGAACTTTTCTTTCTGATCTACAGACTTTTTGTCGCTGCTCTGAAGGAGATGTGAGAGATTTGTGCAAGGCACGATAGCTGTCGGTATATAAGAATTACCACTGGATATGCTTTCTGTATATTGGGCAATAGTCTTATCTCTAAGAGGTGTTTTTTCGCTTTGTGTAATCAATTATCATGACGTTGTGTCTTTTCTCCTGTTTCTGTGTTACGTGGGAAGCTGTACATGAAGTTCATTGTGAATCATGAAATAACTCAAGTGTGCAAAGACCTTCATCACAAAGCCTTCAGTATGAAAAGCAGTCTCTTCACAGATCACACAGAAACTTGCAATACTCCAAGAATTATATTTTATAGGGTGCTTGTGTCACGACTATTTCAAATCTGGTCCATGCTTTATGCACCGCTCAATTTGCATATTTGCCTGTGCAGTGTACACCCATTTCTGCTTCAGCCCATGGACTAGATTTAAATCGTGGAATTCTCTTGATCAGTAAGATGAAGCAAAGAAGCAAAAATATGAAATTTGAAAACAAAATGGAGAGTGATTTATAGACAAATGAGTGGAGCATGGACTCTGTTGTTGGTGCAAATAGAGGCTGCCATTAAATCTGTTACCATGGTACAAACTACATCATCTTCCATGTGCACGCCACACCAGACAGCTGCTACGATTATTCTTATTTTGGGGTCAAATAGTTTGTGTTGACTCTAGGAATTTAGGTATTTAATAGCATTATCATTTATGTCGTTTGTTACCATAGTTCACCAATGTCTTTGTGTATTTAAACAACCGAAGGTACATTGTATGTGTACAAAAGTTTTCTATTTACGAAGTAAACTCATTGATTCAAATAAAAGTCTACATTTGCAGCTTAGTTTAGACTGCTGTGTTTGTAACTTGAAACCAAATGTGATGGGTAATGCTCTCAACTTGGTCTGTCAGAAGTGAATTGCATCTTCTGATTATTTTCCACTTTGCTCAGTCTCATTTAGGTGCTCTTCCATCTAGTAGACCACCTAAAGGTCAAATGTCAAGATCATGGCTGTAACTTCAGGTATATCTTAATGATGAGGTGTGGTGTACTCTGGCTAACATCTCTATTACAACAACAACAACAACAAAAGAAGTGAACAGAAAATGGTCAGAACATGCTAGAGACATCAAGAATATGTGCACTGAAGTGTATCAAAGTACCGCGAAAGAAACTTATATTTTATAGGCATTGCAGAGACTGAACTAGTCTTGGGTATAGTCATTGGTGGCCAGGACTAAACACATTTAATTTACATAATTTGCAATGTTGTATTAGGACACAGGGATATGTTCAAGAACATTTCAGAACCGTGGTACCATCTTATTCTCTGGGAAGAGGGGTTGTGTAGAAATTTATGAAACTCGTGGTGTTGGATTCCTGTTGAAAGACGTGTTTGGGGAGTTCCCCTGTTCCATTTTTTTTTTTAATTCGTCAACAAGACAGTCATGTCTCAAGGTATATTGCGTTAACAAGTGCTGGACCTTGCACATATTTTGTGTTTAAAAAAAAAAGGGCAGATTTACAGAATGGATGGCTTTTGATGTTACATAAACATGTCATTGTGATGTTTCCGTGGGTATAATAGTTTCTCCGTGAGGTAGATGTGCCTTATTAATTTTTCACCTTGTTTTTGGTTTCCTCCATTTTTGACCAATGAATAAGACTTCATGGCATTATTTGTTGTGGACATAGAATACATTGCTGCACTAGTAATCAGTGTGGTGTGAGGTAAAAAAAAAATGAATATTCTAGTTTTGAGACAAAAGCACAACATTCCTTCTCCTCTGTAAGTTTATAGATTTTGAATGAATCCAAGAGGAAGCTGCTTTTGCTGTGGGTTGGATTTAGTAACTTTTTCTGTCCCGATTTCATTTCTTCCCGTTGCACATTGTCATAGCACATGCGAGATTCCTGTGGGGATACATGTAGTGTGAAAGAAAAGGAAGTGACTTTTCACACTCTAAAGTTTGGTGTTTTGAGGTTGCGCAAGTCTGGGTGGTATAATTTACCGGGAATCTGGCGACAAAATACTAGATAGTTCTATTCATATACACTGTTGCATGTAGGCATGTTTAATTCCCATCATAATCAATTGTTTCAAACTTGGCATGTACGCGTAAGTTTCTCTTTTTGACTTGTTAAGTTTCAAGCAGATTACGTTGCTTTGCTGCAAACTTTTTTTTTTTTTGTAAATTGTTTTAAATCATATGTCTGCTGGTAAACATGGCTCTTAGAGGAACAGCTAACACTTGCATGATACATGTACATTCAATTCTTGTTATATATTTTTCTTTATGTGAGCGGTGGTTGAGGGGTTTTCATGTATCCCAAATTCATATAATGTATAGTGTCATAGTTATATGTAATAAACTAAATTACTTTGTAGTGTATCTTTGTGTAACTGATGACTCTTATGTTCCGATCACTGTTGTTTGAAAAAATACACACACACACACACACACACTCACAAAATCCCACATATTTTATGAGCATTTGAACATATGTTTGTCAAGAAACATTTCAATTTTCATGACTCGAACTGTTATCAGACACTAGTTGGAAAAAAATAGTGGAATCTGGTGAGTTGTCACTATGAGTTATATCAAAGATACAATGTACAATTGTACTTACATTTTATTCAGCAAGATGTGCAGGCGTTATTAGTGAATCAGCGATATTGGATGCACACATTAAATTTCATGCTGGTCTGAAATCCACTCATCCACGCCTCCTCAATTCAAAGGGGAATGATACACAAATTAACATACATACAGTGTTGTCAATTTAATGAATGCAGCAATATTTGGAGAATCTATCAGTGAAGTTGAAGGTAAAATGGGCAATTCATTCAAAAGTTATGAATTTCCAAAGTTTCAGTGCCACCATTTCCTCGACAGTTTGTCTCTGCAGGATATACAAATGTAAAGGGAACATTTAGAAAATTCCACGAAATTTCATTTTTGTAAAGGTACACATTCCCTTGAATTGTTACGTCATGGGTGATATTATTCCCCCCGCTTTCTGAAAGAGCTGAGCCAAGTGCTCTTTCATACGCTAGAAAAATGAAAACGTGTTAAATTTTCCTTATTTTGTTTATACCGTCCTGCGATGATGTCACAAACTGCTATACATGTAGTCTTCTCATCTAAAGTTTGGAATAAGATCTTTTGAATGGGTTGTCCCATTTTCCTCAAACTTCACTCATATGTTCTGCTTGTATTACTGCATTCACTCAATCCAAATATTTACTTGAGTTTAAATCATTCCAATGATTCTAGTCTTTGTGAGTTGAGCTGTAGTATTTGTGAGTTGAGCTGTGTTTATCGTATGTATGATAGGGAGTTTTCGCAAGCACAACGTGGCCGGGAGTTGAGCGTGCCATGTGCAAAATTTGCTTCAGCGCATGATCAAATCCGAGAAACGTCCCGTCCTGGGGGAAAACATGTACGGTACTCGGCCAAAATAGTGTTTGGTCACGATGCTCAGCAGGAGTGAGCCAGCCAGCCAGCCAGCCAATCAGCAATCTTGTCCCCACGCCTCCGTCCTAACAGGAAAGCGAAACTGCTCAGATATAGGGACGGAGGCGTCCGACTACGGAGACTGTCACAGGTGATTGCTTCCGCGTATTCTCGGTCTTCCCGTCGTGTAGCGAAAACTCCCTGATGTCAACTTCAGGAGGATAGAGGGATGATGTATTATATCACATGAAGTGAAATGTACATGTAGCTGCTTCTTTTCATTTATTTATTTATTTATTTATTTTTTTTTTTGGGGGGGGGGGGGGCGGTGTGCAACACTTACACACGATAGAAAACTGGCCTATACCGGAGACCTGAAGTGAGGATACTCAAAAGGGATTTTTTTATCGATAAAAACATGCACTATTCTCATAGTTATGATACATAAAATACAAAAACACACACAAACATACACACATCAGCACCCACACATATACACAAATACACAGAGCAAAATGACTGCTACATGTTTCTTATTAGTGTCGGGGAAGGGGGGGGGTAGGAAAAATTAACTCCCCTTAAACCCTAATGGCTTCAAGTATCTTTGTAGTAAATGCATGCACTATGTGATCACTTCATATTTCAAAATTGCAAAAAATTGAGCAGAAATGCACAGTGCTAAATCCACATGTAAAATCATAACTGCCATCCTATTGATTTTCTTTAAATACAATGTGTAAGAAATATGTTTGCACATTGTAATCCACACATGTACAGGTGTACATTTGTTTTCCCTTTCCTTAAATAAACATGCCTTCTGCAAACCCTGGACTCTAAACTGCCAGATCAGCTGTTACTGCCACTGTTTACATGTAGACAATGGTTCACTGCACAGATCAATATCCTTCAACCGTCATCTCCTGGTCCACATTGCTATACATAGCAGCTGTAATCAGCTTTCAATACTTTCCGTCAGCCCTTGCAAAATATTGTGCAGACATCAAGGGATACCTGCGGGCAATATCGGTACTATTTGCTGTGTTTGCCAAAAATACTGCAGGTTTTGTGGAAAATACTGTTTTTCTCACTTTGTATTGTCTATGCATGTACATGTCTATTTTCATCCCTCAGGAATACGGAACACACTGCACTGCTGTTGGTTGCAAGGTTGACATCCCTTGATGTCTGCACAATATTTTGCAAGGGCTGACGGAAAGTATTGAAAGCTGATTAAAGCTGCTATGTATAGCCATGTAGACCAGGAGATGACAGTACCACACATCCTGTTGCAAAATGTATTCAACTGGCAATCTAAAAGAGGCACAGTAGACATTTCGACCACCTGACAGTGATAAAAACTCAAACTGTTTGAATGAATTGATGACAAAGTTTTACTGCTGTGAGACTTTCATTATAGATATTTTAATTTGAGATAATTTCCCAAAGATTTCACTCAAATCAACCCACCAGATGGATGGATGTGCAGGGCATCATTGTGTGATAGAAAGAAAAATGAAAACATCTGCCAATCAATGGGCCTGGTGAGGATAGGACAGGTGATGAGGAAGAACAGACTGAGATGGTATCGACATGTGGCCAGGAGAGAAAAGACTCATTAGCTGCAGAGAATAGTAAATTTCCAAGTTGCTGGGAGAATTAAACCCAAATGAGAGACCCCGTATGACATGGGAAGAAACTGTCAAAGAAGACAGGAAAGAATCTAAAATTAGCCACATCTATCCAACAGACAAGATATCATGAAAGAGAGCCATTTAGGAAACGACCTGTCCAACCCCACTGAGTAGGAAAAATGGACTTTAAACGATGAGGATGATCATAATTTCCCAACACTGTATAAAACTAAAATAAAAACTCATAAAGTTGGCATCAACAAGATATTACATACATTGGAGGCTTTTAATACAATTATGAGTTCAATAATATTTGTGACCGTGCACCACAAAACAAACAAATAGTCGCACCCCTTGATTTTACGTGAGGACTCAAGAAAGGTGAAATGGGTGAACCGAGTCAATTTTGAGTTTGACATATTTTCTGAAAGAACTATTCTTCTTCTACATTATTCTTGAGTTTGGGATCATAAATTGATTGGGAAAGTGGGGTTTCAGCAGTTTTTCTACAACCCCTTTTTTGGTATTAAAAAGCATTGTGATCAGGTTTTTCTAAAAGGCCCCTTTCATTTCTTGCAAATCCTTTGCACCCTCTTCACTTTCAACTCTAATAACTTTTGAAAGGATGATGCTACTGCTCTGAAAGTTGACATTTATCATTGTCACAATGTGGTAATAGACCATGCTCAATTTCAGCTTAATCTGATCATCCCTTAATTGTTGGTGCTACAGTGGTTAACATCATGTTTTTGTTCCATTCATGGTGCAGGTAGCACGGCTAGTAAAGATTAAGCACTTGAATAGACCCTGTACTTCAGAGCCTCTTTTCTCAATTCACACTTTCCAGAATGGGTGCTTTCTTTCCAGTATTTATATGGGTTAGGAGAATCCACTTGAATTGAGTTATACATCATTTTAAACCTTAGAGTGTGCTCTTTCAGAATCTGCCCTAAACTAAAAATCCATGTCTTGCGACTTTTTGTTTGTTTTGTGGTGCAGGGTCACATTTATACCATCAGCATTATCACCCTTTTCACAGTTCACAGCTTTGGTGGCACTTGTCACCCATATCGTTATTGATATTTATGGCATGCAGCTGCCAAGACATCAATGGTGATGAAATGTCCCTTTTGGGCCCCGTTACATAAAAGTTACCATTGTAGTAACTTTGCCATCCAATGGTAACTACCATGGAATTCTTGATTTTGATTGGTTGTTGAGTATTGTTACCATGGTAATTACTGTTGGATGACAAAGTTACCAAAATAGTAACTTTTATGCAACAGGGCACTGGTCTGTTAGTCTCCCATACTGGTCTTCCTTGCACATGTTTATCAGTTGTGCTCCTCTATAACTACCAGTATTCAATCCCTTCAATCTTTCAGACACAACAAGCCTAATAACCAGATCATGATTATTGCAAGCTCTTATTACACAGTCAAATCTCGTTATTACCAGGGTCAGATACCAAGCAGTTTGTTATAACTACACTTGTAGACTCCCTATATCTCAATACCCTGAAGCTTTCATGTCGACATCAGAAACCTTGTCCTATGTCATATTGACGCACTTCTCATCACTGGGCCCTCGTTGAGGTGGCTTGTGTGGTCCCACATGGCCCTCCAGGTTCAGGTCATTAACGTCCGAATCATGTCAACATACGACTGTTGTCCATTTGTCCAGTACTGGAGCAGTCATCATACTTTAATGCCCCTCTTCTTCAGCTCTTTCCTTCGCTTCTTCTCCTCCGCCTCAATTTCCTCCACCATCTGCTTGAAGCGAGGGCTGCGTGGGTCGATGGCATAGCCTAGCTTCTCCTTGGCCATGGCCAGCAGCTTGGCCCGCTTGACCTGCTGGGCCTCTAGCTGGTCTTTGTGCTCCTGGACCTTCTTGCGGTAATCTGCAATCATTTGGGGCATCTTGGCC
Source organism: Diadema antillarum (assembly GCF_040938485.1). NCBI lineage: Eukaryota > Metazoa > Echinodermata > Echinoidea > Diadematoida > Diadematidae > Diadema > Diadema antillarum. Next base: position 1,581,028 of record NW_027271146.1, read on the forward strand.
ATGTTGGCTGCAATCATTTTCTCCCTGGAATAGATAGAGTTAGATTGATGAACAGGTAGGTTGGATTAACGAAGACTATAAGAGTCGCCAAGTTTAGATAGTCTTCATACAAGAATACAGGAATCTAGTAAAGGTTATAATTATGATCTTATAAACCAAGGGGGGGGGGGGGGAGGGGGTGAGGAGGGCTTTCAATATTCCTATTTCTTAGCCCTGCTTTTCCAGAACTTTTTCTTTCAACATTTATTAATTTCAAAACCATTTTAAGAAGACCACTGTGAATACACCATTCATGAGGCCCTACATCTGTGATCTAGTTTGATAGAAAACATTTTGTGGCATTTTGACAATATGACATAGCTTTAGGCCTACATGCAACCAACACACTATTATTCCAAACTACAACATCCCAGCATAGTTTATACTATGTACATGTACAGTAATCACATCTCTGCCCTTGTTGATTTGTTACAGCAAAGTGATCCATGCGACATTCAGTTCAGTTCGGGAAACCCACTCACAAGGGGGGCCCCTCCTTATAAGTAACCCGTCCCCCTTATAAGTAACCCCGTCCCCCTTATAAGTAACCCCCGGGGCACCCCTTATAAGGAGTCTCCACGCTTTTTTGCAATGTAACGCGAAAATGAAAGGACTGCGGCAATTCGCTTGATTATGTCCATAAAGCTTCACAAGTTTCCTAGTTACTCACGAAATTTGAGCAAAATCGGTTTGAGGCATCATATCTAAAATCATGGATTTAAATGCGATGTCAAACGACCCATGCGAATGCTGAAATGCGAGCGATTACTGGCGTGAGTGTCGCCAAGCGCGGCGGCGCGGCAATGCTTGAGTGCAGACGTGGCGACTGAGTACGTACACTCAGTCGCCACGTCTGCACTCAAGCATTGCCGCGCCGCCGCGCCTGGCGACACTCACGCCAGTAATCGCTCGCATTTCAGCATTCGCATGGGTCGTTTGACATCGCATTTAAATCCATGATTTTAGATATGATGCCTCAAACCGATTTTGCTCAAATTTCGTGAGTAACTAGGAAACTTGTGAAGCTTTATGGACATAATCAAGCGAATTGCCGCAGTCCTTTCATTTTCGCGTTGCATTGCAAAAAAGCGTGGAGACTCCTTATAAGGGGTGCCCCGGGGGTTACTTATAAGGGGGACAGGGTTACTTATAAGGGGGACGGGTTACTTATAAGGAGGGGCCCCCCTTGTGAGTGGGTTTCCCGAACTGAGTTATACACATACACTGCACTGTATGTTTAAAATTACATGTCATGGGTGCATCTTATTGTTACCTGTATGTTTTCTTCTATTCTAGCATTATCAATTCACATCATTTTCAATTATGTGCTGCTTTTACTCACTGTACAAGTGACTCTACTGACACTGATCAAGATCAGGATACGTTAAAACTTTGAATAAAAATTTTACTGTGAAGATAAAGAAGGCAAGCTTGATAGTCTAAATCACTAAATCAGATATGAACGAACCTCTTAAGCTCTGCCAGATCTGCTTCTCGCTTTTCAGCAGCTAGTTCTGCTTGCATTTCTTGGAGACTCTGGAAGTAGATTGCTTCTTCCTCTTTCAGTTTACGTAGCTCCTCTTTAGTCGGCCACATGATGGCCGGATCAACGCCGGACGCCTTCCCGTGAGTAGCATACTGCCTCGCGTACCAGCCCCGGGTTTGTCTCCACGGCGGGTGCTCTGCGGGAAGTCTGGCGAAGGGTTCATCAAGGAGGGAAATATCGTACTCTTCCTCTTCCTCGACATATTCCCCCATTCCTTCCAACACTTTGTCAGAATACAGTCTGCATGATGGAGCTGGTATTTGACTGGGATGACGGCAGACATGTAAACACGACGGGCGGTTTGCTTGACTGGACAGCAGTACCAGCGCACGTCGAACTATCATGGTCATGGAAGCAGCCATGTTGCCTATTACTGTGCGCGAGTCAAACGCAGGGGGCGTGCATTATGAAAACACCTAAGAGTTTTCTCCACCACACCACCACCACAGAACGAAGATGATACGGTGACAATGACTACCACTCATTTTATGCTCTTTGAATATGACTTCTCTTCGGTTTGGGAATATCTCCTCTCTCTCTTTTTTTTTCTGCTAATGTCTATTTCAGCCATAACTCGGGGGGGGGGGGGATGGAAGGGAGGATGGGCATCAGTATGCCTAACAATACAGTAGTTACGTAGCAATGCACCAGGTCCTGACTCCTTCATACCTTGGAAATCAAACCTTGGAAGTGGGCTCAGTTAGGCCTATTTATTATACCGAACTTATTTGCCCCTCTGCGCCAATAAGGATGATTAACTTCTGTGCAGGGAGGTGTTCTGTGTGACAGGCTTTGTGCAGCTGGAGTACATGGTTACAGTTTATACCAAGGCAATTTTTTTTCTTTAGTTTGGTTTCATTGAAAATAACCGGTGTTCTTTTTGTGAGCAATCGGTAGAAACATATAAACATTTATTTTGGGATTGTAACTCTGTATGTTAAGAATTTGTGGCAGAAAGTGATAGATAGGTTTGAGATTACAGATCTTCGAAATATAGAGTGTAAAGATGTTCATTTTGGTGTTATGGGATGGGACCCAAAATGAAACTGTATAATACAATATTGAAATATATACTGTCATTTTTAGATCTAGGTCGGAGGGGGAAATTCCTACTTTTGAGGAAATTCATAAGAGAATAATAAGATTTCGGGATGAAGAAAAAGAAATTGCTTTAAAAAGAATTAAGTTGGGATTATGGTTGTTGAAATGGGAAAATGCTTCTGAAACAAGGGCCTAAGCATTTTTTAAAAGTATTTATCATTGGTGAAGGTAATATTATGTGTTATTGGCCGCGCGCGGAGAGGGGTAAGCTGTTGCTGTCATACACTGTAAAAACATCGGTGTTAGATTTAACACCACGGGCTAGTGTTAAATCTAACACCGATCAAACTTCAATAAAGGACCACACCCACAGGTGTTGAAAATGCACTGTGATGGTGTTGAAAAGTGTTCACCTGACACTTCGTGGTGTTAATTTGACACTGTAGGGCCTACCTGGTGTTATTTTGACACTGTACTGGTGTTAATTCAAAAATGACACCACATGGTGTTGATTTGATATTTGTTGGTGTTAATATCAATGGTTTAACACCCAGCTTCAATAAGAGACCACACCAGCTGGTGTTACTTTGGTGTAAATTTATTTTCACATTTTTTCAAAAATCTAGTATTTTAATGTAAAATTCTTGATCGTCTTGTCTAAACTAAGAATCAACAAGAAGTGCAGTTACTAAGAAACTCTTCAAAAAACACTTTAAAAATTGGAAATGACACCCGGAGGTGTTAATTTAACACCATAAATGAGCACCGAAAATTTAACACCAGCTCGGTGTTCACTATTTAACACCGGACTTTTTGCAGTGTAAAGGTTATTGATTTTACCAGCAGCTTTGAGTTTGATGAGTTTGATGAGTTTGACGGATTTGTATTTGAATTCGGAGCGGTGCTTGGTGCGGACGGATGCTGCTGTTATGCATACGGTCCATTATGTTTTACGTATCAACATTTGGAAGTCGTTTATTCAGAAAGGAAGGTGGTATAGGTTCGGGTGTGTGTGTATGTGCATGGGCGTCACCAGGGGGGGTGCGTTGGGTGCGAACGCACCCCCCTTCAGATCCTTAAAAAAAAAAAAAAAAAAAAAAAAAAAAAATCAGTCTGCACCAGGGACACACACACACACACACACACACACACACACAAAATCGTCGGCAAAAACAATTCGCACCCCTGGTTCTGGCAGCACTGATTTTATACATATCTATTAGTATTCTACAGTGTTTACTATTTATCGACCGTACTGTACATCCGTACGATACGGAGCACTTATACACGTTTGCATGTACGTGTGCTACTTACAAGTATGTAGGGTCTATGTACGTTACTTCTGACCAATCCATATTGCCAGCCCGAGAGCTAGCCTTAGCCTCATTAAAAAAAAAAAAAAAATGGAGGGGCAAGCATATTTCAGTTTTGCTCCCCCCCCCCATAATTAATAATTCCCGAAATGAGAAGATCTTCTTGCTTTTGAAAGAAAACAAAAATGTTGCCCCCATAAAAATATTGGAAGGCAAGCGCACCATTTGCCCCACCCCACATAATCATAATTCCCACGATGAAAAGATTTTCTTGCTTTTTTGTTAGAATTCAAGAAATCTGTCCAATTATTTCACCCAAAAGCAGTGGCGTAACTACGGAGGGGGGGGGGGGGGGGGTGCGCCCCCCTCCCAATCCGCTGGTAAAAAAAAAAAAAATACCGAAATGGTAGTTCAAGTGTTAGTAAACTGCTTTTGAATGAAAGGGTGTTCCAGAAATAAGATATTTTTCTATGATTTCTTTTAACCATAATTAGATAGGTATATAGTGTGAAACATTGTTTACAAAGCCCGGACCCGACAAAAGATTGTGATTCCTGGGCCCTGTTTTATGAAGAGTTAAAATTGACTATAAAGTTGATTTCTATGATAAGTCTGTGGCAGGCTGTGTGTTAAGGAAATTTAGAATTGATTTTATCTTTTAATAAAACAGGGCCCTGGTTGGCATTCTGCTTTGTACCTTACGCTTCGTTATACCAAAGCTAGATCATTGATTTTGCAGTGTTGCTTTACATACTACAAATTGTAGTCTATATAAAAATGTCTTGCATTGCCAATAAAAAGACTTGACCTGGGCTAATTCCTAACTTTTCCATGTATATAATACACACACACAAACAAACACGTACAATTAGTTTAGGGGATGCTCTAAAGTGCAGATTTTGGACATCCTTTCCCCGCTTGGTCACTTCGACGCCACCTCGCTGGTCATACCTCCCCCAGTCATACTTGATACTTGATACTTGATACTGTAATCCCTCTCGCAGCTCCAAGAAGCTATATTGGGATGAAACTACACATGTGTGCCATTGGGAGGTGCCATGGTGATGATCTCTATTTACAATAAAAGTGTGCACTGTGCGAGTAAAATCTGAATGCATCCTCCTTTAAAGGATGAGTGATCCAGACGAAGGCTGCAAGGTTGTAATACATGGGAGAGCAGCTTCTCTGAATGTTGTTAAGGTGGTGGCATGTATGTTCATGAACATAAACCCACACCCTTGACTACCAGTGGCGGATCCAGGGGAGGGGCGCACCGGGCGTCCCCCCCCCCCTTTAATTTCCAAAGCGAAAAAAAAATAGCTGCAAACGGCAGTTTTTGGACAGTAAAATGTCAAAATTTTCAAGCTCGCTCGCTCCTCTCACTCGCATTTAGTCGTAATGCCATTCTCCTGAAGTTGCTGCCAGTAATTGCCGGCAATTGCGCCTGGTGCGCCCCCCTTAATTTCCAAAGCGAAAAAATATAGCTACAAACGGCAGTTTGGGGACTGTAAAACGTCAAAATTTTCAAGCTCGCTCGCTCCGTTCGCTCGCATTTAATCTTTATGCCATTCTTCTGATGTTGCTGCCAGTAATTGCCTGCAGTTGCGCCCGGTACGCCCCCCCCCCCTTAATTTCCAAAGCGAAAAAATATGGCTAAGAACGGCAGTTTTTGGACTGTAAAATGTAAAATTTTCAAGCTCGCTCTCTTCGCTCGCTCGCATTTAATTGTTATGCAATTCTCCTAATGTTGCTGCCAGTAATTGCCAGCAGTTGCGCCCGGTGCGCCCCCCCCCTTAATTAACAAAGCAAAAAAAAATATGGCTAAGAACGGCAGTTTTTGGACTGTAAAATGTAAAATTTTCAAGCTCGCTCTCTTCGCTCGCTCGCATTTAATTGTTATGCAATTCACCTGATGTTGCTGCCAGTAATTGCCAGCAGTTCCGCCCGGTGCCCCTCCCCCCCCCTTAATTTCCAAAGCGAAAAAATATGGCTAAGAACGGCAGTTTTTGGACTGTAAAATGTAACATTTAATCATTATGCTCTCCTGATATTGCTGCCAGTAGTTGCGCCCGATGCGCCCCCTTAAATTCTAAAGCGAAGAAATGTAGCCTACAAACGGCAGTTTGTTTGTTTTTTACTGTAAAATGTCAAAATTTTCAAGCTCGCTCTCTTCGCTCGCTCGCATTTAATTGTTATGCAATTCTCCTAATGTTGCTGCCAGTAATTGCCAGCAGTTGCGCCCGGTGCGCCCCCCCCCCCTTAATTAACAAAGCAAAAAAAATATGGCTAAGAACGGCAGTTTTTGGACTGTAAAATGTCAAAATTTTCAAGCTCGCTCTCTTCGCTCGCTCGCATTTAATTGCTATGCCATTCACCTGATGTTGCTGCCAGTAATTGCCAGCAGTTGCGCCCGGTGCGCCCCCCCCCCCTTAATTTCCAAAGCAAATAAATATGGCTACAAACGGCAGTTTTTGGACTGTTAAATGTCAAAATTTTCAAGCTCGCTCGCTCGCTCGCTCGCATTTTATTGTTATGCCATTCTCCTGATGTTGCTGCCAGTAATTGCCAGCAGTTGCGCCCGGTGCGCCCCCCCCCCCTTAATTAACAAAGCAAAAAAAATATGGCTAAGAACGGCAGTTTTTGGACTGTAAAATGTAAAATTTTCAAGCTCGCTCTCTTCGCTCGCTCGCATTTAATTGTTATGCAATTCACCTGATGTTGCTGCCAGTAATTGCCAGCAGTTCCGCCCGGTGCCCCTCCCCCCTTAATTTCCAAAGCGAAAAAATATGGCTAAGAACGGCAGTTTTTGGACTGTAAAATGTAACATTTAATCATTATGCTCTCCTGATATTGCTGCCAGTAGTTGCACCCGATGCGCCCCCTTAAATTCTAAAGCGAAGAAATGTAGCCTACAAACGGCAGTTTGTTTGTTTTTTACTGTAAAATGTCAAAATTTTCAAGCTCGCTCGCTCGCTCCTCTCGCATTTAATTGTTACGCAATTCTTCTGACGTTGCTGCCAGTAATTGCCGGCAGTTGCGCCCGGTGCGCCCCCCCCCCCTTCATTTCCAAAGCGAAAAAATATGGCTCCAAATGGCAGTTTTTGGACTGTAAAATGTCAAAATTTTCAAGCTCGCTCTCTTCGCTCGCTCGCATTTAATTGCTATGCCATTCACCTGATGTTGCTGCCAGTAATTGCCAGCAGTTGCGCCCGGTGCGCCCCCCCCTTAATTTCCAAAGCAAATAAATATGGCTACAAACGGCAGTTTTGGGACTGTTAAATGTCAAAATTTTCAAGCTCGCTCGCTCGCTCGCATTTTATTGTTATGCCATTCTCCTGATGTTGCTACCAGTAATTACCGGCAGTTGCGCCCGTTGCGCCCCACCCCTCCTTTATTTCCAAAGCGAAAAATATGGCTCCAAATGGCAGTTTGGGGACTGTAAAATGTCAAAATTTCCAAGCTCGCTCTCTTGCTCGCTCGCATTCAATCATTATGCAATTCTCCTGATGTTGCTGCCAGTAATTGCCAGCAGTTGCGCCCGGTGCGCCCCCCCCCCCCCTTAATTAACAAAGCAAAAAAAATATGGCTACAAACGGCAGTTTTTGGACTGTAAAATGTCAAAATTTTCAAGCTCGCTCGCTCCCCTCGCTCGCATGTAGTCGTTATGCCATTCTCCTGATATTGCTGCCGGTAATTTGTCGTTTCACATCGTCATTCCATAATCCATTTATAGGGGGTACAACCCCCTCTGGCACTTCCACACCCTCCCCCACCCTTGCTCGCTCCCTCGCATACTAACACCCCCCCCCCCCCCCCCAAGATGAAATCCTAGCTACGCCGGTGCCCTTTCCCCGCTTGGTTTCCCTCAAAAACAGTACAAGTCTATATAGGGATTGAGAGCTTCCTATATTCCAAATGTCTGTCCAAAAATTCTCGTAAACATTTAGTGTAAAAACGCACCCCCCTTGAAAAAAAGCTGGTGACGCCCCTGATGTGTGTGTGTGTGTGTGTGTGTGTGTGTGTGTGTGTGTGTGTGTATGTGTGTGGGTTGGTGGTTGCCGGTGTGGTTTAGGTTGTGGTGAATCGGGGATTGGTGGGATGGGGATTTGATTTGAAGAAGGATAGTTATAAATAAATGTATGAAAGATATTGGTAGGATTTGATATTCAGGAAAGATGTAGATTTGTTTTGGTTGGGAGGGGAAAGGTTGGTTCGGTTTTTTAATGAATGATTTCATTCTAGACTTGTATAATGTATTTGTTCTTTTGCTTTATGTATATGCCCTTGTAAGTGAGAATGAGTGACATGATTCAATATAATTATTCAGTAATCAAGGAATATAGATTTGGTACATGTCAATATTTTCTCGTGAAGAAATTGTCAGTTAGGTTGATTTATAATGGAGTTATCAACGTTGAAGAGAGATTATTTGCAGTATAAATTGACAAATTGCATTATATATACCGTTTTTGTTCATGTTACACCCAGAATGGGTTGATCTATGAATGATTTGAATGAAATCAATAAATATCAATAAAAAAAAAATGGGAATTTTGAAAACTTCATCAGGGTCATAGTGATCTATCTTACCTGATCTTGCCCGAAATTTCTTTAGGTATGTTTTTAATGTGTTGCATAACCCATTAAATCATCTTTTCTTCTTGCTAGTATTTGCAAGCTTACCACCCCCCCAAAAAAAAAAAATTATAATAATAAATATATAGATATATGGCTGACATAAGTTATTAGTTTTAAAACCGAATAGGTCTTCTAGGGCATATACTAGTACAGAGATTACGCAATAATGTGGCCGTTTTTTAATCAGGACAGATATGTAAAGTATCTAGTGGACTCCATGACGCCTCTTACATCATATATTATAGCAATCAGGAGGTTCATAATCCGACTACGGCATGCATGCCCATGCGCTGCATTATATATATATATATATATATATATATATATATATTATATATATATATATATATATATATATATATGTGTGTGTGTGTGTGTGTATATAATATATATATATATATATATATATATATATATATATATATATATATATATATATAAGTATATGATATATATCAGGGCTCGACACTAACGGTGGCCCGGTGGCCCGGGGCCACCAAAAATGAAAGTCGGGCCACCAAAATATTTTGAAAAGTATGTCAATAAATTCGTAACTTTTTGCGAATTTTTGCACTATAGGTAGTAATATTATTTCTGACGTATATGATTCATCTGAATCTATTCATACTTACCTGCACACACCTGCACAAAGCCAATCCATATTTTTTAAACCTATCACAACTGCCGAAATATTAACCATTGTAAGTGATCTGAATATAAACAAAAGTCCTGGTGACGATGATATCCATGTCAATGTATTTAAGAAATCTATTTGTTTTGTAATGGAACCTTTATGTGCAATATTTAATTCATCTTTGGAAAATGGTATATTCCCTCGGAAGCTTAAAGTTGCGAAGGTAATTCCAGTTTTTAAAAAGGGGGATAAGCGCCAATTACAAAACTATAGACCTATATCGCTATTGTCAATTTTCACCAAATTGTTTGAAAAATTAGTCTATGCTAGATTGATATCCTTCATTGATAAAAATAATATTTTATATCATCAGCAGCTTGGATTTCGACATGGTTATTCCACTTATATGGCATTACTCAAATCAATGGAAAAAATATCAAATGCATTTGAAAATCATGAGTTTGTGGTTGGAATGTTTTTAGATTTAACAAAGGCATTTGATTATATAGATCATAGTATACTTATTACTAAATTGGAATATTATGGAATAAGAGGGAGTGCTCTGAATTGGTTTAAGAGTTATTTATCAGATCGTTCACAATATACAATTGTAAATGATATAAAATCAGATTTGTGTTATGTAAAAACAGGCGTCCCACAAGGCTCTGTACTGGGTCCCTCCTTTTTTTGTTATTTGTCAATGATCTGCAATTTGTAAGTCCTACTTTGTTTTCTATATTATTTGCAGATGACACAAACTTATTTTTCTCTGGTCGGGATGTTCATGAAGTCAATCATATGGTTAACACGGAAATGAAGAAAGTATATTCTTGGTTTGTTGCAAATCGCCTGGTGTTAAACATAGAAAAATCATGTTATATGATTTTTAAAACAAAGAATAAGGTAATAGATGAAAATGTTTTACAAATACATATGGGTAATGTTAAAATTAAACAAGTGAATAATATTGAATTTCTTGGTGTGATAATTGATGATGGTTTAACATGGAAAGACCATATAAATGATGTTTGTATGAGAATAAGCAGAATTGTAGGTGTTATGAGTTATTTGAAATATGCACTTCCTTCAAAAATTCTTTTAACCATATATCACACAATGATTTCCCCCCACTTAACTTATTGTGCAATAGTATGGGGTCACACTTCATTGTACTTATTAAACCATGTGTTATTATTACAAAAGCGTGCAAAAAGAATAGTCTGTGACGTAAGCCCTTTTGAGCACACTGCAACATTATTCAAGAAAATGAAAGTTTTAAGAATTGATCAAATAGTGCAATTACAAGTGGCCATATTTATGTTTTCATATTTTACAGGCGTTTTACCTGTAACCTTCCATAAGTTATTTGTTCAAAATAGTGCAGTCCATAGTTATAACACAAGATGTGCTAATAACATATGTTTACCTTTTTTGCAATATAAATTTTCAAAGACAACAATTAGATATATTGGAGCTAAGTCCTGGAATGAGTTACCTGCTATTATCAAAGAATGTCCTACATTATCATCTTTTAAACGTAGATATAGAATGTTTTTAATCCAAAGTGCAGCTGAATAATTATTGGGATATTTGCTTTTTTGCTTTGTTTTGTTTTGTCTTTTGTGTGTATTTTGTCCTTTTTGCAATTTTGTGTATAATTTCTAATGGTATAGATTCATTCTAAAAATGTATATCTTTGATTGCAATTTGTAGCCTCAGTTGTAAGGGAATCGGCCTTGATAAGTCCTATATGGTCTTTTCTGATTCCCACACATGCTAATTATAGCTGTTTGCATCATTCCTTTTGTTTTTTATGTAAACCTAATGTGCAATATATGTTATGTCCATGTACATGTACTTGTGTTTTTTGTATACTCTTTAGCATGTGGAATAAAATTGAATTGAATTGAATTAAATATATATAATTATATATATATTTTTTTTCTATATATCCCTATCTACTTTTTTAGCTGTAAAGGACCGAGCTAGGAGGACTGACGGAGGCTAGGAATGAAAAGCATATCAAGCAGAAGAGGAAGAACTGATTCATTTCATTTCATTTCACTTCTGCGACGATGTCAACTACTAGCAAAATTCATGGACGTAAATCCCGTGGGATGGGAGAGGGGGGATGCATCCCCGCTCGGGGGGGGGGGGGGGGGTGGCCTGTACAAACATCCCCCTAAAATGTGAAAAAAAGAGGAGGAAGAAATGAGATTGAATTAGTTTCTGCATAGGGCCCACATGAATGACGTTCGATCTCACGCCCGCCTATCGCACTCAGTGAGAGTTATCTACATCTTTTAGGATTTGTATGCACAATTTTCTCAACCTTTTCTCAAGAGCTCGCTCCCTTCGCTTGCTCGAAAATAATATATAGTAATATCGGGGTCATCTCACAAGACCGACACCCACGAGTCATACAGCCCACGAGTTCGACATTGAAAACAGGTCCATGAGTCATACAGCTCTCGAGTCATACAGCCCATGAGTTCGACACTAGGCAAATAAAGCGCATGAGTTCGACACTATAAGTAAAAACAGCCCGCGAGTTCGACAGATTGCACGGGGCTTAATGTGTCGGTCTCGTGAGCCTTGTTAGCTTAGTGAGACCGACACCCACGAGTCATACAGCCCATGAGTCATATACAGCCCATCATTTATACAGCTCACGAGTCATACAGCCCATGAATTCGACACTAAGCAAACAAGGCCCACGAGACCGACACGTTAAGCCCCGTACGGTGTTGTATCTGACGAACTTGTGGGCTGTTTTATCTAGTGTCGAACTCCTTGGCTGTATGACTCGTGAGCTGTATGACTCATGGACCTGTTTTCAATATCGAACTCGTGGGCTGTATGACTAGTGGGTGTCGGTCTCGTGGGATGACCCCGTTTGATCAAAACATACAGACACGCATTATACACGCACACAATATGACACAACCAACCATAGGGTCCAGAATTCACACAGGTCGAAAAGCAATTTTGACTCCACAAAGAAGTTTGGGATTCATTTTATAGCATGGAGGGATTCTTATAGGCCGTGTTGGCGATATTGAACTTTGACTTCAATTGTAATTCAAGTGTAATTCCACCAGGTATTTCATGTTCTAGTTGGCTTCAACAACAAGAACAAAATAAAATAATTGGTGTCAAAATTTTACATTCCATCAATGCATGGCAAATGATATTGGACCATTATCACCTTTTTTTTTTCTTGGATAAAGCTTCGGGTGTCGGGGATGAATACATGACTGCTATTCAAAATCCATATATGCGCGACTCAGACATACGTACACACAAAATAAAGTTTGATTAATTCGTACAACAGATACAGTGATTGATACATTAAATTTTGATAGACACGTGTTAATATTTCAACGACCAATAGATGACTGCTGATCTTGATGGTAAAACACAAACTATAAAGTGATAAACAGGAAGAAGAAGGACAAAGACTGCTTGAAGTTGTATGGCATTTACTTAGTAAACAGTCTCTGAAGGAACACAATCCTTCTCGTACAATAAATTATTTTCCAGTTATCATAATTGGCAACATTCATGACATATGAATAACACAAGTAAAAAGAAAGAATGAAATGAGCAAGATTTTGTTTGAAACATTGCTAAAGAGAACCGAATGTGACATGTTTATTTACGGGATATTTCCAATTATTTTGAAGGCATTAAAATGTTTGTGAAATGCCATCATACAAATCGAACGATGTTGCAAAAATGAGACATTGCCATGGTGCTATACACTATAATGAGACAAATTTTGGTAGCAGAAAATTCTCACAAAGATTAACTTTTACATTCTGTGGCCTTGCAAAACCATTACTTTTTTTTCAGATCAGCTGTAGTGAGAAAGTCAAAGGAGTCCTCATTTATTTTCGAAAAGAAAATCGTAATGACAAAGAATGTAATTTAAACGACTGCAGCTGGCAAAAACGATGGTCCGAAAACGTGGAAATGAATGTGAGAATGCCATCATGCACGTCATACAGTGTTACGCTATCAAAGGCAATTATTTATTTCACTTTTCGAATGGGCCCGCCAAGCGAAACGCGTTTCAGCAAATTCACATTACATCATTAATCACTAATGTTCAGTTAACTAAAGCACTGTATGCCATTACCATGTTATTCTTTTATAGTCTTTTTTCCATGAGGGTCGTAATGAAATACTTTAAAGAGAGAGAGAGAGACAGAGGGAGAGAGAGAGAGAGAGAGAGAGAGAGAGAGAAACAAAGAAAGAGACAAACAAACTAAAGGGTAAGGAAATTCACAAAATCCATAATAAGGCACAAATTTAATCATTAAGACTTTTTAGTATTACCGCCCTCAAGCGTTAGGATACAAGAAGAGTCCTACACATGACATTATAACCGACCATGGCACTTAATTGCATCCTCAGAAAATCATGCGTTGTATCGTCTCATGGACAGTACGTTCACGATATGCAGGTGGAAGGCTGAGTAAATTACGTAAGGAAACGGTCATGATATTATGTGACAATACTGTGGGCAGTGGGCAGTGAAATACATATCTTGGCCAACGTTACCATTCCGCACCATATTCAAAAGCTGGCTTACATACACGGTGTGTATAATCTGATAAACTGAAACAGAATGGTTGGTAAGGGTTTCAAGCAAAATTGGACAAGAAATAAGAAACCTACCAAAAGTTTAAAGTTTGTCACTGTTTTAAGCAAATTACTATCGATGATAAAAAAATAGCGACCACTATGTAAATTAGATGACGTTCAATCACTGCAGATCTCCCATTGACCATGCGCACATTTACTCGATTTCCTTGTTTGGACTTGGAAGGAATACACTAAAAAGGTGAAATCTATCCTTTTCACTTTCAAATTATTGCTTTATTGTAATACCAAAACGATGATAACATTTAGACAGCCAGTTGACAAACCATTCATTGAAACCAGAACTTGTAGAGATGTTTTGTAGACAAACCAGTGGGAGAGATCAGTTTAAAAAATATCATATTACAACTTAATTCTCACGAGTGTGTTGTTATTTGAATAATTCATGATACTTGACCCTTTTGAGAGTTTGGATATAAGCTTGTTGGTTTAACTCTTCATGTGCCATGGTGGAAACCCCCTTTGTGCCACATTATTCTGAGACACTAAGGGTTTCGTGCTTTGAGAAAACATTCTGTTTTTCAAGTCTGTGTAACTTCTATAAATTTCTGTTGATCTGGGACAAATAGTGAGTAAAGTTGTAGAGAAAATGCCAAGCTTTGCTTTGGTGTATTATTGTATTGCAAATCTATGATTGTTTTTCTTTCACATGCCCAGTAGCTACATTACTGCAAAGGCATGAATTTTGCACACAAAACAGTGACAGAAACTAAGAAATTACTCTCAAATCTAGTAGAGAACACCTCTTGATAATCAATCTTTACATGAAATGCAAGCTAGATGTGAGAGGAACGGAAGCGCGAGAAACGCTTTTATTGTACCGCGGCATTTGGCGATTTATCAATCGGATTGGGCGGATTGGTTTGAGCAGAACATGCGAAGTTGGTAAGCCGTCGACTGAGTCGGACGTGCGAACGTGGCACATAAAGAGTTAAAGAATATATTTCTTTATATGAATTTACGTTTTTGTTTTATTCTATATGTATTTTTCTCCATGTGATCTTCGTATAAGTCTGATGCTACAAAATAGCAAATGCATGCGAAAGATTGTACAATGTACAGATATAAATTCACAATCTTGAAGTACCAGTTCGACTCTCGTGCAAGTATTATTTTCGCGTGTTTTTTTTTTTAAGTTATGTGGTGGGAGAAAAAATATCCCTACCGTCTACAAGGAACAAAGGTAAGACAATGAATTATTCGAAAGACTTCTCCGCATTCGACAAACCTCTGAAACAAAGCCGCATAATTATCATAACACGACTTACACTTGATGACGTTAGATTAGAAGAGTTGTTGGGATTCTAAACAACGTCTTCTCGCTTGACGTTGTGTCATTGAACAAGGTGTGCTTCTCTCATGTCTCATAAATAAATGCATAACATATATGATACATAATTATGTCACGTTATCATTTCATTTTGCAAGTTTTTCGAATTAGCAACGACGTGGTGACAGGTCAATAATGGCTGTGCATCCAAAACGCATATCATTATGACGTCATCATGCACAACGCACTAGAGTACATAATTTATTACCTTCGGAACGACTCCAATAAAACTTTCAGTTCTGAATTCATGAGTTCTTGATATTGGCCGGAAGTTAACTATATTACAACATTACAATAACAGTGACAAGTGTCTTACATCTGAGGCATAAGTATAAATATAGGCACTTTTATTTACATAATACTCATATTTCTAGTTCCTCATGTAAACGCGACGAGGAGAGATGTAAGCACCGAATGGAAATTGTTTAAGACACTGATGTAAGGAATGTGTAAAATTCATCAGAGCCTGAAATTCACAGACCTCTTCCATACCTTAATACACACATGGCTCACTTCTAGTATCCCTCACCCGTTAGAAGCACTTTCACTATAAATAACGGACGGTGGGGGATGGGTGGGGTGGGGGTAGCATGGAGACATCTCCAGCTGGCAGTGAATACGGGTCAAAGGTTGTAAGTCAAGTTAAGTTAATTCAAATTAAGTTGATTTTGACAACGACTTCACACTGAGAATTTCAACGGCTGAATGAAAAAAAAACCCAAACAAAACAAAACAAGCACCGCAAAAAAACAAACTCGACATCATGAATCAGTATCTTTAATCTTGTCGAAACATTGAGAATGAATCGAATTCATTTCGAATAAAGGAGGGAGAACAAAGAAGAAGATGATACTTGCGTACAGTCAACTCCGCGTGCACGTCAATATCAACGCGCGACGCTGAGGAAAAAAACATCCCCTTGAGCAATATGTGATTTTTTTTTTAAATTCATTATTCCATTTTCCACATTTCATTAAATTTTAAATTCTTTTTAGTTGTGCATGCACAGAGGAATATACTAAAACATTGAATTGGAACCTATTACGTCGTATATTTTCATCGATTTAGCCGATTATTCAGCATATATTATTATGTGTTGTCGACTTACGCGGAGTTGACTGTAAGTAATTTATTGAACCTATTTGTCATTTCAAAGACATGATTACTTTGCAAGTACAATTAGGGAGTGAAAATTAATGGTAAAAAAACACACAAAAAGTTGTAAAGAAATGTAATGAATGTCCTACAATTTACAACCATGAAATTGTTGACAAACATAGAGTGAGCATAAATTCAAGAACTGGGGCCTGTTTCATAGATAATTGAACGTAAGGTTAATACACACACACACACACACACACACACACATATATATATATATATATATATATATATATATATATATATATAATAACACAGTGCTTATATACCGCATATCACTACCGTAGTGTCTCTATGCGCTTTATCTTACGCTCAATAAATCGAGCGTAAGATCAATCGCAACTCTTTATGAAACAGGCTCCTAATATTATGAAATCGTAGGCAGTGCCAAAAACAATGACAAAGGAAAGACAAAGGGATGGATAAGTGGGGTGGGGTGGGGGAGAAGAGACGGAAAGAGAAAGAAAGAGAGAGAGAGAGAGAGAGAGAGAGAGAGAAGGGGGAGGGGGAGAAGGAGAGAGAGAGGTGGAGGGAGAGGAGAGTGTGTTTGAGCCATGATCTTCATAATACATTGAGTATAGTAACACATCAACCCCAACTGCAAACCTGAGGAGCAAGGGGCAATTCAAGAGTCGAGATATTAATAGACCCTCTTTATAGTTTATGGCGATGTGTACCTCGTAGGAATGGCAATTATTACTACTTACAAAACACCCCCAAACTGCTTTAAGTCTTGCGCAGTGCAATAGAAGCGTGGATTTCTCAAAGAAAATTTGATTTTTGTAGCTCACAAAATGACGTCAGCGGTGTGAGGGAGAGGACTACTCTTATCTACAGTGACACTTATTGGCCCAAATTCAGGAAAGTGGTTTAAAATTAGACCATGGTCTAAAGTAAGCGTGAAATAGGCGTACCTTTGACAAGTGCGTATCAATGCGCGTTTGTTACTGGACGTCTGTTGGCATACGCAGTTTTTCGATCGTATTTACGCGGAGGAAATTTGCATAACCATTGTTTAAATTGAAACCACCTTCGTGAATTCGGGCCATTATGTCAAAAACACGTTAACAAGGTTTATCATGATAATGCATGTTGTTGTTATTAATGATAAAAGAAGATGGATTTTGAGGACTACGACGACACTGACGCAAATCATTATGACGTCAGTATGATATGGTCGAACCCGTCGACTCGTGTCGTCATCAACTTCCCAGCACCTTGTTGACCAGCTTGCGCTCCTGAACCATTTTCATCTCGCATTAAATAAGTTGGCTTGATCGAAATCTTGATCGTGATCATGATCGAGCTGCGTGCTTTCAAGTTCTTGGTGGTTTGTGAACGTATATTTTTCTTTTATGCGGTTTTGGGTCCGCCTTGCCAGCAGATTTCACATTGGTCTTTGGTTCGTGGGCCTGCTTGGCCTTCGTGTCCAAATCTTGATCCTTGTGCGCACTGCTAAGATCGCCTTTAAGTTGAGCACTGTTTGGTCCGGGCTGTTCATTGTTTGGCGATTTGGCCTCCACTTTTGCCTCTTTTTTCTCCTCCACTTTTGGGCGTGGCTTCTTGACGCGTCTGCGTATAACCTTCACGCGCCTAATTACGCGCACGTGTGGCGCCGCTTTACGGATTTGCTCCAGGGTGCCGTTCTTCAGCGCCTCCTTGTAGAGTTTCAGGAATGGAGTTTTCAAATCTGATGTGACGTTCTTTATGGTGGCACGCCAAGATGGGTAATGGAAGTGGATGTTGTAGCCTAGCGACCAGCGGGCAAAGACGGCTTTTTCCGTCATGAACTTGTGACCTCTTGTCATCTGCGTCTCACTCCATTTATAGTAATCGCACTCGCGTCGAATTCCCGGCTCGTAGTAGTGGTACGGGAAAGTGGAGTTGGGATGTCGTCTAGGCGAAAAGTAAAAAGAACAAGTTGTTTGAAAACTGCAACTAATTCTCTGCAGTGTTAGTAAGACGCAAAACGAACAAAAAAGGGGTAAAAAATCATAACGTACTCACAATGCTTTATAGTCTTAAACTGTGTTGTGTTGTGTCATTGTTTGTATGATACATGTCCATTGTCAAGGGTAAGCACTGTTAGGGCACCCATCCCGCTTCATCATGAATATTCATCATCTACATGTATAAACGTCAATACCGTTGAAATACATGATTTTAACATTTCCCGGCAGCGTTTTTACATTTCCCGGCAAAACTGAGCATTTTCCGTCTCCCGGCGAGACATTTTACATTCCCCGTTGATGCAATTTTTCGAGATATTTACATTTCCCGGCGATACGTTTTTACATTCATCAATGTTCTAATATGGCACCTATCCAGCGTTCTGGGCACTTATCTTACTGCCTGATGAATATTCATGATGAAGCGGGACGGCTGAGTGCCCGAACAGTGCTTACCATTGTCAAGTGGGCCGTTTTTTCTTCTTTCTTTCAACATATTAGATTTGTTTAATATCTAAAATCTTTTAAACTTCATGTATCCTTTTGTTGGAATAGTGAACCCTTATCTTCTATCCCCCCCCCCCAATATGAGCGCACTCTTCCATCTTCTCCTAGTTACACGCACATTTAAATTCCCATGAACAGTCGTGTAGCTTTACAACAGTCATTTTCAAACCGGTGTCACGAAAGAGAGCGACTCTGAAATACACGTTTCCTCTTTCATCCCTAGACAAACTCCTGTTGCGTATTTTAATAACAGATGATGTTTATGCTTCCATTCTTGTACATACACACAGAGGATGTCTTCTTGACAAGCCATTTTTGTGAAAGTAGTTTTGGAAAACCACAAACATTATTTCTGTGGTCTGCTCGGGTGGAAGGCATAATAATTCCAGCAGGTTAATGTTTGCATTGTGCATATTCTGTTGAAATGTGAGAGCGATGTGGAAGAATCACTCATACCATTGCTGTCAGAGGACTTCCGTATAACATAGAAAGAAAATTTCAACTTTGGTGACCATCTACTCTGATTTTCTTGATTGTTATAGACCTGGTAATGCAAGGGCCGCGGAATACATGTTTGTTTGTTGTTGTTGTTGTTGTTTTTTTGGTGGGGGTGGGCTGGGACGGGGGGACAGGGTGGAACCTTTGGGCATTCATGGGTGTTATGCTTTTTTTCAAATACATTTTACGATTTTTTTTTCTTTTTGACGAGCCAAACGCGTGTGTGTGTATTGTGTGGGGAGGGGGGAGTTGGTGGGGGCGGGAGATCGAGCTCAAGATTCATTTGTTTAAAACAGCTTTCCTGTAGATTCCAGTATAGATCTACCGATTTTTGTTCTAGATGCATCTGGAACAAAATAAATGTCACAACAGGAAAGCTGAATAGTTATACTTACTCGCAGTAGTCCAAATTAGCCAGACCGTACACATCTATTCGGTCACAGACGTCCAGAGCGAAAAGCATGGCCACAAATCCTGTACTCAGCCAGGTTTTAGCCTCCTGCCTGGATATTATAAAATAAAAAATAAGGAAGAACATCAGAGTAGTCACACGGACTGCTCCTTACGATTTCATTCCGGTCACCGCTGTTACTTTCATGATCGTATTTCCGTATAACAGGTAAATGGAAACAATGAAATTTGTGATAGAAGTGGCTCGAACCAAAAGCTCTTGATGTTCTCAGTAAGAAAAGAAGAGATTAATCTGGTGCAAGGTCCTGATTTCGACTTGAATAACCATAAGGAATCGTTCTTAAATCTTCGTCAAATCATCTTTTTTAAACTTAAAATGAGTATAATTAATTTGCCATTATAATTTTTGTTTGTTTGTTTGTTTGCTTGCTTTGCTTGTTTGTTTGTTTGTTTGTTTTGTGCGCAGACAGACTATATCGAAAGTAAAAGTTAGGGAGACAGCTATTGCGACATCACTCTAAATCATTCGCTGGGGTTGTTGATTCTTTTTTTATCGTTGAGAATCACAGTCATATTCTAGAGCCACGTGATTGTTACGTCACTGACGAAGAGAATACAATGAGAGTATTATCCCGTTGTGTGTCTTGAATACTGATTGACACGATAAACCCAATAGCGTTGTATACACATTATCCAAAGTCCTTGGCGTAGAAAGGGTTAAGTTACTTACAGGCTGACTCCGGTCTCGATGCGAAAGCGTTCCTCCGTCTTATTGATCTTCTCCGGTGTGAGAAAGTAGAACTTGACGTCAGGGTACAACCCGCTCATGTTGCGGGCCGCCGAGTAGACGCTGTTGTTGGACTTGTCGATGTGCTCCTGGTAGAGCCACGGTACGACCACGATACTCGTGCGCGTGATCGGGTTGGCGAGGATTTCTTCCCGGAGCTCCTGGTTAGTCATGAGGCCACGGTGGAGGTTCACATGACCTGTGCAACGAAAGAAGATATTTTGTCTTCGCTTACTTTATTACTTTTTGTACTATAATTATATATTCGCATATATATAATATATATGCGAATACAACTATATATATACAGGGCTCGACACTAACGGTGGCCCGGTGGCCCGGGGCCACCAAAAATGAAAGTCGGGCCACCAAATTTCAAAAAAGGGCAAATTTGGTGGCCACCACAATTTTTTTGAAAAGTATGTCAATAAATTCGTAACTTTTTGCGCCGGAAATTAGCAGTTAAATTTGTTTAAAGGATGGATGAAAAGGACTGAATGAGTGCCTGAGAGTGAGTGTTGCAAGTTTGTTGAAGTTTAATTTATGAGTAGATATGTCCAACTTTTAATTCTTACTATCATAAAACTGAAATATTTGACTCATTAAAAAAAACAGGACTTTTAATGTTTTTTATTGGGTTTTTTTCGGGACACCAAATTTTTCTCTCGGGCCACCAAAAATTTGAAATTTAGGATTTTGGTGGCCCCATCGGGCCACCAAACAAAAAAGTTAGTGTCGAGCCATGATATATATATATATATATATATATATATATATATATATATATATATAGTTGTAATCCAGGCCCTGACACGACATTCCCCCGGGAGTTACATTTTACCGAAGTATTTCCCCAAAGCGCGCAGGTGCTTAACAGGCACGTGTTTGAAATACAACGACAGAAAAGGCAATATTTTTTTTATATACTACAATAATGACCTGCAAAATCATTTCATTCCAGCCCTGTCGGCAGCAAATCAAATTCATGAATACCTTAACCTGGCGTGATGTCACAGCATCATGACTATTTAAATCATCGCTGCAATAGTCACGTGATTGCATTATGACCAATCACTGACCAGTATTTCTTATGAAGACCATTTCATATTATACGACTGTTGTGACTGCTATCCAATTGGCTCTCTTTAGCACGACACGACAATAAATCACACTACAATTTTGTAAGGCGTAATCAGTGCACTTCTCAATGTCGAAGAGCAATGAAGTTGCTTTAAACAAGTGCTAACATGAAAGCAGGATGGGGGCGAAGGTTTGCATTAAAGGAATTATGAAATCCCAGCACTGAATGATTAAAAAGTGATTAAAAGATGCAACATCAAACTATGGTATGAGACATAAAGATTCTGGTACTCAATGCTTTGTCTAATCACGCGCATTGTAATCAGGTCTGTTCTTGGCCACCATAAGACCACATAGGCGCTGATTAGTGACGCATTCTATACATGCATGCTTTAAACTCTTTAGACGTTTGAAGAAGAAAACAACAACAAAAACAACAACAACAACAACAACAACAACAACAACAACAACAACAACAACAACAACAACAACACAGTAACATCAATAATGGAACTGCCGAAAAGATTCTCAACATGTAGGAAATAGTTCCTTGAACCCGAACCCGGTTCTGGCTAATATGCAATAATGCTAATCTCCGGCACGTAAAATGTCATTGCGTGCCAGAGCATGTAAAGCTGCAGCTGTGTTGTATTTGACTTATAAAATGCAAATACATCAATTGTTCTGAGTCTGCTTACAAAGGTCGAATTATCATTGAACATTGTATGTGCTTGTAATTGGGTGAGTATTCTGTTTACATAATTATTGTGAGCGTTCTGTTATGGATGTGTACAATGTGTATTTCACTTTTTACTGCCTCGCTGCCATCCTCTTTTCTTGGGACTACAAAATAAAATCTCTAAGTCTAATATCAAATGCTACTCAGCTTGACACCTCACGTACCCCCATCACTCCCTTCCCCATCCCCTCCCCAGAGTTACCAAGTCTCACGCATTCTGCGTGAGACTCAAGCATTTTGGGGCCGTCTCACGATCTCACGCATGGCACCCATTTTTCTCACGCATTGGTCGAAGTCTGCAACTTGGGCCTATAATAAGGAGCATAGCTCAAAGGATTAGAGTGATACAACATGTAGTTGCAACTGAAGGTATATCTTCCTTTTGCCTTTCATAAGTAAAAGATACTCACATTAGTGTGCACCTGATCGCACCATTAAGAGCTAAGAATAATTGAAAAAGCTCCCTACCGTGAGAGGCAAAAAGGGGGAAAAACCCCTCCCGCACCCTCGCTCGCGCACACATTCGCTCGCCGAGATGCCGAGTCATGAAATCTCACTCATAAAAATCTTTTGAACTTGGCATCCCTGCCTCCCCTACCCCCGCCTCTCAAAACTACATCCTGTGCGTGATACATACGTTTTATAGATATGTAATGATTGTCTTCCCGAACAAATTTTTTTTTTTTCAAATCTGATCTGCCTGGTCCTACACATGCTTTACCCTATGATCATGTTTTAAAAAAGAAGGTATAAAAAAGAAGGAAAAGAAATGACAGACGAGACGTTTTTAAGGACCACTACTACGAGCCGGATTCATACAGTATTCAGTGGTATTTGTACAATGTACCCATTCTACAGTAGTATTAGAATAATCCATTCGAAAACGGTTTAGTGGTTTGACAATCTGTGCATTGCAACTTTGTAGGGGCCAATGCTATCATACTGCTATCAGTAATGACGATTGTGGAAATCTGTAACAACAACAACAACAACAACAACAACAACAACAATGAAGATGCTTTGTCAGAGTTTATCAATTTTTTTCTCTCTTTTTTGTTTGTATAATTTCAGTCTTGTCAGTGACTCCATCTGGGCCCCATTTCATAAAAGGTTGATACGATGTCAACTCTTGCTGGAATGGCAATTGTCATGGTAACGACAAGAATCCAGCTTCCTGATTGGCTGTTGCTATTGGAAGTTGCCATTCCAGCAAGAGTTGCCATCCTAACATCTTTTATGAAATGGGGCCCAGACCGTGAAATACAGTCTCCCTCCCCCATAGTTCCATTTGTTGGAAACGGTGCATTCCCTGAATAATGCTTTACATTCTTATATAACGAGCTTGCATATTTTCCTTTTTTGGGGGGGGGGGGGGGGCGTGGCTATTCTATATTGTAAAAAGCAAAAAATAGGCCTATATGCGGAAAGCGGAAATATGATTTTTTTTTAAATTGACGCGCAAAATCCTACAATAAAAAAAAAAGATAAAAGAAGTCAGGTGAAGTATTTGATAAGATTTAGTGTCAGTCGGCTTTTCATGGAATAACTATGTGGCGAGATGTAGATAATGAACACCTCACTGATTTGTGCATTTTTATGTATGCTAGCTTTCTGATTATAGATTTGGTGATGGCAACGGATGCAAATAATGTAGTTTAGCAGACTGACCTATGACCCTGACATCCGTCCGGGCGCCGACATCTTCCTCGTAACCTCCGACCGGGGCACTGTTCATGCGCAGAACACAATCGGCGTTGTCGATGTCGGCTCCGGCCCCGCTGTTGAGGAGTCGACCCGAGCTGGACACGAGGGAGCACCGGTCACAGTGGAGATTGAGCGCCTGAAAAACAAATCGAGGGAGAAAAGAAGGTATATACTATCTTTGTGCCATCACAAATCAAGGGACAGCTACGTCATAATCACGTGATCGAGGGGAGACGATCGATGCCCATTGATGGCCATCTTCATATGATTACTGTACAGGTTCATACAAAAACTTGCTGTTTATCAATTCAAATCAATTTTCGTTTCATTGCAAATAAAAAGAGCATAACAGTTAGACCGCAGACGAATATTGCCATGCGTACCGAGAAAATTATGATTACAGGAAACACACACAAATATCCCAGATTAAAAAAAAAAAACCCACAAAAACAAATACAACAAAAAGCCTTAGATATTCTATTTATTGATTAATTAACTTATTTATTTATTCCTAATCTTTTGTCAGGAGACCATTCACCAATAAGTAGTGGTCTTCCACGGAGCCCTGAATTACTTTTGATGAACATAATTATGTACATTTAATAGCAAAACGTATAATTTATACAGAAGATAACATAGACATTATACTTTGCAAAGACAATAAGTGCTGTAGGTTCCTACATTGCAAAGTAACATTAAAAGAATAAAGTGTGTATTGAATATGCCACAACAAGAGTTCACCAGAATGCCGATAAAGCAATGAAATCGCTACTGTGCAGGAATGATTAGCTAGCACAGAGTGAATTTGGTGTGTTACTTACAAATAATAACTTTGTTTAAACAAGTTAAATGAATATATGCAAGAAGCTGACCTGATTGAATAATCTAGCTTGTTCCATTCAAGTAAAGAAGATATGATTGGGCTACACTTGTGACAATCAGAGCGAAGTCTTAAGTTCCATCATAACAATCTCATTACCTTACATTTTAATACTATTAAACGTTGCACTTACAATTTTAAAAAAAAAATGTTATTCAGGCTTTCACTCCTGTCGTTTTTTTAAAATCCTGTTTTATCTTATTTGTTTGTTTGCTGTTATCGAAATTTGATTACTGCAAAAAGTTTTAACCAGGGATGTACTTTCTTACTTTCGCTAAATGAACTCTCTTTTATTGGATGTGTAGATGCAAAACTATAAGTGTGATGCTTTATTGATCAGACGACAAGAACACACAGATCTCATATCACAGGATCACAAAGCTAACATCTCCACACTATATAGTAAACATCTACATCATTTATATCAAACAAAATATAATATTGAGCCATTACTGACTTTAAACATTGATAACAAGTAGATGAACATGCAACGAATTGTATATTGAGATTTGTCTACGTGCAGTACACGCATGACCACTTACAGTGTATTTCGCCAACAATGGATTACGGCAAATAATTAATTCAACATAACAGAGTTACGAGTCAAGTGGCAGGAAAATAGCACTAGGAAAAAGAAAGTTCATAGTACAGTT
The DNA here is from genome assembly GCF_040938485.1 of Diadema antillarum. Classification (NCBI taxonomy): domain Eukaryota; kingdom Metazoa; phylum Echinodermata; class Echinoidea; order Diadematoida; family Diadematidae; genus Diadema; species Diadema antillarum. The sequence continues at coordinate 1,606,606 of NW_027271146.1, forward strand.
TGAGCATCTACATGAAGCTTGTTTGATGTTTTCTTGAGATGATAGGATGTTTATATTCTTCAAATCCTCTTTGGGAGGCTTGACAGTATGGAATTACACGCTGCTAGTGTGTCAAGAAGATAAATCTTCACCTGCATAAATAGTACACATGAAACAAGTGTGATAGAGTTTCGTTTCTGTGTAATGTGAGATAAATCAACAAGACATGACTTGTCTTCCAGAATTGATCGAACATAGAAATTCATTCTTGCAATGACAAAGATCAAATGATCATACACATTATCCGTAATAACTATTATTGGTAAAGTGGAGCTACTTCTACACCAATAACATTCTCACGATACTTTGCGATACCAATAATCGATCGAAAGTCTTCCGTCTAAACTTTTGATAACAATAGAAGGAATTATGATATAGTACTTATGGGAACTGAATATCAATACACTTTTATAATGTAATATTGATGGTTTCTATGATCCTATCGGTATCATTTGTTTAGGACTATTATGATGATGATTATGTCACATATAGGAACTGTTGATACATGACGCTGTCTTTAATTTCCGACACTTCCCGTATACTTTCAATGGAAGCCGTAATTGTTAAAGCCATGTCGCATTCACATTATCACGCCTCTGTCAAAACTGATCTCAGAGCAACTGTTAATTAGCATGCAGCAGGTGGTTATTTGTTCCCCTTATATATTGCTTTTTAGAAGAATCGTCTGTACCCCGAGTATTAGTGGTCTTTTTTTGTTTGTTTGTTTGGTCTTTAGTTGTACCCGTGCCCCCATCTTATTCTTCACACTAGGCTTTTGTTGGGACATACACTCAACAAGCTTTGCCTTTTAGTAGGTTAAATCGTATTTCTCTACAGTTTTTACTTCGATTGAAAGTGGTACATATAGACCGTTATGTATTATGTTCGTATCTTTTTTTTTTAATCCAAGCTGAACATTATGTATTATCATATCTTCTTTTAGTTTATGTATTTTTCATCGAGATATAAAATAAAATAGAAATTGAAATATATTAGTAACCTCACTCAATATCATCATTGCGATCATTTTTTTATTGTCATTATCACTAGTCATTATAATACTATTATCATCGCTTGTCAGTTTAACCATCATCATCATCATAATCATTGTTATTGTTAATGTTATTCATCTGTTTGCAAAACAAAGACAAACACTTCAGCTATAGCCAGAGGAAGGCGTAATTCTAATATTTTACCCATATATATAGATAACGATCCCCCAAGATTAGCGCTGTTTTCGAGTGGAATTAGGCGTTCTATTTTCCACACCAGCAAGAGAATGGGCGATAAAAGAACCTGCCATCTCGAACATGTCGAACACTTTTCACTAGTTTTTCAGCTTTATAACCCAATCATTTTACCACCCTGTTGATGAGAGAATGTTAGATTAAGGAGAAGAAAAACTAAACGGAAAGATCAACAGGATTTGCCAAATCAATCTTAGAAGGGACAGTGAGAGGAAAGAGACCAAGAGGAAGACCAAAGAAGAGATGGGAAGACAACATACAAGACTAGACAGGCCTAAGGTTGAGAGAGGCATAAAGGAAGGCAGAGGAGAAGGGGGATGCAGGAAACTGGCTGCTAAGTCTTCTGTGGCGTCCAAACTGTCTTCTCGACTACGGGATATGCAAGATGTAAGATTCTACCACCCAAACACATTCCCCCAATTCTCCTCAGTGTGATTTTCTGTTTTCCCTTTACGGCCTCCTTTTTTGATTTTTTTTTTCTTCATAAAGTACATATTCGTCGTTCTATATACTTCTAGCAATCTTTACTATCTTTTCTGTCTTCACCTTGCCTTCTACCTCGTATTTATAACCTTCGACCTCGTCCTAGGCAAACACTGAATAAGAAAATGTTGCCCTTCTCTTGTTTGATCCTCACGATTTGTTAATGAACTACCAGATCGGTATTTCCATCGACACACTGTTACGCAATCACTTATCTTCTTGTAAATCTTTAGTGTATCTTAGATGACATTGAAGAGCGCAATGATACGACAAGACGACAGCGAGTAATGATTCCCCTAGCCAAGGCAGGGAATGGAATTGGCTTAATCTTTTGAGGCATTCTATTCGCGATTCAGAGGAAATAATCACTCCCATTTTCAAGCAGACTTTGTCGAAGAAAACAAAATCAAACGAAGAAACAGACAGAAAAATCGCACAAGGAGATAACAATATTACGACACTTCTGGTGTTCCACCTTGATGAATAACTGATATTGGTCGCCACAACAATTATATTATGCAAATTAGATTTGGTAAATGTCTCATCGCCTCACACATTTTCTGTTGATATTGCATAGATATCAATCACACTTTTCGTAAAAAAACTAAGCTGTTATAACCTCCTTACCTTATCAAAGTCATCAGTGCTTAGTATATATTCTAAACGTATTAGTTATCTAAATGGATGCATAATCATTCTTGTTGACTCCTTAAAGAAATAAGTAAATTCAAGGAAAATGCTGCTTCCAAGTCAGTAGAGTCATTTCAGACAAATACTGGTATTTAGTCACCCTATTTCTCTCGCATAACACCAATATAACCAATACCACATTTTCCGCAGCTAGGAGAATGATACCAATGCGAAACCGTAAAATTTCATGATATTCTAATTGCCATTTTGTAAGATATGTCTAACGTTTCTAATATTTGGTTTATACATCTCTCATTCAGAGGAATTCGAAACCTAACATTTCGAGAGCCTTATCCTTTTATTCCGAACACAAACTTTGCGCTCTTTCACAAAAAGCGTCCGCTCTTTCAAAGAATTCCTATATACTTCCGTCCATGGGGACACTTTCTAAAATCGATGGTTATTGAGACAAATGTTTGATGTCATTTTCATCATCATTATCCTTACTCTAATTTGCTGATGGAAAGAATTTATATCGAGTATATAAAAGTTATAATCATTATTACAAGAAGTACATTGTTACGTCACGAAAGGGGGTGTCACAAATAATCAGGACGATCAAGGGCGAGACCCACGGTGAGACGAGGGGCGCAGTGGCGTAGAGCACCGGTATAGTTACCGCCATGTTTGCCCGAAAGATTAATTAAACATGATAATTATAGGCATGGTGCATGATGGTACAGTGCGTGATGACGCAGCAAGGCGTGGCTACAAATTGCTCGTTTGCATGGTTGGTATAGCTAAAATATGTGTTTCATTAATTCCATTCAATCAAAATAATTCTGTAGACATCTATATGAAGTACAAACTGAGAACAACGACATTAAGGCTACATAGAGTAATCAAAATACAAATGAAAAAAATATAGAAGTAAATTGCACTCTGCAAAGAAGGCTAAATGCCTTGAAAAAAGCCCTAGAACTCTTATTTTAACAAGAAAATGACAAAAACACATAACATCCTAAATAAACAAGAAATGAATAAACATCTATAAATCACATCTTGATAAAAGAGAATTCATAAGGATTTCACATACTCTAGAAATAGTACTCGAAGTAATAGAAATACATTTGAAAATAATAACGCTTTATATACAATGTATTCAATTCATGGTTCTTGAGTCATCGTACACAATATTTTGTTTTGTAATGCAATACTCAAGAAATGAAATAAATGACAGCAATATATACCCCCCCCCCCCCCTTCGGACAATATAAACAGGAGTTACATACGAAATTTATTATTGTACTCGTCATCCAAAGAGGGAGATAGGAGAGGAATTTGAGAATCGGAGTCTAATTCATTTATGTCTGTTTAAGTTAGTATTTATCCTCCTTGAATCGTTTCCTATGTTCCTTAAATTCAAACAAACAAATAAAAAATGTATTCGATTACATTGTTTATCATACAGTACGACAAAAATAACACGAACTGCTGTAAATATCTTTCCATCTTTTCTTCCAGTTATCCTTCATCTATCCAAACATAAGCATAGATTTAAATGATAATAATTGTTTTGGATATAAACTCCAAATTTTATTGTCCAAGAATGGAAATTCATTTTGCCCAATTGATCGTGGGCCCGGCAGCCACTAAGCAGCGCCAGATCGACGTTGTTCTAACCTTTTCAACTGTTGAACGGCAAACAAGGTAGCAGCAACTCCCATCTTTTAACGTCTTTTGGTATGACGCGGCCGGGGTTTGAACCCACGACCTCCCGATTGTGAGGGCAGCCGCTCTACTCACTGAGCCAACACATCGGTAATTGATACATGTGGTCGAAATTCAATGTGACCCGGTAATGTTCATGAGGAATGAGTCAGAGAAGTCATTGCTATGATAAAATGTTACATGATGAAGACGTATGATATGCGTCACGGCTTCTCCTTGAGTGAATTGAGGGTACTTTCACTTCTAATCCATTTTCCCGTTAATTTCGGATGCACTTGTCTCTAACAAGTGACCCTCCTTCCCTCGTTAAAACATACAGAGAAAAACCCAAAGTATCCTACCGCATCGCTGTCGAGGAGGGTGTAACCCTGGAGCGAACTCGGCTTCGACGTCGCATTACTCGTGACAATGATGTCAGGTCCGGCTGTACTTGTCGTGGGTCGCGGTCTCAGATTCGTGTCAGCCGCGTCGGCGTTGCCGTTGAGGAAAGCGGCACTACGCACCCATCCCTGCCTCTCGAAGTGCTGCGGGCTGGCGTGGTCGGACCGGAGCTGAGCCCCGTGTAGCTGGCTCCCGGCATCGACGATGTTGGAGTGAGTGTGAAGAACGTAGAGCATGCATAGCGACACGATCAGGGAGTACCAACAGATGATGAGGAGGGTGGCATCTCGGACCTTCAGGAATGAAACAAATGCGGGAAAACGAACAAATGAATAATCATTTTATGTATGATTATGTCACACACGAACAAAAATCTTGTAGTAATACGACACTATGAACAACTTGAACCATTATATATAAAAAAAATAAAAAAATCATGGTCTTTTCGACCAAAAGACAGGGGGGGGGGGTCGTGTCAGCGCTGGCCTGTCGATGGGCAAATACCGGTATTGCTGGGTGTTGATTGTAGATTTGTACATCCGAGTAAAAAGGGGCAAAGTGAATGAACCGTCTTGTCCATGCTTAGTACAATTCGAACCTAAAATCTCGTTTTGTAGAGTCAGAAGCTTTAACCAGCTTCTGTAACTTTACTCATTAATTAGTTATATTGTTCACGAGGAGACTGCTAAATACAAGCTTGGCTTTTCAGCACGTCTCCTCCATTTCCTGCAACTTTAACTTTAATTCATCTTCATCTGAATGTGATGCGTAGAATTGTTAATTTCACGTATTTTTCTTCGTTGCTATTATATTGTAGTGATATTGTGTTATTGTAAATGTAAATATTATATGTAAATGTTTTGCGTGGATGGAAATGAAAGAAATGAAATAAATGAAATAAATGAAATGAAAGAAAGAATGAATGAATGAATGAATGAATGAATAACCACTATGCCACACTGCTGCCATGGGTAGTGTAATAATCTCAGTCTTATGGTTCACCCCTTGCAGACAACTTTGACAGGTCAGTATAACTTTTGTTTGTTAATTTTACTCAACACGATGCAACTTTTCGGACCGGCTCACAAGCTACGGGTTAATACTCATTTGCCGCTATGCATGGGGAAGGAAAATTCTACAAAACAGGACATGAGGAGTAACGACCTGTCTACGGCTATGACTTTTTTGATGGCTAAAACAGTATCATTACGGCACATAGAACTACATTCTTTTGCCTCTTTTGTTTACACAACTCGTAAACGATTGAATGTGTGTTAAAACGAAGAGAAACTAACATTCCATACGATAATTATTTGCCTAATGGAGACGCTGTATAATAAATACAATAGATCTATTCCTGGATCAATGTACAATAGATCTATTCCTGGATCAATGTCGTAAACTGAATGAAACGAAGCCTCCATCCATTTCAAGCTTAATCGCTTCTAATGGTGGTCTCCTGCATTCAATGATCTCTGTTGTTTACTGAAAAATACTGTATATCTTATTTTATGTTTCTGTGTTTCTACATTGCTCAATGCAATCACCTACATGGGATTGTGTATCTATTTATGTACTGTTATCGATTTATTTCACTGCACTTGTTATTCTTTGTCTTTGTACTTTTTGAAGTTTGTATTCAAATTGCATCTGATTGAATGCAGAAATAAAAGCAAACAAACAAAAGCAAGCAAACAAACAAGATAAGGGAGAGATTTAAGTTATAACAATCACTCTACCAGGATGTGCTATTCAAATAGTGGAAAGCTACAAACATATCGTGGCACAATCAAGCTCCGAAATTGAATTCGGGAAAATCTGTAGAGCAAGAGGTGTTATGGCCAAACTTCGGCCGAATTACCGCCAAACATAAAGATTATTAGAAGTGAAAAACAGTATACTACGAAACTTCTGTATTCATTTTTAGTGCCTGGTCAACAGTGCTATACCGACAGGTAACGAGGAAAAAAACCCCAAACTATAATGGGGTACTTCAAAAGTTTCTAAACCTGGGCCCCGTTTGCTGGAAACCAAGGAGGCATTAAGCTAGCTTGACTTGCGAATTAACAAGATACTAGCAACGGGTCCCAGGTCTGTGAAGGAGAGACGTGGAAGCGGTCAACCAGTTGAGATCGGTCCGGATTCGCTAGTGAATTGCAATGGTAACAGCGAATTGTTGTGATCATTGCAATACACGAGTGGTGAGGTACGTGGCTCGCGGAGTAGGCCTTACACCTCCTTGCTCAGACCGTAGAGCTACTAGTAACTCCATGCCAAGACCATGTGGGGACCATGCTCAGACAGCGACAAAAATTATGTTCTATCAGGCCATCCCCTCTATCAAGATGAATAATATCGTCGCCTGCCATAAGATTGTCAGATATAAATGACAGAAAATGGATATTCCGTGTTTGTGGGATCCACAGCTCGGGCCAGTAAGAATTTCAATTATTATTATTATGAAGCCATCGAGTAGAGGGTTGATTACATACAAACATAAACCAATTCCTTTTCATGAACAATCAATACTCAACGAATTTGAACATTCTTCCACCTGTTTTCCCAACTTCTTCCCAATTCTAGGGATTTCGAAAGTCAGTTGCAGTGTAAATTCGGTGACACTTAAGTGTATGTATAGGGTCATTAGGATGAAATGCGTTTTAATCACGACTGGATAGTATGTACCAGTGAGATAGACGGCGCACAATCTGTAGAAATACGAATTGAAATGAAAGAAGACAAGATCAAAGTTGAAAGTTCACGATGAAAAAAAAAAAGTTGAGACTAGTGTTACACGAGCATGTGATTCACACAATCAAATAAAGTACAATCGAGGATTTGGAAGCAAACACGACAACCACGCAGGAGGGTCACCTCCCCGAGGTAAAGTTTGTTGAAACAAGGATTTCCCACCTTCCTGGTCGAAAGGGGCAAACAACTCTTTACAACCCTGATGAGACTGAAATATGGGGCCTATCTTATACCATAAACTGAATGTTATTCTTATATTTCTCTTTTCAGCGAAGGAAAACAAACGCGTGAAGTTCGGATTTGGCTGAGACAGGGTAGTCTGGTAGTAGTTTGATAAAAGGTTGCAGTTTGATATACTTTTTGTTTACTTGGGGTGGGGATAGGGGTAAAGTTTCTTGTGAAGAATTTATAATCGCAAAACCTAAAGTTAATATAAAAAAAACCAGCTATCTAGCGGCAGATGATGACGATAGCAAATAGGAAATAAGATAACAATTAACTTTGATCTCGGTAAACGTGAAGATGTTTGAATGCCTCCGATCCTTAGTGCTAGGTAAACAGTAAAGGAAAAGCAAGTAACGTATAGGCGGTGGCTTTTAATGGAGAGTTATCAAACCCGTTTTCCTGCCAGAAAGGGGTCACAGCCAGAATATGTCTATATAAATAATGTCAAGTAATCAGGTTGATAGGCGAAAGCAAGACGCGTGTTTTTTCTTTTACAATGGGATCAGAATAAGAAACATCACATTAGGGACGAATACACACGTAATATAGGGAGTGTTATGTCGTTTAATATGGAATATAACTCAACTTGATTTACATGGTTTATAGTACCATATTATTGCACTGTAAAATATACGATATGCCAATATCATTATCAATCATTAAAATCATAGGGCGTGTTTGAACCTCAATCTTTTTTAGTTAAGTATGGTATGGGTCGATCGGTTAGCGAACTTCAATCACCGCATCGATTATCATGATTAATGAATTCTTTACTCGCTCATACATATTCGGCGTATCCATGACATAATTTATACATTCTTTCAAAATTTGTTTCGATCTTCACCCATTCACTTGGACAAGTGAAATTTTGCAGTCTTCTAAAGATTGTCTGCTATTCAGTCATGCATGCAAAGATCCAAGTGAGAAGGAAACCAATTAAAAAAAAAATGCTCTCAGGGTAACTCTACCAAGACATACCATGATCCTATGATTGAATATTCATGATTCATTTAAGACGACTTCAAAGTGATGGGATTTTTTTTACTCACCCTGTATGTATGAAATTTTATATACTACACTCTAAAAAAAAAATGAAATAGTAAATCAATATTCTAAATGTTGTCACTCCTCCAACCTTTTTGTAAATGTTAAATTTAACACTCAAAATATTAGATTCGCCATTTCTGAAATGGTAGTTCAACATTCTTTTTTTGAGTGCTTAATCTAACATTTTGAGTGTTAAATCTAACAATTCACAAAAGGTCGAGGAGTGAAAACACTAATTTTGAAAAATGTTGATTTACCATTTTACTTTTTAGCGTGTATGCTTAATTTGCAATCTTTTGTATCTCTTGGTATTCTGATTTTGACGAAAATTCAGACGAGTACACACAATCCCCATGCACGAACTCATTCTTCATTACAGTATGTACTCAAAATTTAGGGGCGGAGAAAATACACACACACAAAAAAAACAACAACAACAACCGACAGCAGTACCCCGCTGAACTATGCATTCGTGGAATGCATCCCTGGAAAGTGGAAACGAATCCGGTATCAGGCTTCCCTAATTGGGTAAGACGATCTCCTTTTTGATAACAGTCAGGATCATTGGAAAATGTATTCTGACCTGCAAATACATCAATTTTCGGCAATTGTTTGGTAATTAACGATTTGAGTATAAAGTGTTATAATTACTATGCTAAAGTGAACCCGGAGTGCCATCATGTGGTGAAGAGCTATTTTGAATCATCTACAAAAGAGTGATCTTTCCAATCCATCACTTAAGTATTCTAAGGATCTAGTTGCGCTAATTCGCTTTCATATCACAAATACATTAGAAGCATACTTTATCTTCAGTATAATTACATGTATCTATCTTCATACTTTTCAAAAACAAATTCTCAAGTCAAGACATTTTTGTTCATACGATAAGCTCCAAGTTACTCAATACTATATCCATTCTCCTTTCTGAACTTTATCCTCCTCTGGTAATCTTCTGTGTCTCCTAGTATTTGTCTCTGTGCACCTAGTTTCCTTGGCGTAATGTCACACTATGTAAGTTATGTATTTCTCTTTTCGTTATTATTCTTCAGTTTAAAAAAAAGAATAAAGGGATTGCAAATGTATCAAGTCCCGATGCCTTTATCTCATTCAAGCTAAGTGATTCTTGATGATGGTACCTTAAGACACGATATGTGTTCTTGTATATGCACGTAAAAATATCTTTCATTTCCAATGTTCCATCACAGTAATGAATAAGATTTCATTCACACGTGACGGACGTTTTCCATTAGCAATTTCGTTTTGCCTGAATATTTGAAACGATAATTTAGTCAAGTTACTCCTGCAATCTTCAAGTACTGGTCGTTATCAAGTTTCAAGTGATTGATGAATTTACTCAATCAAAAGCGTGTTTCCCGCGAATGTTTTTCTTTTGATAAACTTTGGCTCGCCTTTATTGCAAATGATTGACAAATCGCTCGTCTGGCTCACTTTGTATTGACATCGTCAACAGAGGTGGGATAACAATACAGGTTTTCTTACTCACAGAAAGTAAAAAAAGTAGATAGTACAAATAGATTAATTTCCAGTGCTTTCCATAAGGACGCGTTGACTCAGTGCACGGAAGGTGCGTATGAGCCAGATACACACGATCTCTGGTTTAAATTCTAGAATGGTCTATTTCAACCTGTAATCGGTCATGACTTGTCTTAGACAAGAAGTTAATGCACTATGTGTGGATTGGTGCCCAACCCCACTGACTTGGGACTTCCGACCTAAGCCCCTAGTTGTCACTGCTGAAAAACTTGAAAAACTTTGTGGAGTCGTCGGCATTGAATGCGAAATAAAAAACGGGTGTATGTTACAGGAAGTCATGGTTGAAACACACATAATGAAGCTATCATCATGGCCAAAGCGCTTAATGATTACATTTTGTACGAGCCGGAAGTTAAACAAGCCATAGTGACCTTCACGTGTGACCTTAAACAGTCTCATTCCACTATTCACTGCTTAGACAAACTGTTTGCTATAGCATAGGCATTATTTCATTCAGTATTGAAGGTAAGTGGTTTTCACGCGTTGCCACTTGTAAGACATTAACACGCGTGTAACAGGCGCTGCGGCTTCATGAAAAACTGCACTCATCGTTCTAAGTTGTTGGCTTAAACTGAGCCGATTTATTCCTGAATAAATAAATGAATATATATATATATATATATATATATATATATACATACATATATATATATATATATATATACATTGCACATCATATCAATCTAATGAACCAGAAATGTATTGACGAGGAGACTAAACGTCTCTCAGAAGAACTTTGGTATAAACTTCAGATTACTATTGCACGTTGGACCATATAATTTTTGGAATAGACCTAAATAATATATATACATGGGAAAAAGTAAATCTTTTCACAATTTTCAATCGAAACTAAAATTTGTTCAAATCAACATATACCGCGTTTGTTCTTCCTTTTTAGTTTTGTTTTGGTCTCAATTTATGTTATGCACTCCTCTGGTATTAGTTTGTTCTGGTATCAACTATAAATTTGACTATAAAATGCACCATCCAGCTCTTTGCAAACATTCGTTATCATCATCACCATCTTATAATAATTATCGTCATCAGAATATTATTGTCATAGCTATCAAATTAAGGCTTCTAGCTTTACATGTGATGGTAAATTATACTCCTACCACGGTACGTGTAAGATGTTATATGATCGGATGGTAGAACGAGAATCGAATGACTGTCAGCCTGTCACTGTAATGGAAATGGCACCACACCAGCTAACATCCCTTCTATGAAACTTAACGCTCGGAGAGCGACAAACATTTTTACAGTATATCTGTGTCACAACTGGAGAAAAATTCCATATGATAATTTTCCCCTAAAAGGTTGGAGTATTTACAGTGTATCGGACTCTGACACACGTTAATGGAATGTAAAGCATGCGAATTGATAACTAGATAGCTCATCGTCCGCTCTGTCGCTAAAAAATGATGGATGTAAACATTTATTTGGTCTAAAAACGTATGATGAAGAGAGGGGAGTTATAATATATTACGGTGAAATGCTCGGCCTTTTTCTAACACACAATCACTGCGGAAAGGGGGGGGGGGATAATCAGATAAACTATAGTTTACTCACGACTGCCATCGAAAGGAGCGACCAGATGAGAAAAAACAATCCTTAAAGAATCCTTCTGGACAATCCGCACGATTTTATAGGTACACAAAGTCACCAGGAAAAAAAAAAAGAAAGACAGGGCCTCACAAGCGGTAGATAATCAACATTGCAGGTTGCTGAGAACTATGCTAAATGCCACGGAGCTTTGAGGCACATTCTCGCGACACTCTCCGCAGTTCTGGCGCACTGACTGGGTCGTCACCTCGCCGTGAAAAATGCTGTTTGTTCAAGGATGACGTCAGGCCAGTAATACTTGGAACCCCAGCTGGACGCGATGAATATGAGCTACTTAGCAAGTTGCTATGGCAACAACCGGATTACTGAAAAGACGACAACTCTTGAGATATGAACACTGAACTTTCAGATTCACTAGAATGGCTGCAAAATATTGGAGGCGTCATCTTCTTAATTTACTATGCTGAAGTCATGGAATTTCTCTATTATCAACATACGACATCTCTACGATGGAAACACCAATTTACTGCATCACGTGATGAAATCAGAGTGATTTGTGCACACACACACACACACACACACATACACACACACACACACGCACGCACACACACCCAAAATGTATGACAACAACTCACATTCCGTGCCAGAGAATGTCAACACCTGGTATGTAATGTTGCCAACAAGGAAGCCGGAAATAAACTTAATGCGCTGTTGTGGAACGATTGCAATTTATTTTCGAGGAAGAGAGGTTTAAACGTTGTTGTTGTTGTTCTTTTTTTTTTTTGCTTTTTTTGTCAGCGAGACCTAAATTCAGCTCTCTGTGTCACCCTTGATGTCATTTTAGAGGGTTAGTAAAAAGCGATCTCAACAGAAACCATGCCCGCTGTAACTTTAAATGTTGACTCATTTCGTAAAATTATCACAGTGATAAATAATGACGAATTATTCCGTGTTAAAATGCTTTCCTTGCAAAGCAATAGTAGTAAGCCAAGATGTGTTTTGATATCTCACCTTCACACCTGTGCCCCGTTTTATCAAAAGATAATCGATTATACATTTCCTTACCACACAGACTGCCATAGACTTTTATGATAGAAATTAACTATATAATCAATTATCACTCTTCATCAAACAGGGCCCTGGATGCGCACAGCATCAAAATTATTTTGAATTACGTGTCCGAGAAATTAGGCGCTCTCACAATATTTGGGGGTATCGAATTATTGGTATCACGTTGTAGAGCTCGATCTCCACTAGTTTATGGTGTTTATTTCAACAATTTTCTTTTTCAGTAAAATGCTGAAAACCAAAAATCAGGGGGAAAAAGCAATAAGGAACTATGGATCTACAACTGCACTTGTGAGTAAGTAGACCTACTCCAGCTGACCTCTTTTATTATCGGTGCAGTGTGAAATTAGACCGGGTTTTTAAAGTCGGCCAGGGCAATGTTTTCTTATCTCCTCCTCTTCCGACATCGGCCCCTAGCGTGTCCGGTGGCACCGCGACAGTGACCCGGTCAAGGCTTGCATCGCCTGGCGATGGCCGAGGACATAGTCTCGTTCTTGTCCTTTTCCGACATTTCTGTCAAGAAAGGACAACCTTGGGCAAGGGTCAGGCTGTAGGGAGGCGGGACCACTTTCCTGGTCATATGCTCCCTCCCCCTGATGAAGTTGGTGGATGGAGCTTCTTCCGTTCTTAGTGCCAGAGTCATGTTAAAATTTTTATTTACGCTCATGACATGTGAGCACAAGTGACATAGGCCTACTTGTCACACAACAGCCATGGCGATATTTCATTTCATTTCATTTCACTTCACTTCATTTCACTTCACTTCATTTCATTTCATTTCATTTCACTTCATTTCATTTCATTTCATTTCATTTAACTTCATTTCATTTCATTTCATTTCATCTCATTTCATTTCATTTCATTTCACCTCGTTTCATTTCATTTCACTTCATTTCATTTCACTTCATTTCATTTCACTTCATTTCATTTCATTTCACTTCATTTCACTTCATTTCATTTCATTTCACTTCATTTCATTTCATTTAATTTCGATCATTTCATTTCATTTCATTTCATTTGCTATCATCGTCTTAGCGCTTTATGGCGAAACCCCTGAAAACTTCAGTGGCTATCTGAAGTAAGAGAAGTGACCTGAGCTTGACAGCAGGACTGAGATCATGATCGGGCCCTAACACAATGTCGGATGGAGTATTGTTAAAGAGGAAATCCAGTCCAAATATAAGTTTGCCTGATAAAAAATGGAGTAAAATTTTACAAGTTCAACGGTAAAAATTTGACTGAAATAGGATGAAAAACAAGGAAGTATGACATTTGAAGTTTTGCTAATTTCTGCAAAACAGTTCTTTTACAATGGATATGGATATGCAAGAGAATGAGCTAACATGTCATAACCTCACAATTTTCCATTGATCATGTAAAAAAAAAATGACGAAATTTCAATGTTTCTGTTATAAAAGTCTGAGAAAAATCATGATCATGATCTAGTCCTCACATAATGTCGGATGGAGTATTGTTGACTCTTTCTATGCCAGTGAGCCAATAATGTGTACAATATCACACACAAACCTATGGAGAGGAAATAAACCTGGCACCAAAGGGTTAACAACCACTGGCCGGAAATCACATTAGTCTCGTCCATGGATTTGTTAAATTTCGTTCGCGAAATACACTTAACAGGCATCGAAATTGCCCACACCAGACATCAATCTAATACTATTGTATATTAACGCACAGACATCAAATACTCTTTGTGCGAGGCACGCATACACCTCATGGCCTAAATTTAGACCATGAGTTTGATTTAAACTTCTTTGGTGAAATTGGATCACAATTTAGATATCCAGGATCTGACTAGGACCACACCAAAATTCTGAATGCTCCACCTTCGATTAGAAAAAAAAAATGTCTTCACTGTCCTTGCTAACTCTATCCTGTTAACATGATTCTCGACTTCTTAGACCGGAATTTGTGCATGGACAAAGGAGGTGGGAGTTTCTCCAACTCCTTGCATGGTCATTAGTTCGATTATTATACCGCAAAGTTTCTTTTATATCCGGCTGAAACATAGGACTTGTTTTTTGAGTACTGCAGTCCTTCAGCAAATTGATTACTTTGGCAATTTTCCTACTTAGGTGGTGGATACATGATTCCTGCCCCCCCCCCCCTCCTTAGTGTACCTGTTATTTCGCGAGTTTTGGTCTGTCCATACAGCTTGTCGGGGTCTATGGCATCCTGGTTCAATTACGACCTACGTAGTGCCGTGTGACTAGTCGTGTCTGCCACCAACCTGTCTGTAAAGGAAAAAAAAAGTTTTTCAAGTCCTTTCCCTTTCCTGCCAGGTGCCCTATGGATTTTCGATTTCCGAAGTTGAATGTTCTTCCACTTGCTCTGCCTATAAGACGAGATGCTTCGTTTCATGGTATTCAAGGTTTAAAATCATTCTGAACGCTCCAAAGCAAGAAGGTAAATACATAATACAAGATCTACTGAACCGTTTTTTTTTTTCAATTCATATTACTATATTGGAACATAATTATGCCGTCTGTCATTGACAAGCTGAGGTCCAAACTCTAACAAAACAGAGATTAAACAATGGCGTCCAGTCTATAGGTGGCACTTTGTATCATCGTTTCAAATTCAAACAGATTTATGGGTCTATCGCCAAGAAAAAGAGAAAGAAATGAACAAGACTTAAAAGTGACAGGAACTTCATGTATCTTAATGTCAATTGATATTTTCATATTTTATTTGATTTTTCCGTAATTATGTTATTCCTTCGTGTGTAATAGTAAATGATAAGCAAAGTGCGTAATCATATGATAATGCATGATAGAAATACATTATAAAGAATCCACTTAAATGATTGTTTTCATTCTCATCCAGTGATTAACATAGTTGAAAAAAATATATATAGGGGCCTACATAATTTGATTAGGCACCATGCATGATGTGTAAATTTGGACTGATTACGGGAGACCAAAGCAACAGGTGATTGAGGCTGCAGCAAGGATGGGAAAGAATGGAACATACAGAGCGGAACTGGACGATCTATATGTCTTTATATACCACCCAATATATCTGGCACATATAGTTTCAGTCGTATACAACACTGCGATCTTCGATTAGTGACACATCGACTTTAGCATTCTCTCACAAATCGTGAACTGTCGATTGCACTGCACAACTGTGAAATAACCCCTTTAGACAAGCAAACAGTCCCATGTATGCAACTTCGTTCAGCAGTGAAGTTTTAGAACTATATAGGGCCTATAGGTAAATTTTATTCTTACCCATCATAAGTCGTTATAAGGTTTAGACAGAATGTTTAGACAGAAACGTTCTGGTTTGGTTGCGTAAAGTTCGGTTAAACGTCGACTTTGTTATGTAATCGTTGACGGTTGTTCAGTTTGCAGGAATGATATCAAAACTTTTGGTTTGGTTGTGTGAAGTTCGTTTTAAATTCGACTTTTGCACGTAAACACTGACGGACGTTCAATTTGCAGGGAAACGGTATTAGTTAGGAAACATAATGCTTAACCAAGCTCAGCTACACGAGTCTAAAACAGGGACGGTGACACCCAAAAAAAAAAAAAAAAAAAAAAAAAAAACACATCGCCTCAAACATCCTCGTCACAGAATGACTACACGATAGAGATTCCTCGAATTATTGTAAATGTAAAGGCAATTATCAATTCAATGTCATTTAGCAAACAGCCGGGTACTTACACTCGTGGCCAGACAGGTATGAGTCACAGTACACTTCGTCGATGTGTGATCTTTGAACTTTGACATCTGACGTCATTGACGGCAAACTGTTAGTGCACTTCGGTCCGATCCCCAAATTTCCGCAATTTCACCAAAGCCGGGCATTTACTCAGATAGGTCAATTGATTTCTCGTCGTTTCTTGGATTGCAAATATTATCCCATATTGACATTGCGGACGCAGATGACACGGCAAATAGTTCGAGTAGAAACCGAACAAGTTGTCCTTTTCGGTGTGGTTGAAAGACAGCAACCGACAATGGTAAATTTGCATTCTGTTCTGCAAATAGCAAATATTCACACAGATTTTATTTTTTTATTTTTGGTATTTCATCACAATGTTAAGTAAAGCACATGGTCCAAAGAATACGTAGATAACAAACAAAGAAATCTGTTTGTTTTGTTTTTTGTCGGTGCAGACATGTGTGGTTTCTTCCTGAGTTTGACGTTTAGTTCCCTCCTCAAACATTCTACTTTCAAGCAATCACCTGCATTTTGTTTTTGTTTTCTGATGAAGTAGGCATTAATATTTGTGTTGATGATGATCTCCAGATGTCGTAACGGTATGCTTTGTGATATTACCAAAAGCAGTTGCGTTTTCCCCAGTATTCAGGATAATGCGCTGCACACTAAATCAGCAATTGAAATAGCAGCCAACTTTCTTAATACCACATTCTTTTTCTTGATAAGCAGACAGGAAAAATACTGTCTTCAGGTATAGTAAACAGAGCGATTATACATTCCTTAAAAAAAGATATTACACAATATCATCTAGTGATACTGGACACAAGGTAACATTATTACTTGAATTGAACTTTGCATTTTAAATGAATTCAAATCAGTATGTTTTATATATTGAATAAGAGAATGTACCTCACAGGACCTTTTTTAACCATTAATGACAATAATGACAATAAGTAATTTTCTCTATAAATTATTTTAGGAAAGTCCGACAGTATATGGTATTTCTATTCAAAAAACCAATGTGAGTACATCACTCTTCTCTAATACGCAAATAATAAAGATACCTTATCAAAATTTAGATTCAAATAAACAAAAGTAGGACTAAATTAGGAGTGGTGTATTGTGGAACACCGCAGTTTATATGCTACACAGTACTTGAATTAATGGTTTATCATATACTATTCTAAAACTAGAAACATTGCTAAATCCCTGCCTATGTGAAAGTCCTTCACATTTTACTGGATATCCACATAATCCTATAAAAAGTCAAACAATTTGTACGTCAATATCATATAAGTATTGATTAGTGCTTTTGGCTAGGTCAAGTTGAAGATGTAACACATGTTTCGCGAATGGAGGCCACCTAATCAATTATAAGGTTTAATCAATTGGCACCATGTGTGGCATATGCACATAGTCAAAATGACGTCACAAACGGGAAGGAAAACAGTTTGCGGAAGGATATTATGACCTTGAAAAATAAACAAAGTCGCCTAAGATTGTGAGAGAGATGGGGCAAATAAATACACTTAACAAGGAGAGACGGAGCAAGCAAAAACGAATAGAATCAATTTTTCTCACACCTGATATGACATGACGGAGGCACAAAACGAAAACAGATACTGTCCTTTCACGGTCGTATGACAACGATTATTTCTTTCTTTATTTATTCATTCATTCATTCATCCATCCATCTATCGATTCATTCATTCATTCATTCATTGAATCATTAAATCATTCATTCATTCATTCATTCATTCATTCATTCATTCTTTCATTCTTTCATTCTTTCATTAATTCTTTCATTCATTCATTTATTCATTCTTTCTTTCATTCATTCATTCATTTATTCATTCGTTCATTCATTCATTCATTCATTCATTCATTCATTCATTCATTCATTCATTCTTTCATTTATTCGTTCATTTGTTCTTACTTTCTTTAAAAATACCGGGTAGGCACATTCAATTTGATCAACTGCTTTACAATGGCTACCCGCATACAGGTTGATAATCAGTTGGAGTATACCATTATCACTATCATAATTATCACAGCACGGTAATAACTTCCATAAGTTTTATTTATTTTATTATCATTACAAAGTACAAAACAAATCCTGCTATCATTTCTACTACAATAACCTCGTGTATTGTGTTGCTCATTATATTCGCTTGGTTCACACAACCAAAATGAACAGTGTCCGTGGCATGACACTGTTATGCTATCCTGATTTTGTATTCGTTTGTACTTGAAAGCAAGTACTCTTAATGAGGTGATTTTATATCATTACCATAATACCACTGATCAATATGCTCCAATGGCACACCTTGTTTGCTATATTGTTTTGTTTTGTTTATTTAGCGATCCACGTCCTGGAAGATTTGCTTCACTTTTTCATTCCTTTATCTATTTGTTTTTGTCACAATTGCAAACTGTGCGTTGTTCTTTTTCCAGTACATTATATTTTGTACATTTATTCATATTATACTGAATGGTTTGTCTTTGTGTTTGCCTGAAACGGCCATGTCAGTCTCAACCCCACAGTCGAAAATCAAAATGAGATTATCATATCGACACTTCACAACTCCCATTTTCGTTTTTAAACTGTTATAAAATCGTTGATTTAAAAATCAATAAATGTATAACTACTATGCAGTATATAATATGTACATCCTTCTTCAACTGCCGGCTTCATCGGTATCTGTGGGCAACGGGTGTATGCTACGAATGGCAACGGTTGTGTGCTCAAAATATGGGTGTGTGTTGTCATTGGAGGCTGCGAAACTCCGGGATCAAAGTGCGAAACTTGGAATGTTAACCTCCGCCTATGAGCTGTGACTGATAATAGCGCATGGCACGGCTAAGTACCGCAACGCGTGGCGCCAGAGGGTACGTCCATCCCATCGTATTCAAGAGCAAGTTAATTAAAACCTCACTTCGTGTCTTCCTGACATCAAATTATTCCGCTGGCTATTAGAAAGATTTTTTTTTTTCATTGGTGCGTGAAAATATGCACTGAAGGAAACAACGAGAAGCTAACGGAGAGGATGGAGATTTTGAAAACAAACACGATGATGACGACATTGATGATAACTGATGAACACAAATTTCAAACCCAAGATATTAATTACGCGTCATACTTCCTACAGTTTTCTTGAATGGCTAGTGTTAATGAGTAAGAAAAAGAAATCATTGATTTGTGGACTCCGTGCAACCTGATATAGTCATTATTCACAGTATTTTAGGAAGAATAAAAAACAAGAGGAAAAGAAGAAGATTGAAAGAGAGAAAGAGATAGATAGAAGGAGGGAGAAGAGAGGAAGAAGAGTAGGAGGACAAAGAAGGAAAAACTGAAAGGAATTTCATGAAAGAAGACTAAAATTAATGATTACTTCAACAGAAACTTTTTATAAAATTCCTGAAAGAAAGCATATCTTTTTCATACAGTTCCCTGGTATATCGACGAGGATGAGGATGAGGAAAAGGAGGAGGACTCCAGAGGAGGAGGAGGAGGAGGAGGAGGAGGAGGAAGAGGAAGAAGAAGAGGAGGAGAAGGAGGAGGGGACCAGGAGGAGAAGGAGACGAGGTGGAGGAGGAGGAGGAGAAGGAGGAGAAGGAGGAGGAAGAGGAGGAGGAGGAGGAGGAGAAGGAGGAGGAAGAGGAGGAGGAGGGGAGCAGGAGGAAAAAGAAGAGAAGAGCAGACATGCAGACCAGGTATGACTTTTCCGGGACGAACATAATTAATGGAAGTGTAGAGGTCATGCGATGTTACCTATAGGAAGAAATCCGAGCAATACTTCGCTAGATCCTTGATTCACGCATTTCAGCAGAGTCCTTCCCTTGCGGAACCAAGGAGGTACTAGCCTAGTACCTCCTCGGTACAACCAGGTCCACGTACAGTATACAAGCGAGTAATCTCGTCCTAGTTTCAAGGGACTGACTGTGCTATCAAAGACAAATTTGTTCCTCGAATGACTGGGGAATTTTATGTGGCTGCCTTGACGAAGAGCAAACAGATAAAAACCAAACCCTGACCTTGGTGTGTCTTTGTACAAACTTTAGAACCTACATCCGTCTTCTTGTTAGCCTTTTGTCAAGGCCCTCTTGGATCTGGCTGCATGGTGGTCAATACGGCGAGAGGGCCTTGACAAAAGGCTATCTAATACTCTCAATAGTACTTTCAATGGACCCTTTCTTTTTGTTGCTGCGAGTCTGAAGTTATGTGTGAAGTGGCTTTGATACTGTTCGCTAGTACAGTGCTGATAACTGACGCCAGATTGCATGGTATTTGCGGTATCGACATTACCCCGGACAATAAACCCCATACCCTTCCCCTGACCCCTATTCAATATAGTGTACTTAGTAGTCAGGGAAGGGGGGGGGGGGGCGCTCATTGTCCTGATACGCGGATCAAACGTGCTGTATGTACGCAATGTTAATGTCTATCGTGTTGCGCATTCAAGTGTGCATTCAACGACTTGACCGCACTGTTGTTGATTAATCGCTTTTTGTGATTTGCCACATGTGACCACCGTAATGTTTATCATGTCCTTATATTATTGTTTGTTCAGAGCACTGAAACAATATGTTTTTATAGTTATGATTGTAAAACATGTGCAATTCAGCCTTTGGCTGGGAGACATGATTTTTGATAAAACCTGTTCAATTCAATTCCATTTAAAAAAATATGAGTCCATACCAGAAGATCGCCAAAAAGGAGCTTAAAGATGACGTACTTGTGACAACCTCTTTTTATTATTACTATCATTATTATTTCTTTTTTGAAAATTATTTCTTTTCTGACCCAACAATATCCCACGTATTTACGATAAATTCCTCTTCGGGAACCTGCTTCAGTGGAATACTCGACTAATCGGGTCTGACAAGGAGAGTTAGAAGATACTATCCTCTCTACTTTTCGACAGGGCTGTGGTATCTCGTCTTCTCGACATCGAAGTGCGAGTTTTGAGATCTCATCTTTTTGTCTTTCTGGCTCTGAGAACACGAGAATGTAAGATGTCAGGTCTTGTTTTCCTCGAGTCCGAGAAGGGAAGGAGACGATATATCATAGTCATAATATTATATCACTTTTCTTGTCTTCTTGGTGGCACTTATAAACACAAAACGTTCTCTACTGATATAGTTCATGAGCTCTCTGGCGATCACGATTTCTTGTCCCTCTGCTCTCTCTGACTCGGTCGGTAGCGCGTCTGCCTCCGATCCAGGCGACCCGGGTTCGAACCCGAGTCTGGACTGAGCAATGTTGTGCGTAATCATAATTACGGTCCCCTCTAACAAGAGGGAAAACACTCTGTCCCTCGGATAGGACATAAAATGTGAGAGAGTCACAACTCATGCACATAAAAGATCCCGCTTCATTCATTCACCGCAAAGAGCAGGGTTTTTAACCCGGTGAAGTGGTCCCGCCTTACATCCAACTGTATGGACCCCATGGAAGACCAGCATAGAATAGCTGAATAATATCTGTCCAGCCATCTTCTCAGATCGAAAATGAACAAACAAACAAAATAGTTCATTTTCAGCACGCCATGCTTTCGTATGACGTCACGTGCCTGAATTCATAAAGCTCTGGGGTTCAAACTACAAGAATTCACCACAAATGTGGTAATTTAGGGCTGGCACAACTGGTGCGTTTTTCTGTACTGATTCCCTCCCCGCTCCATACTGAAGAAAACTATATATATCAATTATCAGGGCCAAGAGATCGCAGGAAGGTAACTTTCCTCACAATGAAAGGAATTTATGAATGTAGACAATTTGAAAAGATTCTCGACCAAAATAAGCAAATGAAATGGATACAAAACAGTGACCTACTCTCTCCTCGCAATGGTACTTGTTGGATCCTCTGCAGTTAAAAATGTACTAACAAGATATTACAAACGTGTGACATCAGCATCCTGCTATCCCTGAATATAGGTTTTATCTAAAGGGGAAATAAAACTCTTGGGCACTTTCAGTAAATACAATATGCATCCTATTCTGGTTTTTTTTTTTCTCTCACGAGATTAGCAGGGGAGGGTAGTTATAAATTTGAATACATTAGAAATGAGGTAGTCCTTCTATACTGCATCATGGCTACCATCGAGTGCAGGGCACTGTGTGATCTTGCGTCTGTGTGTTTGGATTACTCTCTTACCCTCTCTTTATCATCACTATAAGAGAACATGAGTGTAATTGACGCTGAGATATGCTAATAGCCTCTTATTTCTTCTAGTGTACATACTGACTCCGGAAACATTAACTTGTCTTAAAACATGTTGGAAAATGTAAATACTAAATTCTTTTGGAAAAGGAAAGTTTTCGTTATTTTTTTTCTCCCCTTCCATATATGCGTGTAAGCCTTTTGTAAGAACATGCTCAATATATACTTTTAGAAGAGGAAATCGTGAAGATTTCGTACAGTTATTACTCCTAATGGCCTGTTGAATGTTTAATTTCTTTTTTTAAAGCATATTATACTCTATGATCTACATGGGAAAAGAACGTAGAGGGGTATCTTATTCGACGTATGTGAAACACAGTTGGAGTCGATGTGTCATTTCATTTTTTTCTTTTTGTTGTGTGTGTGTAAAGTTTCTTCCTTTTCAGGCAACTTTTTACTGGTCTCGAATTTCCCTTTAAACATCAAAACAAAGATCCCAGTATCAGTATTCACTGCATGGGAAAAGCTAACTCTCAGTTTGAGAGGAACCGGTTAAATAACTTTCCATTTTTTGATCAACAAAGTCTGTTACAGTGTTAGTTATTTGTAGATAGACGGGATTCCGTGAAAGCTTAAGGGCTTTGGGGTGTCATGATGGGAAAAAGGTGATAAATTTTGTGAATTTTAACCCCAAAAGGGTGATCCTTACATGAAGGAGTCATGAGGAATAATCTGTAGTCAGGATTTATTCAGGCTCTCCACTGATTCATCCAGGTCACCTACAGAATGTAGATAGATAGCGATATCTGTAACTCCTTTGTCTGTAGTAGCATGTATGTTAACAGACATTTTGTCTTGTATCATACTACGTTTCACATCTCTGTTTCGCCAGAGATGAGTATATATGCTGGCTGTGATGTGTACTACCCTATAGAACAAAACAAAAACAAAAACAAAAAAACAAAAAAACAAAAAAACAAAAACCGGAAAAAATGCCTGTAAACCAATGTACGAGTACAGATTTGCCGTAATGAATATTGTTTGGTCTAACGTCTAATGATAGGTTATATAGGGCCTAATAAGCTTTCATTAAGTATTTATATTATTTGGTAACTGCAATGTTTAGTTTTACATTTCACTCGCATGCCATCAGGGTTTTCAACTTTATTGTGATAATGAAGGAAAAGTAAATATTGGCTTATTATGGGGTTTGATATGCTTGGGAATTGTGAAGGACATTCGATGAACTCTTCCTGTCTTCGGCAATATAGGCCTACGCTACGTTTGATAACACCAAGAAGGTAACCATGCTTTAATCGTAACTGCACACAAGCGTGTAATAATAATTAATAATAATAATAATAATTGATATGATTTATATAGCGCCAAATCCACTCTGCAGAGTGCTCTAGGCGCGGAAGGAAGAGAAAGTGACGAAGTAAAAGACATACAAATATCAAGTACATGTAATGAGTAATCAAATTGAGGCTTTAAACAAGTGAGTTTTTAGACTGCTTTTAAAGGAGTCTGATGAAGAACAATTTTTAACGGCTGAAGGTAAGTTATTCCATAAGGTGGGAGCAGCATGGCCAAAGGCACGTGTGCCCCATATTGTAGTGAATCTTGGAATTATCAGAGAACCGGAGTTGGATGAGCGTAAAGATCTAGCAGGGATGTAATTATGGAGTAAGTCAATGTTATACTGAGGAGCAGCGCCCTGAATGCAATGAAAAGTCAAAAGTAAAATCTTAAAAATAATGCGATCTTTGACTGGTAACCAATGAAGTGATCTCAAAATAGGGGTGATGTGAGTGTGCTTCTTGGATAGTGTGATGATGCGTGCTGCCGCATTTTGAAGCCTCTGTAGCATGGAGAGCTGAGTTTGTGGTAAGTTAAATAAGACAGAGTTTCCAAAATCGAGCCTAGAGGATATCAAGGCATGGACTAATTTTTCGGTAGAAGAGCGGTTCAAATATTTTCTAATGAAGCCGATATTACGAAGTTGGTATCTTACAGATCTACAAATGCTAGAAACTTGATGAGACATAGTCATATTACAATCTAGCATTACACCCAGGTTGCGACAGGTTTGGGACACACTAATTGACATGCCGGAAAAAGAGATGAAATTAATGTCAAGTTTACCTAATTGTGTCTTCGAACCAAACATTAAAAACTCAGATTTATCCGTATTCAATTTCAAAGAATGTGAGTTCAGCCATGAATAAACATCGTTCATTGCATTCTCAAGCTGACTCAAAGCATGTAAGGCATCGGCCTGGTTAGGTTTGAAAGACAAATACAATTGAATGTCGTCAGCGTATATGTGATAATTAATTTTGTGCTGGCGCAATATGTGTCCCAGGCTAATAAGATAGATGGAAAACAAGGTGGGCCCGCCCACAGAGCCCTGTGGAACACCGCATTTGAGAGGCATAGCATTTGATTTACAGCTGTTGACATACACTGCCTGTGAATGGCATGAAAGGTAAGATTTAAACCATTCGTATGCCTGACCTTTTACACCAAGAGATTGGAGGGTGTTTAACAAAATTGCATGATTAACAGTATCGAAGGCGGAGGACAAATCAAGTAAAATCAAAGCAGTGACATTTCCACGATCCATTTCCTGTAGGATGAAGTTCGACACATTGAGGAGAAGGGTTTCTACGCTATGGTAAGGACGATATGCGGATTGAAAAGGATCAAATAAAGTATTAACCAAGAGATAATCTGTAAGTCTGGAGAAAACAATCCTTTCCAAAATTTTAAACAAAAATGGAAGGTTACACACGGGGCGGTAATTTTGGAGTGAATCTGGGTCTAAGGAAGGTTTTTTCAAAAGAGGTGTTATGTATGCAGATTTCAAACATGAGGGGACGTAACACTGATCAATACTTAGGTTCACAATCATTGAAATAATAGGAGCAAAAATGGATGAACAATCTTTTATCAATACAGTGGGGACTGGATCTAAAGAACATGACTTGGGAGGTAATCTGCGAAGAAGAGCTTGGACCTCGTCGGGATCAGTGGGCTTCAGGGTTTCAAGGGAAGCTGTCGTGAGGGGCTCCTGCGCCGATTCGTCTGGACAGAGACTGTTACTGATAGTCTCTACCTTTTTCCGAAAGTAATCGATGAAAATCTCGGCCACTGCAGAACTGTCCGTGTGGGACGGTAATGGTGAAGATTGCTTTCGATTGAGAAGGCGGTTGGCAACGGAGAAGAGCCGTTTGGAATCTTCGCCACAGTCTTCGATGAGGCCCACGTAATAAGATCGTTTGGCCTTCTTCAGCAGGGAGTTTACCACATTCTTCTGAGCACACAATAATTTCCTGTCAATTTCACTTTTACCGTTGGAAAGCCATTTGCGCTCGAGTCTCCTACGTTTCCGCTTCGCCGCTGCAATGTCAGAGTTGTACCAAGGACAGTCAGTGCGTTTCCTGATCTTTCGAGTCTTTACAGGAGCATGTATATTGAGGAGTCTGCTGAGCGCTAAGTTGTAATTTTCCACAACGCAGTCCACACTGTCAGTTGGGGAAGACATCAGTTTGCAGCTGACAATATCCTCGGCGAATGCTGTCCTGTTGATTTTCTTGATATTGCGGCAGGTGAATTCAGACATAACACGAGAAGGCTTTACAAACTTGAGCAAGCAGGAAACTGCAGAATGGTCTGAGATACCGGAAAAGACCTTGGGGCTGGAGTAGAGAACATTGTCAGAGTTTCGCACCATGATGACATCCAGAATATGACCCTTATCATGGGTAGGAGATGAGACGAGCTGGGAAATGCCATGGCCACTGATGAGATCATTGAACCTCAGCGTAATTGGGGATGAAGTATTGTCAAAGTGGATGTTCAGATCCCCCGTGATCACCAAAGGTGATGGTCTGTACATAGTCTCATCAAGAAACTGTGAGAACAGTGTATAGAACGGTTTACGCCCAAAGCCGTCGCCTTACAGACAACACCAATAGATTCAACTCCTAAATTCTATTTCAATTCCATCATGTCGACGTTATTGTTTTTAAGTTGAATAAATGAAGAAAAACAGGGCTCGGAGCTACATAAAGGGTTATGGTTCGATCACTGCAAAGATTAAAGATCGAAGAACGTGCAATTCCTGTTTTTCATAAATAAAGGAAAGAAATTGTAAATTTCTGCACAAAAATAGGACATTGTACTAAAAACCAATGTTTGTAGAATGTGACGTCCATCAAAAAACTACGAAACACAAGGGGGTGGGGTTGTCAACGTAACTATATGCCATACTTCTGGGATATCATACATGGACGAATAGATACACACAGACATATCGAGACATAGTCGCACATAATCATTGTGTAATTACAAGTTGCAACAGCTACTGATGTATGAGTCTAAATTACTATTTTTAATTCACTATTGTGACAGCCAATATGAACTTATCACTATCATCATCTCGAGTACCTGTAAAACGTCTTTCTGTCTCTCGGTATTTAAAAGCAGGGGTTTTCATCTCCCTTCTCTGAGGATCATGCCGATGATTCATACAAATATACGTACACCATGACGGCCAATTAAAACGTCTCTAATATATACCCTTGCCCACCTCTCTAGCTCACCATTTTATTGGGAAAAGAGTGAAAATGTAGCGGCTGATTAGAAACCCTGTACGACACAAAGTTTTGATTTCAATGGTTCCAGTATCGACGACGCTTATCAATGTGCTTATAGTCACACCATGAACCTTGTTGGTATGTAGGTCCATACTCAAAATCGCTAACATAGAAGTGACGGAAAAGGTTTTCAAGTAAAGGATTTCTTGAGTAACCGCTGTTCATACTGAGCTGCAAAAGAAACAGGCTACGTTTACATTGGTTTAAGCAGATAGGTGTAATGACTTTAGTGAGGACGAGGATTATGACTATTGCAATCAGCTGATATTTAGGTAATTTAAAAAAAAAAATTGAATTGAAGTTACATCTATTGTTACCAAGAATTGTGGTATACTAAAACTTTAAATCATGGATTCACAACATCAAAAACTTGAAAATTCAAAATCGAAACGCCATGATGTATCAATATTTATCAGCAAATGCACACGCACCGCTAAAGGCAACACACATACGGCCTACTACTTAGTACTGTAACAAGGCTTTACATTAAAAAAAATCATAAATTTGATCACACGAAATTACCTTTGACTTCACCTTCTGAAACCACTGACGAAATGTCACTGGAGTATCACCTGACGTCATTTCCGAAACACTGAGGAATGCATTCAGGAACAGCAAGAGAAATCAGTCTTGGAAGATAATAATATGCGAGTAAGGCCAGATTGCACCATTTGGGAAACACACCTTTACTGCTTTAGACTGTAGAGAAGAGCAGTATAGCGTAAGACACCGAGGGAGTGATTACATCACAACATTACACGGAATACACGTAATCACGGGTAAAGTTACGACAGAATGACAGATGCGGGTCCACAGTTCTTTTTTATGCATGCCGACTTGTATATGCTATCAGCGATAAAAATGATAGCGATGATGCATGATAAAGATGGAACAAATGTCAGGGCGTGCCAACACTGAATATTGTTTGCTGCAAAGGGAAGGCCCCTTCCATACAAACTCGCTCATTTGAATCGCTTGTCATCCCCAGGAAATAAAGAAAATCCGAACAAATCCACGCCAGTCCGCTGGGGTCTTTGTCTTTGACTGTGGTACACTCAGAAGGCCACGATGAGTACGTCTAGTACATCGTACTAATTGGTCATTGGCAAATCTTCGCCGTTGTTACGTCAATCATAGTTGGTAGAATGAAAACCACAACACTGTACAAGCTTCGCAATTTACTCTCCCATACAGCTTTTTACGGCTTGGTTGTTTAGAGGAAAAATAACCCTGTGATCTGCCAAAGTCGCTCGTCATCTTTTTGACCAGTCACATGACTATGATGACAATCATCTTGCCTATGTACTGAATGAAACTGAACCATGGTAAATATGACTGTACGCAAGCGACCGCGGGACCGACGGGACCGATGTACCCAGAAGGGTATAAACAATCGCTTCTGGTTTGGGTCTTGAACCAGGGACCCCAGACTTGATAGTCCGTGGTCTATAGCTCGTGAGCCACATCAGCTTCTCAAAGTTAGTAAGATTAAACCAAATCGGTTATCTAAATCAAGGTGGATGAAACAGTGCGAAGAGATGAAAACAGCAACACAAGTAGACCTATACTCAAGAGATGACACTCTTAATTGGGTGTAGTCTTGTATCTGACGCATGCGTCAGAATAAATGCACTCATTGTCTTTAGGGCTTTGATTTGCGATTACACATTTTTAAACTATATTTTCTTCTTTAATTGAAATGTAAGCGTAGGTATTTCCTCTTCATCTTGCAAAGAAAATTATGTTAAAGCAAACAGTAATTAACATGACTTCTGGAGGAGGTACTTCAATAGCTCTTTCAAAATCCTACAAAATTTGATATTGTTAAATTCTGCTTTAATTCACACGTAAATTCTCTATTCCCCTGACATCACTAATTGTTGTAGAGTTTCCACATTGATACGGTTGAACATCGAATTAATCAAAACTTTGAAAATTCATTTCTTGGATTATCCGATTTTTCTCGAACATTCACTGGAAGTTCCACCAGGGAGGTGGCCCTGGTTCTTTCTGTAGGGCCTAAACTTACTCATGTATCATACAGCTGGTACAGTGTATATGCATTTCTGAAAAAAAAATCAAAAGAAAACGAAAACAAAAACTGCCCTTTGGAGAGAATCTGTCTGATGATCATATCTGCATTGTGGTATCATAAGTGGACTGGTGTGATTGGTCAACAACACTCTTATCAACTCGTTAACACTATCAACCCTTCCCTTAAAGGTAGGGAATCCCATTTGCATGCCTTAAATGAAGAGTTGCATAAATACAGTGGTATGTTGAAGAGAGTATCATTTTAGAAACTCCCATAAAGTATTGAAAGTGGAAGGTAACATTTAGTACACTTTTTTGACCGTTAGATTTTGAATTGAATTTTTTTCGGGGCTCACCGTAAATTCCAGTACATTACTAGGCTACCTTTGCAGACCCATGCATTGCATGTGTGTCCATCATGTATATTTTGTGAAGAAAGTTCATCAAAACTTACAAACATTTCTATATACATTCTTGCCACACACTCTATATGTTATTACATCAGCTCTTATACTTTTAGATTTGTGTTTATAGATAAAAAATACAGAAGACTGCAACAAAAAGGCTTAAGTGTGGCTGACACACAGAACTACTGAGTAGTTGAGTTTTGTGCATTATTCAAATTGTAGATAACTGTTGACTTCCAGATTTCTCAGCAGTGGCCTAAACAAGTCCCCTGAGGTTCATATTTAATGTT
Organism: Diadema antillarum; assembly: GCF_040938485.1. NCBI lineage: Eukaryota > Metazoa > Echinodermata > Echinoidea > Diadematoida > Diadematidae > Diadema > Diadema antillarum. The sequence continues at coordinate 1,636,571 of NW_027271146.1, forward strand.
TTGCTGCATTTTGGGAGGTCTGTAAAAGGTATCCCCTACCTTTAAGGCCCTCCCGCCGTAAACGTGGTCAACACAATAAATGAGGACCAATTTATCACTTACAAGAAACGCACAGACAATCCTTCTCCGAATGAAAGAAATATTTCCTACGTGCATGAAAACACAAGTGATACAGATGCATTGTCAAAACGGTTATTCCGGTGGTTCGTTGATCCGGAAATAAAATAAGATTCATTATTCCGAAGAGTCGTTTCTATAACAATCCGAAAGTGAAAAAAGGGGGGTTCGTATATTTCGAAGGTTCTAAAACGAAATAAGGTTCATAAATTCCGAAGAGCGCACTTTTCATTTTTGGATCAATCAATTTTCGAAATAACGCCACAAATGTTCGGATTGACGAACACTTTTCTTTCTTTTTTTCATTTTCGGTTTAACAAACATCTAGGCATACGGGATGTGTGTGTTTCGTAATAACGAACCTTCGGAATGACGAACCTTTTACATATTCGGATTGATGAACCTTTTTCGGATTAACGAACATAATACGTCAGCACGTGGGAAAGGAAAATATTAAGACCGTTGGACTTTCCTTCCATTGTGTCTGAAAGCTGAAGACCGCTTCCTGCTGATTAACGGTGAATGCCAATGGTACTTTGCCTAATCCTCCGATAGCGTAATCCATGAAGCGGCAGTTTGATCGATTAATTGCATGCTGATTGCTCTCGAGACTGCGTGTAACCTTCAGAAAGTGTCATTATGGCCGGCAATGAATTGATATTCACACTGGAGGAATTCAATCACTGGTGCATCTATACTTCGGTTTGAATCGTGGTGGATGTTGCGACTTATTTTGAGTAAGAGTTTGTGAAGGTGCTCGTAAACATCACTACACATAGTAGGTCCTACATGAATGTACGGTCATGACCATGCCATAATCATTATTCCTATCATTATTATCATCGAAAGTAGTAATAGTAGTAGTACGACAGTAATTAGTAGTAGAAGTAGTAGTAGTAGCAGTAGTACGACAGTAATTAGTAGTAGAAGTAGTAGAAGTAATAGTAGTAGTAGAAGTAGCAGCAGCAGCAATAGTAGTAGTAGTAGCAATAGTAGTAGTAATAGTAACAGTAGTGTAATTGTCATGAACATAATCATACTTAGGGCCTACTATGATTACTAAAATAATTGTCCTTATCCGTCGTGAAATAATCGTGTGTGTGTGCACGCGCGCTTTTTTTTTTCGAGGGGGGGGGGGTAGATAAACAAAGTGAGGGGTAAATATCATTATATCCCTGGATGGAAGCCATTGGACATGGACACACTCGTTACAATAAATCTTTACAATCAATCCTACTGAAAACATCTATCTGCGGCTGGTTAGCATTGGTTAGGGTATAGCCTTCACTAACTTCCAGCTGCCACGTGCCGTCATATCGGGACACTCTGAAGCTATTCTGCGGTCCGCATCTGCTTGACTGCCAAGTGGCAGTCCGCTGAAATCCCGAAGACCTATCAATTTTGATAATGATGGTGAGGGGCTAATGCCTCTTTCATACTCATACGTGTATACATGGTTCACTTCCCACCCACTTCTTCTTGTCACTGTGCTTTTTGGTCACCATGGAAATCAATTCTGCGGAAGCGATTAAAACGAGGTCACCAAGAGGCGAAAAAGAGGGGAATAACTCTCCTTACACAGTCTGTTAATGCGCTTGACATTGCAGAAAACCTGTAGTATAGACAGCTCCTATCCAGTCCAAATTTCTGCTTGGTTTTCCGCATACAATAATACACACATATAATAGATTAAGGCTACACTCTTTTCACAACATAAAACCATTCATGAAATATAAAGACTGTCTACAAAGACATTGGTTTGGAGTATGCTAGCTATGTCTGTAGCGATGGGCATCATTGCACACCAAATAATAATGATAACGATAATGTAAAGCCAAAGCTATGCGAATTAACCTGCGTGTATCATGATAACCAACTGGCAAAGCTACTTCGTAAATTTTGATAGGCGTTATCTTAGTCAAATATGAAGTAGGTCTATCCAAACGGTCTTTATGATATGCGACAGTGGGGATTTCCCAGCCACTTCCTAGCTGGATGTTTTATAACCTAATCTACCCATAGTCACGATAGTGGTCATGAACAGATTTGTGTCGAAATGTAACTATCCGAAATTTGGACTGAATTGTCAGGTTCTTTCATTCGCCCATATTCTGTAGGCATATACAACACTTGCAGAGAAAGATGAAGACTGTCAATATACTGATTAAGTTATGAATGAGATAGATGGAGAGATTTAGAGAATGTGTGTGTGTGTGTGTGTGTGTGTGTGTGTGTGTGTGCGTGTGCGTGCGTGTGCTTGACATCGCAGAACACCTATAGAAAACAAAGATGGCCGCAGTCTGCCCATCAATTTCACTCATTTTGGATCATTGTTTGCAAACAGAATTTTTGCCGCTAAGCAATCAATTACTACAAGGTTGATTAAAATAGTGAACAACCACAACTTCTCCAAGGAAAAAACAATGATTAAGAAACAAAATGGTATTTTTTTATTGTTATGTTTTAATGAAGCTTCATTGTTTTTGTTTTGTTTTGTTTTGTTTTGTTGTTGTTGTTGTTGTTGTTTTTCTGTTTTGTTTTTTTTTTTTTTTGGGGGGGGGGGGGGGGGTTGAGGGTAAGCAATAATAATGAATGGCAAATCACTGTCATCTGCCGGAACTATCAATTACGGGTGAATACGCATTGCCGCCTTGGTACCGAGGATTTAAACGTCACTTGCGTTTCTATAGTTCTATATTTCATAACAAGTACTCTGTGCTAACAAATCACCATAAAGACGATTTCGATTTAAGATAATGGCGTCCGATACGTCATGATAGATGCGTTAGAGCCATGATTTGTAGTCACGTAGACATAGCAATGTCCCCCAAAATCATTTGTACACTTTGAAAAAATTGAATGAAACCAAATAATAAAGGGGGAAATTTTTATTTCCCTCTGATATGATAAGGTATATATTGCCTCTATCATAAATGAACCCCAAACCACTGAAGTTATATTTGTCTTAGCCCATTTCTAAGGCTGAAATTTTTAAATATACTTAAGTCTATGCCTTCCAATAAGTGCCCAGGCCTTGATGGCCTCCCAGTCGAATTTTGTATTGTGTTTTAAATGATATTTGTGATATGTTGATCAACTCTTTCAACTATTCGCTGGAGTGTGGGCACATTTCCCTGTCCCAAAGTTCTGGAGTTATATCTCTTTTACCTAAAAAAGATAAGGACCATGATTATGTAAAAAAAAAAAAATGCCTATCTCTTTGCTCACAGTTGATTATAAAATTATTGCCAGGTGTTTTGCTACCGGCTTGAAAGTATGTCTCAATGATGTGATACATAACATACAAGCCTATATCTGGCTTCCTTACAGGTCGATATATCGGTGATAACATTCGGTTAATTATAGATCTCATTGACTACACAAATACTCATGAAATACCAGGTGCCACTGTACTTTTAGATATAGAACAGGCTTTCGACAGTGTTGAACATATGTATTTATTTAAAGCCTTAGAAAAATTTAATATTGGCAATGGTTTTATTAATTGGATAAAATGTTTTTATAAAGAGAGACAAAGTTATGTCATAAATGATGGAGATTTAACCCCCTCTATCAAATTGGAAAGAGGCATCTTTCAAGGCTGCCCTATCTCCCTCATCTGTTTTTGTTAGCAATTGAAAGTCTTGGGATGTCAATGCGCTCAAATAGCCAAATAGAACGTATTAAAATTGATGATAATCTTATTATGGAACCCGCCAAGGTCAGCATGCTTGCTGATGATACAACCAGTTCTCTTAAAGGCAATAATACCTCTTTTGAAGCTTTATTCGCCTCGCTTGATAATTTTGCTGAAATATCTGGTTGTAAAATTAACTTATCTAAAAGTGAGAGTGTCTGGCTTGGTTCAATGAAGGGTTCAACTGAGAGACCTTTTAGTGATAAAGGACTCACTTGGAAAGATTCCTCTTTTTCTTGTCTGGAGGTTAAGTTCTCTCTTAATTTGAATACCCTTTTTGATCTCAATTTCAAAGTTAAATTAAGATCTGTTGAACAATTCCTATGCTGGCGTTCAAGAGGTTTATCCTTAATTGGGAAAGTAACTGTTAACAAAGCTTTGATTTTACCACAATTTTTGTATTTATTTTCAACTTTATGTATTCATATTCCGGAAAGATTTCTTTAAGGATATTGATAAATTATTTTTTTAAATTCATTTGGAGTGGTGGTAACGACAGGGTTAAAGGCACCTTCCTTTGCCATGATTATTCTTCTTGTGGTCTCAAAATGGTTGATGTACGTTTATTTGCCCTTGTACAGAAATTAACTTGGACCAAACGTTTGTTGGATACTTCAGTTACCAGGGCTTGGAAAGATGTTGAGTTACTCTGTCTGTCTGATATTAATGAAGATACCGATATTCTCTTTAGGGCCTTTGCCCCTGAAGGCCTTTTGAAGAAAAAAAAACTGAATTGCCAACTTGCAGAGTCTCTTAGAACTTGGTGTAAGTTTAAAACAAAATTCTTGAAAACCATGAATTTGGCAGAACTGCATAAGCAAGATTTACTTTGGTTTAACGAGAACTTTCGCCTTAAAACAAAACCGTATCTTTAATATCCATCTTGGTACGAAAGGGGGATTCTTTCTGTTCAGGATATAGTGTGTGGCAACCGTTTCAAAAATTTTTTTTGAGTTAGCTTTAGAATTTGATATCCCCATCAAAGACAAGCGGAAGTACAACTCCCTTGTGAAATCCATACCAGTAGGGTACTTGTGGTCTCTCGATATCAGAGACCCATATGATTTGGTGTTACAAAATTACTACAAGCCAAAAAGGTTCCGAAATTTGCATATCCCATACTAAAATCTGTGGAAGTACCTGAGAATAAATTCGAGTTTTGGAATAATTTGTTTGATGTTGATTTGGATAAAGATGAATGGTCTCGTATTCATTCTCGTAACTTCAAGTGTACTGTGGAACCTCAATTAAAGTCTTTTTATTTTAAAGTTTTTCATAAAGCCATTGCTACAAATGACTCTTTATCCAAAATTAGGAGGTCTGACACTTCCTTATGTATAGTTTATGCAAAAAGGATCAGGATTCTATTTAGCATTTTCTAGTTGTTTGTGAGATTGCTACTCCAATCTGGTCCAGATTAGAAAGATATTTAAGCTCCCATTTGAAAAAGACAGTAGAATTATCAAATTTTGAAAAACTCTTTGGCATCAACCAATCTCAATCTCACTCTTCTTGTACCAATTTGTTTTCTGCTCTGTACAAAATTCTTCATATATCGATGTAAGTTTCAAAATGATCAACCCTCTTTTCATTCATTGCTTCTTTTTATTCGGGTGAAACAAAAGACAGAGTATGAAATAAATGATAATCTTGGTATCTACTTTAAAGGCATACCATTTGCAGATGAAATAAAAACCCGGCATTAGATATTAAAATAGTTCTAAAATGTGAGTTAGGGAGCGAAACAACCGATGTAAAAAGTTGAACCAGTATAATCGATGTTAAGTATTGTTAAGTATGTAAATGTGAACAGTAATTATAATAAAAATGTTTCCAGACTAAACCGTCTACAGTTATGGTTTAATGAGAAAAATACTGATATCTCCTAATATTTTAGGCTTTATTGCAAAAAAAAAGAAAGATTGTATGGTATAGGATGTTTTGTGATACAACAGACCTACACATATGCATCAAAAGTGATATCTTGAACATCTTTGAAATCACTGTTCCCAAAGGTAAACAGGACCTTTATTAAGTTCATGTTTAATGTATAATGCCTTGTTTGATATTACTAAAATGATAATGCATGTTTTGTTTTGTTTATGTGTGTATGTTATGTTTTTCTCCAATAAAAACATAAAAAGGTTATGTTTGTCTTTAAGTTCTCAAGCTGTCATTCCTCTTTTTTTTATGCCCAAAAAAAATATTTGTACACTTTCCCTGGCTCCTGAAAACACCAGTCCAAAAAGAAAAAAACAAACAAATGATATGCCTAATGCTTCTATTCATTGTACAAAGTTCTCTATGTCAATTAGTACAATAAAATTCCTTCGTGGCTACAACCATAGACACAGCTGGGTAATACATAATCAACAAGTTGGTTGGATATGCAAAGCTGAGCTTTGCAAACCATGTGGCAGTTCTCTACCTTCATTGGACAGGTTGCACTTGGTTCATAAGCCTATACAACGTATTATGGTGAAAACTCGTGAAATATCTACAGCACTGAGAGAAAAGGTGATATTCTTCTATGAGGGACTTTCTGTCTGTAAAGTTGTTTCCAGACTCGACCTGGGCCCCATTTCATAAAAGTTGATATGATAGCAACTCTTGCTGGAATGGCAACTTCCAATAGCAACAGCCAATCAGGAAGCTGGATTCTTGTCGTTACCATGACAAATGCCATTCCAGCAAGAGTTGCTACCATATCAAGTTTTTTTATGAAATGGGGCCCTGGTGCACACAACTGTCCAGTACATCATCGAAAAGTACAAAAAGACTGCCACGGTTGTCAATACACCAGGCAGTGGGGAGAAAGACGAGGACAACAGTCAGGAAAGACAGATATATTAGACAGTTAGCTATGAAAAATCGCAAAATTTCAGCAAAGAAAATAGCATCAGAGGTCAAAGAAGCTACGGGAACTAGTCTGTGCCCTCAAAGTATCCGCAACAGGCTCAATGATACTGGACTAAGAGAAGAATAATTGCCATAAAGAAACCATATTCTTTATAATACAGGGTGGCCCAGAAAGAACGGAACACCTAAGATCTTTAATTTCAGCACTACTGTTGCAAATATGTCATCATTTTGCATACAATTTGAAATGTCATTCTTTTTCCAATGGAATGACACCAAGTTTTTTAATTTTGGTTGATGCGTTATGGTTTTAGGACCATTTTTGTCAACATTTGCAATTTTCGAAATGTGATCATTTTGCACTCTCAGAGATACCGAAACCAGTAGAATTCGACTTGCCATAGAACCAGTAGCACACAATGTATGGAATGTGGGGCGGACGGTGTGATTGTCATTGTTCGTTATCATTGTGAATAATATGAATGTCAATATGAATATCATTGTGAATGCTACTGGTTCTATACTTGCTGTCATTCTATCGGAAAAAGAATGGCCTTTCCAATAGTACGCAAAATAATGACACATTTGCAACAATATTGCTGAAATTAGAGATCTTAGGTGTTCCGCTTTCTGGGCCACCCTGTATAGTAAACAAAAGGAAGTGCCTTGCCTTTGCAAAAGAACATATCAACAAGCCTCCGGCGTTCTGGAAGTCCATTCTATGGCCTGATGAAAGCAAGTTTAATATGTTTGGATGGACGAACCCGGGTGTGGCGTTCCAAGCAAGAAGCATTCAGTCAGTCAGTCATGCTTGAAGCCATCAGTGAAGCATGGTGGAGGAAGTGTCGTAGTTTGGGGTTGTATGGCAGCCAGTGGAGTCGGAGACCTTCATTTCATCGATGAAATCATGAACGCTGAAGTCTATGTATGAGACTATTCTTGCCTCCAAGATGCTTCAATCTGCTTCAAGGCTGATCGGACGTCGATTTACTTTCCAACGTGACAATGATCCGAAGTACACCGCGAAGCGTGTGAAGGCATTCTTGCAGCAAAAACACGTCAAGGTGCTGGAATGGCCACTTCAGAGCCCAGATCTGAATCCCATTGAGCACATGTGGGACGACTTGCAGAGACAGCACCCTCATGACTCATGTACCCTCCAACAAACAGCAGCTCAAGCACATGCTTCAGCGGACATGGAATGCTATCGGGCATGAAACTTGTGCTAAACTGGTCGACAGTATGCCAGGGAGGTTGCTTGCTGTCATCAAAGCCACTCAAGGATCGAGGTCCAACAAAATACTAAAATCTCCCTTGAAAACTCATTTTCCAATGTGTACAAATAATTTTTGGGCACTGAAAATTAAAAATGAAGCCCCATAGCTTTAGAGAACGGCGGAACTGCAGATATTTTTTTTTTTGTACGTGTGACAGTAGCTTTACTTACTCTTTGTTATAAATAATAATACAAATTTTGATCCTATGTCATTAAGTTCTATTTCAATTTTTCAAAGTATACAAATAATTGGGGGGGGGGGGGGACACTAAGACCCCGTATACAGTGCGAAATCGTACGGGCAGAGGGTCTGGAAGCCAGACTAAATTTGGTACCGCCTTTGGTCCAGTTTGCGTTTACAGTGAGAATAGGCCGAGACTACCTCCAGAGCTTGGCCAAATGCGCCTCCGGTTTTGGTACCGCATTTGGCCTTTTGCGCGTTACAGTGAAAGAAAGGCCGGGTTCGGCCGCGGCCGAGCCCGGCCTTTTCATTCACTGTAAACGGGGTCTAGGTCCTATACATCAGTAGTGAAAAATATAGTCATGCAACCCAATTGTAGATATCAATCGCATGGCTTTACCTGACTTACAGGCATTCAAAGTTCCAAACATTTGTTATTGTTTTTTTATTGAAAGTCTGAGTTGTGTCAGAATTGTTTGTTCACGTTGTTGTCTTATTTCACTTATAGCCATCGCAGCAGAGCTTATCCCACTGCTGTATAACCCCTTCCCAATACATTTCACCTGGCGAAAACTATATCCTACTTATCGTTACATCACAGCATGGAGCTACGTTTCGTTTGTATAGCTCCATGATTACAGCGATATATCAGGGACGTCACCAGCTTTTTTTTCAAGGGGGGTGCGTTTTGACCCTAATGTAACGAGATTTTTTTGAGAGACATTTGGAATATAATCCCTGGACTTTTCATACTGTTTGTTTGTCTGTTTTTTTTTTTTTTAGGGAAACCAAGCGGAGAAAGGGCACCGGTGAAGCTAGGATTTCATCTTTTCTTTTTTTTTTGGGGGGGGGGGGGAGGGGAGGGTTAGTTTTCAATGGAGCGAGCAGGGGGGGGGGGTGTGGAAGTGACTGTTGTCCACCCACCCCCCCCCTCCTCCCACGGTGAGAACTTTTTGCATTTTGACAAGTTTGTCATGTTTGATGTTGTAAAGGGTGCAATTTGTTGCAGGCTTTTTGCGTGTTTTTATCGGCTTGAAACAGTCCCACTTGTTGTAGGTAGCAGTACCAAGTTGATGGAAATTGATGTTGAAAAATGTGCCTATAAACTATCATTTCAATAAACTTCTTGTATTGATTTTACACTGATATGATGAACGCGACCGATCCCGAGCAAGCGGAGCGAGCGAGGGGGAGGGTGTGAAAGGGGGTTAACCCCCTCCAACGGTTAGAACTGAAAATGCATTTTGATGTTGTAAATGATGGTTTTTTGCGTGTTATACCGACTTGAAACAGTCCCACTTGTTTAAGGTATCGGTATATTTTGAAGTAAATTGTTATTGAATAATTTGCCTATCAATGGTATGATCTAAATAAACTTCTGGTAATAATTCTTACACAGATGTCATGAACGCAACCGAGCCCGAACAAGCGGAAAGAGCAAAGGGGAGATTGTGGGAGGGGGTTGGATTATGGAATGACGGTATGACACGACAAATTACTGGCAGCAATATCGGGAGAATGCCATAACGATTACATGCGAGCGAGCGGAGCGAGCGAGCTTCAAAATTTTACATTTTACAGTCCAAAAACTGCCTTACTTAGCCATATTTTTTCGCTTTGTAAATTAAGGGGGGGGGCGCACCGGGTGCAACTGCAGACAATCAATGGCAGTAACAACAGGAGAATTGCATAAAGATTCGGCGAGCGAGCTTGAAAATTTTACCGTCCGAAACTGCCGTTTGAAGCTATATCTTTTTAGCTTTCGAAATTAGGGGGGGGGGGGGGGGGACGCACCGGGCGCATCTGCTGGCATTTACTGGCAGCAATATCAGGAGAATTTTAATGCGAGCGAGTTGAGCGAGCGAGCTTCAAAATTTTGACATTTTACAGTCCAAAAACTACCGTTTGTAGCTGTATTTTTTCGCTTTGGAAATTAAGGGGGGGGGGGGGCGCACCGGGCGCAACTGCAGACAATATAACTGGCAGTAACATCAAGAGAATTGCATAAAGATTAAATGCGAGCGAGCTTGAAAATTTTGATATCTTACAGTCCCAAACTGCCGTTTTAAGCTATATCTTTTTTGCTTTCGAAATTGGGGGGGGGGGGGGGGGGACGCACCGGGCGCATCTGCTGGCAATTACTGGCAGCAATATCAGGAGGATTTTAATGCGAGCGAGTGGAGCGAGCGAGCTTCAAAATTTTGACATTTTACAGTCCAAAAACTACCGTTTGTAGCTGTATTTTTTCGCTTTGGAAATTAAGGGGGGGGGGCGCAAAGGGCGCAACTGCAGACAATATTACGGGCAGTAACATCAAGAGAATTGCATAAAGATCAAATGCGAGCGAGCTTGAAAATTTTGACATTTTACAGTCCCAAACTGCCGTTTTAAGCTATATCTTTTTTGCTTTCGAAATTGGGGGGGGGGGGGGGGGACGCACCGGGCGCATCTGCTGGCAATTACTGGCAGCAATATCAGGAGGATTTTAATGCGAGCGAGTGGAGCGAGCGAGCTTCAAAATTTTGCCATTTTACAGTCCAAAAACTACCGTTTGTAGCTGTATTTTTTCGCTTTGGAAATTAAGGGGGGGCGCGCAAAGGGCGCAACTGCAGACAATATTACTGGCAGTAACATCAAGAGAATTGCATAATGATCAAATGCGAGCGAGCTTGAAAATTTTGATATTTTACAGTCCCAAACTGCCGTTTTAAGCTATATCTTTTTTTCCCACCGGGCGCGACTGCTGGCAATTACTGGCAGCAATATCAGGAATTGGATAAAGATTGAATGCGAGCGAGCTTGAAAAATTTCGTCATTTTACAGTCCAAAACTGCCGTTAGAAGCTATATCTTTTCTGCTTTCGAAATTACGGGGGGGGGGGGCACACCAGACGTAACTGCTGGTAATTTAGGTACTGGCAGCAACATCAGGTAAATTGCATAACGATTCAATCCGAGCTAGCGAAGAGAGCGAGCTTGAAATTTTGACGTTTTACAGTTAAAAAACTGCCGTTTGTAGCTATTTTTTCGCTTTGGAAATTAAGGGGGGCGCACCGGACGCAACTGCAGGCAATTACTGGCAGTAACATCAGGAGAATTGCATAAAGATTAAATGCGAGCGAGCTTGAAAATTTTGACATTTTACAGTCCAAAACTGCCGTTACAAGCTATATCTTTGTTGCTTTCGAAATTAAGGGGGGGGGGGGCGCACCGGGCGCATTTGCTGGCAATTACTGGCAGCAATATCAGGAGAATTTTAATGCGAGCGAGCGGAGCGAGCAAGCTTGAAAATTTTGATATTAATACAGTCCAAAAACTACCGTTAGTAGCTGTATTTTTTTTCTTTTTGCATTAAGGGGGGGGGGGGGAGGGGCACCGGGCGAACTGCCGGCAATTACTGGCAGCAACATCAAAAGTGCATAACGATTCAATGTGAGCGAGCGAAGAGAGCGAGCTTGAAAATTTTGACATTTTACAGTCGAAAAACTGCCGTTTGTAGCTATACTTTTTCGCTTCGGAAATTTAAGGGGGGGTGGGGACGCCCGGCGCTCCCCTCCCCCTGGATCCGCCACTGGTAGTCAAGGGTGTCGGTTTATGTTCATGACTTGGGGAGGTATGACCAGCGAGGTGGCGTCGAAGAGACCAAGCCGGGGAAGGATGTCCAAAATCTATCTAAATAGTAAACACTGTAAAGAATACTATAGTAGATACGTATAAAAAAGTGCTGCCAGAACCAGGGGTGCGAATTGTTTTTGCCCACGATTTTTTTTATTCATTTTTTATTTATTTATTTATTTTTTTTTTTTTTTGGGGGGGGGGGGGGTCTCTGGTGCAAAGTTGACAAAAAAAAAATAAAAAAGAATAATTATTTAGCGCCCGGCGTTGAGGTCGCTCGAAGCCTGAAGGTTTTTTTTTTTTTTTTTTTTTTTTGTCTGAAGGGGGGTGCGTTCGCACCCAACGCACCCCCCCCCCCCCCCCCCCCTGGTGACGCCCATGTATATCTACAGTGAATAGCTTCATAGTCGGGCTGGAATGGAATACTTTATGACAACTCGAGGAAAGGATGAATGGATTGTCATCCCCACTTCAATCATGGACTCATTGTGTTAATAACTCGACTGATTTAGTCCAATGAATCAAACCCACAAGAGAGATGCACGTCATGTGCTAATACTGTATTTTTTCAATGAGACGCGCCACTTTGAAAAGATGACACTTTGTCATATGTTTCTCATGAATTATAATTATAGAATCGGTCACGGAAACTAAGCTGGTGTAAAGACAAAATACATAATAACTGAAAAGCAAATATCCGAAAAATAGGCCTACGTAAAAACCGCTATCATGATTTGCCATTCTGATATCAATAGACATTTCTGCTTGGTTTACCGCATACAATTAAACACAAAATATTTACACTCTTTGCACATCCTAAAACAAACACAATGACTGTCTACAAAGGCATTGGTTTGAGTATGCTATAGCTATGTCTATAGCGATGAACATAATTGCACACCAACAATGAAATGTAAACACAAAGTTATGCAAAATTGGGCGTCATCAAATATGAAGTATCCAAACGGTCTTTATGATAATATGGTCATGAACAGATTTGTGTCGAGATGTAGTCCGAAATTTGAACTGAATTGTCAGCTTCATTGATTCGCCCATATTCTCTATAGGCATACAGCACTTGCACAGAGAAATGAAGACTGCTAATATACTGATTAAGATATGAATGATGAGGCATTCATTTTTTTTTCTGCAACAAGAGATATCGATGGAGAGATTTATAGAAAGAGTGTGTGTAGTAGTAGTAGTAGTAGTAGTAGTGGTAGTAGTAGTAGAAGTAGTAGTAGTAGTAGTAGAAGTAGTAGTAGTAGTAGTAGCAGCAGCAGTAGTAGTAGTAGTAGTAGTAGCAGTAGTAGCAGGAGGAGGAGGAGAGAAAGAGAAAGATACGGATCTATAGAGAGAGAGAGATACCGGCATTAGGCACTTTATTAATATGTAATATTGATGTCATTCATTGTTTGAATTCAGAATGAAATTGAAGCTCTTTAATTTCAATTTTTCAATTTCAATTTCAATTTATTTTCGTATTTCTCGATGGAAAATACATGGTATATAGCAAAATAAAATACAGAATGTCCAGCTTGGATATATACATGAAGAAATAGGAATACAAAAGTAATACATAACGGTCGATGTGTCATTTTCAATCAAAGTAAAGGATGCGAAGAGAAATACGATGGAACCTACTAAAAAGCAAAGCTTGTTGAGTGTAGGTCCCAACAAAAGCCTAGTAAGGGGAACAGGATGAGGAGCACGGGTACAATTAAGACCAAAAGTAATGATAAACAAAAGAGAATAACTATTACTCGGGGCTCAGAAGATTCTTCTCACATGCATTTATATGTGTGATAAAATGAGAACAAGTAACCACATGCTGCACACTATAGCAGTTGCTCTCATAGCAATTTAGACATGGGAGTGACAATGACGTGAATACTTAAGTACTATTAGGGTTTAAACATTCCGGCTTCCATAGACACGTGTATGTGTATGTCCATAGACACATGTATACTGATCATCTTTATCAAAAGTCTACGCGACCTTTAATGGCAGGGAAGTATGTGTAAACACCTTGGAGCAGCAAAATGTGTGTTTGTTCTACGTGTGATAAGACACGCAATTGCTTAAGCAGTAACACATTAATATTGCAAATTCGACGAGGGCTGATACGCGTAAAACTGACGCTAGATGAATTTATGATGAATGCGATCGCATTAGTGAGAAGAAGGCATAACAGGGTCAATATTTTGTGTTGTGATACCATTAACAAAAAAAAATATGACAGAGTTTATTGATAAACGCGAAGTAAAGATTAGTTTGTGGAAATTTGAAAGGAGTGTAAACGAGATCAACGGCCTCTCTCATTAAACTTTGACTCGATTGTTTTTTTTTCTCTCCAAAGAATGTATTGAAATTTGTAAGATTGATGTATAAAAATAAAATACAGTAAGCTTTTTTCTTCTTCATACAAGTAAAATAGATAGCTATCAGCAATCTATTCGATCAAACTTCTGAGGTGAGGTAACATGAATATCGTGAACTACAAGCACGAAACTTTGTTTTCAGCACATTCTGACATTATTTGCATTTTGCTATGTAATTCGAAACTCCAATGACATAACTCGTTTTCGTTGATTGTGAATTCGTAACCTCATGGAGGAGACGCTGAACTCGAAAGAGTGCACTTGTTTCAGCTAAAATGGAACATGATATAGTGTTAGCGTGATTGCAGAATTGCGATGATATCCCCCGTGACACTAGAACAAAATGAGCTAATATCATTGTAAAGTTTGGATGACAGGTCCCTATAAATGTATGTGTAAACCATCATCTGTACAGATTCGATTACAAGAGAAAGAAAGGTATAATTAAGATCTGTGTATAGTAAATCATGCGTCAGTTTCGAGTGTATGAATCACCGAGAAATACAGGGGTACGTGATGAGTCAGTTTAGGCTCGTGAGAATTACAGATAATCAACAAAATACTGTATTGATAGGTCCTGCTCGTGAGATTATGAGATCAGAGATATTGTTTATAAAGCTTTAAAAAAAGAAGTCCAGTATGACGATACAACAGTGTACTATATATATATATATATATATATATTTCTTTGCTCAAAGTTCTCACTATATATATATATATATATATATATATATATATATATATATACATGTATATATATATATTACTTTAGATGGGTCCGCAAAGCACCTTAATTTGATTTTTTTTTTTGCTTACATTTTATTATTAAATGTTTTTGAACAAAGAATTTTGTGGCCAAGCGCATGATATCTATGGCCAATCAGCTGAACTTTCAATAATGATGGACGTCCTGGCGCCGGAGTCCTGTGGTTGTCATGGTTACATTACTGTGCTATTTCTCTCTATGTCCAGGTATCATCTCATAAATACAGTAAATTTGAGTGGACAGAATGACGTATCCCCAAGTTTAGATAATATGATTGTGCTTCACGAAACAGTTGCAAATTCATATTCTGTGAAAAAAAAAATCATAATATCATCGTTTTCTTTCCGATTTGGAATGAATGTCTACCATTCTATTCGTCAGGTTTTATCACCAAAATATATGTTTAAAAGAGTTACATAGGTCATGAACACAATATGCAAAATAAAATCAAGTGAGTTGATTTATGTGGGATCCCGTAGAAGAACAGTCGTATTTTGCAAATACGACTGAACGGGCAATCCCCCCCCCCCCCCGTCTTCACACTAAGTATGTATTTTTCTTGCAGGCTGTATGATTACATTTCATTTTTTTTTACACGGAAATAAAAAAACCAGCTACAACAATATGTTATTGCTTTATCAGTTCCTTTCACATGAAATATTTATGCGTAAATGAATTCAGAAAGGAAAATCTCTTCGAATGGAGTTGTTTTGTGTCTAAGGTGTAGTTAAAAAGAAAATTATAATAATTCATGGGACGGGGAGGGAGATACGTTGGTGGAGAGAACGGCTAGGATAGGAGCGAGTAGTGTTGCCATAACGGGGAACCAAAGTTTGCTCCTAATCACTGTCAATAAAGAAAAGGACTGTCAAATATTGACCAAACCATTTCCGAATGACAAGCTTCAATAAATTATGCTTCTCAGTAAACGGATCAAAGCATGCTCCCATCACTCGCCTCTATCTCGGTATTTGAGCGACGCCTGACTTTCAGTCATAGAGGCAAGTTAAAGGACAAGTTCACTTGCATAGACATATTATGGGTTGAGTGAATGCAGCAACAATGATAGACCACAATAGTGAGAGTTTGAGGAAAATCGGATAATCCGTTCAAAAGTTATGAATTGTTTAAGTTTCTGCTCAGTCATGGCTGGGTGAAAAGACTATTGTGATGTCACATAAGTAGAACGATAATAATACTATAAAGAAAGAATAAAGGAAAATCAACATATTTTCACTTTTTTCGCATAACAAAAGAATACTTGACATCTCTCTTTCAGAAGGCATGGGGAATAATATTATCCTTAACATACGTCAGTAACAAGACGAAGAAATGTGCACTTTATTCAGAAAGTAAAGTTTTGTGAAATTCTCTTTTTATTTTCCTTATATCGTTTTACTCACGTGACATCATACACTGCAGTAGCCTTCTCATCCAGCAGTGACTGCGCAGATATTTTTAAAATTCATATACTTTTAAAACGGAATGTCCGATTTTCCCGAACTTTCACTTATGTGTCCCACTGAATATTGCTGCATTCACTCAATCCACATGCATGATTATGAAGGTGGACTTGTCCTTTAAACTCCATTTATTGCTGTTCCTTTTATTTTGTCTTTTCCCTTTCTCTATTTTGCGTTTAAAGGGGAAATCCGGACAAATAACAGTTAGTCTAAAAGAGAGTAAAATCTCACAAGAACGACAGTGAAAGTTTAAACAAAATCGGCTAAAAGTTACGCAAGTTATGTTATGATATTGTGAAGATTCGCTAATTTTCATGAAACAGTTCTTGAACAGTTAATATGAATATGCAAATAGTGAAATGAAAATCTCACAATTTGCCATATATATATTATGTAGGTATAAATGAAATCATGAAATTTCCAGTTTTTTTTTTTTATTTTCATTTACATAATCATGCCCCAGTCTTAAATCCAGATTTATCTGGACTGACCTTTATTTTGAAGATATCTAACCTGGAAAATGTTATGTTTCAGACTTAAAGATAAGAAAAGTACATTTTTTCGCCATTTTTTTTTGGGGGGGGGTACACGATCAATGGAAAATCGTGAGGTGATGACATCATGCAGCTCACTCATTTACATATTCATATCGTCTGTTCAAGATTTTTTTTTTTTTTTTTTTACAAAAATGAGCAATCAAATTTTTGAAGTTTTTCAACATCCTAACTTTGATCCGATTTTGATTAAATTTTTACTGCTTTTACTCGTTCTTCCCAGACTCACCTTTAACTGGCCTGAAATTCCCCTTTAATAACCTCCGAAAAAAAAAGAGGTATACCGTGCACAAGAATACGTGAAAATAAACATTCAAGTTTAGCTCACTTTAGCTCAGTTTAGCTAAGTTCAGTAATTCTCATCCTCACATCTGTGTCCTGCTGTAACCTCGTCACTAAATTTACCAGAAAACTTGAATAATATCACGAACAAATTCATTCTGTCAAGAATGTTGCAAGCTGTACATGTGATGGGACTTGGTGTATAATACCAAGTAGGTATAGGGCCTTCTATAGGAATGCGACCTCGCCTAGTACCCCTTTGCTGTTCTACCCAGGCCTCCAAATACACATATCATATTCAAAGAGTACTATATAGCATCTTTTCAAATGTTTCTTTCCAAATATGTGTTTTTCTCAACACTACCATAAAATGAAACAAGGTAGAGGAAAACACACACACACACACACACACACACACAACCCCCACAATACAAAACAAACAAACAACGGCTAAGAATCCCAGGTCAAAAACCCCAAACAAAACGAATAACTTGTGATGATTAGATAAAAAACAAACCTTCGTCATTGTTGAGTAAAAATCCATCCACAAGCGATCATCTCCCGCTAAAGCCTTTCTTCATGACGTCATCGGTCAGCGGTGGAAATGCGAATACATGAAAATCAATATTACATAGATTACGACTTACACAACAAGATACATGTAGATGATGGAGTGACTACTGTCAGACAAACACTAGGCATTACACAGTGTCAAACTTAATTGTGCTTATTGCATGTGAGTAAGTGCGTGTAAACCCTGTTTATCAAGGTGATTCTCATTTCTGCTAAGATCAATCCAGAATTCCGCCCTCGCAATGTCAAGAACAATGATTCTTCTTTTATTGGAGTCACTGATCTAGTAAGTGGATCTAGATATTTCATTGGCCCATTGTCGCTATAGGCCTATTCAAACAATATGAAGTCGCTGTAATGTGAGCCACAATGTTGCGGTCAATTAACCGAAAAAAAAATAATTTGTATTACGCTGATAAAATCAAACGTACTGAGGAATCTCGTCATAAATATATTTCATATAAGAATGTTCTTACTCAAATTTTGCGTTGTGCAAAGCGAAAATATTTCAGTGATCAGATGCATTATTTTAAACATGATATCCAAAATACTTGGAAATTCATTGATTCGGCCATTAATAGAAACAAAGAAACATCCCGTATTACTACAATCAAACATAATGATCTTACAATTGTTGATTCAAGGTTTATAGCTGATGTTTTAATCAATATTTTTCACAAATAGAAAATAATTTTGCTAAAAAGATTCCTAAATCTCAAAAGTTATTTGTTGATTTTTTACAAACGCCTAATCCCAGCTCCTGTTTTTTTGCTCCCACTCACCGGAACGAAATAATTGATATAGTTCGGAATTTAAAGAGTAAAAAAAGTGTTGGTTATGATAATATTGATAATGTTCTTTTAAAAAATATCATAGAGTTTGTTGTTGACCCTTTGGTTCATGTGTTTAATTTGTCTTTAAGTAATGGCGTTGTCCCCGAGGCTATGAAAGTATCTAAGGTTATTCCTATTTTTAAGAAAGGGGATAGGGAAGACATCAGTAATTATAGACCAATATCTTTGTTATCCACTATCTCTAAATTACTGGAAAAAGTTGTACATTTCAGACTTTTGGATTTTCTTAATAAGCATAACATTATTTCTAATAATCAGTTTGGTTTCCGGCAAGAACACAACACATCTCATGTAGTCCTTACTTTCTTAGATAAAGTCTCCAAAGCCATCGATAAATGTCATCATACTATAGGTGTGTTCCTGGACTTCTTCAAGGCCTTCGATACCATTGACCACAAAATACTCCTTTACAAATTATCCCATTATGGTATTCGAGGCATGGCCTTGGAGTGGTTCAGGAGCTACCTCACTAATCGCAAACAATTTGTTTATATTCATGGTCATAAATCTGTTATGCATGATATCACTTGTGGTGTACCGCAAGGAAGTTTACTTGGTCCACTTTTATTTGTTCTTTACATCAATGATATTGAACATTCATCAAGTATTCTTTCCTTTCTATTGTTTGCTGATGATACAAATGTGTTCTTTTCTAGTTCTGATCCTGTATTATCGATTGATACTATGAATATCGAGATAAAAAAGTTACTTTACTGGACTAGAGCCAACAAATTATCAATTAATTTTCAAAAAACTAAATGTATGCTTTTTAGTAATTCTTTGGAAAAGTTATCTCAGAACATTTATTTGGATAATGTAGTTGTAGAAGAAGTTTCTTCAATTCGATTTTTAGGTTTGATCCTTATTAATAAGCTCACTTGGAATTTGCATATTGATTCAATTTGCCGTACAATTTCTAGAAATGTCGGCGTAATCAATAAAGTTAAATTTTATTTCCCCCAAAATGTTTTATTTATGTTATATTCATCTTTAATTTTACCTTATCTGAACTATGGCATTCTCGCCTGGGGCAACACTTACTCCTCATATCTAGAAAGAATATTATTATTGCAGAAAAAAGCTCTTCGTATTATTTGTAGAGAGTCGTGGAGATGTCATACAAACGATTTGTTTTATCAAAATAATATCTTAAAAATTAAGGATTTGTATTATTTGAATTTAGGTCAGTTTATGTATAAATTGATAAATAATTCCCTTCCTTTTGCGATTGATTCCATGTTTATTCAAAATAAAACTGTACATTCATACCCCACGAGACAAATCAATGAATTCCATTTACCACTCTCTAGGACGATTTTTGCAAAGTCTATATTCTCCTTCGCTGGACCTAAATTTTGGAACTCCCTTGACAGCAGCATAAAAGAATCTCTAAGTTTTAACACTTTTACTTTGAAATTAAAGAAAATGTTTATCAATTCTTATATCACTGGGGATTTGCATTTCGAAAGTTGCTAACTGATTTCTTTGCTGTTAATGTCTTTACTTTGTTCTATCTATTACATAACTGTTATATATATTACTTATAGATAGTCCACTTCTTGGTAAGACCAAAGTCTCATGTGCCCTGGCATTGACCCTTGAACTCTTCCACCTTTGCCCTTTTCTCTCTCTTCCTCTGTCTTCCTGTCCCCCTCTGGCCTTTGACCTCCTATCTATTCTTTCCACGCGTATGTAAGAGAGCAGCTTTGTTTTTGTCTGTGTGTGCGTTTTGTGTGCGTACTTGTTTTATTTTCTGTTTCCCGAGGACTATGTCAAATTGTCTTGTTGCATTATTACTATAATTTTCACGACTCACGAGGGGACTGCATTCTACAAGCTTGGCTTTTTAGCAGTCCCCTCCATTTCCGACCTTTTCTTTCTTATGATTCAGTCACATTTTGCCCATGTATTTTTTCAACTACATGTAGTATGTTTATTGAGTCATGTAAACAAATGACGTGTATCTAAATTTCATTTGGAAATGTAATAGTTATATTGTACTTAATTTGTTTATATGAAATTGTCATATTATATGTTTTGGCCGGAAATGAAATAAAAATGAAATGAAATGTTACTACCACAGAACTCTTGTGTGTAGAGTTCTGTGGTTACTACGCACACCCCTCATGCGGACTACGAGGCCATTTACCAAGTAATTGTATAAAACTGGATTTACACGCATTTTAACATGGCCCATCCGTATTAGTGTTCAAGTACTACAATAAAAAATGGTAATTTAACTCTGGCTGTCCGTCTGTTCAAGCACGGCTTATAACGGCGGCCCTCTGCATTATATGTATATATTATATATTGTACTGTGAATCAAGTCATTATTGGCCATATAAACATTTTGTATGTTATTTAACGTTTCATTTGTCTTTATATACAAAATATGACTTACTATGTAATATGTCAATAATTCTCAGAATTGTATTTGTGTAATTGAACCTGCCTTTGTTATTTTTGTATTCTGAAAGAAAATATGAAATGCAGAAAATAAAATCTTTTCAAACAATTTTTCAAGCAGATTGTCACCAGAAAACGTGTTGTTGTGAGCTCCGTACACAAGTGTATGGCAACGTGCGCGGTAAGATGGCGGCACAGTGGCTTCAGAATCAAAGCAATTAGCAGGTGAATTATTTAGATATCCTTTAGAGATTAATGATTGGAGTACGAACAACTAAAAATCCCTATACAACCTGCTATGCAAGACGCATACACTGTACAGCTGTCAAGAAAAAATTGTTATTGTTAAATACACAAAATGTGAACAAAAATGTTTCCAGACTAAACCGTCTTCAGTTATGGTATATCAAGAAATATACTGATATCTCCTTATATTTTTGGCATTATTGCGAAAATTGTATGTGGTAGGATGTTTTGTGATACAACAGACCTACACATTATGCATCAAATTGATATCCTGATTTTTTTTTTTTAAATCACTGCTCCCAAAGGTAAACTGGACCTTTAAGGACACACTATCAAGATTCAGGAAATAAAACTGTTTAATTCAGAGGCTCTGAGCCATGGTGACATTTACAAGCTTTTGTTCTGCGTTTCTTTCTCACATTGCTATAATTGGCTGAACTCACTCAGCACCCTGAAAGCAGTTACACCTCAGTTCCTGCACACTGCGCATTGCTTTTATTCTTTCATATTTTTTTTCCCCATTTCGGTCCATGCTTTTTAGCCCATGAGCAACACGCATAGAGACTGTATGCTGTTGTGGCTCAATAGTATTACATTAATGAGAAGTTCTCATTGTCATTACTAGTATTATCATCATCATCATCATTATCGTTACAATACTAGTGCTCAAAAGTACAACGTCAGGTCAAAGGCGAAGCCAAGCTGTGGCGTCTACCTGCGAAATCGCGTGGGGGCGCTCTAAACAAAACGAGTCTTTACAACCATCTTCCCCGACTTGAAACAACTCTCATGACTATCCATGTTAGTTCGAGCCACAAATTGCCACGCAGTCAAATTCATTAATATAGGCTCATCTACTTCTGCGCAGAGGCAGTGACACGTTACCGTTAAGTCTTACGAGCGAAAAAAAAAGTAGCAGACATCATTGAATAGTTTTGTAGATATTAATGCATACGGACAGGAGACGAGGCGGATGTGATAACCCAAGTAATAAGCAAGACCACTCAGCATGCAACGTGCAATCAGCCTTTGAATGAAGGGGTTTCTTGGCGAACAGTGACAATAAAAAGTCCATCTCGCTCCCGCGGGGTTTTTAGATTGCGATTCCATGCAAACTCTCTCCTTCGTAGATCATTCCTATTACTTTGCGTTAGAGATCGTGAGTTGTATTACCGTCTAAATTGTGGTCCCTAACTCGATACCATAATATCATAGTAGAGCTGTATTACTGATAACATGTACACATTGCACTCTCATTTTTCCCCTTCATTTTGTTAATTCTCATTCTTTCCCCAGAATGTGGACGTGCGAATCTAATCAAGATTAGATGACTGCCTTACAATTACATTGAACTCTACACCTCACTAGTCTTCACTTTGGTTTGTGTAAAAAAAAGGTTACAAAATCCTTGTTTTACCAATGAATTAGTCAGTATAACACTCCTTTCAAAAGACGCCGTTACTTTAACATTAGGCCTTCTCTGGAATGACTAAAAAAAGATTTGCTTGTCTTTAGTCCAAGAAAATACAACATGGGAAATTTGTGTAATAAACCTGGGTCTTGCAAGGTCATGACATCATCGACTCTTCGAATTCACACGTGACCACGACAAATATCACATTCATACTATTATACAATCATTTTTAATGGTGCAGATTTGATTTTCTTTAAACGTTATCTTCGGTCGTTTACATTATAAAACTTTCAATTCTTTTTTTGTTTGATTTTTACTTTGTTTGTTAAAGGGAAGATAAACCCAAAGAGCAATGTGGATTGAGTGAAAGCAGCAAAATTAGTAGAACACATCAGTGAAAGTTTGAGGAAAATCGGACAATCGATGCAAAAGTTATGAATTTTTAAAGTTTTGGTGTTGGAACCGCTGGATGAGGAGACTACTAGAGGATATGACGTATGAGTGGACAACAATACAAAGAAAATATAAAGGAAATTCAACAAAAATTCACTTTTCTAGAATAATGAAAGAGCAATGGACCAACCGCTTTCAGAAAGCAGGGGGAATAATTGCTACCCTTAACATATGTCAATATCAAGTTGATGGAATTTGTAATTTTCATGAAAAATGGATTTTTGTAGAATTTCCTTTATATTTTCTTGGTATTGTTGTCCATTCATATACGTCATAACCTCTAGTAGTCTCCTCATCCAGCGGTTCCAACACCAAAACTTTTAAAATTCATAACTTTTGCATTGATTGTCCGATTTTCTTCAAACTTTCACTGATGTGTTCTACTGATGTTGCTGCTTTCACTCAATCTACATTGCTCTTGGGGTTTATCTTCCCTTTAAAATCAACTGAACATAGAGTGGAATGGAACTTTGAAGTGAATACACAGCGTAATTCCCTCAATTCTATACATGGAAAATTTGAGCTAAAACTTGGCAGCTGCCATGCTGGAAATAGTGCCAGCTTACGATGGTATTATACGAATGGTTGCTTAGTTGAGAAAAAATTGGATCATTGGCAATTCAGCGTCACTTTGATAGTAAACAGAAGTAAAGAGCAAAGACCTGCTTGTTTTTCTCATCGAGGTATGTCTACTTGTTTATTCACAGTCAAACCTGTCTATAGCGGCCACCCAAGGGAGACAGAAAAAGTGGCCGCTATAGACAGGTGGCCGCGATAGACAGGTCATCCAACTTTGTGTGCATTGCCTACATGAATATGTATCACCGTTGTATACACCTATAAGTACTTACATTTACATGTACATGTATGTGTGTACGTAGGCACACGTGTGTTTCATGCATTGAACGAAGCCGGTGTTTATGAAATTGTTGCACATCAGCATGTGTACAGTCGTGAAGAAAGCTGAACACTAGCGCATTATTATGACTGAATGAGTGATGAATGCAGCGATGGCGAATAATACTGGCGATCACTAAACGTTGCCCATGAATAACTGGCACGGCCACAAAGCAGAAAAACACGGTGAATTATCGGCTCTTTGGCCGCTATAGACAGGTTAAGATCTACTGCGGGAAACAAGAATTGTGGCCGCTGTCCGCGTTAGACAGGTGGCTGCTATACATAGGGTCTTTAACAGGGTTTTTCTCTCTCGGGGGGTTCAGTAGCCGCTATAGACAGGTGGTCGCTATGGCAGGGTTGACTGTATTTTTTTCAGGTATGCACGATTACTAATTCTTTCTTTTAACAGCATGATGGGTATAACAAGGGAGTGATCTCTTCCAGAAATTTTGCTTTCTGTTGCACGTTTTCAGTTGCCGAAAGCTGCCATCGGAACGTTCAAGTGTACTTAGGAATATGATTTTAGCAACATCTTCCAAAATTTGTGAATTTTTTAGGGTGCTTAAAAAAAACCGATCGTAAAAAACAATGATGGAGCTTGATGGGCTGTGATACCACTTATCACTCGCTGTATCAGCAGAAAGTCACGTAACAGCAAAATTTTACTTTGGAGATCGCGTAATATGCGGGTATCATTATTATGAGCTATATTCTACCTCGGTGGGAGATATACCCTTCCCTGCACTGTCTGCCGTTTCAAGGCTATGACGTTAAAATTGATATGTTGCTTTGGCAACAGTCGGTTGGTCGTGTAAGATGGTGTTCTTGAAATAAGTGGGTTGTTTTTAAACGTTTACCCCCAACCCCCCCCCCCCCCCCATTGCATCTTCTGAAAGCATGCAAGTTACAAAGCATGGATATAGCTTGAAAAGCGTTGAGCACAAAATCGTATCTTTATATGCATTTCAGTTGAGCGAATTTGTCAAATCAGCCAAATGGTATATATGCAAAACTGCCTACTGATTAGTAATATATTTAAAAAATATATATTTCATAAAGTTTTCAAGGGTTGGTAGCAATATCCTTTCTAGATTATTATTATTATATAATTATTATATTATTATTATATATTATTATTATTATAGAAGAGATGAAGGTCTGACATAATTTTACGGACACAAATTATGAATGATATATTTTTATCATGCACCCTCTACAAAAGAATGAACAGAGAAAGATGATGTTTAAAATGGTATAAAATTAAAAGTATATAAATCATACAGATATCCTTTATCACTCAATCCTTCGCGCTTCAGATATTGTTCTCCATAGATTCACGATTCTCCATAGATTCATAAAATCACGAGACAACTTTCAGCATTTAAACTAAGAGTCACACAATTGACTTTAGCAGAAATAGAGTAACTTCCACAGCCATTTTGTGTCTCTTTTTACCGTGATAAAGTTATTAGTCATATCTTTGTGTAATTCTTTAAGTATCAAACATTCCTCTTATGAAATGAATTTTTCGGGAAACGCGTGAAAACAGACATTCATTATCAGAATACCTTAATATATATTGTCATTGTGGAAGCCAGTTTGGATACCATTTTTGCTGATTTGACAAATTCGCTCAACTGAAATGTAAATAAAATACGAATCCTTGGTAAAAAGTATGATTATATGATACAATGCTCGTTACCATGGTTACATCACATTGTGTTTCATTCTTAAATACATTTTACATACATTATATTTTATGACTTGTAATTCTTACAAATTATATTGTTAAAACAATATACTTTTTTCTGTAAGTTTTTCTGTATTGGGTCTAGGATAATTACCCCCAGGGCAGTTATCCCAGACCCTTCCCCTGACACTAACCCTGATCCTGAACGTGAGTCCTAACCCTAACCCAAACTTATAACCTTAAACCTAAATCTAACCCTAAGCTTTACTCTAACCTTATCACTAACCGGTATTTAGCCCGGGGGGGGGGGGGGTAATTGTCTTCCCGGGATAATTGCCCTGATACGATTGAATCATGTATTAATTTTTCTTGAAAAGAATTAAAGTGATTGATTTGATCTTTAATTGAACTTGTAGTGAACACGCAGAATGTGCCAGAAGCATCATCGAAACACCTGACATTATGATAATCTTGCATATTTGAACCCTGTCAATAAAGCCTGATTTTAAAACAAACAAACAAACAAACAATAGAGCTGAGAAAACCGAAAACAATACAGAATAAAGAGATGTGACTATAATAACATTAATGAATCAAACCAAAACGAAAATAACCAACACGACTTTCAATACAGTTGAGTCAGTTCAAAAAAAGACTAAATGGTAGGTCGGTGACCTTGTACAAAGTCAAAGTCACGGGTAACAAAGGATGTTCATGTTGACTTTGCCATAGGAATAATAATTACACGAGTAGGTGAAGATGACTATCAGTAAATCAGCTTCAACTGTCACGACAGAGTGAGAAAAAAATCCGTTTCTTTTTTCTTTCTTTCTTTCTTTCTTTCTTTCTTTCTTTCTTTCTTTCTGACTTTCTGCCCCATTATCTTTCCTCTTTCATTTTCCTTCGAACATGTTGAACGGTGCATGAAACTAAACAAGGTGCTGTGTATTTTGAAAGGAAACTTGAGCTCATATCATCAACAGTGCAATGCTATGCATTAGCTTGTTATGGTTGTATTATGGTAATATTTTGACTTGGTGTTGTCTACTGGATCTTTTCACAAGATTGATATGACGTTTAATTATTTTTCAAATATCTGCTCCTTGTATACCACGCCAAATAATGTCTTTCTGGAATATGATATACATGTATATATTGGAGTAGTCAGCACGTTCATCAACCTGCTGTTTTTCCAAATACTTCACGCTGTACAAGTGCTACAATACACTACCTATACTTGCGCTTTGGTTAATTGACAGCAGTAATATATATCATGATATATATAATAAGCACTTATCTATCTATCTATCTATCTATCTATCTATCTATCTATCCATCTATCCATCCATCTATCTATCTATCTATTTATCTTTGTGTAATGTGTATATGCAACGGGCATGATATATTATTATGTACCTGAAATCATACATCAATGAATTTCTTATGGAAAATTATGTAATAGAGAACCGTTTATCATAAAATATGTATATTTCTACAGTCCGACAACGTAAGTACAGGTAGGCATATATTGTTGCACTTGTATTACCGTCTGAAGTAGTTTGGAAAAAACAAACAACACCAATCAAGCAAACAGATTGATGGATATGTTCACTGTCCAATAATAGCATATCCCAAGAGACTGGCGTTATTATGCAGTAGTAAGTTTCACTATTGATGGTATATGTATTTCATTGGATTATGATCGATTGTATTTCTGTAATATCAGAATAACAGTCATGGCTGGTATCATGTTAACGGATGAACAAATGGTATATATTATAAGGAAACTTCACTTTGATCAATTATATTTCTGTAATGTTAGAATGCTAGTCATCATTTTATTTTGTATGATATATTGTCATCTTAAAGCTTGAAAATGCTTACATAAAAGGTGATGAAGCTCGACTTTGATCGATTAAGCCCATTTTTATGTAAGATTACACTAGCTCTATTCGTCATGTTTGGTATCACCTTACAGCTTGAACAATTCTTACAAAATGTAGGGTCCCTAAGGGAAGCTCGACTTTGATCGATTATATTTCTGTAACATCAGAATAACAGTCGTCATGGCTGGTATCATCCTAAAGCTTACTGTCTTCACTACCGCATGGTCCGAGCTATAGGACCTATTATGCACACTGTGTCTCGGTGATGACTCATGTCATTGTGTTCTTGTAGTACTGATGCATTCGAACTCGTTGTTCCTTCAACTCTCAAGAAAATAACGAGTATCTCACAATAAGCTACAGGTGTCCACAATCAAATCCATGAAACAATGTTCTGTGGTTTGGTGATGTATCTTTTTATTGTAATTTCACCAGGGTTATCATTGTTGATATTTCATTAGGTAGGTCTATGCCTCCAATTTGTTTTTCTTTCTTTTTGGTAAATTTCTTTTTCTGTCGTTGTTCTCAGAATGTATTTTTAAATTTTGGTTGCAAAAGTTTCAAAAGCCTCTTAATCGATGAATCTGTCATACTAATTCTTAAAATTTGGCAATACATCTTAGAAGATTAAAGTTCATGTTTCTCGATCAAACTGGCCATCTAATACTTTCTTTCTGAATTTCTGCAGATTCTTTTTTGAAAGATCCATCTAATTTTCTCCAATCTACGATATGCAGTAAAACTTGAAGTGCTACCTATAGTAGTAATCGTCTTGAAATTGTTCCTCCTAATCATTATGACAGAAAAACAGACAAACTATTATGCACAGAGAAACTACTGATCCATGGTTTCAAGCTGTGCGTGCAGATAAAATCTACCGATAAGAGGTTTCGAGCTTTGCGTGCAGAGATAGAACTGCTGATTAGAGGTTTCATGTTGTGTGTGCAGAGATAAAACTATATATACTGATCAGAGATTTTTCTTTAATTGCTCTTGCAGATTTAATAAAAACCTCTGATCAGTATAGTTTTGCATTGATAGTGCAAAGTTAAAATCTCTGATAAGTATAGTTATTACTCTGTTTGCACAGAGTAAAAACCTAGGATAAGGGGTTTTCTGACTTTTGCAACACATGGCGTTCCATAGGCGATTTCATGTATAGTAGAGGTCATTTTTCTAAATTGAGTTTTTAACATCAGAAATGTGTTTTTGATTATTGCCCCTACATTATATGAGAAATAGCCAACTGAAGGGTTGTAAAGCTTCTCAAAGGGACACTTTTGAAAATTATGCTGGGGGGGGGGGGGTTCAAAAATAAATTATAAATCTTTCAATGGGCTCAGTCAAGGTTCTCTATAGACCCTCCTTTCATTATTGTATTTGATAAAATAACTTGTTGGCCAATTCTTCAGAGACTACAATAAGCCAGTTCGTAATTAGCTCATGTCCACCTTGGTACGAATGATCTTTACTTTTTCTCAGTTGGTTAGGCACTTCACTCGTTTTCAAAGCGGAATGATGCATAAGCTGCCCAACATAACAATTTATGGAATTCGTGTTCAAACAAAGTATTAACTTGTGTTTAGACAAGATGACCAGAATAAAGTAGTCCGTCAGTTGACACTTTAGCAGGCATCTAATTCATTGTTTCGTATTGAATGCAATAACAACCGTTTTCTTTTGATATTGCCAAATACCAGGCTTTCTGTCAGGTGGATGTGCTGGCAAGCACTATTTAGATAAGGATCACATGAATAATCATCACTTTACAGATGCTTATCTCAGTGAATTAATAAACCAAAGTGCATGTCGGTACAAATGACCTTTTTCTGCTCATGCGCAAAGTGGAATTACGAACTGGTCTATAGACATTGCATAAGCATAATGAACATATCAGTTCATGGTTATTATAGTCAACTGCAGTATAATACATGGGCACGCATAAGTTGGGGGTGCTCCTGCACCCCTAACTTTTATTTTTCACAGGGTGCTATGCCCCCCTTCTCCATGAAGTCAGGGGGGCCGCAGCACCCCCAGCACACCCAGCTCCCAGGGGCCTGTTAAATGACAGACAGTAGGCGACTTATAGTGCGCCGTTGTATACATCCTTGGGTCAGACAATGTCATGAATAGTGTGTCTTCTCAATTCCTGACAATTTCCGGGCATTAAAAACAGCAACTAACGATGAACAGACGAGCTGATCACGGCCCCAGGGAGGCGGTACTTTCTCGCCAATATCCGTGTAGCCGTTTTTCCTCGGCTGAAAAAAAACAAACAAACAAACCAACAACAACAACAACAGCAAGATGCCTCTTAGCATTCTGCCAAGCCTGGGGCATTGCGTTCCTGATGTCAAACGCCATGCATAGAACAAAGAGACTGATCATTCAATGTTTTTATTAGTAATACATGACTGTGGTTGTCAAAAGTGGAGAGTGAACGGTCTTACAGCTTCAACAGACTTGCTCCCGATCAGCGGTAGATTTTTAGACTGAGTTTTACTGCGTTACCAGCCGTGAAACTTTGTTACTCTTTTTCATTCATTTCATTCATTTCATTTTATTTCATTTCCAGAGGAATGTATACAATATGACATTTGCATATAAACAGAGTAAAGTACAATGTGTCTTTTGCATATTCAAAAACTTAGTAGATCACTACATTTTCTTTTTCTTTTTTGAGGGGGGGGGGGGGGTGGGGGTATGGTTACTTACCTGCACTTAGAGAAGTCCTATACTCTTTAACCCTTTAGCAACTGAAGATTCCGTACATAATGACCCGTTGTTCCCTGGAAGGTACAGCAATACTATTACACTCGTATCTACAACTTTCTAAATTATGCAAAATAGATCACAAGGTGTCTACTTTTGTCTATTATAAGTAATGTTTATTTGAAAGTATATTAAGACTTTACTTTTAATTAATTTAAGAGACTTGTGTGTCACAGAAACAATTCTGACATACTTTTGTTGACCTTTGACTTCTTTCAAATTACGTTATTATTTGGTCTATATGAAAACAGTAAAGATAGTAAAGCACAAAACTATACAAAAAAAAAAAGCGGAAGGGCGGTTTAGGGAGTAATCTGACGGCGGTCTCGGGCAGTTCAGTTACTAATGGGTTAATATCGGCGGCATGCAGAGAGATAATCATAAGATTGTTGATAAAAAAAAACCTACCTCTGCAATGGGATATCACAGAACACGTCCTATGTACATGATATTATTGTGAGATATGTTGGGCCTATAAACATCAAAATCCACAGACAAAAAGGAGTAAAAAAAAAAACCAAAAAAATGTCGTGTGGGCGGTGTGCATATAAGCCTAAGCCTATCTCTCTGAGCACCTGTTGATTGAGAAAAGCCGTACAACTTTGACCCGCGACATAGTCATGTTACAGCTCAGTGGGCGGTGAGTTGGCTCAGTCGGTAGCGCGTCTGCCTCAACGATCACGCGGCCCGGGTTCGAACCCGAGTCTGGACTGAGAAATGTTGTGTGTAAACATACCGTCCCCTCTAGCAAAGAGGCAAAACACTCTGTTCCTCGGATAGGACATAAAATGGAGGTCCCGTGTATGAGAGAGTCACAGCTCATGCACGTAAAAGATCCCGCTTCATTCATTCATCGAAAAGAGCAGGGTGTCTAACCCGGTGAAGTGGTCCCACCCCACATCCAACTGGACCCCATGGAAGACCAGCTTAGTGTAGCTGAATATGGGCTATCCAGCTATCTTCTCAGATGGAAAATGAACAACAACAACAACAACTTACTCTTGGAATGGGGTCAATTTTTCATAGAGGTCATAGGTCATGATGGGAATGACCTCTTTGCAGGCATTTTGGTAGCTATAGAATCGTCCACTGTGACGTGTCTGCTAATCCTCAACAATTTCCTCAAAAACTAGCTCGTGACGAAGACAAAGAATGAGAACCAAAACATAATATAGGCCTAGTGTTTTTGTTTTTGCTTTTTACTCGGCAAAACACTTTCAGTCTTTTACTATCACAAAAACAGAAACAGACAAAGGCACACACACATATCCATAATATACAATCAAAATAATTCATATAAACATACAAAATAAATACGCCTAATCAGAAACCCAACTTTACAGGCGAACACTCACAAATGTATATACGTATTACCCCCCCCCCCCCACACACACACACATACACACACAAACACACACACGCACTCATATATGCGTACACCTTGACACACACGTACAAACACAAACACACACATCGCCACACATAAACAAACACGCCATCACGAGCAAACACACAAAATTCAAATATTTACATAAAGCCGGCAGATGGTAGGGTGTTACACGGGTTCAGCTACGTGTACTTTTTCATGTTATAGCCTCTGTTTGGCTATACTTTTGCCTATTGCCTCGGTGAGATAGTACCTCAAGAGTAATGTTCCTTTTAATAAATTGGTAATCCTATAACGCAGCATCAATCTGAAAAAACCAACAACAACAACTAGAAACATTTTTGGCAGGTTGATTGTCAGCAAGCAATCAAACATTGCCCCCTCTGGGCACAACAGAAATAGTATCCTTGGTTACCTGACGCTGGTGATGCCATCCTACCCGTCCTGTTGACACAATCATAACCAACTGCACAAGTTATGTTGACCCTATCAAATCATGTTTTATTTTCATTTCTGTCTTGGAGGATGTGTAATAACATAATGCCGTACAGACATTTTGCGGAGAGTGATTGTAAAAGAGTCATAACTTTTACAAATGAAAATGACATCAATTTCTTTCTCAGCAAGAGAGAGAGAGAGAGAGAGAGAGAGAGAGAGAGAGAAGGAGGGAGACTTTGTTATTCAAATTTTGCTACCGATAATTTTTAAGGCGAGGCTGGAACGGTTATAACTTCAAGTTACTAGTATATTAATCTATTGTTTGATATAGCTCATTATTCTTTTACGGATTTTGTTTTAGTTTGAAGATCTTCACGTATGCAACCTAGAAAACGTCAACGCGACATCATTATCCTGGTGGTAGATATTTTTTGTATAACATGCTCTGATTAGCATGGTATATGCAGGTCATCACTATGTGCCCTTTTGTTGGCGAACGACAGTTGAAATCATTGTGAAAAGAGGACACAGTGGGTTTGACATCTGGCCACGTCTATGAAATCAATAATGGGCGATGAATTGGATTTACAATCTGAGACACGACGTCAACGCTTCATCAAAAATTCGATGCCGAATTTGTGGACTTCGCCCCAATTCTAAGCGTAATAAACCGTCAAAATATGACAAGATTGGAGAAAATCACGAAAATAGACCCTGCAGCGCGAAACTTGACATGAGCGTTATCGGTGAAATTAGAGCAAAGGAACATCTACATAGGGATGTTATGACATCTTACTCTACTGCAGTGTCATCATCAGTGCTCTATTCATCTGTGTATTCATTCATTCATTCATTCATTCATTCATTCATTCATTTATTCATTCATTTATTCATTCATTCATTCATTCATTTATTCATTCATTCATTCATTCATTTATTCATTCATTCATTTATTCATTCATTCATTCATTCATTCATTCATTCATTTATTCATTCATTCATTCATTCATTTATTCATTCATTCATTCATTCATTCATTTATTCATTCATTCATTTATTCATTCATTCATTCATTCATTCATTCATTCATTCATTCATTTATTCATTCATTCATTCATTCATTCATTCATTTATTCATTCATTCATTCATTCATTCATTCATTCATTCATTCATTTATTCATTCATTCATTCATTCATTCATTCATTTATTCATTCATTCATTTATTTATTCATTCATTCATTCATTCATTCATTCATTTATTCATTCATTCATTCATTCATTTATTCATTTATTCATTCATTCATTCATTCATTCATTCATTCATTCATTCAGAACCATGGCAATGACGTGAGTCTTTGTCAAAGATAAAATTCGTGGTATATTTATTCTAGCGTAAAAAAAAAGTTAGAATAATTCCCAAGTCTAAATAATAATTTATTCCTTCATCTATCTCACATTTTCATTTTACTTTTCATCTGTTTATTCATTCCTCAGTTTTACCAGTTGAAATATTTACCGATTTATTTAAGAATTATCTATTGCTTTCTTCAATCTTGTATTGACCAAACACATTAACAAGTATTTTCAACTTCAATTCCAATCAATTTTTGAAAGCTGGGCCAATGTTTAAAGAAATAGATTTCCAAAACGGGTGGGATATTATTACATTTGAGTAATCACATTCAAAGGAAAACTGTAATCGCTAACATCATTCCCATTACAATTGCCCAAATATTTCGTATAATTAGCAAGATTACACCTCATCTGCATACATTGTTATCATCATTTGTGTCCCTAAATGGATGGGTGGCATAATACACAGGACACTATAAAAACTGTGTCTAAAAAACGCTCAAAGAATTTGATTTGTGTCTCTTCGAGGTTTTGCAGACCGTGAGCAGATTACATCTGTGAACTTATTCTTAATCAGGGTTAAAGTAAATATCATAGTAGCCTGCTAATCCTCAATGATGAAAAATTAACACTAAAAGGATCGCGGCATTGGAAACTATGACAACGATGCATTTTTGATAATAAATTCTATTGCGTAATACTCGTTAGATATTACGTCAGGAGAGAGCCCGCCATGTGTGCATGCGCAGTAGAACCAATACGTCATCGTGCATGCTGAGATTCGGACGGAGGATTTTATCCCTCCGTTTTTTCTGGCATTTTTCTTCGGATTTTGCCTATCTAGTGAATGTGTTTTGGGGTAAAATTGCTCCAAGACACTAGAACTGTACCCTGCAATTGGGCAGACAAAACAGTTTTCGAGCATCGAAAGCAGTTTGGAGTATCAAATCATGGATTCATCGGTTTCGCCGATCTCGGTGAAAGAGAAATTTCGCGCTGCCGCTCCACGTGAGCCCACGGCAGCTTCACACGCCGCCACGGGCAGACAACCAGCCGCCGCACAGGGGAAGCTCACAGAGCTGTGTGCCCCTACGGCTACACAAGATGGCGGGAAATCGAAACCTGCTCAGCGCACAGCGCAAGTAAAGAAGAGCAAACCTACAAATCCCGGAAAAACCCAGTCATCGACAAGCTCCGATGTGAACACTAGACTGGGTAAATTGGAAGACTTGCTGGAGTCAGTTATTCAGCGATTACTGGCCGAAAATCGTACTGCAAACTCTACAGGAGTATTGCATACGTCTGCAGTTACACCGCAGCCACGGGCTGCACACACTACCGATGATACGTATTCACATACGAGTACACAGCAGCCATACAGTGGCGAGCATTGTGAATACACGGGCGCCGGTATGGGGCAAACGCATTCAATCGCGGATGACGAGGAATGCTACCCAATCATGCCAGACGAAGTTCCACATATTGCGGCGAAGTTCGCAGTGAACGCAGATATCGGGGAACCGATAGAAGAAGAAATTGCTCAGTCAGCTACATATTTGCTCACACATCAACTGGAAAACAAAGCACTAGAGGAGACAGCAGCTAAATATGCTCTGCCCAGTAACTGCCAAGCTATGGATTCCCCAAAAGTGAACCCCTTCATTTGGGACAATCTTCCGACACATACAAAGTCAAGAGACTTGAAACTACAAAAAATTCAGAAATCAATGACAAAGGGCATTAATGCCTTTGTCCGTTCACTTCCATCGGGCAACATCACGGACCCAAAACAAGATGCGCTGGCCCTACTTTGCAGTTCTTCTTTTGAGTTGAATTGCTTACGACGTGAGCTAATCAAACCAGACCTAGACTCGAGATGTGCCAGGCTGTGCAAGCCAGAGAATATGGTTGGTACTACCAACAAACTACTGTCTGGCGACAACCTCGGCAAGAAGGTTAAGGACCTTATGGAAGAACAGAAAGTTACGGCAGGGGTGATGAAGGGACAAAGAAAGAGCTACTCAAGCCCACATCCCTACAGGGGATTTAGGCCCTCGCCAGGGTTCGCTAGTGCTACCCACCGAAGCTACAGGGAAGCAGGCTGGTCCAGATCTCGTGCCCCTACCACTGCGACTCGGCGTTTTTTAGAGCGGAACCCGAGGCAGTACCGCCAGAGCCAACCACATAGCAACAAGAAGCCACTGCCTCCAGCGCCTCACACACAACGGAAACGCTAAGCCTTACAGAGGTGAGAGATGAAATAACTCTAGAAACCCCTCATGATTTTATATCGTAATTTCGTGAGAGATTACGTCATATATGAGATCCCGCTAGTGCGCGCGCCACTCAATTCGTTAGTCGCCGCCATCTTGCTAACACGCGAATTTCTGTACTCGGAAAATTCGCCGGAATTGCACTTGAATATTCAAGTTTTCGTTCGAGTTGGATCGACGTAATAGCGAAAGTTACCTCAACGGGAGGTTTTGCCAGGTTTTTTCTGGTTTTAACGATCATTCTTCAGCTGAACAGCAACGGAATTTATGTCTTCGACCAACGTTCCAAACGTGGGCGGCGCAGCCGCACCACCGCTGCTGACAGCAGTCGCGTCCCCGGCAGCCACCGGCGGGGGTCGCGGAGACCAGCACGCACAAGAGTGCAAGCAGAAAACTGCGACAGCCAAAGGTAAAACGCCTACTAGAGCCGGCAAGGCAGGTACTAGTAATAGTACTACTACAACAAGCAGTGCTAACCCTAGCGGTAGTACCGGTGCAAGCAAAACAGTGAAACCACCTGCCAAACTGGCCTCTTAAGTTTCAACTTTGGAAGATAGACTCGGCAAGCTTGAAGGCCAATTAGCTGTGGTTGTTCAATTTGTGGAGGCACAGTCGGCAAAGCAGACACCAGCCCGTGAAGGCGGTGGCAATGGAAAGAGTATCAGGACTCGTTCTGAATACTCCCCTTCAGACTCGGCAGATACTGACTGCCATTATGATGATGAATATGCGGCACCATTTCTGGGCCGAGATATGGATGAAAACTCTGTGATTATCCAACCAGGTCAAGGGGATAGTCGTGATGACAAATTTGATATTGAAGAAGGCGAAGTTCCCCCTTCTGTAGTGGAGAAAGTGCCAAACATTGCAGCCAAATTTGCTGTGGCTGAGGAAGTTGGTCCCCCCATTGACCCAGAAATTGCTAAGTCTACAGCCTACCTTCTGACCCACCAGCTCGAGCCCAAAGTGGTAGATGAAACGATCACTAAATACCCCATTCCCAGCAACTGTGAGCTGGTGGATGTGCCGAAAGTCAGCCAAAGAATCTGGAATGGGCTACCTGCCTTTTCAAAGACACGAGACCTCAAATTTCAGAGACTCCAAAAGAATCTCACGAGAGGCATCAATGCCTACATACATACAGTGTCGGCACAGGATATCACTGAACAGCAACAAGATGCACTAGCACTTCTGTGCAGTGCGAATTTCGAGCTAAATTCCTTGCGTAAGGAATTCATGAAACCAGACATTGGTTATCAATTCCAGCATCTCTGCAAGCCCTCTACCCCGGTCTCCAAATTCCTTTTTGGTGACGACCTGGGAAGGCAAATGAAAGACATAAGAGATGAACAAAAAGCAACTGAGGGTGTCCTCAGGAGTGAGCATAGCAGACAATACAAAAAGCAGCGTTTCAGCCCATATGACTATGGCAGGAGTGCATATGGCAAGGGCAGGAGCAAGATTACATCAGGAAGCTCAAATTTGCCCCAACAGTACCGCGACGCGGGCTGGACTACTTCTCGTGCAAGTACAAGTGATGTCACTAGGCCTACAGGTGCAAAAGGACCGTGGACTGGAGCTACCAGCCATGCTTTTTTAGGCCAGCGCCCCAAGGGGAGGGGGAAGCCGTCGGCTCCCCACACCTTCACACATCCCAGCCAGCACCAACCGCACTGCGGCAGCAAGCAGGGCTCAGGGATGAAGAGAGCACGATAACCTCCAGTTCAACTGACGAGGTAAACATGACATCTGATTCTAGTGATTATGCAAAGCTATGTCATAATAATGTAGAACCTATGGTAGGAGGTCGACTGAAGCAATTCCTCCCAAAGTGGCGCAAAATTACTTCAGACCCACATGTGCTAAATGCTGTAAGTGGTTACAGGCTTGAATTCAGTAAAGAGATGGGTGCACCATCTAGAACTAAACCCCCTTACCTTTTTCGGTGTGATAAAGCCGAAGAGGCTGATATTGATCTTGAAATTTCTAAACTCCATGACAAGGGAGTAATCGAACCGTGCCAGATGGAAACTGGAGAATTCGTGTCTAATATTTTTACACGGCCTAAAAAAGACGGGGGTACACGCGTTATTCTAGACCTGTCTGATCTCAACAAATATCTCCAGTACCAGCATTTTAAGATGGAAAATATCCATACTGCTATTGAACTCATTTCAGAAAATAGCTTCTTAGCTTCAGTCGACCTTCGGGACGCGTACTATACAGTACCTGTGCACCCAACACACAGGAAGTTCTTAAAGTTCTCCTGGAAAAATCAACTTTGGCAATTCAAAGTACTGCCTAATGGCCTGAGCACGGCGCCAAGGTTATTCACTAAACTACTGAAACCTGTATTCACATTACTGAGAGAGCAAGGGCATGTAGTAATTGGATACCTTGACGATGTACTCATTATTGGAGAAAGTGAGAATCAAACATTGCAAACGGTTTTTGAAACCACTAGCATCCTTGCACAACTTGGGTTCTTGGTACACCCAGAAAAATCAGTACTATGCCCCACTCAAGAAATACAATTTCTTGGTTTCATTCTCAATACTCAGGCCATGACAATTCGACTGCCTGATAACAAATCAGAGGAAATACAGTCCTTGTGCACTGAACTTATGCAAATGGCAAACCCCAGTATCAGGCAGGTGGCTAGAATTATCGGGAAAATGGTAGCATCATTTCCCGCAGTCCAGTATGGACAGCTCTATTACAGGGCTTTAGAAAGGGACAAAATCAAAGCACTCAAAATGAATAAGGGGCATTTTGACAGAAAAATGAGCCTATCTTTGGAAGCAAAACAAGAGCTGCAATGGTGGACAGACAATGTGCAGTCTACTTTCTCACCCTTACGACACCCTAAACCTATGCTCGAATTGTGCACGGATGCCAGTGGCAAAGGCTGGGGGGCATCTGATCATACCACCCATACAGGGGGTAGATGGAATGAAGACGAGCTGCAAAAAGCCAGGGAGAATAAGATTAATTATCTGGAGACCCTGGCTGCTGGCATGGGACTCAAGTCCTTCTGTTCTAATTCACAAAACATTCATGTTTTGTTACGGCTAGATAACAGTACTGCTGTTGCGTACATTAACAACATGGGAGGCATTAAATCCCTTGACTGTGATCGGGCAGCCCGAGAGATTTGGCAGTGGTGCGAAACTCGTAAAATTTGGGTCACTGCAGCACACTTGCCAGGAAAGCTGAATGTGGAGGCAGACCGCATGTCTAGAATTTTCAATGACCGCACAGAATGGATGCTTGACCGCACAGTTTTCCAAGAAATAACTTCACGTTTTGGGACACCAGAAATAGACCTATTTGCCTCCAGACTTAACAAGCAGGTAGAGAACTATGTCACATGGTTGCCCGACCCACATGCCAAGGCTGTTGATGCCTTTACTCTCGATTGGGGAAAGTGGTACTTTTACGCATTTCCTCCTTTCTGCTTAGTTGCTAAGTGCATTCAAAAAATCAAATCTGATAATGCAACTGGGATACTAGTAGTCCCAAAATGGCCAAGCCAGCCATGGTTTCCTCTCCTAAACAGGATGATGAATGAGGAACCACTTGTTATTCATAGGAGTGAATCCTTACTAACATTGCCAGTTTCTAACACTCCTCACCCACTAAACACTCAGATTGATCTTCTTGCTTGCAGGTTCTGTGCAAGCCCTTCAGAGATGCGGGATTGAATGCACGGATAACTGCTGTAATGGCCTCCTCTTGGAGAAAAGGGACTAAAAAACAGTATGCAGTGTACATAAACAAATGGAAAGCATTTTGTGACAAAAAATGCAGCAACTACTTGTACTCGGATGTTCAAGCTATCCTGGAATTCCTGAGTGACATTTTCTTCGATAAAGGGGCAGGTTACAGTGTCATAAACTTAGCACGGAGTGCTCTATCTTCATTTGTGATTCTTCGAGATACTATGTTTACAGTTGGAAACCATCCCTTTATCCAGAGGTTTATGAAGGGAGTCTTTCAGCTACGCCCACCCAAGCCTAGATACATGGAAATGTGGGACGTTAACCTTGTTTTCAATTTTCTTCGTTCTTGGTCCCCAGCGCACATTTTGGACCTGAAAAAATTGACGCTTAAATTGTGTGTGATTATTGCATTAATCTCAGCACAAAGGATTCAATCATTACACTATCTAAGCTTGGATGGTATGGTGTTAAGAGATAATGCAGTCACCTTTCACCTTCATGATCTCCTAAAACAGAGCAAGCCTGGAAATTACTCACACAGTGTCAAGCTCCAGGCATACCCGCCAGACAGGAGACTTTGTGTAGTCAGGTACTTGCAGGAATACATCAGCAGGACCCGCAGAATCAGAGCTAGTGAACGGTACCTTTTTATTAGCTACAAGAAACCGTATCACAGGGTATCATCTCAAACAATCGCTCGCTGGATTAAGGAGGTTTTGGAGGCTGCGGGTATTGATACAGAGATCTACAAGGCGCACTCTACTCGGGCAGCGTCTACCTCCGCAGCCAATAAGGGAAATTTCCCAGTATCCAAAATACTTGCGCAAGCCGGTTGGGCCAACGAAAGAACCTTTCGCAAGTACTACAACAAGCCCTGTCCTGCTGAGAAAACCTTTGTAGAAACAATTATCAAAAAATAGACTGTGAAGCCCTAAGA
This sequence comes from Diadema antillarum, assembly GCF_040938485.1. Classification (NCBI taxonomy): domain Eukaryota; kingdom Metazoa; phylum Echinodermata; class Echinoidea; order Diadematoida; family Diadematidae; genus Diadema; species Diadema antillarum. The sequence continues at coordinate 1,677,067 of NW_027271146.1, forward strand.
TTTGGGCAGACATGTCTTGAACTGCCTGAACTTGTGAACTCTTGGAGACACAATATCTCTGCAGCATTCAACCTGAATGAGATTTGCAATGGAACCTCTTGTAAGGTATGCTTCCTACCCCTTTTCGGGGGGGGGGGGGGGTTGCCTCGAGAATGTAACCACTGGCTTTGAAATCTCATATATGACGTAATCTCTCACGAAATTACGATATAAAATGGAAGATTAAACGAGAACTTACCGTTTGAAGTTTAATATTAATTTTATGAGTAATTGGAGGGTGAGATTACGTCCCACCTCACCCTCCCCCAAATTTCAAACGGTAACTTAATCTCTCGTTATCTTCCTACATCAGTGGTCACATTCTTGCTTCTAATATTGAGTGGCGCGCGCACTAGCGGGATCTCATATATGACGTAATCTCACCCTCCAATTACTCATAAAATTAATATTAAACTTCAAACGGTAAGTTCTCGTTTAATCTTCCATTCTCCCAAAGTTGGAGGTCGACTGTATGCCTTTCAGGATAATTGGCGAGCTGTTACATCCGACCCATCTATTTTAGAGGTCATAAATGGTTACAAACTAGAATTTGCGGCCACGTTGCCACCATCCAGAAACAAACCCCCAAGAAGCTACAGGCTTTCTGAAACTGATAGAAGAGCTCTAACTGTCTGAAAAGGGGGTCACTGAAAAATGCTCCAGAGAAACAGGAGACTTTGTCTCTAATATTTTCTCAAGACCGAAGAAAAATGGAGGTACACGCCTCATACTAGATTTAACAGATCTGAATAAGTATTTACCTTACCAACATTTCAAAATGGAAAATATCCATACTGCCTCACAGCTCTTGTCAAGAAATGCCTACATGGCATCAGTCGACCTCCAGGATGCATACTATGCAGTCCCCATCCACCCTAAAATTCTTCAAATTTGTTTGGGAAGGCCAGTATTGGCAATATAAGGCCCTGCCTAATGGCTTGAGCACTGCTCCTCGATTATTCACGAAATTGTTGAAACCTCTCTTGGCAATGTTAAGGCAGCAAGGCCACACTGTGGTTTGTTATCTAGATGATACACTCATTATTGGGGACACAGTAGAACAGACAAAGAACTCTGTTAAAGCAGTCACTCAGGGCTTAGAAAGCCTAGGAAATCTAGTACACCCAGACAAGTCTGTACTACAGCCACAAAAAGTGATCCAATTTTTGGGCTTTATCTTGAACTCGGAAGACATGACTCTTCGATTGCCAGAGGCAAAAATGCATGAAATTAAGACGCTCTGCTCAGAGCTCAGATTATCCCCAAGCACTACAATTAGGCAAGTTGCCAAAGTGATCGGAAAGCTGGTGGCAGCCTCGCCAGCAGTCCAGTATGGGCCTTTGTTTTATAGGGCCACAGAGAAAGAGAAAGTTGTTGCCTTAAGATTGCACAGAGGTCACTTTGACAGGAGAATGTCATTATCACATGAATCTAAACAAGAACTCAATTGGTGGGTTTCCAATGTCCAGTCGGCATTCATGGCACTAAGAAGACCCAATCCGTCTGTTGAAATTCGTACAGACGCAAGTGGTAGTGGTTGGGGTGCCACTGACCTACACAATTCCACAGGGGGTAGGTGGAATGAAGAGGAGTTAAGATACACTGTATGTCAAAGACAGTAAGATAAATTATCTTGAACTACTAGCCGTAAAATTTGGGCTGCAATCACTATGTAGTAGAGCTAACGATGAGCACATTCTCATCCGCACGGATAACACCACTGCAGTTTCCTACATAAACAACATGGGGGGAATGAAATCAGTGGAATGTAATAACATTACGAGAGACATTTGGATGTGGTGTATTGATCACAAGGTGTGGGTGACGGCATCACATTTACCAGGCAAACTAAACGAAGAAGCAGATCGCTTGTCTAGAAAGTTTGATGACAGGACAGAATGGATGCTTGACAGGGACATTTTTCAATCCATCACTGCTAGATTTGGAGAACCTGAAATTGATTTATTCGCATCTAGACTGAATAAGCAAGTACAGAATTATGTTTCATGGTTACCTGACCCAGAAGAAGTGTCAGTCGATGCATTCACTCTCAATTGGAATGGATTGAAATTCTACGCATTTCCTCCATTTTGTCTGATTGCAAAATGCCTGCAAAAAATAAGGGAGGATAATGCAGATGGAATAATCATTGTACCCAACTGGCCCAGTCAAGCATGGTTTCCCCTCTTGCGAGAAATGACAAGTGGGAAACCTATGTTGCTTCACAGGAGCAAGACACTCCTAACACTCCCAAATTTGAACACACCACATCCCTTACATGCAACTCTTGATCTTCTTTGTTGCAGGCTATATGCACACCACTAGAGCACCAAGGAATTTCGAGGGACATCATTGACATCATGGCTGCTTCTTGGAGAGATTCCACCAAGGCGCAATACAATATCTACATTAAAAAAATGATACCAGTTTTGCCGTGAGAACAATATCGACTGCTACTATGCGGATGTTACGGATGTCCTCAAATTCCTCAGTAAACTCTATTATGTGGAAGATGCAGCTTACAACACCATAAACCAAGCTCGCAGTGCTTTATCATCTTTCTTGACACTAACTGACGCTTCGTGTACAGTTGGTACACATCCCTTAGTCTGTCGGTTCCTGAAAGGAGTTTTTCACCTACGGACTCCCTTGCCCAGATACAAAGAAATCTGGGATGTTGGTCCTGTTTTTAGATTGTTGCGTATTATGTCACCAGCAAAGTCGCTGTCTCTGAAGAAATTAACATTAAAACTGTGCATGATCATTGCTTTGACTTCAGCGCAAAGGATTCAGTCTCTGAAATTCATGGATCTTGATCATTTACAATTGAGAAACAGTTCAATTACTTTTCACTTTGAAAAACTGATCAAACAGAACCGACCAGGGAATGTTGGGTTTTCGGTTACCCTGGAATCTTATCCTCCAGACAGACGCCTTTGCGTAGTAAGGTACCTCAGAGAGTATATTGAGAGAACAAGTATGCTCAGGGGGGATGAACGACAGCTATTCATCAACTACAAGAAACCCCACAAAAGGGTATCATCACAAACTATTGCTCGTTGGCTGAAGGAAGTGCTTACATCAGCAGGTATCAACACTGATAAGTACAAAGCGCATAGCACTCGAGCAGCATCAACTTCAGCCGCGACCAGGGGTGATGTACCAGTGACTGCAGTACTTGAACAGGCTGGATGGTCAAACGAACGAACGTTTCGACGTTTCTACAATAAGCCAAAAGACGCCAAAATGAGCTTTTCGCAGGCTGTCACTCGTGTAGCAGAAAACTAATGACCTCTTGGTAGGTGCTTCAGTTATTCATGACAAGAAATGGAAATTTGAAGATAGCGGTTTACAGTGTAGGGCAGTACAGTATCTGATATAACACACACTGTCCAGTTTACTATGAGACATGCACTCTATTGTAGCCTACATGAATTACATTGCAGGCCATGGTCAAGGAGGGGAAGGGGACACTAATCCATGGGTAAACAAAATGAGTCATGGGCAGTGCTTGGCAGAAACTCTTTGTTCTATTGTTTCCAAGACCCAAGCTACCCCATCACTGGAAATAGTTCCAAGTTTAGAAGTAGCAAGGTGCAAAATGAATATAGTCCTTTATTTGAAGAACAGATATTTAACAATATCTGATGTCCATCTAGACCATTGGTGGTTTATACAATCATTACTTGTTGAAGGCAAGATGGTTATTATAAATATGCATGATGCACATAAGGTAGGGGTAATTTTGATACAGATTGCATGGCACCTCGATATCGAATTTGGAGTAAAGTGATGAGACTCTCAGCGTAGAAGTCTTTGTTAAAGTTTTACCATGTGCTCATTGCTGTCCTGAACTTTGGAGGAGCTGGATGCAGTTTGTGAGTGCAGGAGGAACTTTTGTAAGTTGTCAACATTTTACAACTTTCTTACTGATTTTATGCAGTAACTTTTATTCACTATGCTGTTGTACTCTTGTCTAGTGATTCATTGATAATTTATTTTAAAACTGATTTGTCTGGGCTGGTAACTCCTGCATTTTAGTCAGAACAGAAGTTAGAAGACAGTCCACCAAGCTATTCTCTATAACATGTAAGATGGTTCTTAGTAATAGTATGTATGAATATATACAATGAGAGATATACAGAGCTGGCGATTTAATCATATAATCACGAGTTATATGGTCAGCTGGAATACAGAATTTCTGACTATATTACTTAGTTACTGTGTCATATAGGGTTGCTTGCATTTTGGAAGAAGAATCTGACTTGATTCTATCTTATTTGGTAGTTTGATATTCCAGCTATGACAGTTAACCAGATTTATAATTCTGTGCGTTAAGATTATGATTTGTTTGAATCTGTGGCAGCAATATATTCATTGGAATATATTGTATGTATGGTTTTGTGCACTTTGAGCCATTGATTTAACGGATATTGCATATCCCAAATTGCGACAGGTTTTACAAATTAATGATTGCTTGGTCAGACTGCACATTTAATTTTATGTACATGACTGTAGATCGTTGAGGGCGCACTAGACGTGCATGAACAAAATGGCGGTGCCCATGAACAAAATGGCGGCGCCCATGAACAAAATGGCGGCGCCCATATGCAGTACATATACCATAGATACGAAGACAGTGTGTAACATGTATAAGTTATTTAGAGGGAACGACTGTGATTTTATACTTTATTGTTCTTGATATACAGTTGGTTCCCTGGTTTTGTGTCAGTGCATTGAGTTGTATGGTTTATAATAGCATAGCTGAGAGTTTATATCGAATTTGTTTTTCTATCACTGTATAATAGATTTACATGATTCATTTTTGGTATTTAGGACCTACATGTATGTGTATAACTAGTTTAGTATGTATTCAGTGTTTTGAGGCCTGGTGCACGTGTTTCATAATCACATTGTATATAATTTGGAATATATGGTTATATGCTTACTATTATTTCAACCTTATATCAGGATGTTCGCACGAGTATGGTATTCCTGCCGACTGATGTCCACTCATGTGATTCAGGACAGTAATCACAGACCTGGGGTACATACATTGTTGTTTTGTCTTTCATTGTTTTCATTAATTAGTGTGAATTTTGTGTCATTAGTGATTCCCAACTGAATATTGATTGTTGTGAAATTGTCGGGGTATCTGATTTGATACAATAATTACAATAAGTAATTATATGCTTGTAAGTTTTAGAATTATTTGTTTAACCAATAAATTATAAAGGTGATTTGTTAGATTTATTTGTTTAATTAGTGTTAGAATTACAAAGTATAAATTATGGTTTTAATTAGTAGACATGATAATGGAAGATGTATTCATTATGATATGGTGTTAGTATATTATAAGAAGGGTAAATTTATTGAGTACCGGTAGTATGTTAGTGATTTAACCTATATGTTTATTTATGAGAAAACATAATCTGTGTCAAGTTGTGAGACATACAGTATTACATTTGTGTGTATAATCATGTTCATATGAATTAAGTGCCTCGATTGTTGTACAGCAAGAATTTATTTTGGTGTCTTCATAACACTTTTTGGATGTTTCGTTTTGCGTAACCACATGTTTATTATGTTTTCTTGTTTGCTTGATTTTTGCAGGGTTGTTGTTTGGGTATGACATCAGTGATGTCAGAATAAAGTTAGCAATAACAACATTCTGAGTGCTGATACTCATTCATTTGAGTCCGAACCCAAAGATTGTTACACAATCTACACACCGGTGACTAACATCACCTCACGACATTCACATAACATATATGTTATGTCTGGGGGGAAAATGTATCGTCACAGGCTTTAAAGTCTCCTGACGTAATATCCAACGAGTATTACGCAATAGAATAGAAAGATTAAACGAGAACTTACCTGTTCGAAGCTTTAATCTCGATTCTATGAAGTAATAGGAGGGTGATATTACGTCCCCTCCACACCCACCCTGCTGCTCTAACAGGAGTGTAAGTCGGCATTGTTTCGAACAGGATTGCAAGTTCCCGTTATCTTTCCTCTAGTGACAATCCATTTTTCACTCTTCGAAAATTGGTTCTACTGCGCATGCACACATGGCGGGCTCTCTCCTGACGTAATATCACCCTCCTATTACTTAATAGAATCGAGATTAAAGCTTCGAACAGGTAAGTTCTCGTTTAATCTTTCTATTATGTAGCTCATTACTTCCTTGTTGATTATCAAATTTCTGCTGGCCAGCAATTCCCATTATGTTAAGCTGTGAATCAGCTTTTCAGCGTCAACCTATGGCTATCGTATTACATATGTATATATATCAATAAATGAAACATGTATATATATACATTTTCAATAAGCTCTTTAGCTCATGCATATCTTGTGTGGACCATCAGATTTTTTCTACTCGTTCAAATACACCTGATCGTTATATATAAAACAGATACGCGTGTATAAATATATATTTTTGTCAGAAAATACAAGGTATCTCAGAATATTTTGACATTTTTTGCGTCTAATTTACGACTCATTTACTGTGTGAGTTTCTTATTCATCCAAACAGCCGAGCGTGCCTCTTCCACAAAATTCGGCCACTCTTCCCGCTCGAAAACGTGATCAAATACCGTTTACCATGTTTACTAGAGGAGCAAAAAACCACACTTTACTCGATGGTGATATCATGCGCTATATCTGCAAGAGTGTCGAACGTGGATTACTCTATAAACAGAGTATACAGCAGGCTCACACAACGTGATGACAAAAAGGAAAAGAAAATAACAATATCATACTCTTGTAACAACACAATTTATCTACTGGTACTGCCTGAAAATAAAACAAGGAATACATGTACTTGGTTGAGAGATATATTCTACATTTGAACAAAAGCATTTTGAACACGCGACAGACAGACTTGAACGCAACTGCTCAAACGTTAAAAAAAAAAACACCATAAAGGCATAAATATTTTGATATGAATATGACACTGTGTTGATGTGTAATCTCATTTGGCGTTCTTCGACATCGCGAAAAAGCTACGAATTCGTATAGTGCGTATATACGTGGTACACTGCCTAATCTGTGCGGAATTACAACAATATTTTGAAAACCCCTGCAATCTCTTAACATTGATCCGACTTTCACGAAAATTGTCACTGTTTTCATATTTTACTCTTTCTTTTCAGGCTAACTTTAAACTGGCCTGAAATTTCCCTTTAACGTAAATTTTCCTTAGCTATTTGATTTCGTACGTGGCAGAGAAAGAAGAACATCGTATATGTAGGACACGTCACGGAGACGTTTCTGGCGGCGAAATGTGCCGAGCCGAGATCAATGCCCAGCATAATCATTTTCACTTCGCTTAGCAATAGTGTAAATCATTATATTTGCTGCATGGTGTCACTTCACATTGTTTCAAACAATAATAGCACGTCAAATTTGATAGCGGTTTCTTTCTCGAAATCTCGTCGCGTATTAAGCACAAACAAAATAATGAAATTACATAATGGATTCAATTAGATTTCACGCAAAAGTTACGGAAAAACCGGCTACTAAACTTGTAGACGAAATGTTCCCTGATGAGAATTTTTCAGGTACAAATTGACGTCAAATATATTGCAAACCACAATGAAAAAACAAACAAACTACATATAACCAGAATGAAATATAAAAATCATAATCCAACTATGAGACCCAGTACACAGTGGTAGGATATTTGAAGAACTAATTTATAACTATTGCCAAACGATCATTTTCATGCATGCGTATGTGAAAATTAATGAGGCATTTCAGAATCACAATCGTGAGAGTTTTTGATCAAGCAGATTTCTCTGAGAGCAACATTCTTTAAAGATACACTATCACATGTTAAGAATACACTAACCATTTTCTTCAGTCAACTTTAAGCGTCCTTTTTCACAGTTCACGTTTGTTTTTCCCCACTTTGCCTTATTTCGTCGATGAATCCATAAAGCACAAGACGACAATACGGAAGTATACATAAGCCACCCACTCAAAACTGAATTTCGTAATTTGTTACCGTAGCTTCGGCGTTGCTCTTCGCTCTTCTCTTCTCTTCGCTCTTCAAGGTACCATTGTTTGCCATTGGGAGCAGTGATTCAAAAAAAATGTTCGAGTAATCAGATTTGATGCACTAACTGTAGGTCAGTCGTATCACAAAACATCGTATACCATATAAATGTTCAGCAATAAAACCTCAAATAGAGGGAGATATTACTATTTTTCTGAATAAACCATAACTGTAGACGGTTTAGTCTTGATACGATTTCATTATAGCTATTGTTCACATCTTGTATATTTAGAATTGATTATACTGATTAACATTTTTGCATTGGTTGTTTCTATCCCAAACTTACACTTTAGAACTATTTTGAAGTACTAAAGGTCGGTTTTTGTTTCATCTGCAAATGATACATGCCTTTAACAGGTTATAACAGGTTACAGGTTATAGCAACCGTACTGGTCTGTCTATTAAACTCACTCTCCTGATACCACCAACTGTCTGAGGCATGCAGGAATGTGACATGGTGATTCACAACATATAATGTACTAGCTGTAATACGCTGGCTTATAGAGATCTAACGAGAGTCCAGCAAATTTTAAGGTTGTCATGCATTGCCTATACCATTGTTATGGTTATAAAGATATATGGAAACTGTGTGGGTGTGTGTGTGGGGATGGGGATCGGGTTGAGTCATACACGAACGAAGATATCACATTGAGAGTGCACAATGTTCAATTTGACTGCAGTGAAAACGAAAACAACACTGTAAACTTCATTAATATTGGACTAAACTAAGAAAGAGTTGGAATTTTCGAGTGTCGTAAGTTTGTCTAAAGCAGTAAAAATTATAGCCACTGTAACATCTGCAAATCATGAGAAAGTGATGTCGGGTGAAGTTCGTTATTCCGAAGATTCGCTGATCCGAAATTGAAATAAGGTTCGTTAATCCGAAAATACACAGATACACACAAAGGTAACGTACGCTACACGAGCATTTAAGATTTCGAACCTTACTTCTTTCGGATTACCAAACCTTCGGAGTGACGAATTTTTTCGTCTTCATTTACCTGCTTACGGACCGAAGACCCTTCGAGTTTTAACGAACCTTATTTTAAATTCGGTTGAATGTACCTTTTAAATAACGAACATTTGGCATAACAAATTTGCTCAATAACGAACTGTAACCGGTAATATGTTATCGCTTCCCTATACTCCCATCTTCCTTTAACATGAAATTATTACAAAACTTCACCCAAAACGATCCTAGCCCTTAGATAAAAACTTTATTCCTGAATTAATGTAATTCTAAGGTCATTAGGTGCGATTTACATCGTTTTATCCCATTTTGTGTCTTACACTAAAATGTAATACAGAACATTTTGTGAAGATTTGTATGCAAGGCAATGGTAGACAGGCATGACTGGTTAGACGGCAATATCATTATTTGATTTGGGCATGGAAATAATATATGATTAACACCCTCATTCCATGAAAACACCTGAAACTATGTAAATCTCCATACCTTATTCCATGTGCGATTTGGGTTGACCTTTCACCGCTTTTTATTGTTTTACGTAATTCTTCTTTAACTCTTTCTTTTGTGTGTGTGTCGGGAACTTTGAACAATGTGTACAATGCTATCATATGGAGTTGTGGGCCAGTCAACACGCAAAGGTTAAACTCAACCTGGACACGTCTCATTTTAATGACATTCAGTTCTCCTGATTTTAACAGCATTGAGACCCTATTATACGTAACACAGCCTGTATAAGATCATCTTATCTTCTTGAAAGATGTGCTGAAAATACCTTATTCATGACCAATCCATAACTTGTTATGGAGCGTTGACTCCTTCACAATCACCGCTTCAAACTGTCAAAGCATCATTTATTTTGTACACAAGCAAGTTGTCTATATACGGTGTTGAAAGGATTAAGTTCTCTGTCAAAGTGATATATAACGGAGACGAAGTCGAACATCTCTGCAAAATATAATTCCTTTCATGTCATCAATAACAGTGATAGGCATGAACAGCATTCTCAGTTATAGTTGCAGAAAGGGTTTGGAAAAGTATTTTATACATGCAGCCAACATTTCCCAGAAACGGAAGGGAGCGACCGGTACGATCAAAATGGTATTACAATGTACTGAATAATTAAACGTAGTTAATGAGTAGAGACTGTTGATTTCACATCGTGCTAAAAGGTCGTTGTGGGTATAATAACTCATTAATTTTTCACTTCAATTCAAACCTTGAATTATTTAGTACTAACACCAAAGCATTGCCTATACCCCTGGCGTGTGCGCGTAAGCATAAACAATTCATCACCGTGTTCAAATGGCTTGATAACACTCAGAATTATATACTTCAGTCAAATGTTATACCTTTATAATCTATACCCAGTGATTTAGATTCACCCATACACGTTGAATTTAAAGGAAACCAAAACCCAAAGAGAAAATGTGGATTGAGTGAAGGCAGCAACATTAGTAGAATACATCAGTGAAAGTTTGAGGAAAATCAGGCAATCGATGCAAAAGTTGTGAATTGTTAAAGTTTTGGTGTTGGAACCACTGGATCAGGAGACTACTAGAGTTCATGACGTCATGTGTGGACAATGAAATAAAAAAAATATAACGAAAATTCGAAATTCTTTTACTTTTCTAGCGTAATGAAAGAGCACTTGACTAACCGCCTTGAGAAAGCAGGGGGAATTAATACCACCCTTAACAAAGTACATTGTATCAAGTTGATGGAATGTGTAATTTTCAAGACAAAATGGATTTTTGTGGAATTCTCTTTAAATTTTTCTTTAAATTGTTGTCAACAAAAATGACGTCATACTCACTAGTAGTCTCCTCATCTAGTGGTTCCAACACCAAAACTTTGAGAATTCATAACTTTTGCATCAATAATTGTCCGATTTTCCTCAAACTTTCACTGATGTGTTCTAGTAATGATGCTGCTTTCACTCAATCCTTATCGCTCTTTGGGTTTTGGTTTCCTTTAAGGCTATGATACAATCACACACATTTGCCACAGCAAATCGACGTAGTGAGTACATAATTCTACAGATTAACATCATCATAGCACAGCAAACATCTCACAATACTGCTGTTTATTCAGTGAGTGGCGAAATTCACAATGTATAAGATTGTATAAATCTGGACCCTTTATGTTGCAAGACTACGTGTCCGGTCTACGTGGTGCCATCTTCAAGTTCAATTTCAAATTGATTTCCTTTTTCCACAGTAATACAAACGTAAATCTCACTTTCTTCAGTGACAGAACTTATGCATGTAAATTTGAAAAAGAGAAAACAACGATAATTGAAAACATACAGTAGCGATACATTTCAATATGTGCTGGGGTAATGAAAGGGAAAATCAGTATGCACTGTGTGAAGTCAAGCTCTGCTTATGAAGATAGTCTCCTGCATTTCCAGTGATTTATTTTTTTCATCAAAACTTTAATCGAAAGGTTCCTCGTGTTCGAGCGTACCTTTAATTTGACATATAGTGTTTGTACCTTTAATTTGATTGCACTATACATATGTTTCAAGTTTCAAGTTTCTTTATTTCACCAAAGCAAGGTACATATTAAAATCAAACAAATACATACATCAATATTCAGATATGATTACAAACATATCAGTAAGACAGTGAAAAGGAAAAAAAAAATACAAACATATAGATTAACAATTACACGTACATAGGTTAACAGTTATGCTATGGTAGGTATAAAATAGCAGCCAGAAAGGAGATGTCCCTTATTTCTAGCTGACCTTAAATTATTCATTTAATTTCAATTATCCATGATAATTATGTTCATGAAAGTGCACTGATGCATACAAATAATGTACGCACTTAGGACCTATGCCGACACTTAATGAGATTTTGTTGGGCTGTATTGAAAATAGAATGCAGAAGGAAATTGAACTGAACCACAGCTTCCCACAGATCTATTAGCATGGTAAATCTATTAATTTCCTCAATGTGTTCTCGAAATGAAAATGAAATACTAATATTCCTCGAATGGCAGTACAGTAACTACTACGCAGTGTATTCCAATAGCCTGGCAATGATGAACTTGAAGGTAAAGGGAAAAGTTGTGAGTTGTGAGTTTATGACATTGACCACCTGGGCTATTTGCATATTATGTGATTGATCACTGTTCCACATAAAAGAGCGAAACTTCAACCCTTCCTTTTATTAAAATCCGATATAGTTGAAACTTGGTTATGCATGTGCTCTTCCTTATGTTACACGGTGTTGAATGTCGCTTAAAATCACTGATTGGTCTCTTAGATATTTGATAGATCTGTTATTGGTTATCTCTATTTGAAAATTGGAAATGCACAGAGCGTGGCTGTTTGGAACATTTTAATCAATCATATTAATCGGCGCTTAACATGACAGTGAAAGATCACCACAAAGCGGCTTAACAGCTCCCATGCGAGGCTGTTTCTGTATTGCAGTAATTACATATTTTGCGCACATTTATAGTATTGTTTATTTCCCCTAGCTGCAGTGAATAAAAATCATTTAAATTTATTTATTCATTTACTTATCTTAATTTATTTCTGTATGAATTTACTTATTTATCATTTACTCTCTCTTTTTTTTTTTTTTTTGGGGGGGGGGGGGGTTAAAGGGTCCTAAGTGCATTTCTATAAAGATGCCTTTCCTTTGAAACAGATAAGAATATGTGGTATACTGTTTATCCAGTATAACACTCCATCACGTATCTCTACTATTGACTGAAACTTGTTTTTGCGACAAAATTATTCATAGCGTCCATAATAATTTCGACTATTAAACTTCGTCATGAGCAGTGTAGTGTTGAAAGACATTTACTAAAACAGAATTAGAACTATTTCCCACAGAACAACAAGTTGTCGGCAGTCGGGAATTTGAAACAAAGATTAAAAAGAAAGAAAAACCACGGTTATCTCAAACTACGAGACAGTATGAATATGTGAGTATATAGCCGTTTTGTGAGCTATATCAAGACATTGTCACTGATGAATGTAAAGCCATGTTTTCGTCAACGAAAAATTTCTAACCTTGGTGTTGATGTAAGGGAAATATGATATTTCATTTTCGATACGGAACATGATATAAGCTGTTTGCTTCCTTTGTGGCCAGTAAGTGTTACAGATTCGCGTACCTGATGTTATCAGCATGATCAGTTTGGACTGTCGATGCAAGTAGGAGGCAGCGCTCTAGTGAGTGTGTGCAAGACACGTTTAAAATAAGTGATTTTATTGTTTGCTGTCTTAAAGGCATTATTTACCCTTTGCAGATGAAACAAAAGCCCAGCTTTAGCAAATAGTTGTAAATTGTGAGTTCGGGATAGAAACAGCCAAATATAAAAATCTAAATCATTATAATCAATGTTAAGTATCGCTAAATATACCAAAATTAATGTAAACAAGAATTATGATAAACTTGTTTCTAAATTAAACAGTCGACAATTATGGTTTAGTAAGAAAAACAGTGATATATCGTTATATTTTGGATTTATTGCAAAACTTTTATATGGTAGGATGTTTTGTGATACAACTGACCTACACATGAATTACATGCATCAAATGTGATAACTCGAACATTTTGTTAAAACTTCTCCCAATGGTAAACAATGCCTTTAACATATCCACATCTTTATCAAACACACACACACACACATAACATACACAAAGTTTTACTTTCGCTATACCTTACAGCATTTCATACTCAACTAGTCTGTTATCAATATGACCCTACGCACTTAGTGACACTGAATGACACGTTCTGTTGTTGAATCGCCCAAGAAATCGATGAAGTCATGCCACATCTTCCAATGTAAGGTAAACACACAAACATACCTCACTCACACACACCTATCTTATTGACACCATCGACATTGTGTAGGTCCATCATGTTGCCACTTAACGTGTTGATAGCTACTTTCGTGGCCGAAAACAACACGCGGTCAAAATCGTCATTTATATACTTCAGACATGAAATAGCCAAATCGTTTTTGACTTTCTGTGCATTGGATCTTAAAGGGACTGTACAGTACTGGTTGAGGTGGGGATTCATGTTTTGAACATTCCCAAGTGAGATACTGAGAAACATCTTATGAAATGTGAAAGAGCATGTAATTTTAAAAAGTATTCAACGTTTTATTTGATGAAAATTGGTTTTCAAATGGCTGAGATATCCAAAAAAGTGATAATAATAAAAGACTACAGGCCACGCCTTATATTAGGATCTCTTTGTTTCACCTTGTTTTTGGATATCTCAGCCATTTCAAAAACGATTTTCATCAAATAAACTTTTGATACCCTTTAAAATTGCATGCTCTTTGACATCTCATAGAGTGGTTTCTGAATATCTCGCAAAACGTTAAAAGCTAAATCCTCACTTCAACTAGAACTGTACACACCCTTTAATCTTGTCGAAATCGACACTATAATGGTTATACTTTTATACGCTAACAGGACGTTAGTGAAACCAAGACGCGGAGGGGAAGAATTGTAATTTCTGATCCTTTCCCATATTTTGACTGCGCAAAGGGTGTACTCTGAAAAACAGAAGATGTTGAGTTGGAGTCTATTTGAATCACGATTACAATACATGTAATATAGGCGGAAAGCCTATGATAAAATCTTTCAGATTTCTCGAAATTCTGTTTGTTTCATATTTACTGTTACGATCGAAAGCATAAACAAATCATCTCTGTGCCAATAATGATAACAGCCAGCCCCGATAACTAATCACCTACCTACGCCCACTGATTACTGTACATCATGTAACACGAGCATTTCTAGCAAATCATCACAAGAGCTTTGAGTACTATTTCTTAATCACGTCATGGGATAGTTGCGATGTGTTTAGTTCGTATGGGTGACTTTGGAGGGAGTTAAGATCACAGATAGGCGTCATTAAGAGGCCAAGAAATTGAAGGTGAGTGATATGTTTTTCTCGTCGTTTCGATTTATTTTACTCTGTAAGTGGGTTTAAAGGAGGAGATCTTTGATGGAATTTGTTTCTCGCCTCCTTTCTCTTTCTCGATCTCCTCTCTCCTTATTTTTTTTTTCAAGTTCAAAGTTTAATCTATTCAAACCAATCGACAAGCGAAATAATGACATAATACAGCAAAATTGCAATTCTGCATCCTACTTGTCTCCTTTCTCTTATCCTATTTACTGCCCATTTCTCTCTTCTCATTTTTTCTCTCCCTTCTATAATCTCTGCTTTTCGTTACCAGGTATAAACTCTCTAATACAGCTACGTGTCAGTGTATGTATCTCTTTGGTCCTGTACCCAACTGAGTTTTTTTGTTTGTTTTTTTTTCTGTGAAGCGAGTAATATTCTTCCTTTTGTTCTTCTATGTATTTGCTTCACTGGCTCGTTCATTTCTTTTTTCTTTTTAAATAACTAACATCAGTGTATAGTTTACCCCGTGATTAAGATGGCTATCGAGAAGGTGATATTCGAATGATACGCAAACACCGTCTCTTTGCTTCTCTGCGCATTAAATAATACGTTCAATGTTCCTCAGACTGTACGTCAACACACATATCTACAAAAATTCACACACACACACACACACATACACACACATACACACACACACACATGCACGGAACAAACACGTACAATGAGTAATATAATACTGTAAGGTCGGAACGGAGATATTTTTATCGTCGTCAACTTTGACCCCGTGCCTCGCTGCGCTTCCAAAATATTTCGCAGCAGAGCTCACCAGGGACTTGAACTTGGGACCTGCTGACAGGGAAAAAAAAAGCCTCAGAGCTCTTAAACTGGAGGAAACTCAGACCAAAAGAAGGTAAACATTTCTGGGTAGGAAAAAAGTTCCCGCCGGACTGCGAAATGATAGCAGTGCGTTCATTTTAAACTCCCCGTGTGTATATTAAATTCTCACTCTAGGTCTGGTGCTCAACCAGTGAGGTGGGGAAAAAAGCGATAAATCCACGACAGGTATTGCTTCTAGACGTGAGGAGAAGAAAAGAATGAGTAGTTGGGGAAAAAAAGAGGACGTATATGTAAATGGGATGATGACACAAGAGAATAGTTATCTGCGCTTCCATAGCGCCATCAGTCTGAAGCTAAACTGATGGCGAAGAGATTACACCTTACACGGGGTCTTTGTAAAATGGCTTCAACCTGTCAATTTTTATCAGAGCGTTGGAAATTATTGAGTTGTCTGTCACTAAATTCTCTGGAGAAATTACCAAAGGTTTTTGCCATCAAATTAGGTGATAGTGCGTGAGATTTTTCATGCCCTTTGAGCGCTGAGACTGAGTGGTAAAGGGCATTATAAATATCCCCTATATCATTATTATCTGTAGCGAATTTTGTAACACAATCACATGCGGTAATTCGGCGAGTGTGCATGGTATAGCGCCTCCATCCATGATTTCTGCGAAACATACACATTGCATGATATTTATAATGTTGTTTATCACTGCAATGCGTCTACAGGAACAGCACATAAGCATAATTATATTTATTTCATTTTGTCCATAGTGCAAATCACAATGAATAAAGGAATATAAAAGTAGAAATATACCCGTATTGTGATTCTGTAAATTTATTGAGACAGTTTAGGGATTCAACATAAATGAAGACCACTCCATAATCACTGTATAATGTATGCTGCAACTTTCCGCAGCTTAGTGCTTAGACAAGAACTGATGAGATTAACTTACAGACGTCAGACAGAATACTATAAGAGAAATTATAGAAATCGTTCATTGAAACAACAGAAATGCATGATGTTCTACTTTTGTAATACAAAAGTAGAAATGAACCTTAATATCTTACCTGTATTGTGACTCTGTAAATTTATTGAGACAGTTTAGGGATTCAACATAAAAGAAAATCACCGCATAATAATTTGTAAATTGTATGCTGCAATTTTCCGCTGCTTAGAGCTTAGAAAAGAACTGATGAGATTAACCATGGAGCTACTAGCTCCCTGGATTAACTTACAGACGTCAGACAGAGTACCGTAAGAGATATTATAGAAATCGTTCGTTGAAACAACAGAAGTGCATGATGTTCGAGACGATGGATATAAATGACTGATACCCGACTGGAGCGCATCATGAACTTTGAGGGCAAGAGGAGGAATATATGGTTGATTTCTTTCTCCGTGATTGTAAGATGCATGGATCGGTGGTAGTCTGTGGTAGTGGTGTGTGGTCCCAAGCACGCATCACCCCAACCACGCCCTGAATATCCGAACTGATCAGTCAACGGGAATAATAGTCTTCCATCACTAAGCTTTTTGATTTTCTTTTTTTCTCTTTTTTTTTGCGCAACCACTAGATATGGAAACTGACTTACTTCATACACAAATAGTGAAGGGCAAATTGCCCAGAATGATGATGATGATGATAACGATGATGATGATGATGATGATGATGATGATGAAATAGCATTTGTATATAATAGGGTCATTTATCTCTAGAAACAGTCAAAGGCGTCCGGCTCCAACAATGTTTCACACATCATTGATAAAGTTGCTGAAAAAGACAGGTCTCAGTTCAGATTGAATCAATGTCATGTGGATTCATTGTTCAGAATATTAGTGGTGCACCTCAGGGAAATTTAAGGAAAATTGGCACACTCTGCTCAAAAGAATGAATTTCAAAGTCATATCTATGTGTCATTATCGCTGGATAAAAATGACAACAACTAATTTCACAGTATACTCTCTAAAAAAAATCGAGTGAAAATATTCACTCTTAAAGGAGTGAATACAAAAAAGAGTGAATTTAGAGTGAAATTGGAGTGAATTCTGAGTGAAAATGTTCATTTTCACTCATTTTGGAGTAACCTCAGGGATCACTCGAAGATTTTGGAGTGATCCCTGACGTCACTCTAAAACGAGTGAAAATGAACATTTTCACTCAAAATTCACTCAAATTTCACTCTAAATTCACTCTTTTTTGTATTCACTCCTTTAAGAGTGAATATTTTCACTAGATTTTTTTTTAAAGAGTAGGACCATGAAGGGATATGAAAAATTCAACATACTTTCCTTTTCTAACATATATCTTAAACGATAGCACTGTTACCACTTTCAGAAGGTTGGGGGAGTTTATGTCAGTAAGGATTCAAAGGAATGTGAACACTATAGGGTACTTTTCACTAAAAACACACACAAAAAGAACCAAAAAACAAACAAACACATGGATATGTAGGCCTACATTATGTGTATGGCATTCTCTCTTTACACTTTCTGTATATGGTTATCCTATTGCGAGTTCACGATCTGGTGTGGTCTCGATAGCGCACCGAAAATAGTGATAATAATGATTTTTAAAAAAAACATAACTTTTGAACGTATCATCCGATTTTCCTCAAACATCACCAATGCGTACTAATGACATTGCTGTAGTCACAAAAAATTAATAACCTTTATAATTTTCGTAAATTTCCCTTTAATGATCGCACAAAAATCTTTAATCCAGTGGCACTACTAATCTGCTCCGTGATGTAGCAATGAGTGTTTGAAACTAAAATAAGTCCTCGTAAGAACAAAAGGTCCCATGTGACTTAGGACTCACCGCTGTTGACTTCCAGTCGCAGTGCATACTGCCTTCACTCAGCCCCAGCTGTCAGAATCCTTCGAACTACTGGTAATCATCCCCGTGTAGTCCACAGAGCTTGATCTTGATCGAGAAGCACACGAACTTGTGTCCACAGAGCTTGGTCGAGATGCGACGCACAGTGCGAGTTCGACAGCCAGCGAAAGTTGTTGTGCTGCTCACTGAACAGTCACTGGAGATGTAACAGCGGAGCCACGCCCCCGTGTGTCCAACCAATGTACTTACGGCATCACTAATGACCTTACTAAATCAGGCTATGGCATCAAACTGCCCTGTCTTCCCGACGATGACATCTTATCATGCTGCGCTGCAGTTATACACGGTGTAAAACA
The DNA here is from genome assembly GCF_040938485.1 of Diadema antillarum. NCBI lineage: Eukaryota > Metazoa > Echinodermata > Echinoidea > Diadematoida > Diadematidae > Diadema > Diadema antillarum. The sequence goes on from NW_027271146.1 coordinate 1,696,059, forward strand.
TCCATAACTAATAACCACAGCTACTATAGTGTTCGTGAAAAATAATGTACTGCTTCCCATAGCATGCACCCCGAGACATAGTTGGGTGTCTTTCTATAGCGTTCGAAGGCAAAGATCGCACTCTGCTTCCCTCTATTCCCCATTTCTTCCCATCAACTCCGAAAGGAGTAAATAAAAAGAAAAAAGATTGATTGATTAAACTCGTCGCTCGTGTAAATGGCGCTTCATGTAACCCACAGATCCACATTTGCTTGCTTGTTTAATAGAGAAATCTGTGACGCCACAAAGAGCCCTACAATGGGCTGATCGCGTTTTTGCGAGAGAGGAGATTTGTGTACGACTTGGTGGGATGAATAAATCAAGTCGTGCTTTTGACTTCAAGAGGTCAGTGCCTTCCAGTTCTATAAAGAACTCTGGTACGTGATGGGGATATTGACATCAAAGATCTCTCTTGAGTGAGCTAAATTGAATCACACACACGCAACTAACAAAGTCAACGATAATGATGATGTATCAGATCAGTGTTAGTTTTGCCTTGTTTGTAAATAGCTTTAATAATTCGTCACTATAGTGATAAAATATAGAAAGCATATATACAGACATGATATTAAAAGGGGTGTCAAGATATTTGAGACATACCACGGTGTTTTATTGTTTTACCACAATATTTCTTTTATAATAAAGTTTGATTGCCAGTCACTGTCCTCATATCTAGTAACATCAAATCAAAATCAAATCAATCAAAATTACGCTTGTAAAGAATGGCAGCCTAGAGAGAGAGAGAGAGATAGAGAGAGAGAGAGAACTAAAGGCATTATTTATCATTTGCAGATGTAACAAAACCCGGCTTTAGTGCTTCAAAGTACAATAGTTCTAAAATGTGAGTTAGGGATAGAAACAACCAATGCAAAAATTTGAATCAGTGTGATTAATGTTAGGCATTGTTAAATGCAAAATGTGAACAATAGTTATGATAAAAATGTTTCCAGACTAAACCATCTACAGTACTGGTTTAGTGAGAAAAATAGTGAAATTTCATTAGTAGGCTTTATTGCAGAATTTTTACTTGGTAGAATGTTTTGTGATACAGCTGACCCACACAATATGCATCAATAGTGATATCTCGGACAGTTTTAAAATCACTGCTCCCGGCTGTAAACAGTATATATTGTACCTTTAAATTAAAATGGATATGTGGAAGCTGAGTATGCATTGCTGTATTGAAAAGGAGATGGAAAATTCAAGCATGATAACAAGAAGGCCTACTATGTCGTATCAAAGACAAAAGAAAATGATTTGTTGCATCTTTTTAGTTCAAATAAAGCTTTAATTTCATCAAATACCTTTTATTGCAATGAGTTGATTTGCTATAGATACATCTGGGGAATGGTGTTATAGTTTGTGATGGATAACACATTATCATAGATAAATACATATCTAAATAAAATGACACTCACGGGAGAAAAAGCCATACATACCCTCCAAACTTGCCTGTTTTATCGGCAAATATGGCTCACATTCAATCACGAGACATGATACTTTTGCCCCTTTTGTCGCGCACAGACTCATTATAAACTGCAGATGTAGTTCATTTTCATCAAACACCACTGTGCTTTGAATGACACAACAAACAACAAACAAACAAACAAACAAAAGAAACAAACAAACAATCAATAAAACGAACAAACCCCAAAGCCTTGCGCACACAGTCCAAAGTGCATGTCATAAAGAGGTTAAGGAAGTGGTAAGTTTCTTCACGCATGCAGAATAGGATGTCTCGGATTACATTACCTCAATGCTTTTCTTAATCCACGTAAATGGGCGTCTGCCAGCTAACGGCGGAGCCAGCTCTTAATAATCAATGTCAATTTTGAAGAGCCTGCCCCGGATAAATAAGGCTATCATTATCGTTCTTATTGATGACATTTCTCGGGGTGAACCAGGAAGGAGGAACATAAAACGGGATATTTCTGAGTCAAGTGAGTAAGGATGGGTCGTCTATTGACGCCAAATCATCTAGTTATTCAAGTTTTCTCTTCACAGAAAATGACCGAGGAATACACACTTGGTTGTGCTATAGGTTCTTGAATTTCGCTCCAAGGCGCACCTCAGCATCGGAGTGTGAGGAAAAAAATGGAATCATTACCAACAATGTGAACTGTATTAACGGAAATAAATGGTTGAAAATATGCATCACATTTCTGTAACATATTTCATTACGTTCATTTCGGTGTAATTTAGCAAGCTGCTTATCATATTAGCAGTAAATACAGGACATAAGAATTAAAGATTATGTAGGTATGTATACCTGTGTGAAATTTTTCGTCTTTGTGTTCCTTCGATCATATTTACCTGTATCCCTCCATCCTTTCCTCTTTGTATATATTGTTCATGATTATCTTGATATGCAAGTTAACATCAAATAGAGATGCTTTATATAAAAATATGTATATAAAATTTATTACGTATATACATAATATATATATATATATATATATATATATATATATATATATATATGTATATGCATATGTGTATGCATATACATTATGTGTGTGTATATATGCGTACATATATATATATATATATATATATATATACAGTGTATATACATGTACATGCATACATACATCCACACACAAGCATAAGGGCCTACATAGGCCTACATACAATATGTGTGTGCGGTGTGCACACGAACATGACTTGTGTTTGATCTTAGCACTTGTCTCAAATCAGAATCACAACAGTATAGCCCCTTTCTGCTCCTTCAGCTCGTCATAAAATTGAACCTTATCAAGATGAATGTTTGCAAAATTCCTGACCCCAAAAAGTACCCACTGTTAAGGAATCCTGGGCCCTTTTATGGAAGCCACATAACTCTGAATATAAAGTTGCTAATGCAGTCGACTTCCTTTATAACGAAGTCCTCGGGACAGGCATTTTTCTTTCATTATATCGAAATTTCGTTAAGTACGTAATTGTAGCTGATGATATTGGGGCCTGAATTTTTACTTCGTTGTATCCGGAATTCCGTTATACGGTGTATAACAGTGTGTTTGTTAAAACGAAAGTGCACTGATAAGAATACAGACTTCTATATATAAGACAGTTACGAATGCTTGGTCTTCATCAATGTCTATAATTATCATCACTACCTATCATAACGACGATTGATTTAAGCATTATTTTCCACCACCGCTTTTCTTACAACTTCAATAACCAACGTATCATCATTCTTCTTTGATTTAAAATTTCTCAAACATCTAAATATATTTCTAATCTTTTCTTGCATACATAGAGAAAAAATATCATCATGGCAACATTATACTTCACAATTCAGAATTCTTTATACCCTCCCAACTCGGATCTTACATTTATCCTTCCAGAAAGTCACTGTGAATGCGGGTTAAGAATCATGTCCGCACCGATGGATGCAGAAAAAGAGTCTCCGTCATTTGCTCGGATACTCGTGAGGAGTTACCATGGAAACGAATTCATTCATCATGACGAAACAAGGAATGCAAATATTTGCTCCAATATCGCCTGAAAATCTGTCTCTGAGGTCGTGCACGGAGCTACGTATATAGGTGGTAACCAGAAGACGTGATATAATTTATTAAGATCTCGCTGTCGTAAACATCGATGGCTTAGCCGTTATGGTCTTTTTACTGTCTGATGCCCGATGATTTTCCTCTGGTTTTTTTTTTTTCCATCGATTCCAAGATATCATTTCTTGATCAGATGTTGTCTGTTTTACTATTAAATCTCATATACCATTTCAATCAAAGAGAACATCAAAACGTTCCGAATCAATTCTCTGCAATATTCAGATTTCTCAAATAATCATAATAGGCCTATGTCACCCTAAACACAGTGACCTATGACTTAATATAAATTAGATCACAGTCAAATCTTAGAAAATATGATTTAGAAAAAAAAAATAATAACTTGTCCATCATCAAATATAGCAAACGGATGAACGTCACGAGACCGACACCCACAAATGTCGAACTCGTGGGCTAAATGTATGACTCTTGGATATCGGCCTCATGGGATGACCCCATATCCAGAGAACGATGCACTCTTGCACCAATTGATGACTAGAAAAATCTTTTGGTTGACAAAAGGGTTTCAAGACATCATCGAAAACCGCCAACCGACTAAAACCGGAGACCGATTTTTGTCGACTAGTGGTAAAAAGCAACAACAAACAACTCTGTACAACCTCTGACAACTAACTGCATATCAGTGATTTCAGAGGTCGTAAAATGGTCGGCAACCGGTCTTGGTTTCAGTGTGACCAGGGCCTTGGGACTAATAATCATTCGCAAGTGCTCTTTCATTTGCTAGAAATATATAAACAACATGTTGACTTCTCTTTATAGTTTGTTTGTGTCGTTGCCCTACTATGCGACAACAAGAATTTCACAGCCTTCGCATGGATATGACCGAAACTTTTAAAAAATCATAACGTTTGAATGGATTTTCAAATTTTTCGCGAACATCACTGATGTGTACTTGCTAATAATTCTGCATTCAAACAATCCATATTTTGGGGAATGATATCCCTTTAAACACAGAGTGGCGTTTCCCCGTTAAGAGAATACGACGAAGCACCCCTGTGGCTGTGGATACAGCCATCTTGTGTAAACAATCTCCAGTTTACTCCAGTTTACTTTGGGTCAAAGTGTCGATAACCTTTATATAAAAGGCATTATGGAAGCAACTTCCCGTCCGGTCTAGATAATAAACTGGAAAATTTGTCAGAACTTCTGATCGTTTCATTTGAAGTTCCAATCTCCAGTATTGTACTTTTCCACACGTTTTAGAAGTTATTTCTAACTTGGCTTTCAGAAGATGGAGCGCTTGCCAAACAACTAAGCGGTTGAACTTACACCGAAATGACACCTGAAGAACGTTATAGGGAAGAGTTTCAAATGTTTTTCGTAAAATTTATTACTAACATTTGTACACATCATGATTATGATTATATATCATTCTTATGCAAATTATATATATATGATATTATATATTCTTCAACGTTTAATAAAAATGTAAACATCTCTTATTGACTCGGTGTAAGTTCATTGATGTAGGACCCTATAAGTACCCTACTTCTTACCTGTAACCTTATTTTACTCCACAGATCGTCAGGGATTTCGATAAATGCTGCAAATCACGAATGAGGTGGCATGCATTCATTCATTCTTTCATTCATTCACTTCGTTTTGCTTGAGGGTATAAATGGTTAATTTGACCGAAAGTTAACTACTTGAAAATGCATTTATTCTAATTTACTATATTGCTTGAAACCTTAAATCTGAATAGGGTAGAAAACCGAAAAATCATTATTTAGCTTATGTCACGAGTGGTTTTATTAAAAAAGTTGTCTTAAATCCAGCAAATGACATCGCAATTCCGATTTGCCGAATAACTCAGTTTATCTACAAGCACAGGTTTTGATGCAATAAGTCAATGTGTTATAAATCACAATGTTTATTTCAAAATCAAATCATTTGTATGCATACATAAGCAGCCTTTCTTTTAGACAGTAAAGGTACATAAGAATTTTAAAGTAGCAGAAGTTATGCTCATATTCATATGAGGTGACCCTATTTTTTTTAAAGTATACTTTTGCTCTCTTGTTTGATCCCAAGATGCTCGAGAAATTTATTTACGTCAGGATTTCAAAATACATAAAAACAAGAAACTTTCAAACAATTTTCAGCATGTCTTTGGAGAAAGTTCCTCGTGAAATATTTTGAGTAACCTTCAAGGTCATATCCTGAATGGCTGGGAGGATTGTTTGCATATTAGCAGTAGGATTTTTTTTTTTTTAATCTGGCTTGTTTATTCATCACGAGCAAATGATTTGATTAGTCGTGATATTCTTCCTACATTGTCTTAAGCAAAAATTCATTTATGCATACGTGGTATACCGCTTGGGAATAATTCAGAGTTTGTCTATACGATCGATATTAATTTATGTCATTGTTTGTAACAGAAATTATTCATTAGGGGCTCCTCGGGGCCTTTCACCGGATCCTCTCCTATTTCTTATTCCTCTCCTTTTTCTTACGTGTCTGTATTTTAACGACCATTGCTCTGTTTGCCCGGTCTTCAATCTTGTTCTCTCTACTGATCATAATCATGAACATAATTTTGTTATAACCTTTAAGCAGAAGTAGGCCTGAATGAAGAATTTGCAAAAGTTGTTGATTCGTTTACAGGTAATGTTCTGATATTAAATCATGATATGTCGAATGTAAGGTATCATTTTTAAAGAAAATTGTATTCTGGTTATGTGAATGAAAAAATAATAGATGTCACAGGCCTGACCTTTTCCTTCTGTTAGTTGTTTGGATTTCCTTCTATCTATGTAATGATACCTTGTCTTTGCAGGAGTAATGATTATATTTCACAAACAACAAATAGACAAAACGTCGGCGCTTTCTCTACACTGAGTGCAATATCATCAGAAGCTGTTTGATTTTGAAGTGTCCTCGATATTGTGATATTAATCTGGATCGCTAGAAATTTCACAAGAAAGCACTGAGAATACACATCATCTGTCATAACGAATCATACTAATTTTCGTCATCTTTTGCTGAGGAGTACACTCAGTAGCCTATTTACAATAGACATTAAAATGAAATGTTATTTTGATGCAGAATATTTGTCAAATCTCTCATGACAGAGTTTTTAAATGTTGATTCTAAACAAGTTGTTTTCATTACTATCATTATTTACAAGTTTCTTAACTTCCTAGATTTCTAGCTCCCATTGCCGCATAATCTATACACGTACACCTGTCAATGCCTGTGTAACATTATTATTGACTCATGTTACATTTGCCAGTTTCTTTATTATATGTTTTTATATGATTGAAAGCAAAAAATGAATTGAAACTGAAAACTGAATTTGCCATGTCGTCTGGCTCTGAAACTAAATGCGAAAATTTGACATGGGCAGCCATGACAAGTAATGATGCTAGTGAAATAAATGAATGAATTGTAAATCATTTATTATACTAGTAATATGAAGCTTTATGGTGATTGCGCAGTCAAAAAAAAATGAAGGTATCCAGGACAGGAGAAATCAAAGAGTGCACCTCACCCGGTAAACTATGAGCAGGGTGTTTAACCCGGTGAAGTGGTCCTGCCTCACATCCAACTGGACCCCATGGAAGACCAGCTTAGCGTAACTGAATATGGCTATCCAGCCATCTTTTCAGATAGAAAATGAACAAACAAACAAACAGAGGTTAAAGTATTTTACCTCTGTAATTAGAATAAAAATTTCACGAAAAAAAAGAAAAAATATATAGTATTTTAAAGCGACTTCTAACATATGATAAATGGAGGGACCATTATCTTCTTCAAGTGAGATAACGTGATGTTCGCCATCGTCTTCAGTTGGACAAAGGAGGTTTTATACAAAGAGTTTCAACTGGCTGTAATTATTCAAACAGTTGTCAGATTTCTATTGATGTACAAAAGAATTCCACAGGTGCACTTGTGCCTCCTCTCGGTACTGTCTCGCGTCTTACAGTGTATATACGTGTGGGTAATCGAATGTGTGTACGAACGTGTTGTCCTTGTCATATTTTCCCGGTACAGGTGGTTCAGTGAGCAGTGTCCGGGCACTAGCATTGGTATTCTATATTTTTTTCCCAACCGGTGTATCTCAAAATAATTACATGTATATTATTATAGAATAGTATATAATTTACTCATTATTTATCTAGCGATCCACGTCCGACAAGCTTTGCTTTTTAGTGGATCACTATTTTCCATAATCGAATTTATTTTCCGCTCGCCCAAGAAGAATTTATACAGTGTTTTTTCCTAAATATTGTACATGTTATATGTTGTTCTATAATTTGTCTCGTATATATATTACATGAATCTTTTGCAAACGTTTGAACCTTATTTCATGACATGTATACTTTGTATACTATGTTTTTTGATTTTCGATGATTGGAAATAAACTATGATTGAATTGAATTTGATGATCGATGTTCGACGCCGCCGTCTTGCTGAGCAATCTAAAGATTCATTTTTTACGTTTTCATAATGTTGGCCACATTTTGCTTATCTATTTATCAAATGAAATGAAATTTTACTTAATAAAGCATGTAAAACAAAAGTCAATCCCGTTCAGATATTTGTGAAAAAAGTGTAAATCAGAGCTGTATCATCTGAAAATGTTTAAAACTGTGCCATCCTGGAAAGCTGGTTTTATCACTTTTCCGCTTAATTTCCACAAATGAAACTAATATGGAATAATCTTCAAGTATAATTCTTTATTGATAGATATATCAGACTAGTGCTGTGCCCAGTCGAGTAATTTTCATCTTTATTTCAGCATTTTTTGCTCAATTTCCATTCGCGCATCCTCGCGTCTGTACCACCTATATGCCTTATATAAGAAGGGATGAAAAGTAATTACCATCACAAAGACATATCTTCCTATGAAAGTGGCTGGTGATTATGCAATGAGATACGAGTCAGTTGTCTTCGTATCTGCGCGGCAGATCCTGTTTGGCACATGCTTCAAATATTTTTTGAGCGGCAGCTTCGAACATCTAGCAAAGGAAATAAGACGGTTGTGACTCCATTCTCTAGAACCTCCTTGGTTGGACTGTACTCACAACTTGACCCTTTTGGTGCCATGGAGCGACTTTGGGCAGTGTGTACAATACTATGGAGTTTTCTGTGCCAGTAAGCACTCAAAATATAATTATACACAAAGGGTTAAAGAACAATCCTCTATAGTAATAATTGATGTTCTGTATTCTCTGCGTCAAATTACCTCCGTAGAAAATCTAGAACTACAAAACAATATCCTGAAACCATCTGATAAGAAATATCATACCTTTGTATAAATAAAAACCAAAGACTGAGACGCAAAGCGATGAGATCATCTTGTCTGGAAAAAAAAAAAGTGATTTGGACTATTTCGCTGTTTCTTAAAAGCATGAGGACCTTTAAGACATTGAAAGACTTTGTCTAACAAAGAGAGAGAGAAAAAAAACAAACTTGTTTTCACGCCGAATTGAATGAAAATTCCAAAGTTCTGCGTGGTTGTCACCCCTACCGATTTCTTTTTTTTTTCAGTCAGCACGAAAATGATCTGGAGTTCCCTTTCAGGTTCATGGATTCCTATCATAGTTTTCTCACGACAAAATGACCAAACTATGCCTACATGTGCTCTGTCTTCTCAAACGTCTGACGATCGCATGCTATTATATTTGCAGCAGTCTCAAAAATGAGTTTGTTGTTCCCACTCTGTGAGATTCGATTCGTGTCACAATTATTTGTGGAAATAGGAACTGCTTCCTTGAAAATTCCATTTTGTGTTTTCCTTCGGGACACTCGCCAATTCGTGTTATTTGAAACAATAAATCGCTGTCTCGTTACGTGGATAACAAGTTTTGGTAAAGAGCACGACATGGTAATGTGATCGGTTCCTTTTCTGATCATTTTGAAAAGAGTGAAATCAACGACTGGGTTGAGGAGAATTCAGCGATTAAAAACGTTTCGCTGTATTTTGATGCAAATCCGTAAAGTGAAAACTGGTATCCCCGCTATATTCCCTCCTTTTAACATTACGGAGTGAACGCCAGACATCACTATCGATTTTCCAACAGATGCGACATATTTGAAGACTTTTAAAGGCCTTGTTTGATCCGGTAGAGAAAACGATTGTGAAAACGCTTCGGCTGGAGCACACAATATTCACAAGGACCCAGTCCACGTTGTCTATCACTATCAGAGGAAACCCTGCTGTTACCATTGTCATCTTATTGGCATAATTATTGTATGTCCATTGCATGTTGACGCTGTGATGTGTGTAGGGACATAGCTCCATGGTGAGGGTTAGCTTCGATCAGGGGTGTACGGACGGACGCTATATGATTTGCCTTGGACAAACAAGATCTATTTCTTGTGTGTTTTTAGGTTTATACCGCACCAAACACCTGGGGGGCATTTCATGAAGCATTTTTGTCCGACAACTTGTCGGACAAATTTGCTCTCAGCCAATCAGATGCAAGGATTTCAGTAGCTTTTAACATTTTGTCAGACGAAATATCTGACAAAACGCTTCATGAAATGCCCCCCTGTTCTTAATTAGGCAGTGGTTGCGAATCACTAAGTCATTTTTTTTTTTGGTAGCTTCATTTCTTTTAGGGGGAGGGGTGTGGGTTTTCCCGCTTCTAGCAGCGTCAAAGACCCCCTCCCCCAATATGAGGTTTGAACTGTCATAATATTTGAATATTACAGGTTTTTTGCAGAAAATATACATATGCATATGTTAGGGATGGGCCATGAACATGACGATATATAGTAGACACAATTTCGCAGTTAAATCTTATTTATTTTATTTATTTATTTATTCAAGATTAAATGCGTGTTCACAAAATAGGAGTGCCTACAAAATGTATGCAAGGACATCTCATATAGCCAAGACAGAATATATACGATAAGTATACATTGATAAGAAGCAGTTACATAAATAGTATACAACTCTAAGAGAGCTACATTATTCAAGGTAACGAACACGCAAAGGAATTGCAACATAAGCTTAAAGCTTGAATATCGTTGCAACCCCCGTGCACACAATCTATATGCTTGCAAATAGTTTAAATGATGAGTTGGGGGGGGGGGGTATTTACAAAGAGAGGAACATGGGGGGGGGGGAGAAGAAATGCATGTGTGGTGCCTATTTGTCCTGTAGGACATTGACAAGAGAGAACAAAAAAAGTCTAAAGTGTCAAATCATTATAAGCAAATTATACTGATTAAATTTCTCATAAATCCCATTCAAATGTCGATTTCAGGGGAAATATATGATCACAGCAAGATTGATAGTTAATAGTACCCAGGAGTTCAGCGTGAAGCTGATAATAGAACATGTTTGATCGACCTTTTGAAAGTAACTATTTTATTTTTTGTAATCTTTCTGACTTCAGTTCTCAAATCTTACTGTCAATCTTAATGTGCAATGCCTAGCAATATTCATTGCATTTATCAGGTGAATTCCAAGATAGCGCCTAAATTAGAAACAAGTACACATCTGTATTTGTTAAATTGCACACCGACATTTTTAATAGGAGTGTTGATAGAAAGGATGGCATAACGCTAAAAATGGTTGACTAAGATATTATGGTCACCATGATTCAATGGCACCCAAGTCAGATTTGTATTCGTATTGATGTTAATGCATAACATGCACCTGTATGTTGTCGAAATACAATAGTACTGATATAAAACATGCACGAAAACTTCGTGTTTGAAGCCATTGATAGGCCGAGTCCTCGAAAACAAACACATTCACGCAGAGGGCGTATTCTAAGTTTCACTTGCTGTGATTGATTCTGGCGCACGATATGCAGATATGTACGGGACACTCAATCCAGACGACATGGAATTGAAATTCTTGCAAATTACATTTCTGAATCGCCACTTATAACAAGAAGACATCTAAAAGGACACTGTTGACAATGACATCTTAATTGGTCATCTAATTCACACATGTAGTTCTCACACATATATCTCACTTCAGGTGCTAAAGTTGGGGTGGAGGTATACCCCCCCCCACACCCATTTCTCAGCCCCTTTCTCAGAGGTGCGAAATTCGACAATGATAAATTAATCAGATCAACTAAAAGGTGAACATGGCCTTTTCCGTCGAACTCCATCAGATTGCGTGCCTCAGAACAGTTTGCTCTGCTCTCTTTGTTTTGTGGTAAAACAGCTCCAAATCCGAAGTGCCTAATAAACTCAGGTAGATAACCATTTAGGTCCTTTACCGGAAGCGTTCAAATCCAGTCTGCAAGAATCTTCAGCTAACTGGAGGATGCAGACTTAACAAGAAGAAGAAGAAGAAAAGAAGAAGAAGAAGAAGAAGAAGAAGAAGAAGAAGAAGAAGAAGAAGAAAAGGAGATGGAAGATGTATTGAATCCCTTCCCTTTTCGCACGATTTTGATACCTGCTGGCCTGGGACTTTAAAAATAGTCTAAATTCTAATCTGTTTTAGTATTTACAACATACCATACGCAAAATGACGAAATACTGAGTTAGATTTCTCAAGATATGTACTTATTTTCATTGCCATTATTATCTCGGAGTTGTATTATTTATGATGTCACTATCACAAGGCTTGAGGCGCTGCATTCAGAGCGCTGGCTCTGGGAAACACCCCCAAAAGACTTTGACTTATAGACTATCAGCCAGTTACGCAACTACCCTGTAGGTAGCTCATGAAGGCCGAATTCCGGATGCATGCATGAATCAACCTGCGCTGCCTCCATGCCTGTGTATGCAAACGGGAACAATCAGTGCCATATTTGAACGTTGAATAAACGTGAGCTCGCGATATTTAATGATGAGTGCCCCGCCTGTTGATGGGAAGGTGAGAATTTTGTCTGTTTTGGCATGTTAATTACTTTTAATGTGTGTCGATTTAGGACATAGCCGACGCGAACAGCTCGGATGAAATGTAGCCACTAATTTTCGATGTGTTCATTGTAGTCCCACATGCTGTTAAATATGTTGCTCAATGTGATGTTCCGGTCCGCGTACTGTATGCAATCGTACGCGACCAGGCTCGACATGTCATGCCATGGCCATGAATGCATAATTGACCGAAAGATCGGTCTGTGTCTGGATCGTCGGGTATATCTTCCACGGAGACTACGTCAGTATCAGGGTGTCTGATGACATTTCATATTTCCACTTTGTCACTTTGATAATATTCTATGAAAATCGGAAAATCTACGGGAGGAGAGAGATAACGTCAAAACAAAATTAATTTAAAAAAAAAGTAAAAGACTCCTCCGGACAGGCGCGGCGAATCTCTCTGTCTGCAGTCTGGGTTTCCACTTGTTGCACTTGCAGCCCAGTCGATTAGATCTAGCTCCACCTCTAGTTACATTACAGAAAGAAAGTCAACCATCACATGGTTTATTAATTGTAAGTTTGAATCATCTTTTAAGTTTTATGCAGTAAAATCTATGCCAATTATTACTGTATTCAGTATTGCTGTCTATATAGTCTATAATGTCTAGTCATAGACCTTCACCTCTGCAAACCTCAGCCTGTTTCAACTGTCAGGTAGAGTAAATTTATGAATTGAAGAAGGCTTTGGTCCTTCTTGAAGTATTTAAAGCTGGGTCATGGCCAGGTGGAGTGGCGTCAAACTAAATACAATACAACCTATTAGTACTAGTACTCATTTTTTTTTTTTCAATACATGCTTAAATGTGATTCTAGAAATTGACAATAAACATGATTTTAGCACCACGAAATGCCTGCAATGGCCAATGCCCTTTAATTTTTATGTACACTTCAGTATTGTGCTGGCCTGAGCTGAGCTGAATTCACTCAGCTTGTGAAACTTAAAGTCCACAGGTTGTATCCACAGGTTGAAACCAAGAACTAAAATGTTTTGCCCATACACCCATTTATTTCTGTTTAGTATCTAAAAGTGAATCATAATGTGCTTTTGCATGTTTGAAACTTAACAGTCCATGGCTCATCGTAAGCTATGGACTGTAAGTTTTTCTTTTGTTATTGTTTGATTAACTTCAAGAAAGTGATAATACAGCTGTACACTCCTACTTTATGGTATTTGTACTTTCTCTTATTGTTTTGCCAACCAACTGGAGCGTGGCGCACATCTGTATAAGTTACTTTCATTTGAAATGAATGATGAGATCATGAGCATTGTATTTACAGTGATTTTTTGTTGTTGTGAATTTCTAATCCTATCAGGAGTTCCCGCCCCTCAAAAATGACCTAATCCTGAGAGCAGCACGAGGGGAGAAGACAGAGAGAGTACCAGTATGGCTGATGAGACAAGCAGGGAGATACTTGCCAGGTGTAGTATTCATAAAGGGAGCGTATAGTTTTGGTTGAGACCTAACTTCAGGTTTCTCACTTTTTTTGGTGAGATAATGAGAAACTTCTCATGAAATATGAAAGAGCATGTAATTCCAAGAGGGATTCAATGTTTATTCGATGAAAATCAGTTTTTAAAATGGCTGAGATATCCAAAAATGAACATTCCTTAATAAAAAGTGGGACCCACCTTTTATTAGGATCGCTTTGTTCTTCTTTGTTTTTGGATGTCTCGGTGATTCCAAAACCGATTTTCACCCAATGAATTTTGAATTACTCTTAAATGGTATGCTCTGTACTATTTCAGAAGTGGTTTCTTGGTATCTGACATAAAGTTTAAAGCCAAATTCTCATCTCCACCAATACTACAGTATATAATCCCTTTACCCCCCCCCCCCCCCCCCCCCAACATCCACCACAAGGTCCTTGTATCTCTGTGCAGTCATCACAATACCTATCAGATTCCTGTTGTGGACAAGCATCACTTGCTTACTAGAGAAATACCACCACTGGATATTAATCTATTGAGGGTGAGTCCCGAGTATACTTGGGCAGGTGTCTATGGTGTATGGGAAATACATGTTGTAGCAAAATCAAACTGTCCTCAACTGGATGATAAACAATAACACACCAGCCAGTTTCTAATAGAAAGTAGTGTGAATACTGTACTAAGCTTTTAGAAATGTTTGTAGGCATTTGAAAAGATGTAACTAGTCTTTCTAGTTTATCATTTATTAGAGAAAAATAGGCAACGTTGCAGACAAATGTGGACAAAGCATTATAAGATTCATCTGTTCAAAGTACTAGTGAGTTTAGCGAAATCACCGGAGAATCAATAAACTTTGAATTCTTTCGGGATCTTGTGAATGACACAGAGCCAAAAGTTGCACTTAGACTATGATTGCAGTGTTCCAATTTTCACCCTGATAGTTCATTGGATGAGAAAATGTTTGAGTCAGTCCAATAGACCCTTATTCTGCTGGTGCATATCAGCCTTGATGGTAAGGTGGTCTTTCAATAGTTCCTATTCTCACCACCAAGAATTTGATAGTGAAATGACAGACCGGATTTTACTCGCTTCTCATGAAACCTCCTTTCAAATGGAAGTACATATTGGAGCTTAGTATTTTGGTAGATTGAATACTGTAAAAGTGGAAATTTTCGTGATGTTGAAATTTTCGCAACCAGAAACCAGCGCGAAAATAAAAACACACCAATATTTTTGCTTGCCATATTTTCCTGTGTGGGATGTCTTGATTCCGTGGAATTAAAAACACTTGAAACTCTTCTTACCCGGCCCGCGAAATATTAGTCGCGCGAAAATATCCACTTTTACAGTATACTGAGAAAGTGCAACTGTTTCTGGTGCCCACAAAATTTCATCTTGGATTTAATAGTAAATCACAATCTATTGATTATATAGATTGGCTTGCAACATAGTGTCATGTTTGTGTGTTCGCTTTTTTACGTGGCCTTTTCCTTTCCCTTTGTCAGTAGAAGAACAATACAAACATATAGAATTCTAGCAAGTTTCATGACTTTGATTAATCTGATGAGTTTGGTGAGCCATTGATTCAAACTTGCCTTCAATGGCATGTCCCATAGATACATTTTTGTACAAGTATACATGTAACCTGCACAATGCTCTTTATGTTTTGTGCTGTGTAGAATTCCGGGAGATGAGAGCAGAGCACCAGTTCTTCACAGTATGTCAGACACCAGCTCTTGCCTGTGAAGTGACCCTGCAGGTAATTTTTTTTTTTTTACTGGGAGGGAAGCACTTAGCTGAGATTCAATACCTGGGTATTTTGTCACACATTTATGCTTTTAATTGTAAAGAGAGTTTGCTTCTTGTGCAGTGATTTGTGTTGTGTCGCATGCAATCTTACTGCATAATACTTGGCACATTTCATTGGAATAGTAAGAAATTTAAAATCATTGATTTTTTTTTTTGTATGTGTTACAGAGATGTATTTTTAAGAACTGGACCAATTGCAAATTGGGTCAACCGTTGATGAGTGTCAAGGGTCAATGAACTGTGCAAACTAGAGTAGGTTCATCACATCTCATTGCTGTAGTAAGGATCAGCATACTTAGCAGTAGAAGATTTTGTAATGGACAGTTCAGGTCAGTAAGGGATCTTCTCTGTTTCCACATTTCTCTGCTAGCCTATTCGTCGATTTGAGCTTGATGCAGCAATTATCTTCTCAGACATTCTTGTCATCCCTCAAGCTTTGGGACTAACTGTTGAGATGATCCCTGGAAAGGTAAGCTTTCTGTTTCTTTCTTTCTTTGCTTTGTTTTTCTCATTGCAAAACTGCAGAGTTAAGCCCGCCGCACACTACACGATTTTGCCCCGATTCACCGGTCTTAAGACCTTAAGACTAGAAGTGTGACGTCACAGTATTGCCATTTTCTAGTCGTACGACTGGGTCTTAGCGCCAGTCGTAGAGATTTGACATGTTGAATTTCTACGACCAGTCGTGAGCTTTCAGCCATTCACAATGCAGTAAAATGCAAGCGCACGCAGTGCGCACTGCGCGCGCTTTACAGTCGGGTCGTATAGTGTGCGGTGTCCTGTCGTACGACTGGTCTTAAGACCCAGCTTGGCTCAAGACTTTAAGACCAGTCTGATCGTGTAGTGTGCGGTGGCCTTTATTTCATGATTTTGTTCCCATACAGGGTTGGTGTGTTTGCATACAGTATATGTGAGACAAACATTTCTGTGATGTGATTGAGATTGAATAGACCTTGTTATTTGTATGAGGTGATGTGCAGAAGCGTGATGCCCCTTACACATTATGAAGAAGGGCCTGCAGGTAAATATTTTCTTCCATGAAAACTGTGATAGTTGTCAGATAATGAATTAACAAAAAATCTTTACCAAGATAGTTGTATAACACAAGTTAAAAATCACTAATAGTTTTCAAATAAACAAACTTGTTTGTATTGTCCTCATAGATCAGAGGTGCTTGTGTAGTAATTAAAACGATTCTGCCAGAATTTATCAAAATAATTGGCTAATTTCAAAGCCCGTCAATGCAAGTCCCACAAGCAATTACATGTTTTTTGTGTAGTGTATTTAAAAAGATCCTAACTGGGCTTGAACAGCTATGAAAATGAAAAAATAACAAAAGTCAAAGAGGAAAATAAATTGTTCTTCTGAAATGCCACATAGGGACCGTCTTTCCCAGAACCTCTTGTGTCGCCTGATGACCTTTCCCGCCTCAACACCAGTGTGGACGTCGGTCAAGCATTGGGGTACGTCTTTGAGGCCATCACATTAACACGGAAAGAGCTTCAGGGCAAGGTGCCTCTCATAGGCTTCTCAGGGGCTCCGGTGAGTACCACTACATCACATACTAACCTAGCTTCTGTTGTGACACAACATTTGCTCCTGTGACAATTGCTTTGGTCTTATTTTCTCCAGGGACTTATTTTTTTTGGATTACAATGTAGTTTATGTGAGTATTAGGATTAGGTTTAGGCTTATGTTTGTGGCTAGAAATTATATTTGGCTTAGCATGCAGATATTCATAAACTGAGCAAATTTTGCAGGAACAAGTGTCATGGAACCCGACTTCACCCATTGAATGCCCTATGATTTTGATGAAATGTACAAAGTATTGTACTTCATAGATGATAACATCAGACATCATAGACAGCAAAGTCAAGATATTCATGTATGGAGAACTTGGGAGTTGGGTGTAACAGAGAAATTAGCTTCTATGTCTTGGCAGAACAGCACCTCCCTGATGAGATGCATTGTCTTACCATAGCATTCATATTTACTGTGTACCCATTGTCTGATGATTTAGGCGTTCATGTTTGAAGGGGGAATAGGAAATCATGTCGGGCTCCTCAAATGATGTCAAGGAATTTAAGAATGCCTGTATCATCTCACACCTATTTCTGGGCCTATCTAGACCTATCTAGAAATTGTCATTGATTTTGTTTTTTGAGCTTGTATTTTTTTTATGGAAATCACTTCGGACAGGAAAACAAAACCCATATGCTCTAATTCACAGCAGTGTTGATGTATGAAGTCACAGACCTGTGGTATGATCCATATCTGCACTATTACAACGTACCTCTCATTCAAAATTGAAAATAACTGCTGTATTGCATCAGTGAGGAAATAATTTCCGCATCTGATGTCTTCTATAGTATGATAAAATATAAAATTATGTATCTTGTTTGCCTTTTACATATGTATAGTATGTGCAATGTTTAGGGATGTAACTCATACTGAGCCACTGGTACATTATCCTCATTTAAAGTGAAACAGTATTCTTGGTATGTTTCAGGAACTCACAGTATGGTTGGTGTTTTAAATATAATACAACATACTGCAATTCCTAGTGGTATGGGATGATTTCTGGTGGGGTTTACCTACATACCTTTGTAGAGTGCATAGAGTACCGTATTTATGGATAAACTCGGTCCTTTAGTATTGGGGTGGCATGCTGTAGGTCATGAGGCCGAGTTTACCCACGAGTAGGTATTACTGTTACAAATAATGTTTTGCTCGTGATTAAACTTGTGTTCTAGAGCCATAGTTACAAAAGGGGAAATGTGTATTATTCCATTTTAGAGGAAAAATTAGTTCTCACCCTGGAGATAATAAACAGGGCATTTGTGTTATAGATTGCAATTATCTGCCGTTGATTTTGCAAATGTCAGTCAATT
Organism: Diadema antillarum; assembly: GCF_040938485.1. Lineage (NCBI taxonomy): Eukaryota > Metazoa > Echinodermata > Echinoidea > Diadematoida > Diadematidae > Diadema > Diadema antillarum. The sequence goes on from NW_027271146.1 coordinate 1,714,652, forward strand.
CTCGGAATTCATGAAAAATAGATCCACGGCAGGATATACCAGATATGCCGTACATGTTTTTGCCTCTTTGGATTGATGCAGTGGACATTGATGGCGTACTGCATAGAAGGTGGTGGTTCAAACACCTACTCCAAGGCCAAGAAGTGGCTCTACACCCAGCCAGCGGCCAGCCACACCCTGCTCCAGACCCTTACGAGGACCATAGTGGACTACCTGGTAGGCCAGGTGGAAGCTGGTGCACAGGTATGTGAGTCGTCTGTTTGTTTGTATGTTTGTGTGTGTGTCTGCATCTACGTCTGTCCATCTGTCTGTTATTTTTAGACGAGCAAGAGATCCATTGTGGGGTACC